>NC_141719.1:9818256-10418256 GCF_971803275.1 Cyanistes caeruleus | reverse complement strand
ACCTCTAAAAGCTTTTATGGACTCCTCATCCTGCTCCAGCAGCAGCGGGAAGGGTTTGGCAGCTGGGGCATCCTGGGGTTTGCTGGTGGCAGAGGGAGGGTTAATGATGCCGAGCAGCTGGAGAATTACATTCCTCACCAAAGGCAGATCTCATCTCTGACATCTTCATCTTGGCCTTTTCATGTGTTTGTTCATCCTCCAGCTGAGGAGGAGATCCTGGAGGGCAGAACCAGATCCCAGGGTTTGTTTTGCCAAATCTCCTGGCACGGAGCCTCCTGTTCAACCTGATTTTTTTCCTTAAATTAATTTTTTTCCCCCCATTTTTCCTTTCAGCTGGGGTTTGAGGAGGTTTTGGGTGCAGCTGATGGGGCTGTGTGAGCCTTTCCTAAAAAGGGTCGTGGCTCGGTGCCTTCACTGCCAAACCCAAAGCCTCCGAGGGAAAGTTTACTTAAAAATTCAGAGCAGCAGGTCCCTGATGGCTCAGCAGCTATTTTGGGTCTACTGAAAGGCATAAGAACGCTGGAATTAAGTGTTATTATTCCCATCCCTCAAATCTGTCTTGCAGCTCTGCTGACTCGGCTGGGTTTTGTTGGTTTTGTTGGTTTTTTGGTGTTTTGGTGGCTTTTCCTGCTCTGGTCTCCCCCTTCCCAGGGCAGTGTCCCAGAGGATTCCTCCAGGCCTTTCAGGCAGTCCCTGGCTGCTTTTGCTCCTGGATTTTTGTGTGCAGGGGGGAAGTGGAAGCGTTGGGAGCGTGGTGGAGTCCCCATCCCTGCATGGTGTGCGTGTGGCACTCGGGGACACGGGGACCTGGTGGCACTCGGTGCTCTCAGGGGCCTTTCCCACCCTCAGTTCCCTGGGAGCTGCCCTTGTTTTGGAGCTGCTGAATTCCCAGGAGCTGTCCAGGTGTTCCTGTGGAATTCTGAGGGTTTGGGGGGTGCTTTGGCTGCTTCCAGGAGCTCCCTGGCCCCTGCTTTTTGCTTTGAATTCCCTGCTGGGACTGGGGCAGGAGCAGGGACAGGGAAGAATCCTGGTGGGAGCTGCAGACCCCCACGGGCTGCCCCAGCCCCTCCTCAGCTCCTGCTCTTCCCACTGCTGCCATCATTACTAATTAGGATAATGAGGCTTAATCAGCCTCATCCCCTCTCCCTCCAGGCTGGATTCTCCTCAGGAATCTGTGCAGGGAGGTGCTCCATCCATCCATCATCCATCCATCCATCATCCATCCATCCATCATCCATCCATCCATCCATCCATCATCCATCCATCCATCCATCCATCCATCCATCCATCCATCATCCATCCATCATCCATCCATCATCCATCCATCATCCATCCATCCATCCATCCATCCATCCATCATCCATCCATCATCCATCCATCCATCCATCCATCCATCATCCATCATCCATCCATCCATCATCCATCCATCCATCCATCATCCATCCATCATCCATCATCCATCCATCCATCCATCCATCCATCATCCATCCATCCATCCATCCATCCATCCATCCATCCATCATCCATCATCCATCCATCCATCATCCATCCATCATCCATCCATCATCCATCCATCCATCCATCCATCCATCATCCATCATCCATCCATCCATCCATCCATCCATCATCCATCCATCCATCCATCATCCATCCATCATCCATCATCCATCCATCATCCATCCATCATCCATCCATCCATCCATCCATCCATCCATCCATCATCCATCCATCATCCATCCATCCATCCATCCATCCATCATCCATCCATCCATCATCCATCCATCCATCATCCATCATCCATCCATCCATCCATCCATCCATCATCCATCCATCCATCATCCATCCATCCATCCTCCATCCATCATCCATCCATCATCCATCCATCATCCATCATCCATCCATCATCCATCCATCATCCATCATCCATCCATCATCCATCATCCATCCATCATCCATCCATCATCCATCCATCCATCCATCCATCCATCCATCATCCATCCATCCATCATCCATCCATCCATCCATCCATCCATCATCCATCATCCATCCATCCATCCATCCATCCATCCTCCATCCATCATCCATCATCCATCCATCATCCATCCATCCATCCATCATCCATCCATCCATCCATCCATCATCCATCATCCATCATCCATCCATCCATCCATCCATCATCCATCCATCATCCATCCATCCATCATCCATCCATCCATCCATCCATCCATCCATCCATCCATCCATCCATCATCCATCCATCCATCCATCATCCATCCATCATCCATCCATCCATCATCCATCCATCCATCATCCATCATCCATCATCCATCCATCATCCATCCATCCATCCATCCATCATCCATCCATACATCATCCATCATCCATCTTCCATCCATCCATCCATCCATCATCCATCCATCATCCATCCTTCCATCCATCCATCATCCATCCATCCATCATCCATCCATCCATCATCCATCCATCATCCATCCATCCATCCATCATCCATCCATCCATCCATCATCCATCCATCATCCATCCATCATCCATCATCCATCCATCCATCCATCCATCCATCCATCCATCCATCCATCCATCCATCCATCCATCATCCATCCATCATCCATCCATCCATCCATCCATCATCCATCCATCCATCATCCATCCATCCATCCATCCATCCATCCATCCATCCATCCATCCATCATCCATCCATCCATCCCTCCCCTCTGGGATCCCGTGTTTGCTGGGGTCCGTGGCTCTCCCCTGGGAGCAGGGAGAGGCTGCAGGAGCAGCAGGAGTTAATGGATAATCCATGGGAAGAGCTGCTGGGTCATCACTCAGCTCTTAGCAGGAGCCTGCCAATACTTGGGGTGTAAAAGATGATGGGGGAGGGAGGGTGTGGAGCCAGGGCTGCAATTCCAGCCTGGAAATACCATCTCCATTGGATTTTGTATTTTTTTTCCTTGTCTGCTGGGTACAGATTTGGTGGTTTTTTTGCTCCTGAGTGCAGAGGAAATCGATATAGCCTCATGTGATGGGCAGAGCATTCCTTGGATTTAAACAAACAGTGGCTAAAGTGCCTTTTAAAAGCCTTTGGTGGGGTTGGTGTTTATTCCTCACCCCAAAGAACCAGCACAGCCAAAATCCCTCTTTGGGATGTGTCTCCCACCTGTCCTGGGAATAATTTGGGCTCTGAGCTTTCCTCAGGCAGGGTGAGGATCTGCAATTCCTCAGGATGCTCCTGCTGGGAGCTGCATCCCCTTCACCCCTCCAAACAGAATCCCTCGCTGCTCTGCCCTTTTCTGGCTGTGCAGGTCAGGGCTGGAGGCTCTTTGGGAATGTGGTTTGGGACTGGATGCTTTGCTCAGTGAATTTTGGGCTATTTTGGGCAAGAGCTCTTGGGAAGGCTTTGAGAGCTCGATAAACAGCCCCGAGGATCCTCTCCTGTCCGGTGATGAATGTGCCTTCAGGATGAATATTTTGCATTCTAAATCCATTCAAGTCCCTTTTTGGGAGGGAAAGCTGGGAATTGTGCATGGCTGAGGCTGCAGGAGGAGGAGGAGGAGGAGGAGGAGGAAGGAGCATCAAGGTGTAGCTGCACACTGTTTAAAATCGCAATTTTTTCCCTCAGGGCTAAGCTGGATTAGACCATGGGGAGCATCTTTTGTTTTTGAGGGAGAGGGAGCACTAGGAAGTGATTCCTGGTAAATTCCTGCATTTTGGGAGGAATTTCTTCCTGGAAAGGGCGTCAGGCACTGGAGGGGGTTGGGGTGCCCATCCCTGGAGGTGCCCAAGGACGGCTGGAGGTGGCACTCAGAGCTCTGGGCTGGGAATCGGGCACAGCTGGGACTCTGAGGTCTTGGAGGGCTTTCCCAGCCTCAGTAACTCCGGGATTTTGGGATTCTCCACCTGGAGGGACGAGGCAGGTGGTTGGGTGCTGATCCCTGGGATCCTCCTGTCCGTGCTCCCACCTCCAGAGCTGGGGAGCTGTTCCTGCCTGTCCCACTCCTGCTTTGGATGGATTCATCCTTCCAGGGGGGCAGGACTGGATGGATTCATCCTTCCAGGGGGCTGGATTGGATGGATTCATCCTTCCAGGAGCCAGGACTGGATGGATTCACCCTTCCAGGAGCCAGGACTGGATGGATTCACCCTTCCAGGAGTCAGGACTGGATGGATTCATCCTTCCAGGGGGCAGGAAGAACGTGGAGAACGTGTTGGGCACCGATAATTTATCACCAGCTCCAGATTGCTCCGATGCAATTTTCCCATTCCTGCGGGATGTGCTCGGCTCGTTCCCATTTTAATTCGCTTTTTCCTGTTCTGCTGGGACTCCTGGGAAGTTAATTAGCTGCACATCCTCATTGTCAGGGCAGGTGGAGGGCTCTCAGCCCAGGGCTCGTGGATTTTCTGCTTTGTTAAGTCCTGGAGTGGTGCTGCAGGAGCTTTTCCCTCCTGGAGGGGGAGGATGGAGCTCCCAGCCTGGCTCCTGCATTCCTGCTTTGCTCGGGTTTCCTCTGCTCAGGGCAGAATAAACAGCAGCCCTGGTGTTTGTTTGGTTTTGTGGAGCCCTGGCCCTTTTCCACAGGCTGGGGGAGGAAGGAGGGATCCAGCTCTGAGGATCAAGGAAGAGAAACTTGGTTTTTTTGGGAATGTGGGAACGCCTTCCATTGGGAACCGTCGTTCCCTTCCATCTCTGAGCAAACCAGAGTCACCTGGGATTTTATTAATTTATCAATTAACCCCAGCCCAGAGATCCACGTGGGATTGATCCCTGTCTCCTGTCCCAGCCATGAAAATCCCAACCCACCCATGGCATCCTCTGAAAGGCTCAGAAACCCCAAAGGTTTCTTTCCAATCTCTTTCTCCATGGAATCCATGGAAAACCTGGCTGCTTCCCACCCCTGCCCTGCCCCCATGCAGCGCTTTGGTGCTTGAAATCTGCTGGGATAGGTTGGAATTATTTGTCAAAAAATAAAAAAAAAACCCCCACAAAAATCCTAATTATCCTAATTTCTACCAAAGCATTTCATTTTATTAATGGAGGTAAAGGCTTATTTACTGCCGCAGTGCAATTTGTCAGCTGCTCTTAATTAGAAATCTCTCTCGTTAATGCACCAAGCATTCCATAAAAACATTATTTGGGAATAAAATAATTCCAAAGCTGGAGCTGCAGAGCTCCCTGGTCCTCAGGAGGGGTTAAATTCCCTCCCACCCTGCTCAGGTTTAGGGGATCTGGGGGAAACAAAAATCCCTCTGGGGAAAAAAAGCAGGAGAAAAGCTGGATTCATCCTTCATCCCACGAGCTGCTGCTCTGGACTGAGCTCCCTCCATCGTTCCCTTCCCCATCCTGAGCCTCTTTCCCCCCCTGGAGCAGGAATTGCTGGGAAGGCTCCTGATATTCCATGGGCTTTTCCCTGCTCCTGGCTCAGCCTGTGCTGCCTGCAGGTCGGTTTGTGTTTGGGGCTGGCTCAGAAGTGTGAAAGAGGAGAAGTTTCCCACGAGGAAGAGCACAAAAGGATCTCCTCCCTGCCCTCCTCTGCCTCCTGCCCCCGTCCCTGTTTATCCGGGTGCTCCGGGTGCTCCCCCAGATGTTCCCTGATCTCCGAACGTGCCTTTGAATTTGCTCAAAGCACAACCCCAAATTAATTCCTCCACGGTGAAAAGCAAACCTGCCATTAAAATGTCAGGGAAAAAGCAGCAGGAGAGGCTTGGCTGGGGGGGGAAGGCAGGGAGAGGGGAGCTGGAAAACCATCCCCATGGCTCTGGAGCTGCAGGATAAACTCTGTGTGCTCCCAGGGAGGGCATTCCCCAGGGAATCAGCATTCCCAAGGGGGGATTCACCATTCCCAGGGGATGCTGAGCAGCTGCTCTCGGCTCCTGGCTGCTGCTCAGGGCTGTGAACCAGCTTGGCTTTTAATCCAGTGGGATTTTGATTTATTTTGTTCTCCCTGTTGTGCCTTTTAACGGCTTGAGGAGCTGCTGGGGAGGAAAACACTGCTGGGAAATTTGGGAGGGGGGGAAAAAAGGAATTTCCTCCCTGCTGAGGCTGTGGATGAGGCTCCTCTGGGTGGGAGCCCAGGGGTGTCTGTCTGTCCTTTGTCCCACAGGGGACACGGGGCTGGGCTGGCCTGGCTGTGTCCTCTGGGCTCTCAGGGTGGGAAAAGCCCTGAGCTGGGCTTTGCTGTCCCCCCAGGCTGCTCTGGTTGTCACCAGGGTGGCACTGCTGGATCCCCTGGCTCCCCCTGGATGAGTCTGCTCTTGGACCTCCCAAAGGAAAGGAATTCATCCCTGGGAGTGTCCAGGGCCAGCTGGGACAGGAGCTGCTCCTGTGGAAGGTGCCCATGGGGCAGGATGAGCTTTGAGGTCCTTCCACCCCAAAGCATTCCGTGATTCCACGGGTTTGGCTTCTCCTTTCTGCCGGTGGGGAATTTCCTCGTCCCCTCTGTCACGAGGGACGGCATTAATTGCGCTCAGGGAGGAGAAGGAAGGGCAGATCCTGTGGATTTGTTGGGAAAACCCGGTGTCTCTGGGGATTCTGGTGCTCTTTGGTTGGTTTTGGGCTGTGCAGGACGTGGAGAGGGGCAAAACCCCAGAAAATGCATCCTTGGGCTGGGATGTGGGAGAAGGGGCTGGAGCTGCTCGCCCAGGGATCGTGAGGATCCAGAGGAAGCCGTGTGTTAAAATAATGGGATTACAGGCGCTGCTGGCACGGTGTTGGCTCTGCATTTGAGAACTGATGGATGTGGCAGAGCCCTGCTGCATCCTGCCAGAGCTCCCAAAGCTCGCCCTTCCCCAGCCATTCCCTCGGCAAAATCCATCCCGAGGGATTCCAGGCAGGAAGGGGCTGGTGCTTAAAGGTTTGCTTTGCTTTTCCTCTTTTCACCCTGTGGAAAATCCACGTGGGAAGGGGGCAGGGAGTGGGAGAAGGGGTGGAACTGCTCCCACTCAGGGTTTAATAAATGTGTGCAGAACGGCTGCTGTCGATCCCATCCGATTGCAAACAATTCAAAATCTCAAATGAAAACCTCGGCTGTGTTAACGCTGTGGGGCTGGCACAAACCTCAGTGCCACGTCCTGAGGACAACACTGAGGGGAGAATCAACACCCCTGGAGGGCTGGAGCAGCCAAATCTCCTCCCAGCAAACAACTGGGAGCGGATTTCCATCCAAACTGCTTTTACCTGGCTCAAATTCCCCTCTCGGAGCAGTGAACCTGCTGAAAAAGGAATTTGCTGGCTGTGGTTTTTTCCAGGATTCCTGGTGGGAAGGAGGTTGGTGACAGGAAACTCCTGATGTTGCAGGGATGGGGTTTGTTTGCTGAAGAAATTGGTGGGGTTTTTTTTTTTGGTTTATTTTGGCAAAAAGCAGGGAAAACATTCCTGTGCATTTGTTTTTGTCGTGGCAGAGGTTATGCTCAGGATATTTTTTTCCCCCTCATTTGCTTTTCCACACAGGGTCAGGCCAACCCCACAAGTCACGAGCAGAGCAGTGCAGTGGGAGCTCCCACATCCCAGAATAGTTTTTCCTCCAAGTTCTTCCTGTCCAAATCTCTCCCTGCCTCTCGCTTATTTATCTATTTTTTTTATTTTTTTTTTTTTTGCAATAATCAACCCCCGTGGTTATTTCAGCTGACGCTAATTACTGCCATGAACTAATTAATGCCACTTTCCTCTCCTCGATGTTTTTTAACCCACTGACACATTCCAATTAAGGAACTCCTGCAGGCTCCGGGCTGGGATGACTCAGAGCGGTTTTGGGGTGGGTTGTGTGCTCTCCTCAAGGTCACCAATGTCCCAAATTGTCCCTGCTGCCAGGGAGGGCGCCTGGCCAGGAATTGTCCCCACCTCGGAGCAGCTTTGTGCTGTTTTGGGATGCTGCTGCTTTTCCAGAGGTGGAAATCCGTGTGGATTGAGGATGGGAAGAGGCTTTGGATGGAGGGACAGGACACAGGGAATGGCTCCCAGTGCCAGAGGGCAGGGCTGGATGGGATCCTGGGGTGAAATCCTTCCCTGGGAGGGTGGGGAAGGCCTGGGATGGGATTCCCAGAGCAGCTGGGGCTGTTCCTGGATCCTGGCAGTGCCCAAGGCCAGGCTGGACGGGGCTGGAGCTCCTGGCACAGTGGGAGCTGTCCCTGCCATGGCAGGGCTGGGATGGGATGGCCTTCAAGGTCCTTCCCACCCAAACCACTCCAGGATTCTGTGACGGGATTCCACGGCTCTGTCCTGTTCAGGGACACCACCCTGCAGCAGGATGAGCCCCTGAGCTGCCATTCCCACTCCCTCCATTCCTCATCCAAGCAGAATTCCCCATTTCCTCTCCGGTGTCTCAGCATCCAGGTTTTGCTGGGAAGCTCCTCCGGGCCTGGCTGCTGTCCCAGCTGCTGCAGGTGATCCCAGCATCTCCCACATCCCACAGGGATTTAATCCCCAGCTCCTCTGCCTGGAGCTGCTGGGTTAGTGGAGGTGAGAGCTCCTGGCTGAACTGCAGATATGTGATTAGTATTAATAGCCCTGCTCAGACTCATTATGCAAATGAGGCGAGAGGAGCCAATTGAGTTATTCATCTTTAACCTTTATTTTGGGTTGGTGTGACCCCCCCAGGCAGGCTCCTGTTACTGCTCTGCCTCGGGGGTGCCGGGTGCTTCTGCTGCAACAGCACCCCCCTGCTCCTGGGGGGATTCCAGGTGATTCCACCTGCTCTCCTGGGAATGATCCTGGGGGGATTCCAGGTGATCCCACCTGCTCTCCTGGGAATGATTCCAGGTGATCCCACCTGCTCTCCTGCTCCTGGGGATGATTCCAGGTGATCCCACCTGCTCTCCTGGGGGTGATTCCAGGTGATCCCACCTGCTCTCCTGCTCCTGGGGATGATTCCAGGTGATCCCACCTGCTCTCCTGGGAATGATTCCAGGTGATCCCACCTGCTCCTGGGGGTAATTCCAGGTGATCCCACCTGCTCTCCTGCTCCTTGGGGGTAATTCCAGGTGATCCCACCTGCTCTCCTGCTCCGGGGGGTGATTCCCAGCCCTGCAGGGAGGAGGGGGCTCAGGGTGACACATTTGTGACACCAGGTCACAAATCACTGCTGTGGGACGTCTTCCCTTCTCCCAGCTCTGGTGCCTCTAATCCCACGGTTCCTCCTGGTGGGATTGAGGAACCTGAGGACGCCCACAAACACCAACCCTGGATTCCTGTCTATTATTATTTATTATTCCTTAGCAGCTGCAGTGGCAGGAAATAGGGAACGGCTTCCCGCTGCCAGAGGGCAGGAGTGGATGGGATGTTGGGAAGGAATTCTTCCCTGGTGTGGAATTCTCAGAGAAGCCATGGCTTCCCCATCCCTGGGAGTGTCCCCAGTCAGATGGGACAGGCTTTGGAGCACCTGGGACAGTGAAGGGGGTGGCCCTGGCTGGACTCTCAGGTCCCTTCCAGGCCCGAATGGCAGCTCTGGGTGCAGTGGTGAGGAGCTGCTGCGACACCTCCTGATGGATCCCGATGGATCCCAAAGCCCGGGGTCTGGAGGAGGCTGAGGGCAGCTCTGGGATGTCCTGACGTGTCTGTGTTGCCTTGCAGGGGTTCTCTGGCCCTTCCCACGCTGCCCTGGCGCTGAGCTGTGAGCAGCGAGCCCTGAAGGAGAAGCAGGAATGTCGGGATGTCGGGAGCGAGCTGTCCATCAGGATAGGCAGAGCTGGGCTGCAGCCAGGCAAGCACCCTGTCCCCTTCCATCCACACTGTCCCTGTCCTGTCCCTGTCCCTGTCCCTGTCCCCTTCCATCCACACTGTCCCTGTCCTGTCCCTGTCCCTGTCCCCTTCCATCCACACTGTCCCTGTCCTGTCCCTGTCCCCTTCCATCCACACTGTCCCTGTCCCTGTCCCTGTCCCTGTCCCTGTCCCTGTCCCTGTCCCTGTACCATTCCAGCCACATCCCCCTGTCCCTGTCCCTTGGCACCAGGGCTGGGGTTCAAACCCCAGGGCTTTGCCCATGCCCAGGGCTCCTTCTCCTCCTTCTCCTTCTCCTTCTCCTTCTCCTTCTCCTTCTCCTTCTCCTTCTCCTTCTCCTTCTCCTTCTCCTTCTCCTTCTCCTTCTCCTTCTCCTTCTCCTTCTCCTTCTCCTTCTTCTCCTTCTCCTTCTCCTTCTCCTTCTCCTTCTCCTTCTCCTTCTCCTTCTCCTTCTCCTTCCCCTTCTCCTTCCCCTTCTCCTTCCCCTTCTCCTTCCCCTTCCCCTTCCCCTTCCCCTTCCCCTTCCCCTTCCCCTTCCCCTTCCCCTTCCCCTTCCCCTTCCCCTTCCCCTTCCCCTTCCCCTTCCCCTTCCCCTCTCCTCTCTGTGTCTCTCCCTGCTGTTCCTGCTGTTTCTCCTGGGGCTCCCAAAGCCACTTGTGCTGTCAGGGCTGTGAATTATTGATCAGGAGCTCTCTGCTGTGCTGCAGGAGTGAAACCCTCGGGTTTTTTCCAGCCCTGACCCTGCCCAGCTCTGCCTCTGGCCCTCGTGGCCTCCCCAGGCCGAGCTGGGGCTTGGCTGTCCCTCCTCATTCCGGGGCTGAATCCAGTCCTGGCTGCCAGAGGCTGCAACACAAGGTCCTGCTGGCAGCTCTTTCCTCCTTAAACATTTTTAATTTATTTTTTTTTAATTTTTAAATTTTCTATTTTTTTAATTTTAAATTTTTATATTTTTAATTTATAACTTTAAATTTAATTTTAATTTTTAATTTTTAACTTCTAATTTTTATATTTTTAATTTTTAAATTTTTAAATTTTAGGTTTTTTTTAATTTTTAGATTTTGATTTTTTAATTTTAAATTTTTAAATGTTTATATTTTAAAGCAGGAATTTTGGGTGCC
This sequence comes from Cyanistes caeruleus, assembly GCF_971803275.1. Lineage (NCBI taxonomy): Eukaryota > Metazoa > Chordata > Aves > Passeriformes > Paridae > Cyanistes > Cyanistes caeruleus. The sequence goes on along the minus strand of NC_141719.1, from coordinate 10,407,414 downwards.
TCCTTGGCCTCCCCCAGCCCCCCAGGGTGTGTTTGGGGTGGGTGCTGACCCACAGCCCCACAGTTGGCTCCTCCTCCACTCATCAGCTTTCCAGGAGACGAAGCAAACCTGATTTAGTGCATTAATTTTATTTCCCCCTGTGAATATTTGGTCGGAATTGTGGTTTTAAAACATCACCAGCGCAACGGGGAGCAGATTGATTTGAAGGAATGCTCCTTCCTTTTGCCAGGAGTGGCTCCCCTCTTAAATCATCCTCTTTTATTTAACCACATTGCTTCATTTTTTAAATTAAAATAATGAATAATGAATAATGAATAATAAATAATGAATAATAAATAATAAATAATAAATAATAAATAATAAATGATAAATGATAAATAATAATAAATAAATAAATAATAAAGAAATAATAAAGAAATAATAAAAGGTTTTCTAAAATGCTGCAAAATCCTCAGGATGTGGAAGAGCAGCCTGGCTTTTTCCAGAGGGACAGGAGGGTTTTTCCTGCTCCATGCAGTGAGTTTTGTATCCTCAGAGTTCTCCACAGGCAGCTGCCGATGTTTTTGGCAGGTGGAAACTTCTCCTTCTCAGGTGCAGCTTCATTTTATTCTTCCAGGGAAAGCAGAAATGCTCAGCCCTCCAGTTCTGAGGGTTGTTTTTTTTTATGTTTCCATCTCCTTTTATTTGCAGACAATAACAGTGCAAATGGTTTTGGGAGTAGAAAATTTCCATTAGGCTTGTGTTGTTTTTTTTTTTTTTCCCTCTCTCTGGGGGAAATGGTATTAAGAAGCTACAACACATTCATTCTTTTATTGTCTTTTCCTTTTTTATTCCCCCTTTTCTTTTCTACTGAAATAAACTCGGTGTTTTCACCCCAGCCTTCCAAGAAAGCTGCTTTCCCCAGGGCTGGGAATGCCTGCCTGGGCTCTGGGGAAGCTCTGGGAACATAATGGGTGTTTTCAAAGTCTAATGGGTACTAAGTGGAATATTTCAGGCTTAATCACTGTTGAATCATTGACCCTTCCTTCATATTTACATCTTTTTAAATCGCTAAAGCTGCAAAAACAAAGGAAAATCCCAAAGCAGCAGCTGCCTGGTTCTGCCTCGGTGCCTGGGGGATGGATGGGGGTGAGGAGCTGGGATGGGAATGGCTGGGAAAGGTGGAATTCTGCTCCTCTCCTGTGCCTTGTGTGGAGCTGGGATGGGAAATGAGGAATTCTGCACCTCTCGTGTGGAGCTGGGATGGGAATGGGTGGGAAATGAGGAATTCTGCACCTCTCGTGTGGAGCTGGGATGGGAATGGTTGGGAAATGGGGAATTCTGCACCTCTGCTGTGCCTCGTGTGGAGCTGGGATGGGAATGGGTGGGAAATGAGGAATTCTGCACCTCTGCTGTGCCTCGTGTGGAGCTGGGGATGAATCCCTGGCCTGGCTGGGGGAGGCTCTGGGCTGTGCTCACACCCAGGGCCGGGACCCTGCGAGCTCCCCCCGAGCCAGGAGCTTTCCTTCAGACCTTGGGGAGGGAGCTGGAGGGAAGGTGAGGGTTCCACCTGTCCCTCACCTGCTCTGGGATGAGGGAAAAAAACCTCATTTTGCCTTTTTTCCCCTCAATCAGCAGCGTTTTGGAGCAGCCTGGGCTGGTGGAGGGTGTCCCGTGGCAGGGGTTTAAGCCCCCTCCCAACCCAAACCATTCCATGGCTGTTCTTCCCCATCATCCCAAATCCTTGGGGTTTCCATCACTTGTGTGTGCCTGGGCTCTGCTCCAGCCCCTCTCCAGCCTGTCCTGGGTAGAAATGAGACTTTCTGGGGAGGTGCTAAAAGCTGGCTGTGCCTGGTGGGTGCGTGGAGGAAGGAGTGTGTATCCCTGGGGAATGGAGGATGGGTGGATTCGCCCTGAATTGCACTGAAAAGTCTGTCTAGACTGTGTTTGATGAGTGGGATAATCACCAGGCTTTCATTACTCCAAGGGAGAGGGAATCCAACCCTGTCTCTGATGCTCCAGCAAGGGCTGCAGTTGGAATTCCTGTGCTTGGGAGCAGGTGGGGATGGATGGATGGATGGATGGATGGATGGATGGATGATGGATGGATGGATGATGGATGGATGATGGATGGATGGATGATGGATGGATGGATGATGGATGGATGATGGATGGATGATAGATGGATGGATGATGGATGGATGGATGGATGATGGATGATGGATGGATGGATGATGGATGGATGATGGATGGATGATGGATGGATGATGGATGGATGATGGATGGATGGATGGATGATGGATGGATGATGGATGGATGGATGGATGATGGATGGATGATGGATGGATGGATGATGGATGGATGATGGATGGATGATGGATGATGGATGGATGGATGGATGATGGATGGATGGATGGATGGATGGATGATGGATGGATGGATGATGGATGATGGATGGATGGATGATGGATGGATGATGGATGGATGGATGATGGATGGATGATGGATGGATGGATGATGGATGGATGATGGATGATGGATGATGGATGGATGATGGATGGATGGATGATGGATGATGGATGGATGGATGATGGATGGATGATGGATGGATGATGGATGGATGGATGATGGATGGATGATGGATGGATGGATGATGGATGATGGATGGATGGATGATGGATGGATGATGGATGGATGGATGATGGATGGATGTATGGATGGATGATGGATGATGGATGGATGATGGATGATGGATGGATGATGGATGGATGGATGATGGATGGATGATGGATGGATGATGGATGGATGATGGATGATGGATGATGGATGGATGGAGCTCAGGGGGTTTGTTCCCAGCTGGTGGAGCCCTCTGGGGTCCTATGAGTGCCCTGGGTGGGCTGTGCCCCTCTGCCCTGATCCCAAACCCCTCTGGGCAGCCCGGGGCAGGGTCCAGCCCATCCTGCTGCGTTTTCCAGGCGCTGGATCCAGAGGAAATCGGGGCAGGGTCAGCGCGGGCTGGAGGCCAGGCCTGACCCCGCTGTGTTCTGGGGCAGTTCCCAGAAAGGATTTCCAGGCAGCAGAGCACCTGGAAACCCGAGCTGTGACTCAGGACAGCTGGATATGGAACAGCTGATGCTGATTCAGATCCCAATCCCGTTCTGGAGCCGAGTGGGAGATGCTGTTCCCAGCAGCCTCCTCCTGGAACATCCCCCGGCTCCAGGGCAGTGCTGGGGCAGAGCAGGGCACGGCAGTGTGGCTGTGAAACTGCACAAAATCCCAAATATCCCTTTGGTGCCCGGCCAGGAGCGGCCTCGGTGCCCGGCACGGCTCCAGGGAGGGAATTTCTGTGCTGGCTGCTGAGCTGGGCTCCAAATGCAGCATCTCTGCTGCTCATCCCCAGCCCAGGGCCAGGGAAGAGTGTCTGTGCGGAGTGACAGGACCAGGAGGAACAGCTTCCAGCCGACTGGGAGTGCCTTGGGATGGATTTCTGGGAGAAATTCCCTCCTGGGAGGACAAAATCCTTCCCTGTGAGGGTGGGGAGGGGCTGGGATGGAATTCCCAGGGAAGCCATGGCTGCTCCGTCCTGGGATGTGTCCAAGGCCAGGCTGGAGCCACCTGGGCTGGTGGAAAGTGTCCCTGCCCGTGGATCCACTGGAACATTTTTAATTTCCCTTCCCTGGTGGTGTCTGTTGTGCCTCTGGCTGCAGGAGTGTGAACTCACTGATGTTATTGAAGGCAATCAGCGCTTGCTGGAATGACTCAGTTGGCTTTTGCTGGGCTGTGATTTAGGAAATGGTGCCCTGGCATCCCTGCCTGGCTGCTCAGGGAGCAAATCCAGATGGATTTCATAGCTGGAAAAACAGCCCCGTGTTCACAGCAGCGTCTGTAAGAAATGAAATTTTGTTTTCAACTCATTACTTAAATGAGCCAGGAGCTCTGGGGGCACCACACAGAAACCTCATCACGCAGAAATTGTGCTTTTTTCCCCTTAAATTAGAGCTTCTGCATCAGATGTGAGGCTGGGGTGGGGATTTGGCAGGGGAAGCCCTGGAGCAGGGGTGACTGGGCTGGGGACACCCCAGGGCCAGCCCTGCTGTGGTGCCAGGACCTGCTGGGCCCCTTCCAGCACCATCTCCCCCTTCCCAAACTCATCCTTCCCATTTTTTTGCCATATTTTTCCCCTCCAGAGGAAATTTCCATGCACCAGGGCTGCCCAGGACAGGAAGCTTCTCTTTTTATCAGTGCACTGAAGTGAGCTGGGGAGAGAAGAGGAGACAAAAACCCCTGGGGAACAAACACAGAGGGGGAGCAGAGCTGAATTTTGGGCTTGGCGCTGATGCTGGAGGCAGCACATCCACGGGGCTTGTCCTTAGAGCCAAAAATTTCCCTTTTTTCCCTGTTTCTCCTGGATGCACCACCTGGTTTGAGAAAACCCAGCTCTTTTTTTTTTTTTCCCTGATCTGTGCTGAGGGGAAAAGCTGCCCAGGGATGCTCAGTTCCTCTGACAGGAGCAAGGGCAGCTTCCCTGCGGATTTTCTCCTCATTCCCTCCCTCCCCGAGCAGGAGCAGCGGCCGTGAGGGGGAAATGATGGATCCAAACCCTGGGGATTGATCGGGGGCATTCAGCCAGAGCCTCCTGTGTGCATCCAAAAGGTTCATTAAGCCCTTGGAGCGTACATAAGGTGAAACTCCTGCTTGAAAAGTGCTCCTGGGTTTTTTGGGGATCCCAGCTCTGTCTGTGGTGATTTCCACACCCTCACACCGTGCTCCTGTCACAAAAGTGCCTCTTTCAGCAGCCATCAGTTCCTTTGGAGGCTCCAGAGCCAGCCTGGGTGGGAAATGCCCATGGCAGTGTCTGTATTGATTAAAAAACATCCTCCTGCCCCTTTCTGAAGCGTTTCAAATGGTTATTGACCATCCCCCGGGCTCCGGGCTGGGCTTCTGTAGTCCAGGATAAATGTGGATTTCTGGGAGCTCCAAGGAAATCCATGGAATGGGGGGCACACAATTCCTGCTGCAGGGATGAAATGCCTGCTCCGCTCAGGGATCTGTGCTCCCAGCGTTCCCAGGCCCTGCCTGGAATTCCAAATTCCTGGAATTGGGAATTTGGGATTGATTTTGCAAAGGCAGAGCCCATCCCTGCCCTCCTGCCTGCTGCTCACTGAAACCAGCCCAGAATAAACACCAAATAATAAACAAGTAACAGTAAAATAACAGACAAAGGAATAAATAACAATACCATAAATAACAAACAAACAAACAAATAAATAAAGAACAATACCATAAATAACAAACAAATAAATAATTAAATAACAATACCATAAACAAACAAATAAAGAACAATACCATAAATACCAAATAAATAAGTAATTAAATAACAATACCATAACAAACAAACAAACAAACAAATAAATAAATAACAATACCATAAATAACAAATAAATAAATAATTAAATAACAATACCATAAACAAATAAATAAATAAAGAACAATACCATAAATAACAAATAAATAATACCATAAATAGCAAATAAATAAGTAATTAAATAACAATACCATAAACAAATAAATAAATAAAGAACAATACCATAAATAACAAATAAATAAATAACAATGCAATAAATAACAAATAAATAAATAACGACACAATAAAAAACAAATAAATAGCAGCAAAATAGATAACAAATAAATAAATAACACAATAAATAACAATTAAAAAATAACACTAAAATAATAAGTATATAACAAAGAAATAAATAACAAATAAAGAAATAAATAAGAAATAATTAAATAAATAATAAATAAGACAACAAATAAATAAAACAACAAATAAATAAAACAACAAATAAATAAAACAACAAATAAATAAATAGCACATAATTAATAAATAAATAAATAATAATAAAATAACAAAGAAATAAATAACAAAGAAATAAATAACAAAGAAATAACAAAGAAATAAATATCAAGTAAATAAATAATAAAATAAATAAATAGATAAAAATAAAATAATAAATGAACAAATAACAAAGGAATAAATAATAAATAATAAATAATAAACCAACAAATAAATAAATAACAACAAATTAACAAAGAAATAGCAATTAAATAACAAATAAATGAATAACAAATAAATAATAAAATAACGAAGAAACACCAACTAAATAACAATAAAAAACAGATAAATAAATACCAAATAAATAACAGATAAGTAAATAACAAATAAATAAATAACGGATAAATAAATAACGGATAAATAAATAACAGATAAATAAATAACAGATAAATAAATACCAAATAAATAACAAATAAATAAATAACAGATAAATAAATACCAAATAAATAACAGATAAATAAATAACAAATAAATAAATAACACAACTCCGACCCCAGGGGCCTCTGGAGAGGAGAAGCTGAGCTGGGATTGTTTCCCTTCAGAGGCCTGGGATGGCTCGGTGGCAGCAGATGGTGAGAGCTGCCTGGAAGTCGGGATGAGGCAGCCCTGAATTCCCAATTAAGTGCAATTAAAACCGGGCTCATTTATTTATTTGGCTTCCCTTTGAACTGCTGCTGCTCCCCGGAGCTGGGAGGGAATTCCTGGCATCTACAGGAGATGCTGGGATTTCAAATCCAGCCTGGAAGTGTGGGGATCTTTTCCAGCCTGGAATCCCTCTCTAGGGTGGGAATGGGGGCACTTTGGGGAATTCCTGGTTTTTGTTTGAAATGGAGCTCACAGCAACCTGGGATAAGGAAAAATTCCCTGGGGACAGGGATATTATAGGGATAGGGATAAAATAGGGGGAAATTCCCTGCCTGTGGCTGTGGGGTAGGATTGGATGAGCTTAAAGGTCTCTTCCAACCTTTATCCCATCCTTTTCCAGGTGGATCTCAGCAGCTTTCCCAGGGGGCAGCGAGATGGCTCAGGGTTTCTGCCCAGGGTACCCAATATCCACAATATCCATCATTCCCTGCTCCCTTTTTCCTGCTTTGGGATTGTCAGGCACGTCCGAATCCTGTGTGCAGGGGTCAGGGAGGGAAGCAGGAGCAGCCTGGGGCGCTGAGTCCCGAGGGTTTTTCCGTGGAAAGGCGGCTGAGAGGTGTTTGAAATGATCCTTTATGGAAAAACACGAGGCAAATGGAAAAAAGAGGATTTTTTTTTTCCATGTGTGCTTCCCGGCTGAGTTCCCTCCCCGCTCAGCTCCGGCTGAGTCATCCCTGCGCTCCCACCTCGGGCTCAGGGCCATCCATTTGCTTTGGATTCTGAGGAGGAAAAAGAACCCAGCTCCTCCTGCCAGAAACCCCAGGGATGCTCCAGATCCTGCTTTTTTATGGAATGGAGTTGGGGTGCTGTTTGCTGCCCTCCCCCAGCTCTGTGCCCGGAGCAGCCGCTGGGATTTGGGATTATTTGGGATTTGGGATTTGGGATTATTTGGGATTTGGGATTATTTGGGATTTGGGGTTATTTGTGATTTGGGGTTGGTGTGAGGATGATGCTGGGCATGGTTTGTGTCCCCTCCGTGGGGACAGACGTTGTCCCAGCCCTGGGAAGTGCCGTGTCCTTCCTGCAGGGCTGGAGCGAGGGAATCCCGCCGGAGCCATCCTGGATTTCTGGGCTGGAGCCACAGGCTGCTCCTGCCAGAGACAGGAGTTCTCATCCCACATCCATAAATCAGAGTTTATGGAAGGAAAAATCCCAGGCCTGGAGCCCGAGCTTCCCCAATCCTTCCCTTGGCCACGTCACCCCCAGCCTGGCTTTGCCTGGCTGCTTTTATCCCTAAAAGAGGAGCAGGGAACATTGGGCAGGGCTGGAGAGAGCTGCACTTGGAATAAAACAGGGATCCTGTCAGGAATGTGGGAAGTGTCTCCTGCTCAGCCAGCAGGGCTCTCTTCAGATCCCTTTCCCTCCCTGCTGCAGGTTTTTCCTGCTCCTCTGAAGTGGGAGATGGGCAATCCTGCTCTCCTCCCTGTGGGATTTGTTGGGATCCAGCCCCTCTGGGGGGGTTCAGGCTGTTAAAATCCCACAGGAGGGATGTGGTGGGATCCCTCTCCAGGCTGTCCTGCTCTCTTCCCATCCCACAGTCCCTTTGAAATCCTGTAGTTCTGCTGGAATTTGCTCCCTTGTGGATGAAGGGGGTGTGTGGGATTCCTTCAGGGCCGTGTGGTACCACCAGGGTATCCCGCTCCCCATCCCACCTGCCTGGATGATGGATTGTGCTCCTGGAAGCAGCCTCCTGCTTTGCTTATTCCTGGAGAACAGGCAAAAATCCAATCTGTTTGTCCCTCCAGAGGGAGCTGGGATTGATTTTGTGAGTCCAAGGGCAGAGAACAAAGGAGCACTTTATTTATTTTCCTCAGAAATCAATTCCTTATTTTATTTTTCCAGCTCTGAGAGGGGCCCCCTTCTCCCAGCTGTGTGCTCAGCCCTGGCAGCCCCAGATTGGGGAATTGGTGCAGTTTCCCTGTGCTGGGTGGGAGATGAGGATGGGAATTCCAGATGTGGGTTTATCCCAGAGCACTGGGAGCTGCTGAGCAGTCTGGGACCGGAGGAATTCCTTCTAGGAATTTGCTTGCAAGGAGCTGCTGTGCAGGGAGGAGTTCTGAACTGACAGAGGGGCAGGGACAGGTGGGATATTGGGAATTCCTGGCTGAGAGGGTGGGGATGGCATTCCCAGAGAAGCTGTGGCTGCTCCTGGATCCCTGGAAGTGCCCCAGGACAGGGCTTGGAGCAGCCTGGAGCAGTGGGAGGTGTCCCTGTGGAACTGGATGGGCTTTGAGATCCCACCCAAAACATTCCATAATTACGGGCATTTCTCCATTGGTCACTTCCATCTCTACTCATCCCTCTGGGATCTAATGCTTTTATGAATTTATTTTCATTTCTAAACTCATTTAATTAATGTGCACAGAGAGTTTTTCCAGCTGAAGCCACCGTGTCCTTTTGGAATATCCCACTTTTGGATAGTGGGAATGCCTGGAGGAAAGAAGGAGAGGAATCACGGAGAACAGGAATTGAGCTGCTCATCCTGTCCCTGGTTTGGAAGTGCTGAAATCCAAGTGGGAATAAGCACGGTCCTGTTCTGGGATTGCAGCACCTGGGGTGTGTGGCTGGGTTTGTCCTGATGGCTGCTCCTGGAGCCTGTGCCAGCCCCAATTCCCGCTCCGTGGATTTCCACGGATAAAGACAGGGAAGACGAGCTGGGAATAACGTGGCAAAAAATGGAATAAATCAGGTGTGTGTGGGAAAATGCCAGAGCCTCCCTGGGCAGGGGGCACAGCTGGGATGTGTGCAGGTGTTCCTGGGGGTGCTGGGAGGGTGGCAGGATCCTGCGGGAATGGCAGGATCCCGTGGGAATGGCAGGATCCTGCAGGAATGGCAGGATCCCGTGGGAATGGCAGGATCCCGTGGGAATGGCAGGATCCTGCAGGAATGGCAGGATCCTGTGGGAATGGCAGGATCCTGTGGGAATGGCAGGATCCTGTGGGAATGGCAGGATCCAATGGGAACACCAGGATCCCGTGGGAATGGCAGGATCCCATGGGAACGGCAGGATCCCATGGGAACAGCAGGATCCCGTGGGAACAGCAGGATCCCGTGGGAATGGCAGGATCCTGTGGGAATGGCAGGATTCTGCAGGAATGGCAGGATCCTGTGGGAACGGCAGGATCCCGTGGGAATGGCAGGATCCCGTGGGAACAGCAGGATCCTGTGGGAATGGCAGGATCCTGTGGGAATGGCAGGATCCTGCAGGAATGGCAGGATCCTGTGGGAACGGCAGGATCCCGTGGGAATGGCAGGATCCTGCAGGAATGGCAGGATCCCGTGGGAATGACAGGATCCCATGGGAATGGCAGGATCCCGTGGGAACAGCAGGATCCTGTGGGAATGGCAGGATCCCGTGGGAATGGCAGGATCCTGCAGGAATGGCAGGATCCTGTGGGAACGGCAGGATCCCGTGGGAACAGCAGGATCCCGTGGGAATGGCAGGATCCCGTGGGAATGGCAGGATCCTGCAGGAATGGCAGGATCCCGTGGGAACAGCAGGATCCTGTGGGAATGGCAGGATCCCATGGGAATGGCAGGATCCCATGGGAACGGCAGGATCCCGTGGGAATGGCAGGATCCCGTGGGAATGGCAGGATCCCGTGGGAGTGGCAGCAGAAATCTCTCATCCCATCCCCATTGTCATCCCAGCCTGGTGCTGCCTGGTTCCCTAAGAGCTCCTGACCAAATCCCACTTTTCTTTCCAAGTGGGGACGAGGCCGTGGTTTTCCCTGTGTCTGATCCCGCTCCCGTCAGAAGCCGCTCCCTGCCAAGGCTGGGAGACGCGAGCATGGCTCAGCTCTTGGAAATGAAGTGATTAAATTAACTGGGATGTGTAAAATTTCAGCATCAGATGATTCAGCCGAGCACTTCATCTGCTGGGAACTGTTTCAGGAGCTCTTGGAAAGGAGCAGGAATTAGTAAAAGGAGCTGGTGCGTGTAACGCCGCCGGCCGCGGTGCCGCCGCTCCTGCCCGGGGAATTAATCCTTAACCACGGAGCTGGGAGGTCGGGGAAGGTTTGGGAATTATTCCTGTGTGCTGCCAGCCCAGGGACCGGCGGTGTCACCTCGTGCTGTGCCACCTCTGGGTTTTGCTCCTTCGTGGGAGCGGCCCTGGTGGCACCGGCACCGTGAGCTCCTCTGTGCCTGGCCAGGGAAATCTCCCCCATCCAGTGGGGAATTGTGGGGGGGACCAGGAGCTCCTGGGGCTCTTTTGGGGCTGGATTGTTCCTGGAGTGATGTTTGGGGTGGGATTTGGGTGTTGTTCTCTGGGTGATGTTTGGGGTGGGATTTGGGTGTTGGGCTCTGGTTGATGTTTGAGGATGGATTTGGGTGTTGTTCTCTGGGTGATGTTTGGGGTGGGATTTGGGTGTTCTCTGGATGATGTTTGAGGATTGATTTGGGTGTTGTTCTCTGGATGATGTTTGGGGTGGAATTTGGGTGTTCTCTGGGTGATGTTTGGGGTGGGATTTGGGTGTTCTGTGGGTGATGTTTGGGGTGGGATTTGGGTGTTCTCTGGGTGATGTTTGAGGATGGATTTGGGTGTTGTTCTATGGATGATGTTTGAGGTGAGATTTGGGTGTTCTCTGGGTGATGTTTGGGGTGGGATTTGGGTGTTGTTCTCTGGATGATGTTTGGGGTGGGATTTGGGTGTTCTCTGTGATTTTTTTGAGAAGGAATTTGGGTGTTCTCTGGGTGATGTTTGGGGTAGGATTAAGGTGTTGGACTCCAAGTGATGTTTGAGAAGGAATTTGGGTGTTGGGCTCTGGTTGATGTCTGAGGATTAATTTGGGTGTTGTTCTCTGGATGATTTTTTGAGGTGGGATTTGGGTGTTCTGTGGTTGATGTTTGAGGATGGATTTGGGTGTTGTTCTCTGGTTGATGTTTGGGGTGGGATTTGGGTGTTCTCTGGTTGATGTTTGAGGATGGATTTGGGTGTTGTTCTCTGGGTGATGTTTGGGGTGGGATTTGGGTGTTTTGCCCCGAGTGCCATTCAGGAGGAATCTGGGTGTTGAACTCCCTGTGTTTGGTGACTGGGACCCCAATTTGGGAGCTGATGTGATGCAGGCACAGCCCCAGCACCCCCCTGGATCCCAGGAATAACCCATGGGAGCTGAGCCTTTTCCAAGAGCTCTTGGGCACCCTGGGGTGGATGAAGGCTCCCAACAAACCCCGACTCTCTGTTTCTGTTCCTCTGAAGGCCTCAGCACGGGCAGGCACCTCTTGGATCTGCCAAAAACGCTGGGAAATGGTTTTGTTCCGTGTGGGGCCGGCAGGATGGGGCTGCAGTCACACACCCTGCACGGGGGGCTCCTGGCCCATTCCCACCGAATCCCAGGGCTCTGGAGCATGGGAAGCCTGTGCTCTCTGCTCAAGCACCCTGAGCCTTCCTAGCAATAAATAAAAGCTATTTTTAAAAAGAAACCCTTATTTTGACCATAGTTGGGCAGCTCCACGGAGCCTCTTTTCCAGCATTTTTGTTGCCTGAGAGTAAACTTCCCAAGAATTGGCTTTGCCCAGCTTCGGGGGCTCATTCCCATCATTTCCCTGGCTGGAAAATTCCTTCTTTCCAGCTCGGCTGGGATCCGTGCCCTCAGAGCTGCCAGAGGTGTGGATCCCGGGATTTCTCCTGGCTGGGAGCCCGTGGGATGCAGCTTTCCCTGTACCTGTCTGCGAGGGGCTGGCAGCCGTCCCCCCCCCCCCAAGACGTGCTGTGCTTAATTAGCGGCACTAATTAAAACCTCTTCTGGAGGTGGGAGATAAGAGCAGCGTTCCCTGCGCGGCAGCAGATGCTCCCTGACGCCCCATCTGCTCCCCGGCATCCAGAACCTTCTGTGCTCCCTGGAATTCCTCCTGCAGTGGGAATGGGATGAGGGAAAGGGGGATGTGGGGAAGTTTGGAGGGGGAGATGCCGGATTCTGTGGATGCTGAGGGGGAACTGCTGGGTTCAGCCCCGAGAGAGGACAGAATTCCTTGGGAAAAACCTTAAAAACGGGGAAAGCTGAGGGAAGACATGGCTGGAATCCTTGGGAAAAGCACTTAAATCAGGGAAAGCTGAGGGAAGACATGGGGGAATTGTTGGAAAAAGCCCTGAAAACAGGGAAAGCTGAGGGAAGACATGGCTGGAATCCTTAGAAAAAGCCTTTAAAAGGGGAAAGCTGAGGGAAGACATGGGGTAATTGTTGGAAAAAGCCCTTAAAAAGGGAAAACTGAGGGACATGTCTGGAATCCTTGAGTAAAAACAGGGAAAGCTGAGGGAAAACATGGCTGGAATCCTTGGAAAAAGCACTTAAATCAGGGAAAGCTGAGGGAAGACGTGGCTGGAATCCTTGGGAAAAGCCTTTAAAAAAGGAAAAGCTGAGGGAAGACATGGCTGGAAACATTGGGAAAAGCCCTTAAAAAGGGAAAACTGAGGGAAAACATGGCTGGAATCGTTGGATAAACCTTTAAACCAGGAAAAGCTGAGGGAAGACATGGCTGGAAATGTTGGGAAAAACCTTTAAACCAGGAAAAGCTGAGGGAAGATACAGGAGTATCCTTGGAAAAAGCCTTTAAATCAGGGAAAGCTAAGGGAAGACGTGGCTGGAAACGTTGGGAAAAGCCTTTAAAAGAGGCAAAGCTGAGGGACATGTCTGGAATCGTTGGATAAAAAGGGAAAGCTGAGGGAAGACATGGGGGAATTGTTAGAAAAAGCCTTTAAAAAGGGAAAGCTGAGGGAAAACATGGCTGGAATCCTTGGGAAAAGCCTTCAAAAAGGGAAAACTGAGGGAAGATACAGGGGTATCCTTGGAAAAAGCCCTTTTAAAGAGAAAGCTGAGGGAAGACATGGGGGAATTGTTGGGAAAAGCCCTTAAAAAGGGAAAACTGAGGGAAGACATGTCTGGAATCATTGGATAAACCTTTAAACCAGGAAACGCTGAGGGAAAACATGGCTGGAATCCTTGGAAAAAGCCTTCAAAAAGGGAAAACTGAGGGAAGACATGACTGGAAACATTGGGAAAAGCCCTTAAAAAGAAAAAGCTGAGGGAAGACATGGGGAAATCCTTGGAAAAAGCCCTTAAAAAGGGAAAACTGAGGGATGACACGGCTGGAATCCCAAGCTGTTCAACTCTCCTGCTTTTCCTGGGGCAGCACTAAGGCAGAATTCCAGCTGCAGGGAATGAGGAGGCTGAGGGGGTGCTGTGAGGCTCGGAGAGGAATTTGGAGCAGCTTTTTTGCTGCTCTGCTGCTCCCTCCAGGTGTTGCCCGAGCTTGGAGCAGCCGCTCCGGCGGAATCAGAATTACACAACAGAAGAAACATTTGAGGCTCTCCCGCCTTTCCCATATTCATCAACGGCAAATAATTCCCACCAACAGCCAGCGAGCAGCAGCTAATTAGGGATTTTAATAAGCTTGGAGCTGCTTCTCCTCCCCTTCTCCCACACCTCAGAGATGGGAGCTGACAGATCTGACCAGGGGAAGCAGCTCAGCCCTTGGAAGTTCGGCTGAAGGAAGAATTCCCGGAGTCCCCAGGCCTGGAGGTCTCTCCAGAGCTTTTCCTTGTTGGAAGGATGGGATGGGGGAGAGGTGGAGAGGAGGGGTTTGGAGCTGGGAATGGTTTTCCTTGCAGCATCTCCAGCTCCAGGCTGGCCTCGGTGGGTTTGTGCCAGCGTGGAGAGAGGAGATGTTGGGCTGCCTCTTCCTCCTTGGAGAAGGAGCCTGTGCCAGAGGGATCCAGCCCCTCCTGTCCCCTGGGCTGTCTGCAGGGGTTTTGCAGCTAAGCCAGGACTAAACCAGCTCCTAAACCCGCTCAGAGGGGCTGCCTGGGCTCCAAAGCCAGCCCCACAGCTCAGAGCACTCTGAACTCCAGGGCTTAGGAGAGGTTAAAGCCAGGCCTAAGTGGGGAGGAGGAGAAGGGCTGTGGAGCGAGTGTGGAAAACTGGAGAGCTCCACGGGTTTGGATTTGGGAGCTGAGGGAGGGCAGGAGCAGGGTTTGGAGTCAACAGAGCCTCGGGTCTGTTTGAGCACCAAAGCTGAGCTCACGGCTAATGCAAACAGTTTTCATTAAGAAATAATCAAAAATAAAAAGCCATTTCACATGCTGATAAGGAGCCAGTCGTTTTTTTCACTTCAGCAGCAGTTTAAGCCACGCTCAAAGCCATTTATCTTTTCTCCAGTGCTGGCTGCAGAGGATATGAAAAATGCAGCAGGCTGCATGTATGTAATTAAACTTTTGGCAGAATCTTTGCCCCGCAGCTTTGCTAAGAAATTCAATAATGATAAATCGAGTAGAATATCTAAGGGACTTTTTGTGAACAAGATTTAAAATAATGTCTGTGGCACGGGGAGTTATTTGCCACCTAATTGTCTTGGCAGGCTCTGGGAGCAGCCTGTCTGTGGTGTCAGCTCTTCTTTACAGCCCAGCCCTTGTTCTGCTCTTATCTCCACTCCAATTTGCCATTGAGGCTTTCCTGATTCCCAGCCAAGCCCGTGCTTATCCCTAATGACTGTTTTGTTCCCCCAGCCCGGCGTTTCCAGCTGGGAATGCTCCTGTCCCGCTCCCTCCCGAGCTGGCAGTGGTGCCATCGCTGCTCTGTAATTATCCTTTCCTTTTTATCCTCTTTTCCAGCAGGACTGGGAAGTAGAGCCCATCCCTTGAGCAGGCTGTGTGTGACACTCCTCTGAAAGCGATGCCGGGATTGTCTCCCTGCTTTTGGTGTTGCTGCCTTTATCCCCGGGATAATCCAGGGATCGTTTACAGGAGAGGCGATTTTGTCTTCAAACTGTCCCTCCAACCCCCTCCTCTTCACTTTCCCTGGGAAAACCACACCGATTCCTTTTCATTTCCACAGCTTTTCCCTGTTTTCCTCGCCCCCGTGGCGTCCCCCCCAGCCTTTGTCACCCCAGGCCTTGGAGGGGCTTCGGGTCTCCTCGGAAAAGGGGATTTTCATCATTTTCACCCCCAACAGGACCAAGCAGGCTAAATAAAATTAAGTTATATTATATAAAAGAACAGTTAATGAGGTATCTGATGGAAATGAGCTGGACCTGAGCACCTGAGGAGCTGGCAGTGACAGAGCTGGGGTTGGTTTTAGTCTTGTTGATTGGCCTCAAACTGAAAGAGAGGAGGATTAGATGGGATATTGGGAAGGAATTCCTGGCTGGGACACCCTGGAAAAGAATTCCCAGAGAAGCTGTGGCTGCCCCAGGATCCCTGGAAGTGTCTAAGGCCAGCTTGGAGCACTCTGGGGCAGGGGAAGGTCCCTGGAGGAGGAGCAGGCAGAGCCTGGGGGTGCGGGGGACCCCTTGCTCTGCTCGGTTTGATTCCTTTCCTTTGCTTTTTCCTTCTGGGAAGGGAGGCAGGAGCTGCCCAGCTCTGCCTTCCTTGGCTCACACCAGAGTTTCCTGTACCCACTTTTCCTCATCCCGATGTTTTCTATCCCACCATGGCTCACCCCAATATTTTCTGTCCCCACCGTGCCTCACCCCGATGTTTTCTGTCCCCATTGTGCCTCACCCTGATGTTTTTTGTTCCCACCATGGCTCACACCAGTGTTTTCTGTACACACTTTTCCTCATCCTCGTGTTTTCTATCCCAAATTTTCCTCACCCCGGTGTTTTCTGTCCCACCATGGCTCACCCTGGTGTTTTCTGTCCCCATCATAGTTCATCCTGATATTTTCTCTCCCCACTTTTCCTCACCCCGATGTTTTCTGTCCCCATTGTGCCTCACCCTGATATTTTCTCTCCCCACTTTTCCTCACCCCAATGTTTTCTGTCCCCACTTTTCCTCACCCCGATGTTTTCTGTCCCCATTGTGCCTCACCCTGATGTTTACTATCCCCACCATGGCTCACCCCAATGTTTTCTATCCCCACTTTTCCTCATCCCAATGTTTTCTGTCCCCATTTTTCCTCACCCTGATGTTTTCTGTCCCCACTTTTCCTCACCCCGGTGATTTCTCTCCCCACTTTTCCTCACCCCGGTGTTTTCTATCCCCAGACAAGGCTGAGAACGGGGAGCCCTACCAGCGGAGGAGGGGAGTGGGGTCCCCCCTTGCCGAGGACCCCCCGGCATTCCCGGCTCCCCGTGACGGAGCCGCCCTGGCCGGGAGCAGCAGCTGGAGGAGGATCACGCTGATGATCCTGGCTATCACCATCCACAACATCCCCGGTGAGTCCATCCCGAGGCTCCCAGCCCGGCTCTCCGGCGCAGATGGCGCTCGCAGAGTGGGCGCCTTTGGCCAGGATCCCATCGCAGATCCCGTGGGGCTGAGCCACGGGAGGCTTTGGCAGCAGAACCCGGCTGGGGAGGGGGCTCGGGGGGAGCCTGCAGCAGCTGCAGCCCCGCTCCTGCCAGCCCGGCCTGGGTGACAATCGCAGTTCCCCGGGGTGGATGGGGAGAGGTGACAAATCCCGCTCCCTTTTGGCTCTCTGTGTCTGTGAGCAGGCAGGGATGGGTTTCAGGGCGCTGGGTCTCTGCAGGGGAATGTGCACTGGGGTTTGTTTCCTCGGTCCAGGCCTGGGTTTGGACAAGGGGTGGAAAATCACGGAGCTGCAGGTTCTGGAGGGCTGGGTCCTGCCAGGCCGGGCTTGGTGGAGAACAGAGGATGGTGAGATCAGTTTGGGACAGCTCAGGATGTTTGGCTGCTCTGCAGTTCTTGGGGATGTTGAAAGTAAAATAAGGCAGCTTTTCCAGGGTTTTTTTCCTGGTTTCTTCCCTCCTCCTCCTCTCCTTGCCTTGCCTTTCTTCCTTCTTTGCTCTGTGCCTGGCTGGGTGGATCTGTAAATCAGGACATCCATCCCCAGTTCCAGCAGGGGAATTGCCAGGGGAAGGCTCCGCTGTGGATGTGGAATCCCAGCTCCTGCCTTTCCCTGGGAGCCACAAAACCCAAGGGGACACACACAGAGCTCCTGGCCTTTCCCTCCTCTGGCTCCTCCAGCTTCCTGCTGCTCCTGGGCTGGGAATTGTCTCCTTCCAGCTGCTGCTGGGCACCCCTGGCTGCTCCTGGGCTGGGAATTGTCTCCTTCCAGCTGCTGCTGGGCACCCCTGGCTGCTCCTGGGCTGGGAATTGTCTCCTTCCAGCTCCTGCTGGGCACCCCTGGCTGCTCCTGGGCTGGGTTGTGCTGATAAGGAGCTGGGAGTTAATGATTTGCTGCTCTCGTTGCATCAGCAGCACGAGCTGGGCATTAACCTGCTCCAGGCTGTCAGCAGCAGCAAAACATTTCTCCCTCCTCATCCCTCTATTTTTAATTAATCCCAGGGGGATAAGTTGGGTGCTGTAGTTCAGCTCCAGGTGTTGCTGGGAGAGGAGGGTGCCCTGCAGGAAAGGCCAGGAAGGAGATTTAAATGAGCCATAGACAATAAAATAAAATAAAATAAAATAAAATAAAATAAAATAAAATAAAATAAAATAAAATAAAATAAAATAAAATAAAATAAAATAAAATAAAAAATAAAATAAAATAAAACAAAAATAAAAATATAATATAAAATAAAGATATAAAATATAAAATAAAATTAAAAAATAAAATTAAAACAAAATAAAATAAAATAAAAATATAAAATAAAATAAAATAAAGTAAAATAAAAATAGAATAAAATAAAATAAAAATAAAATAAAAATAAAATAATAAAATAAAATAATAAAATAAAATAAAACAAAAATAAAAATATAATACAATATAAAATAAAGATATAAAATATAAAATAAAATAAAAAATAAAATTAAAACAAAGCAAAATAAAGATATAAAATAAAATAAAATAAACATATAAAATAATATAAAAATATAAAATAAAATAAAGATATAAAATAAAAATATAAAATAAAAAATATAAAAAAAAATAATAAAAATAAAATAAAATAAAATAAAATAAAATAAAATAAAATAAAATAAAATAAAATAAAATAAAATAAAATAAAATAAAATAAAATAGGATATGTCTGCAGTGAGTGAAGTGTAGCTGGATTTCATCCCTCAGAGCAGGTGGCACCTCCCTGATTCCCACAGCAGCAGAAGGGGAAGGTTCTGCAGAGGAGTGGCCCAGGTGTCACCCATGGCAGGAGGCTGGTGCTGCCCTGTCCCTGCTCCTCAGGAGCACAAAGCCACCTCTGGATGCTGAAAATTCTCCCCTGCTGGGAGAATTCAAGAATTTTATCTTAAATAAACCTGGGATATCTTAAATCTGGGATGAATATCTTATTTAAATATCTTAAATCTGGGGTGAATATCTTATTTAAATATCTTAAATGTGGGATTAAAGCTTCATCCCCGCAGAGGTGTGAGGCTGGGGCTCGGTGCTGGCCCTGTCCCTGCTGAGTTTTGATCCCCAATCCCCCTCCTGCTCCTTCCCAGAGGCTTTTCAGTGTCCCTGGGGCCTCTCAGCAGTGACAGAGCCCTGCCCTGCCTCCTTTCCCTGGGGATTTGTCCAAAGTCACCTCCAGGTCCCAACCGGAGCCCCTTGCCAGGAGCTCTGTGCCCTGAGGAAGAATTCAGGCAGGGGATAAATAATTCAGGCTGTGATGAAATCAGGTGAGCAGCAATCCGGGGCTCTGAACTCCTTCTGCTTTCCCAGGGTTTGGAAACACGGGAATCTCTGCCTCAATTAGCAGCCCTGCCAGAGGAGAGGCTGGCACGGGCTTTAATTAAGTTTAATTTCATTTAAATTACCACGGGCTCCTGCAGGGTGAGCACTCCTCGTGCTGGGCAGGGCGGGAGGTGCTGGGGATGCTCCAAGCCCTGGGAAAATCATGGAATGCTTTGGGTGGGAAAAGACCCCAGAGCTCCTGCAGTGCCACCTCCCACTGGCCCTGGGTGCTCCAAGCTGGCCTTGGACACTTCCAGGGATGGAGCAGCTGCTCTGGGAAATCCATTCAGCCTCCCACTGATTCCCAACACTCCATGGAAATCTTCCCTCTTTCCCTTTCAGGCCATCCCCCCTGTCCTGTCACCTGTGTGAAAAGCTCTCCATCTTTATTTTACCGGCTCTTCTAAGGAAGATCGGCTTTTGTGCTTCAAAAGTGCTGCAGGGGCTCTCTCCAGAGCCTGCTGTTCTCCTTCCAGCTTCCTCTGGCAGCTCTGGTGCTCCCTCTCCTCCCCTGGGAGCCCTCGGCACTCCCACGGAGGTGTCCAGCTCATTCCCAAGGGTTTTCCATCCTTCCCGTGCCCCCAGAGCTGCTCACATGGCTCCACAGCCCTGGGAGGGGGCTCCACACTCACCTCCCTGGGGCTCTGAGCCCTCACTGCCAGCCCAAACCCTGCCTCAGTTTCCCCTGGCTGGGTCTCTGAGCTGCCCCAGTGCCTCTGTGGGGCTCTGAACCCTCACTGCCAGCCCAAACCATGCCTCAGTTTCCCCTGGCTGGGCCCCAAGCTCCATCCCTGCTCTCCTCCCGTGCCGCTGGGGGATGAGCTCCCCTTTTGCTGCCAGCAGGGAATCGTTGGATGGACTTTGAGCGTCCTTTAGGGCTGAGCTGGCTGCTCCTGGCAGTGCCTCTGGCTCTGTTTCCAGGCTGGGAGCAGCTTCTTGTGGAGGGCAGAGAGCAGAACCCCCAGCCCAGCCTCCCACAGCCTCTCCCTGTTGGTGGAGGAGAGGTTGGATAATTTGTTCCAAAGCTGGGAATGCCAATGGAAAGGATAAATTGATAATGACAGGAGATGCCAAACTGCAGACTCTTCCTGCTAATTAATATTCATCTATGCCTGGTTTAGCAGAACATTAATTATGTATTTAATCAAGCCCTGTTTATTCTGGTTTAGCTTTGTACCTTGGGTGGCTGTTATGCTGAAGACTTCGGATTAATTAAAATGTTAGTGGTGTATCACAAATAACAATTAGCGAGGTGTGAGCTGCTCAGCCTTTCCCTCTGTGCTGCCCTGGGAGGGGAGGCCAGGCTGGGGGCCCCGGATGCTCCAGGGATGGTTCTGCTGATGGATTTTGGGGTTCCCCCAGTGTGGAGGTGCTGCAGGAGCCCCTCATGCTCTGGGAGAGGCCCAGGGCCTGTTCTGCTCATCTTCACTGCCCTGGAGCCTCAGAATTCCAGAGACACTGAGGCTGGAAAAGGCTCCAGGGGTGGATCCAAGCTGTGCCCGAAGCCCTGAGTGCCCTGAGTGCCTCCCCCAGCCCATTCCAAGGGAATTCTTCCACCCTGAGCTCCCCTGGCCCAGCCTGGGGCTGTTCCCTCTCCTCCTGTCCCTGTTCCCTGAGCAGGTCCTGGCAGGGAATTGTGCAGAGCCAGAAGTTCCCCCTGAGCCTCCTTTTCTCCAGGCTGAGCCCCCTCCCCAAATCCCTGAGCCTGTCCTGGTGCTCCAGCCCCTTCCCAAATCCCTGAGCCTCTCCTGGTGCTCCAGCCCCTTCCCAAATCCCTGAGCCTGTCCTGGTGCTCCAGCCCCTTCCCAAATCCCTGATCCCTGGTGCTCCAGCCCCTTTCCCAGATCCCAAATCCCTGATCCTCTCCTGATGCTCCAGCCCCTTCCCAAATCCCTGATCCTCTCCTGGTGCTCCAGCCCCTTCCCAAATCCCTGATCCCTGGTGCTCCAGCCCCTTCCCAAATCCCTGATCCTCTGCTGGTGCTCCAGCCCCTTCCCAAATCCCTGAGCCTGTCCTGGTGCTCCAGCCCCTTCCCAAATCCCAAATCCCTGAGCCTCTCCTGGTGCTCCAGCCCCTTCCCAAATGCCCCAGCTGCCCTCAGAGGAATCTCAGGGATCTTGTGGGGGTTTTTGGTGGCTCAGGCAGGCCCAAGTCCCTCCCCGTGGGTGTCCAGGTGGGGCAGGGAGGAGCTGCAGGTGCTGGTGCTGACAATTCCCTGCCTTGGGAAATTCCTGACAATTCCCTGCCTTGGGAAATGCGTGTTCCCCATCCTCAGAATCGGCTCAGGACAGCCAGGCCCTGCCCCATCCCTGGATCATCCTCCAGGAAAGGCAGCGGGGCTCCTCCGATGCTTCCAACCCTCAGAACGTTGCCAAGGAAACCTGAAATTCCCATTTTTCCCCCTTTGTGCTGTGCCAGACTGAGCCTATCCCGGGATCATCCCTTTCCCTGCAGGGGAAACCTGCAGCAGCAATCCTGCCCCTCTCCTCCACACCAGCCCCAGTGATCCCCGTTCCAGGCACCGCTCACAGCCCACCCCGCAGCTTTTTGGGGTGAATTTGGGGTGAATCTGTCCCTCCTGGGTCCCCAAAATGCCACCAGGGCAGTGCCAAGCCAGGGCATCTCCTCTCGCTGCCACCTCCCAAGGGGACAGGACTTGTCTGGTGTCACCTGGGCGTGCAGGATCCTTCCCCCCAGCCCGGAGCAGTCTCAGCCACCCTTCCCCAGCTGTCACCACCTCAAGGTGTCACCTTTTGTCCCTCCTGCCCACGGTGCCACCTCCCCGGCTGGGGTTTGTCCCCAATCCGGCTCACACGCTCTGCCCTGCTCCTCCCCTGGCTCCTGCTCATTAAAAATTAATCAACCCCAGCTCGTTAATGGCTTTCTGGCGCTGGGAGCTGGAGAGGAAGCCTCAGGTGGAGCTCTGGGAGGTTTGGGGGGCTCTGCCACGTCCCTTTACCCCTTCCCAGAGCCCTCTGCTCAAAGAGGCCGAAATTCGGGAGCGAAACCGGGGAGCTTGGGCTGGAGGCAGAGGAGAGAGCTCTCCAGGGGGGTTTGGATGTGATCTGTGGGGATTGGAACTCCCAGATGAGCTCCCTCTCTCCAGGGAGGGTTTGGATCTGACCCTGGCACCCCCAGGTGAGCTCCCTCAGCACCCAGGGGGGGGTTTGGATGTGACCTGTGGGGTTTGGCACCCCCAGGTGAGCTCCCTCAGCACCCAGAGGGGTTTGGATCTGACCCTGGCACCCCCAGGTGAGCTCCCTCATCACCCAGGGAGGGTTTGGACCTGATCTGTGGGGTTTGGCAGCTCCAGGTGAGCTCCCTCATCACCCAGGGAGGGTTTGGATCTGACCCTGGCACCCCCAGGTGAGCTCCCTCTCTCCAGGGAGGGTTTGGATGTGACCCTGGCACCCCCAGATGAGCTCCCTCATCACCCAGGGGGGTTTGGATCTGACCCTGGCACCCCCAGGTGATCTCCTTCAGCACCCAGAGGGGTTTGGATGTGACCCTGGCACCCCCAGATGAGCTCCCTCAGCACCCAGGGGGGTTTGGATCTGACCCTGGCACCCCCAGGTGAGCTCCCTCTCTCCAGGGAGGGTTTTGGACCTGATCTGTGGGGTTTGGCACTCCCAGATGAGCTCCCTCAGCACCCAGAGGGGTTTGGATCTGACCCTGGCACCCCCAGGTGAGCTCCCTCCATCCAGAGGGGTTTGGATGTGATCTGTGGGGTTTGGAACTCCCAGGTGAGCTACCTCAGCACCCAGAGGGGTTTGGATCTGACTCTGGCACCCCCAGGTGAGCTCCCTCTCTCCAGGGAGGGTTTGGACCTGACCTGTGGGGTTTGGCACCCCCAGGTGAGCTCCCTCATCACCCAGGGGGGTTTGGATGTGACCCTGGCACCCCCAGGTGAGCTCCCTCATCACCCAGGGGGGGTTTGGATGTGACCTGTGCGGTTTGGCACCCCCAGGTGAGCTCCCTCAGCAGTGGTGCCCCTGTGGTTGATCCATGCTGTTGCCAGGTGGGATTCTGGATGAATTCTGAGCTTTTTAACCCTCCCAGCATCCCGCCGGGGCTCGGGCAGAGCTCAGTCCTGGTGCCGAGAGCTGCTCCAGGGACGGAGGTGGATTTGAGGGTGGGAAGGGCTGGGGGCTGTGCAGGCAGCAGAGGTTCCGTGCTGTGCCGGCAGATTGGAGTTCCTGGGAAGGGAGGTGATTTCCAGGCTGGCTGCTTTTGTCATTAGCAAAAATTGATTGGATTGATCCTCCCGGGACAGGCGCTCCCGGGGGAAGGGCAATGAGCGCCAGATTGCATCTCAATTATCAACAGCGCTGATTATTTATATGAATATTCTCCCAGATCCATTAAAAGGCTGGGAACATTCTGGCTTTTTTTTGGGTTTTTATTTTCCGTGGGGCTGTTGGAATGGAGGCTGTTTTCCAATTGTTGGTTTTAATGAGGATTTGGGAGCCTCACTGGGGCTCAGCAGAGCGTGAGGACCGGAGCTGCACCCATTAATCTGTGCCTCATCTGGGTGATGCCTCTTCCAGGAATTCCAACATTCCCCCTGCCCTGCCTGCTCCTGGCTCTTCCTGGGCGCTTGGAGCACCCTCCATTCCTGCTGGGAGGGGTTGTTTTTAGGAAGGAAAAGGAGGAAAAGGCAGCACAGCATTGCATTCCGAGGAGGATGCAGGTACGGGAAGGTTGGTGGGTGCAGGGAGCACACGGGGCAGCAATTCCAGGGAATTTCAGGGAATTTCAGGGAATTTCAGGGAATTGGAGCGGTGGGGAGCACACGGGGCAGCAATTCCAGGGAATTTCAGGGAATTTCAGGGAATTTCAGGGAATTTCAGGGAATTGGAGCAGTGGGGAGCACACAGGGCAGCAATTCCATGGAATTCCAGGGAATTTCAGGGAATTTCAGGGAATTTCAGGGAATTGGAGCGGTGGGGAGCACACAGGGCAGCAATTCCATGGAATTCCAGGGAATTCCAGGGAATTTCAGGGAATTGGAGCGGTGGGGAGCACACAGGGCAGCAATTCCATGGAATTCCAGGGAATTTCAGGGAATTTCAGGGAATTGGAGCGGTGGGGAGCACATAGGGCAGCAATTCCAGGGGATTTCAGGGAATTTCAGGAGTGCTGGCCCTGAGGCTCGCTCAGAGGGATGGGAAGGTGCACCTTGGAACAGCCAGGAATTCTTCACAGCGTTTCTGCTCTGGAGAGAAATCAGCTGGGGTTGGCTCCCGAGGCAGCTCCGGGATAATTCCAGAGGGAGCAGGGATGAGCAGGGATGAGCAGGGATGAGCAGGGACTGCTGGCCATGGAGCTGGGATGTGCTGGGCAGCCGGGGGGAGAAGAGAGGTGGGAGGGGATGGGGGCAGAGCCGGGAACTCGGCTCCATCCGGAACGTTCCGGCAGCACCGGGATCAGGGATCGCCTCTCCGGGATCAGCCCGAGCCTGGCTGCTCTGGGAAAGGTGCCCTTGACCTTTCCTTAATTAATCCTTAATTGTCACCTCCTTGACATTCCCTGGACTGAGGTGACATCCCCAGCTGTGGGTGCTGCTCTCAGGGAAGGACACAGGTGACATCCCCAGGGCTCAGGTGACATCCCCAGGGCTCAGGTGACATCTCTAGCAGTGGGTGATGCTCTCAGGGAAGGACACAGGTGACATCCCCAGGGCTCAGGTGACACCCCAGCTGTGGCTGCTGCTCTCGGGCTGTTTTTGGCTCTGTTGTCTCCGGCTCAGCTCCCTCAGTGCTCCCCCTGCTCCTCGCAGGCAGCTGGAGGCAATTCCCTGTTTTCCAGGCTGGGAAGTTCTCCTCCCAGGCTCACACTGTCTGGAGGGGACCCTGATGTCCCCCTGCCACCAGCTCATCTGTCACAGACTCATTTGGAGGCAGCTAACACATCGGTGTTTTGTCAGCAGCAACAGCCACAAAGGTGACAAAAGCCAATTAAATCCAGGATTTTCACCAGCTGGAATGAAATATTCCACTGAAATATTCATGTGGGAGCTGCTTCCCTGCCTTGTCCCCATCAGATCTCAGCTCTGCCACATTAAACCTCACTGAGCAGTGGCCTGAGAAAGCGTTTACGTGCTGGGAATGAAACTTTAAATATCTCTGATGGATTCAGGTGCTGTGGGGTCAGGAGAGCCCAGTTCCAGCCCAATTCCACTCCCTGCTTTTAGCTCAGTTCTGCTTTGGTAACTTGGGAAGGAGTTTTCCGCTCCCAGAGATGTTTCCAGGCTGGAGGGGTTTGGGGATGTTGGACAGCTGATTTAATTCTTCCAAACCAGCTGGAATTCTTTCAAATCAGGTGGAGGTTGAGTTGTCAGCTCCTGTTGAGCAGCTCCGTGGAGCTGAACTGAGGATTGAAATGAGGATTTGCTTTTGTGGGAGGAGGAGAAGAGAGCAAAGGGTGGGATGAGGATGGGCTGGCTCCTGCGGGGGTCAAACCAGGATTTGGAATTAGCAGGATTTCCTCCTGCCTCCCAAATTCCACCTGAAAGCCCGCAAACCCTCAAGTGGTGGGGACCTACAAACTGGAAAATCCCTGGAATCTGCTAATCCTTGAGCAATAATGGCAAAACGATGATTCCTGGAGGGAGCTGAGCTTCAGTCTGCAGGGAAAAATCTCTGAGTGGCAGTGCTTAAACTCTCCGAGAAATCCAAACCTCATTATGGCAAGATTAATTTCCCACTAGGAACTTAACAGCTCTTCCAAGAGCGGGATGAATAATGGATGAGACCTTGGCAGCTGGAGAACCTTCCTGGAGGAAGCCTCTCCATGTGCTGAGCCAGGAGAATCAGCTCCAGGATCCGTCTGGGAGGGGACAGCGGAGCTCCCAGCTCAGCCCCGGGGTCCCAGTGCCGTGGGATGTGCGGATCCTGCGGGATCTGGCATCGCTGAGCAGGATTTGGGAAGTGTTGGTGCTTTGTTTAATCACAGGGATGAGTTTTTTTGGGATGAGCTCTGTGTGGCTGTGCTGGTACCCATAGTACTGCTGCTCCATCCCCTGATCCCTGCTCCATCCCGCAATTCCTGCTCCATCCCCTGATCCCTGCTCCATGCCCTGATCCCTGCTCCATCCCCTGATCCCTGCTCCATCCCTGGATCCCTGCTCCATCCCGCAATTCCTGCTCCATCCCTGGATCCCTGCTCCATCCCACAATCCCTGCTCCATCCCCTGATCCCTGCTCCATCCCACAATCCCTGCTCCATCCCCTGCTCCATTCCCTGATCCCTGCTCCATCCCCTGCTCCATCCCAGGATCCCTGCTCCATCCCAGGATCCCTGCTCCATCCCCTGCTCCATCCCAGGATCCCTGCTCCATCCCAGGATCCCTGCTCCATCCCCTGATCCCTGCTCCATCCCCTGATCCCTGCTCCATCCCCTGATCCCTGCTCCATCCCTCAATTCCTGCTCCATCCCCTGATCCCTGCTCCATCCCCTGATCCCTGCTCCATCCCCTGATCCCTGCTCCATCCCTCAATTCCTGCTCCATCCCCTGATCCCTGCTCCATCCCCTGATCCCTGCTCCATCCCCTGATCCCTGCTCCATCCCCTGCTCCATCCCCTGATCCCTGCTCCATCCCGCAATCCCTGCTCCATCCCCTGATCCCTGCTCCATCCCAGGATCCCTGCTCCATCCCAGGATCCCTGCTCCATCCCGTGATCCCTGCTCCATTCCCTGATCCCTGCTCCATCCCAGGATCCCTGCTCCATCCCGCAATTCCTGCTCCATCCCCTGCTCCATCCCCTGATCCCTGCTCCATCCCGCAATCCCTGCTCCATCCCCTGATCCCTGCTCCATCCCAGGATCCCTGCTCCATCCCTGGATCCCTGCTCCATCCCCTGATCCCTGCTCCATCCCCTGATCCCTTCTCCATCCCACAGGATCCCTGCTCCATCCCCTGATCCCTGCTCCATCCCGCAATTCCTGCTCCATCCCCTGATCCCTGCTCCATCCCCTGATCCCTGCTCCATCCCCTGATCCCTGCTCCATCCCCTGATCCCTGCTCCATCCCCTGATCCCTGCTCCATCCCCTGATCCCTGCTCCATCCCCTGCTCCATCCCCTGCTCCCTGCTCCATCCCAGGATCCCTGCTCCATCCCCTGCTCCCTGCTCCATCCCGTGATCCCTGCTCCATTCCCTGATCCCTGCTCCATCCCAGGATCCCTGCTCCATCCCGCAATTCCTGCTCCATCCCCTGATCCCTGCTCCATGCCCTGATCCCTGCTCCATCCCAGGATCCCTGCTCCATCCCAGGATCCCTGCTCCATCCCCTGATCCCTGCTCCATCCCCTGATCCCTGCTCCATCCCCTGATCCCTGCTCCATCCCCTGCTCCATCCCCTGATCCCTGCTCCATCCCCTGCTCCATCCCCTGATCCCTGCTCCATCCCTGGATCCCTGCTCCATCCCCTCCTCCATCCCGCAATTCCTGCTCCATCCCGCAATCCCTGCTCCATCCCCTGATCCCTGCTCCATCCCAGGATCCCTGCTCCATCCCAGGATCCCTGCTCCATCCCAGGATCCCTGCTCCATGCCCTGATCCCTGCTCCATCCCACAGGATCCATAGGATCGGAGGATTTCCAGGTGCTGGGATGTGCCTGCTGTGCCTGGACCACCCACACCTGGCTGATTTGGGATCCGTGTCCTGTCCTGGGATGTGGGGCCACACCCCGAGGCTTCCGTGTCCTCCCCTCCTCCTCCTCCTCCTCCTCCTCCTCCTCCTCCTCCTCCTCCTCCTCCTCCTCCTCCTCCTCCTCCTCCTCCTCCTCCTCCTCCTCCTCCTCCTCCTCCTCCTCCTCCTCCTCCTCCTCCTCCTCTTCCTCCTCCTCCTCCTCCTCTCCCTTCCCCACGCACCATCTGCTGCCTCATTCCCAGGATTTGGGATCTCTGCTCCCATGAACCGTGGGATTCCCGCTCCGCAGCAGGGGAGGAGAAAGAAATTCACCCCCAGATCAGCCTAAAAATCACCTGAAATCGCCCCAATATCGGCTTTGGCACCCCCCAAAACCCCAAAATCACCCAAAAATCACCCCAAGCCACTCAAAATCACCCTGAAAATCTAAAATCCCTAAAAATTTTGCATCACAGGCCGGGATTTTGGATCCCCAGGTCAGGATTTTGGATCCAAGGCCAGGATTTTGGATCCCATTTGGGCTCTTTTCCCTCCAGCTCCGTTTCAGGGCTGGTTCTGCTCTGATTTTTCTCCCTGTCCTTGGCTCCAGGCTCTGAGTGTTCCAGTTCTGGGCTCAGGGAATGGGAATGTTGTGATTTATCCCGGTTTTTCCTGCTGTTTCCAAGGCAACTGGGATCTCACAGGGCCACAAACACACACACACACGGTGCCCTGAGAGCTCCTTCTCTGGGACGCTTGGAAATGCTCCAGGGACTTTTCCCACCTGTTGGAATTCTCACCTGTAAAATCCCTCCCCTTTTGGTTCTGAACGTTCCCCCCAACCTTTGCTGGAAGGCTGCAAAAAAAAAAAAAAAACCAACACCAAAAAAACCCCAAAACCAACCCAAAAATGAGGATTTTCAAATTTTAAATATTAATTTTAAATATTAAAATTAATTTTAAAAATTTAGAAAAAGGGGGAATTTAAAAAAATTTAAATTTTAAATTAAAAAAAAAGGGGGGGGGGAAGAAAATTGAGGGTTTGATGCTTTCTGAAGATCAGGGTTTTTTTTTTTTCCTGGGAAGGCTTTTCAGCTGTTGTTCTTGGGGTTTATGGGGTTAGCTGTATTTAAAATGATGGGATTTGCTGCACCAGACAATCTGCAGGAATTTTCTGGTGGAATTTGGGTTTCCTGGTGCTTTGGAGCCTGGCTGTGCTGGTTTTGAGCCGGTTTTGGGGCACAGAAAGAGAGGCTGAGAGCCTGATCCTGGTTTAGCTCCTGGGGGATCCATGGGAGACGCTGGGATTTGGGATTCTTCAGGAATCCACCGGGGTTTGCTGAGGTTTTGGACCAGCTTTGGTGCTTGGCTCCTTGGAAAAATCCCATTCCAGCTGGTGGGGATTGGAATCTTTTCCCCCTTCTTGGCTCTCCTCAATCCAGAACCTTCTCTCCGTGCTGGCTGCCCCGGGAGCGGCCGCTTTGGGCAGTGCTGGCTTGGATTCTCCTGGATTCAGAGGAGCTGGATCCTGCTGGGCTGGGCTGGGGCTGCCCCTGACTGGTTTTTCCTGCTGTTCCAGAGGGCCTGGCGGTGGGAGTTGGATTCGGGGCCGTTGGAAAATCCGCATCCGCCACATTCCAAAGCGCCAGGTAAGACCCGACCCCGCTTTTTGAGTTTCCCTTCGGAGCTTGGCTGTCCCACCTTGTCCCGTGCCAGGAGGGCTGGGGATCCGTGGGTCCCTGAAATTCCCCTGGAAGCACAAGGGTGGCAAAGGGAGCGGAAGAAATTCCCGGCGCTGCTGCGTTTTCCTCACTCTGCGCTCGCCAGACGGGAGAAAAGGTTCCTGCTGTTGTTTCCCTGGTGTTTCTTCCCCTCTCTGGGATCACTGGAGCTGGGGAGGAGGCAGCTGAGTGTCCCCGTGGGGGCTGCACCTCTCAGGGGGTGCCCACGGGGATTTTGGGGAGTTTATCCTGCTCCCTTCTCCTGGTTAAACATCCCTGAGGATGCTCGGCTGCTCTGCTGAGGGCAGGGAAAAGGGACAAGGCTGGAAGGTGGGGATGTGGGAATGGGCTGGGGATGGGAAAAGGGACAAGGCTGGAAGGTGGGGATGTGGGAATGGGCTGGGGATGGGAAAAGGGACAAGGCTGGAAGGTGGGGATGTGGGAATGGGCTGGGGATGGGTGGAATCCCAGCCAGGTGAGTCCCTTTCCCTGGAGCTGGCAGCAGGAATGGTGGAGTCTCCACCCTGCTCTTCCCAGTGCCCTGCCCGCTGTCTCCGTGGCTCCCTGCAGGATTCCTTCATCTCCTCCTCCTCCTCCTCCTCCTCCTCCTCCTCCCGTCCCACCTGAGCTGGGAGCAGCCCTGGCTCTGCTCCCCATGGATCCATGGAAATGCTGGGATTTTCCCTAAAAGCAGCGTTCCCAACAGGTGGGAGCAGCTGCTGGGGAACATCTGGTGCCTTTGTCTCCCATTCCTGCCAGGCAGGGCCGCGGGATTCTGGAATTGGTGGCAGGGAAGGATCTCGCTCCTCTTGGCATCCGTGAATCCCTGAGTCCCTGAATCCCTGAATCCCTGGATCCCTGAATCCCTGAATCCCTGAATCCCTGAATCCATGAGTCCCTGAATCCCTGAATCCCTGAATCCCTGAGTCCCTGGATCCATGAGTCCCTGAATCCCTGAGTCCTGGCATTCCTGCTGCTCCTGGCAGTGCTCCCAGGAAAACCCTTCTGTGCCTCTCGGGGGGAACATCCAGCTCCTCCAAACCCTGGGATTTTGGGATGTTTCCTGCTCCTCCCAGCAGAGCTTGGGGGACAGCGCCCATCCCAGCCCATCCTGGATCCCGGGATTCTCCATCCTGCCCATCCCAGCCCATCCTGGATCCCGGGATTCTCCATCCTGCCCATTCCCAGCCCATCCTGGATCCCGGGATTCTCCATCCTGCCCATCCCAGCCCATCCTGGATCCCGGGATTCTCCATCCTGCCCATCCCAGCCCATCCTGGATCCCGGGATTCTCCATCCTGCCCATCCCAGCCCATCCTGGATCCTGGGATTCTCCATCCTGCCCATCCCAGCCCATCCTGGATCCCGGGATTCTCCATCCTGCCCATTCCCAGCCCATCCTGGATCCCGGGATTCTCCATCCTGCCCATCCCAGCCCATCCTGGATGCCGGGATTCTCCATCCTGCCCATCCCAGACCATCCTGTATCCCAGGATTCCCCATCCTGCCCATTCCCAGCCCATCCAGAGCTGGAGCTGGGAGAAACGGGAGCGAGGGATAATTTCGGAGCGGAGCTGGAGCAGCTGCCGAGGCTTTGGGAGAGGCGCTGGCACCTCTCGGTGGCCGCCGGGCAAACCGCACCTCCCTGCCCGGGCTCTCCCCGCTTTTCCTTGGAATTCGCACCTGCTGCCATGGCCCGGACACTTTGTTCCTAAGGAGAACGGGATCAGGTTGGATTTTAGGGAGAAATTCCTCCCTGTGAGGGTGGGGATCCCCCTGGATTCCCCTGGGTCCCCCTGGATCCCTGAGGTGTCCCAGGCCAGGTTGGAGCAGCCTGGGATAGCGGAAGGATGAGTTCCTCATCTCCATCAACCCATGGCAGGGGTGATCTTCAAGATCCCAACCCAAACCATTCCATGATTCCTGCCGAAGGATCTGTGGGGTCCCAGGCCGGTTTAGGATCCCTCCAGGCCGGTTTAGGATCCCTCCAGGACTGGTTTAGGATCCCTCCAGGCTGGTTTAGGATCCCTCCAGGCCGGTTTAGGGTCCATCCAGGCTGGTTTAGGATCCATCCAGGCTGGTTTAGGATCCCTCCAGGCCGGTTTAGGATCCCTCCAGGCCGGTTTAGGATCCCTCCAGGCCGGTTTAGGATCCCTCCAGGCCGGTTTAGGATCCCTCCAGGCCGGTTTAGGATCCCTCCAGGCCGGTTTAGGATCCCTCCAGGCTGGTTTAGGATCCCTCCAGGCTGGTTTAGGATCCCTCCAGGCTGGTTTAGGATCCCTCCAGGCTGGTTTAGGATCCCTCCAGGCTGGTTTTGGACCTCTCCAGGCTGGTTTTGGACCTCTCCAGGTTGTCCAGCCCCTCCTCTGGCCAGGCACAAGCTGTGCCCCACAAACACCCATCCCAAACCTTCCATTCCCAATTCCCTGTCACATCCCTGGCTGCCCCAGACGCTTGGATTGCCGCAGATCCCGGTGAGGAAATCAGGATCCTCCAGCTTTACCCGCTGTGTTTCCCTGCCCTTTGGAAATAAAAGGCTCCTCACAAAGGCAGGGGAGGCTCTGGAGGTGCGGGAACAAAAGGAGATTTTTCCCCCCTCAGCTGCTCTGGGGAAGCTGAGGAGGCAGCAGCAGCTGGTGCTTTCTCTGGATTTCCAAGGGCATTAATCATGGGAGATGAAAGGTGGCATCTGGAGCAGGAAAATCCCAATGCAAATTCAGTCAGCTGCAGACGGGACATGGAGAATTCCTGGGAGGGTCCTGCCTTTGCTGTGTGCTGCAGGATCCCGGGATTCTCCATCCTGCCCATTCCCAGCCCATCCAGGATCCCAGGATTTCCCATCCTGCCCATTCCCAGCCCATCCAGGATCCCAGGATTCTCCATCCTGCCCATCCCAGCCCATCCTGTATCCCGGGATTCTCCATCCTGCCCATCCCAGCCCATCCTGGATCCCAGGATTCCCCATCCTGCCCATCCCAGCCCATCCTGGATCCCAGGATTTCCCATCCTTCCCATCCCAGCCCATCCTGTATCCCGGGATTCTCCATCCTGCCCATCCCAGCCCATCCTGTATCCCAGGATTTCCCATCCTGCCCATTCCCAGCCCATCCTGGATCCCGGGATTCTCCATCCTGCCCATTCCCAGCCCATCCTGTATCCCGGGATTCTCCATCCTGCCCATCCCAGCCCATCCTGTATCCCGGGATTCCCCATCCTGCCCATTCCCAGCCCATCCTGGATCCCGGGATTCCCCATCCTGCCCATTCCCGGCCCATCCTGGATCCCGGGATTCTCCATCCTGCCCATTCCCGGCCCATCCCGTTCTCCTGCGCGTTTCTTTGCTGCCACCGGGTGTGCAGGCTCTGTTCCTGCGGCCAGGCTCCTCCTGGCTCCTCCGGGATCCTCCGGGCTCCTCCGGGCTCCTCCGGGAGCTGGATCAGAGCCCCTGGCCTGGCTGGGATTCTCACGGGTGGGGAGAACCCAGGGAGAGGCTGTGGCAGGGAATGGGAATGGGGATGGGGACGGGGACGGGGACGGGGATGGGGATGGGGATGGGGATGGGGATGGGGATGGGGATGGGGATGGGGATGGGGATGGGAACAGGAACAGGAATGGCTCCCTACTGCCAGAGGATATTGGGAAGGAATCGATCCCTGTGAGGATTTGGGATGGAATTCCCAGAGAAGCTGTGGAAGTGTCCAAAGGAAGCTTGGCTGGGGTTTGGAGCAGCCTGGGATGGTGGCAGTGCCCCTTTCAGGGTGTTTTCCATGGGGGCTGAGCTGATCCTCATCCCACGCTCTGGGAGCAGAGTGATCCTGAGGGATGCTTGGGATACAGGAGCCTCCCAAATCCTGAATCTGCACCTCCCAAATCTGCACCTCCCAAATCTGCACCTCCAAATCCTGAATCTGCACCTCCAAATCCTGATTCTGCACCTCCCAAATCTGCACCTCCAAATCCTGAATCTGCACCTCCCAAATCCTAAATCTGCATCTCCAAATCCTGAATCTGCCCCTCCCAAATTCTGAATCTGCCCCTCCCAAACCCCTCAGGAGCTGTTTGCTGTCTGCAGGAGCTCATCCCCGAGCTGGAGGTGAGCACACAAAAGCCAAATCCATTTTCTTACGGAGCTGCTTCCTGAGGATTTTTTTTTTTCTGTCAAGGAGAAATTTGCCATAAAATGAATTTCCTCGGGTTGTGCTGCAGAGGAAACAGAAAACTGCTGGAAAAAAAACCCCAAAACCTTGTGCCAAGGAATTTGCTTTTAACAGGAGAAAGGTTTGGGAGTGTGCAGACAGACCTTGGCTGGCTGATTGGAGCAGGAAAAGGGAATCTGGTGCGGAATTTTCTTGGAACCAGCTGGATTTCTCTGGCAATCCCTGGCTGGATGATTTCCTCTCCAGCAGGAATCACAGCTCTGTGTTTCCAGCAGGTGGGATGGATGTTCCCTGCACACCCTTGGCTGATTCCTCTGGCTGCCAGTCGTGGTTTTGCTCTGGCTGAGCTGTTTTCCAGCTGGGATGTGCTCCAGGGATGCTGTTCCAGTGGGAATATCTCCCTGTGGGTGCAGCTCCCAGCGCCCCATCCCGCAGCCTCGGGGTTATTTTACAATCGCTTTTGGGTCTAATTGGAAATATTTGATCAAAGGTTGCTGTTAAAGCTGGAAAATGGAGCCTGGGGAATGCCAAAACCAGGATTTTCCCTGCATTTTTCTGCTTGGATCTTGGGAAGCTCACGTGGCATTGGCACTCCAGGATCCTGGGGCACCTTCCCTGTGCTCCTGGCAGGGACAGGGCACTGCTGCTTCTCCAATCCCATCCCAAACAAAGCTGGATCAGGGCCTGGCTGATCCAGGGAATAACTTGGCTGCTTGCAGGCAAAAAAATCCCTGCAAGTCTGGCTGGGATGGATTTCCTGCACTCTCCCTGCACAAAAACCCACGGAGTTTTTATTTCCCAGGCCATCCCTGTCCCTGTGATGGAATGCAGAGCTGGCTGGGATGACAATTCCCATCCCAGCGCTCATCCCACAAATTTGGGATTGGTGCCTGGTCTCACAGGAGCCAACAGCATTCCCAGATGTGCCTTTTTCCCTGGAAAAGCTCCTGCCAGGGGGCTGCTCTTCCCCTGGGAAGGTTCAAATAAGTGAAGCCAGTCTGGAGTTAAATGCCCTGAATTCCTTGGAGCAGATGAGATACAAAGGGCTGGAAGTTTGGGAAGCAAAGGGAGGTGTTTTGTTAAGCCACGGGTGGTCTGGGCACCAGCTCCCCGCTGGATACAGAGAATTTGGGGAGCTTCAAAGCACTGGAGGCAGATTTTTGGCAGAGCCCTGCCTTGGGATGAGGCTGAGTGGGGATTTTTTGGGGTGTGGGGTGTTGGCAGAGGGGTTTGGGGGGGCTTTGTCCCACAGAGCCCCCGGGGTTCCTCTGTCCCAGGGCTGGGATCTTCCCAGAAAAGGGGGATCAGCACCTGCTGAGCTGTTGTTCCCTAAACCCCGAGCTCTGGGGGCAGGGATGGATCCCTGCTCCCTGCTCCAGGTCTGATCCTGGCTCTCTGTGCATGCAGGGAAGGAGAAAATGGGGTTTTACAGCGTGTTTAATTTAGGGGTGCCCAGCTCAGCCTGCCCTGGGCTCCCATGGACCATCCCATCCCCACCCTCATCTTCCTCCGTGAAATCTCCTCTTGGGACAGGCGGGGAAGGAGCAGGAGTGAGCAGGGAAGTGATGGAAACAGAAATATCTCCCCCCCACACCCCCCGGATGATGCTGGGGGTGTTTCCTCCAGCACAGCACAATGCTTCCCATTCATCCGCCCTTTTTTTTTCTGGGAATGCCGGCCTTGTTTGGATCTGCTGTGCCCACGGATTGTTTCCTGTCCAGCTTTGGTGGAACAGACAGCACAGAGGCTTCGGGCTGACAGGCAGACTTTGAGGAAGGCTTGGAAAATATTATTCCATGGGACAGCCCGTGCCTCCCACGCTGTGTCTCTCAGGCTGGGGGGGGAGGAAGGGGAAAATAAAAAGAAAATAAGGGAGGAAAAAAAAGAATTTTAGTAATGTAAGGAGATTGAAACCAGGCAAAAATCTTCTCCTGCTTTTTCTCGGGATGAATGGGAATCGTTGTGGCCCGGGAGCCAGCTGAAGACACGGTGGGAATTTCTCTCTGGCAGGATCTGGCTCCTGCTGGGGAATGGATCCGGTGGAGCTCAGAGGGAGGAGGGATCCAAAGGAGGGGTGGGATCCTGATCTCCATCAGATCCTCGTGGAAAAAGGCGTGGGAAAGAACCCAGCCAGGGCTGAGGGAAGGGGGATTCCCACCTTTCCCTGGATCCAGGAGAAATGGGAGCAGAACAAAGCCCCTGGGTACAAAACAGAGGGGGAAGATGCTCATTAAACACCTTTAATTAGCCTGGCCGGAGGGGGATGTTTATTAGGGAGCTGGGGGGGTTCCTGCAGGCTTTTTCTTTGGGAAGGGTGGGGATGGAGGCTGCGGTGGCCCCGGCCCTGGGGGTTTGGAGAGCCCCAAAGCAGGACTGAGGCTCCGGAGCTGCCGCGTTTCCCTCAGGGCTGAGCCCAGCAGCGATGGATGCAGGGATGGCCCCAGTTCCTGTGGGATGGAGCTCTCCAGGACCTCCCCACCAAGGTTTCTCCTGCCCTGCTTTGCTCTCCAAAACGCTCCCTTCGCTTCCTGAGCACCTTCAAATGAAAGGGAGAAAAGCAGAGCAAGGCAAAGCCATTTTCACCCATTTTCTTACCGGGTGATGCCAAACAAAATCTGCTTTAAAGCCAGCTCCAGGGCCCCCTTTGCTTTACAAACAGCCCCTTGGAGACGGGATGGATTGGAACGAGGACATTGCTCAGGAAATGGTTCGGTTCCAGGTTTGCAGGTTTTGGCTCCATTTCCACCTTGGGGTGAATTGTGCAGTTCAGGTGATGCAGTCCCACCCTCCCAGGCTGCTCTCCTCAATTCTCTGGTTGCATTTTTGTGCCCAGAGCTGCTGCTGTGTCCTTGGCTGTGGGGCTGGAGAAGGATTGCTGTGCGTGCCTGAGCTGTGAGGAGACCCTGCTGACACTTTGTGTGGAGTTCAGGGTTACCAGCGCAGTGCAGAACCTGGGAAACACGAGAGAAAAGCTGAAGGCACCAGGGGTGGCCTGGGGGACATCTGGGGGACATCTGGGGGACATCGGGGCTGGTTTTTCCGCGCTCCTGGAGCGCGAGGCGGCGGAGCAGAGGCCAGGAGCAGCTGGAACAGGGTTGAACAGGTAGGGCAGGTCTGGAGAAAGGGCCCCGTGAGCTCCTTCCCACCTGCCAGCCCTGATCAAACACCTCTGCGGGCGGCCCGGGGGCAGCCGTGATGTAATCGCGGCAACCCCAAACAATCGGGCCTTTCACGGCGGCCCCGATAACAATCCCAACAGTATGGAAGGGCTGCCATGCAAGAATACACATGCACATTCTCCACTGCGGGGGAACTGAAAGCCCGAGTGAAAAGGGGCTTGTTAAGAATATGTAGCCTGCTTTCATAATCACTCCGTCAAAGAATAGGCCCTTGAAAACAAGGCTTTAGGCTTATAGAAGGCTTTCTGTGCCTTGACCTTGCAAATATGCACAGATGCCAACTTTTTTTTTTTTTGCAAGTGAACTTGGAGTCTCCCAGCGTGGTGCCGGAGCGGTTGGCAGGCGAGGGGGGCAGGAGGTCCGGCCGTCCCGGGGGACACGGAGCCAGGAGGGCATGGATTTACCTTTTCCTCCTGCAAACCGCACTCTGCGGCCGTGGAGGGCGCAGAGCTGGCCTGGGGGTGTGCTGGGGGTTCTGTGCCCGGGTCAGGGCGGTTCTGGAGGATGTGGCTGTCCCCTGGCTGCCATCAGCCCTGTTTTACACACGGGGAGGTTGAGGCACAGCTGGGAGCGGTGACACACCCGCTGTGTGTCGGTTCCGTGATGCTTCCGAGGATACACCTGGAGGAGTCACCCGGGTGACGTTTCCGGAGCCACGCGCATCCCCCGGCAGAGCCCGGTGGGATTTTCCCTGGATGTG
Organism: Cyanistes caeruleus; assembly: GCF_971803275.1. Taxonomy (NCBI): domain Eukaryota; kingdom Metazoa; phylum Chordata; class Aves; order Passeriformes; family Paridae; genus Cyanistes; species Cyanistes caeruleus. The sequence continues at coordinate 10,369,935 of NC_141719.1, read as the reverse complement.
CCTCCCTTGGAGCAGCTCACGTTCCTAGGCTGGGGATGAGCCACAGCTCGGGACACATCCACAGAATCCCAGGAAAAGATCTCCAAGATCCAATCTGTGCCTGATCCCCTCCTTGTCAGCCCAGAGCACTGAGTGCCGCATCCTTGGACACCTCCAGGGGCTGGAAAATCCGACCGGACGGGATCTGATCCCACCACTTACCCCACCTTCCGTTTCCTCTCTTTAGAGACCCCAAACCCTTCACCCCATGGATTTTCCCTCTGGCCGTGTTGGCTCATCCCCCGTTTCCGTGTCCCCCGTGTCCCGGTGCCACCCGGGGCCGGGCCGTGTGTCCGTGCCTGTTTTCCAATGTATTCCCTGGCAGCCGGGGGAAGCCTTCCAAGAATCCCCACCTATTTCCGTCAAAAGGCGCCTTTGTTCCCCTCGGACACAATGCGGCTTTGATTCCCTCCTCCTCAGCCCGGAGCTGCGGGAAGGTGTGAGCTGTGCACGGCCGGGAGGGACGGGAAATCCCTCGAGATGGGAAATCCTCAGGATGCGATCTCCTTTGGGATGGGATCTCCTTGGGATGGGATATCCCTTGGGATGGGATATCCCTTGGGATGGGATATCCTCAGGATGGGATCTCTTCAGGATGGGATCTCCTTTGGATGGGATATCCTCGGGATGGGATATCCTTGGGATGGGATATCCTCGGGATGGGATCTCCTTGAGATGGGATATCCCTTGGGATGGGATATCCTTTGGGATGGGATATCCCTTGGGATGGGATATCCTTTGGGATGGGATCTCCTTGGGATGGGATATCCTTGGGATGGGATATCCTCAGGATGGGATATCCTTTGGGATATCCTTGGGATGGGATATCCTTGGGATGGGATATCCTCAGGATGGGATATCCTCGGGAAGGGATATCCTCGGGATGGGATCTCCTTGAGATGGGATATCCCTTGGGATGGGATATCCTTTGGGATGGGATATCCCTTGGGATGGGATATCCTTTGGGATGGGATATCCTCGGGATGGGATCTCCTCGGGATGGGATATCCTTGGGACGGGATATCCCTTGGGACGGGATATCCCTTGGGATGGGATATCCTCAGGATGGGATATCCTTTGGGATATCCTTGGGATGGGATATCCTTTGGGATGGGATATCCTTGGGATGGGATATCCTCGGGATGGGAAATCCCTCGGGATGGGATCCCCTCGGGATGGGATATCCTCGGGATGGGTTTTTTGGAGCTCTGGAGGTGAATCCCGTCCTTCTCCCGGGATGCTGCAGGGAACAGGGGTGGCCTCACCCTCGGTGAGCCGGGCAAGGCGAACAGGGAGGCCTCAGTGTTCCTCACGGAGTTATCCCGGCGGGATCAGCGTCCCTGGGAAGGGCTCACCTGGCCCCGCGGGCTGTGGGGTGTCGGTGGCGGGAGGAGCCCGCGCTCCGCGGGGAACGGGAGCGGATCTTTGGGAAGCACCGGGCAGGAGATGCCGTGGGGACGTTCTGAGCGTGGTGTGGAGGCTCCACGTGCAGGGACAGCGGTGGCCCCTGGTGGCCTCTGTCCCTGTCCTGACTGGAGCACCATGGGGACACCCAGGTTTCCTGGGAAAAGGGATCCAGTCCTGCCCTGGCCTGGGGCATTCCTTGCAGCCCCAGCTGCAGGGCTGGACTGGGTCCTGGTTTTGGGATGCCCAGATGGATTTTCCTGGGGATATTCCTGGTTTTAGGAGTCCCAGATGGATTTTCCCAGGGATATTCCTGGTTTTGTGAGTCCCAGATGGATTTTCCTGGGGATATTCCTGGTTTTGTGAGTCCCAGATGGATTTTCCCAGGGATATTCCTGGTTTTGGGAGTCCCAGATGGATTGTGCTGGGGGTGTGTGGGAAGGAGAGCAGGAACAAGCCCTGATGGGTTTCTCCTGGATCTCCCCCCGGTCCCATCCCCTCCTCCTGCCCCGTGGGGGTCCTGATTCCCGGTGGGATGGGGATGGGGGTGTCTCCCCCTGTTCCCACACAGACCCCTCCATTCACAGCTCCGTCCCCGTTAATTTGTTGTGGCCAGGAGCAGCAATAGCCGCTTTGTGCCGGGCGAGGGAAGGAGGGAAAAAAACCCCGGCCCAGACAGCGGCTCCAGTGTTTTCCAGCCTGGGATGGTTTTCCCCCTCCGTCCTCCCTCTCTTTGCCTGGAATAATGTTTGTGATTGTAATGGCCCGTCCTGCCCAGGGGAACCCGGAGCCTCTCCCCCTTCCTTCCCCTCCTCTCCAAACCCTGGGAGAAGTTTAAACAACTCCGAGAGGTTTTTCTCACCGGGCTTATTTTACTCATAGGAAACGAGGGGGTGAGAGGAGGGAGCTGGGAGCTGTTGGCAGAGGGGGAGCTGAGCCTGGGAGAGGCTCTGGGATCCCTCTGGAGCCCCCCAGGATGGTCCCGCTCCTGGTGCTGCCGACACAGCCCAGCAAACGCTCCAGGTGTGGAGCAGGGATGCGTGCGGAGCCCCAGGAGCCCCAAACCTGAGCCCTATTTGGTGCCTGGAACATTCCCAGAAATCCCAAACTCCTGCCAGCTGGGAGGGAGGGAGGTGGATGTGCCAGCTCCAGCGGGGACCCAACCGCAGCTTCTCAGGGAAGGAATTCTTCCCTGTGAGGACAAAATCCTTCCCTGGGAGAGTGGGAATTCCCAGAGCAGCTGTGGCTGCCCCTCCTGGATCCCTGGAAGTGCCCAAGGCCAGGTTGGATGGGGTTTGGAGCCACCTGGGACAGTGGGAGCTGTCCCTGCCCACGGCAGGGGTGGGATGAGCTTTAAAATCCCACCCAAAGCATTCCAGGGTTCTGTGATTCCACGGCTGAGGGACAGCCCCGCTCTCCCCTCCGCTGGTTTTCACCCTGCAAGTCCGGCTGTTCCCTTTCCATGGGATGAGAGAGGGGGAAAAGAGGGAAGGCAAAATCTGGAGTGAGGAACCTCAACCCTCCCTCAAACCTGGGCTGCTCCCGATGCCGAGCTCTGGGAATGCCGCTGCTCCCGGGAATCCTCGGGCTGGAATCGCCTCAGGGGCCTCCCAGGACAAGTCTCTTCTCCTCCCTCTGCTCCTTGCTGCTCCATGGGCAGGTGCTGGAGCTGATGGAAGCTGTGGAGCTGCTGGAGGATGGAATTTGCTGGGATCCTGTTAAATTTGAGCCCTGGGGCTGGGAGAACTTCCACTGAATCCTTAATCCCCCTTTTCCCTGCTCCCAGCAGCCTGTCCTGGGCTGAGCTGTGCCCCTAACACAAGTCAAAAGATGTATTTGTGCTTTTTTTAGGAACTTAGCCATTGGGATTGGGATCCAGAACTTCCCGGAGGGCCTGGCTGTCAGCCTGCCTCTGCGTGGCGCGGGATTTTCCACCTGGAAATCCTTCTGGTGAGCTCTTCCCGCTGCTCCCGGGAAAACGAGCCCTTCTGCACCTCCTGCCCGCTGCTTCCCTCCCGTATCCGTGGGCTGCTCCATCGGGGAGCTGGGATGGGCTTGTTCTGGAGCTGCTGCCTTCCCTCTGGAATCACGGGGAGCTGCTGGGAGTGCTGCAGCTCTCCAGCTCCTTCCACACCCTCCGAGCTCAGATCCGAGCCCCTGGATCCCACGGGATGAACCCCTGATCCCAACAATCCCCACATCCCAAGGGGTGAATCCCTGATCCCAACAATCCCCGGATCCCAAGGGGTGAATCCCTGATCCCAACAATCCCCACATCCCAAGGGATGAATCCCTGATCCCAACAATCCCCACATCCCAAGGGGTGAATCCCTGATCCCAACAATTCCCACATCCCAAGGGGTGAATCCCTGATCCCAACAATCCCCGGATCCCAAGGGATGAATCCCTGATCCCAACAATCCCCAGATCCCAAGGGGTGAATCCCTGATCCCAACAATCCCCACATCCCAGGGATTCATCCCTGATCCCAACAATCCCCAGATCCCAAGGGATGAACCCCTGATCCCAACAATCCCCACATCCCAAGGGGTGAATCCCTGATCCCAACAATCCCCACATCCCATTTCAGCGCCTGTGCTGAGCTCCCAGATCCTGCACTGCCTTTGATTATTAATATTTAATTAATATTTATTATAATTATTTTCATCTTTATATCACTTCATTTTTCTTCCCCTTCAGGCTGGATTTTAACCCCACTTCTATTTTTATTCCCCTTTTCCCTGAGGCGCAGGAGCCAAGGGCACAAACCCTGGGAGCGGGAGCCGCGTTCCTGCCCTGAGTGATGGATGGAGGGCAGGGGGAGCCTCCCAAACTGCTCCAAAGTTTTCTTTTCCTTTCCTCCCACCCAGCTCAGAAGTGCTGCAGGATTTCTGCCGCTGGGAAGGGAATTCCCATGGTCCAGAGAGTTGGGAACAATCCTAGAGGGAAAGACAAGGAGCGGGGAGGACGTGGATTTGTTCTACTTGAGGCTGTGGCTCAATCCTCTTTGGGATTGAGCTGTGCTGCTTAGAAAGGTTTCCTCTGCCTGGGAGAGCTGGATCCCCAAATCCCACGGAGCTGTTGGGGGCAGGAATTAGATCCTGCCTGGAAAATCCAGCTGGATTAGGTCAAATTGCCTGTTACCATAGCCCAGTGCCCGGTGTCCGAGCTCCTGCCGGGGATGCGGGAGCCTCGTTATCCCTTTGGGAAGGCTGTGCCAGCTCCTCTCCAGCTCTCCAGGGATTTTCCCGGCCGTTTCTCCGGCAGGTACGGCCAGCTGAGCGGGATGGTGGAGCCCCTGGCCGGCGTGCTGGGCGCCTGGGCCGTGGCGCTGGCGGAGCCGCTGCTGCCCTACGCGCTGGGATTCGCGGCCGGAGCCATGGTGTACGTGGTGATGGACGACATCATCCCCGAGGCGCACACCAGGTGAGACCCCCATCCCCGAGGCGCACACCAGGTGAGACCCCCATCCCCGAGGCACACACCAGGTGAGACCCCCATCCCCGAGGCACACACCAGGTGAGACCCCCATCCCCGAGGCACACACCAGGTGAGACCCCCATCCCCGAGGCGCACACCAGGTGAGACCCCCACTCCTGGGGGACCCCCCTGCCACCCCCGGAACCAGCAGTGTCCCTGGGAACGGGAATTTGGGAGCAGAGGGAAGGTAAACGGCCTGGGACGTGGAGATGGGCTCTGCTGGGAATCCTCCAGGGAAGGGGGAGGTTGTCCCGGGGCTGGAGATGGGGTTTGGGGTAAAAATATTTACAGGAAAAATGGAGTAAATGAGCCAGCCTAACATTCTAAAACTGAAGAATAAAATCATCTTTGTAAGTTAAAATAAATCAATAAGAAATAAATTAATAAGAAATAAATTAATAAATAATAAAGAATAAATAATATGTAATTTATTAAATATAATATATATGAAATATAACATATAATAAATATAATATATGAAATATAATGTATAATATATAATATATAATATATAATATATATGAAATATAATATATGACATATAATGTATAATGTATAATGTATAATGTATAATATGTAATATATAATATATAATATATAATACACAAATAATATAATATAATATAATATAATATAATAGAATAGAATAGAATAGAATAGAATAGAATATAATATAATATAATATAATGTAATGTAATGTAATGTAATGTAATGTAATGTAATGTAATGTAATATAATATAATATAATATAATATAATATAATATAATATAATATGTATTATGTATAATGTATAATAATTGATCAGGAATAATAAATAATATACAATAAATAATAAATAATAATAAATTAGAAATAATAAATAAATAAAAAACTAATGTTACAAGAAGGAAGAAGAAACAAAAATGTTGCTGACAGACACAGGTGCATCAAACCGAGTAAGACGACACTTCAAACTTTTACCAATTAAATCAAGAAAGCCTCAAAACCAAAATAAACCCACCAAGTTTTTTGCAAAAGCAAAAAACACATAATTTTTTTATTAAATTATAAAACTTAATATATTAAATTTTAGTTTAAAATTAAAATTTTAAATTTTAATTTAAATTTAAAGCAAAAAATACATCAACAAAGCAAAAACCACCAATTAAACAACGCATGACTGCCCAAACCAAAATCAAAAATAAATATAAGCAGTGGTTCAAAGCACATTGAACAGCTTTTACTGAATTCACACTAAATCACACCAAATCCTTTATCTCTTTGGTTTGGGATGCTGGGAGGGTCAGGATGGAGCTGAGGGGTCCCATGAGGGTCAGGATGGAGCCGAGGGGTCCCGGGAGGGTCAGGATGGAGCTGAGGGGTCCCATGAGGGTCAGGATGGAGCTGGGGGGTCCTGGGAGGGTCAGGATGGAGCCGAGGGGTCCTGGGAGGGTCAGGATGGAGCTGAGGGGTCCTGGGAGGGTCAGGATGGAGCTGAGGGGTCCCATGAGGGTCAGGATGGAGCTGGGGGGTCCTGGGAGGGTCAGGATGGAGCTGGGGGGTCCTGGGAGGGTCAGGATGGAGCCGAGGGGTCCTGGGAGGGTCAGGATGGAGCTGAGGGGTCCCGTGAATCCCGGGCAGGGTGGGACACAGCAGCGTTCCCTCCTCCAGCACTCCCCTCTCCCCTCTCTCCCTGCAGCGGTAACGGGAAGCTGGCGTCCTGGAGCTCCATGCTGGGATTTGTGGTGATGATGTCCCTGGATGTGGGGCTGGGATAGGGCAGCGCCGCGTTCCCCGCAGGAGCCGTCAGAGCCCCGCGTGCCGCGGGATTGGGACCGGCCGCGCCTCGGCCCGGGACTGGATCTGTACATAGATTTTTTTGGGATCTGGTTTGGTGTTGATTCCCTCTGATTTTGTATCTCCCCCTCCCCTCCGAGTTCCTGGCGAGTGCAAACGTGGGTGGGTCCTCCCAGATCCTGCTTTGGTTTTCCTCTTGGAAGCGGTGTTGGATGGAGCTGGGCTGGATTCTCCAAGGAAAGGCACTCGGGGTTTTGATCGGAGCTTGGGAATTCCCTGTCCCGTGTGGAGAAGGTGACAAAGCGTGGGATCGCAGCTCTGCCACGTCCTGCTGCTCCTCGGGAATTGGTTTGGATGGATGGAGACAGTCCAGGCAAATAAAGATGAAATTCCTTGGGATCTCTGCAAGAGGGAAATGTCATTTTTTTCCTAAACGTGTCTCCAGCGGGCAGTGTCCAATGATCCGGGGTGTTCTCTGGGGGAAAATCCAGCAGGAAAGGAGGATTGGAGCGTTTTCCAGCACGTGACGGGGCTCCACACGGGCCCTGCCTGGATGCAATTCCATGTGGGGCTCTCCAGCCTTCCCAAGGGACTCAGAATTCCCTGAAGAGCCAAGCCAGGGTTATCCCGGTCACCCGCAGGAAGAGCCGAGCCAGCACCGGAGCGTTCCAGGATGAGCGAATGAATCCCTTGGGATGAATTAATTATCCCACCCGGAGAGCCAGGAACACGCACGGGGGTCTCTGCCCCTTCTCCCGCTGCTTCCCAAGCGTTTCTCATGGAATGGCTCTTCCTGGGAGCTGAGGATTGATCCCGGCTGAGCAGCGAGTCCCCCGGGCAGGAGGGAATTGCTGGGGTTGGAAGGATGCTGCAAATCCCAGCTCCCATCTCCAGCACCAAGGGCTTCCCTGAGCCCTCCCATGGGAATAACTGGATCTCCTGGCTGCCTCCTGCTGCTCAGCCCCTCTGGAAGCGGGGCTGGGATATCCCGGATCCGCCTTCGGTCCCGCCGGAGCCCAAGGGTTGGAATAAACTGAGCTGGGGTTGGCCCTTTTTGTATGATCCTTGTTTTTCCGTTGGATTTCCTTTCTGTGTCCCCCTGGATGATCCAAAGCTCCTGTTTGCCCATGGATTTGACCTTTTAACTGTGATTGCTTTCAATAAATGGGAAATGGAGTTTGCACGGAGTTGTTTCCATGCCGTAAATCCGCGGATTTGCTCCTCCTCCCTCCACTCCGCTGCCTTTCCTTTCTCCAGCCTCCTTGTTCCTGGCTTTCCCCTCGGCTGGGAGAGCAGCTCCCTTGGGGATGGGAAAAGGGGGAAAAGCCAAGGAAAGGCAGTTCCACCCTGGCCGTGCATCCCTGGGAGGTGCGAGCTGGTCCCTCCAGGCACGGCGGGAATTTGGGAATTGAGCCTTTAGCAGGATAAACAGGGGCTGCCAGGCCCTTCCCTGTCCAAGGTGAGAGCTGTCCCTGTATCCCAGGGCAGGAGAGGGAAGGGATCAGCCACAGCCGGGAACCGGAGCCCTTCCAGCATCCCATTCCCAGGGCTGGAGCATCTCCCACTGCTCTCCCTAATCCCGCCCGCACTGCAGGCTCTGGGAAGCTTGGAGCCCTCTGTGTCCAACCCAAAGCCTTCAAAACCTTCCAATCCTCCGGGATGTCCACGGCTTGGGGTTCTCCAGCCTGCCAGGGATGTTTCCTGGTTTAATTCCCGGCATGTGGTGGAGAAAAAAAAACCCGTTAGAGAGTTAAGGGCAGCCTTGTAATCAGATTTCTGGGAGATGATGCCACAAGAAGGATTTAATCCCTCGGGATGCAGCCAGGCCAGATGAGGGTGGAGCCCTAGGGAAGGAGCAGGGAGGGAGGGATGGATGCAGAAATCCCAGAGGAAAATCCCTTTTTTCCCTGTTTTTCTGTTTGGAGGGGAATGGAATTAACTCCCTGTTCCTGAGGGCAGAACATTCCACAGGCCTGAAATGAATGGAGAAGGAAATGTCCATGGAAAAGTGGAATTTGGGAGCAGAGGGAAGGTGAACAGCCAGCCAAGGCCTGGAACACGGAGATGCTCCTTGGCTGGAGGGGAAGAGTTATCCCACGAGATCCTGGGGATCAGGATGCAGCCGAGGGATTGCTGTGCTCCCTCCCCATCCCTGGGAATGGCCCATCCCCTGTCCCTGCCTCTGGAAAACGGGGACAGACCCCTGGATCACAGCCCCACGCTCCTGCTGAGCTCAGGGAAGGTTCATCCCTCTCTTCCCGTCCTTTCCGTGGGAATACCGAGCTTTTGGAGGGGTTTGAAACGTCCTGTGCGCTTCCTGTGAGCAAAACACCCAATCCGAGCTGGGCATTTCTCCCTCCCCTCCACCCATTTTTCAATAAAACCTTCAGATTCTCGAGTTTGGTCTTAAAATCCTGATAAACTTTAGCTGTGCTTGGAGGGAAACTTCAACTCTGAACTCTCTCTGTTTAAAGTTCAACACCCCCAAATAAATGTATTTTTCTTTCAGTGGGGTTTAAAATCACCCAGCCTGTGTTTGTGGCCTCTTTGCTGCTGCTTTTGTGGGAGTTTTGGGGTTTTCCAAGCCCTGCTGATGAGGGGGGTGACCCGAGAATGGGAAAAGAATGGGAAAAGAATGGGAAAAGAAAGGGAAATCCCCCAGTTCCTCCCAGGCCTGGAGGTGTCTGTGCCTGGCACTGGAGCTGCTGCTGAGTGCCTTGACGCTGGAAAAGCCCAGGAATGCGGGGCTGGGTGGATTTTCCTGCTTTTATTGTGGTTTGGTGGTTTTTTTGGGGGGTTTGGTTGGTTTTTTTGGTGTGTTCCAGAGGCCAAACCGTGCAGGCAGCATGGGTGAGCGGTGAGGAGATGCTGGAGGAATCCCCAGGGAAGCTCCTCTGGAGCCAGGAGGGGCGAGCTGGGGTTCTCAGATCTCCAGGGGAGGATGGAGGTGGCTGGTGGCTGGGAGAGGGCACTGGCCCTGCGTTTATCCAGGGATTAGGGCTCTGGAACGGGATTAACGGGGTGTGGAATGCCCGGCTCTGGGTTCTCCTCCCTTTCCTCCAGCTCACCGCCCCAAGGTGAAGGAGAGCGGCTTTGGATGGGACATTGGGAAGGAATTCCCGGCTGGGAGAGGTTCCCAGAGGAGCTGGGGCTGCCCCTGGAGCCCTGGAAGTGTCCAAGGCCAGCCTGGGGCAGAGGAAGGGATTCCCTTCCCAGAAAAAGGGGAATTTCCTCCTGGGGGGCGGTGGAGGGGCAGGAACTGCTCAGGACAGGGAATTCTGGAGCTGCGTCGGGGGATTGGGATGGATTTTAGGGAAAGGCTCTTCCCCAGGGGGTGCTGGGGGCTGCCAGGGCAGCATGAAAGGTTCTGGGGGATGCAGGAGCTCAGGACGGGCTCTGGGGGCTGCAGGAAGGGCTCTGGGGGATGCAGGAGCTCAAGAAGGGCTCTGGGGATGCAGGACGGGCTCTGGGGGCTGCAGGAGCTCAGGAAGGGCTCTGGGGATGCAGGAAGGGCTCTGGGGGATGCAGGACGGGCTCTGGGGGATGCAGGAAGGGCTCTGGGGCTGCAGGAGCTCAGGACGGGCTCAGGGGATGCAGGAAGGGCTGAGGGGATGCAGGAGCTCAGGATGGGCTCTGGGGGATGCAGGAAGAGCTCTGGGGGATGCAGGAAGGGCTCTGGGGGATGCAGGACGGGCTCTGGGGGATGCAGGAGCTCAAGAAGGGCTCAGGGGATGCAGGACAGGCTCTGGGGGATGCAGGAGCTCAGGACCGGCTCTGGGGGATGCAGGACGGGCTCTGGGGGATGCAGGAGCTCAGGACGGGCTCTGGGGATGCAGGAAGGGCTCTGGGGGATGCAGGAAGGGCTCTGGGGATGCAGGAAGGGCTCTGGGGATGCAGGAAGGGCTCTGGGGGATGCAGGAGCTCAGGACCAGCTCAGGGGATGCAGGACGGGCTCTGGGGCTGCAGGAGCTCAGGACCGGCTCTGGGGGATGCAGAAAGGGCTCTGGGGGATGCAGGAAGGGCTCAGGGGATGCAGGACGGGCTCTGGGGGATGCAGGAGCTCAGGACCGGCTCCGGGGGATGCAGGACGGGCTCTGGGGCTGCAGGAGCTTAGGACCGGCTCCGGGGGATGCAGGAAGGGCTCAGGGGATGCAGGAAGGGCTCTGGGGGATGCAGGAGCTCAGGACCAGCTCTGGGGATGCAGGAAGAGCTCTGGGGGATGCAGGACGGGCTCAGGGGATGCAGGACGGGCTCTGGGGGATGCAGGACCGGCTCTGGGGGATGCAGGACGGGCTCTGGGGCTGCAGGAGCTCAGGACCGGCTCTCTCAGCGGGGCCGGGGGAGGCTCTGGCGGCTGCAGTTCCCAGGGCGGGGCCGGCAGCCCCAGCGGAGGCTTTGCACGCTATAAAGAACAATAATCCCATTATGAGCCCCGCGGGCAGCGCGGCTGGAGCCGCTCGCGGTGCGAGATGCGCGCCCGGGGCGGATCGCGGCACCTGAGTCACCTGGGCCGGGAAAAGGGATGGATTTCACCTCCCGCCCCTCCCCTGGGCACGGCCACAGCCCGCGGCTGCTGAATAGAATGGCTTCTGTTCTTCCTGAGCCGCTTTGTTGGGCTTGGCAGCCGCGCCGCAACTAAAGCCGAGCCGCTGCTGCATCGCCTCCCGCTGCTCCCCTGCCCCCGCCCAGCGCTCCTGGGAGCCCAAACCCCGGCCTGGAGGAGCCCAAATCCCAGCCTGGAGGAGCCCAAACCCCGGCCTGGAGGAGCCCAAATCCCAGCCTGGAGGAGCCCAAACCCCGGCCTGGAGGAGCCCAAATCCCGGCCTGGAGGAGCCCAAATCCCAGTCTGGATAAACCCAAATCCCAGTCTGGATAAACCACAATTCCAGTCTAGATAAACCCAAATCCCGGCCTGGAGGAGCCCAAATCCCAGCCTGGAGGAGCCCAAATCCCAGCCTGGAGGAGCCCAAATCCCGGCCTGGAGGAGCCCAAATCCCAGCCTGGATAAACCCAAATCCCAGTCTGGATAAACCCCAATTCCAGTCTAGATAAACCCAAATCCCAGCCTGGAGGAGCCCAGTCCCAGTCTGGATAAACCCAAATCCCAGCCTGGATAAACCCCAATTCCAGTCTGGATAAACCCAAATGCCAGCCTGGATAAACCCCAGTCCCAGTCTGGATGTTGCTGATGATAACTGGGAAGCTTTGGTGTCCAGGGCTGGTTCCTGAGGGGAATCGTTGCCAGCTCTGCCTGGTGCCTCTCGTGTTCCTGCAGGAACAGGGAAACGCTCCTGAGCGGAGCTGGCCTCACACCATCCCTGTGCTGCTGCTGGAGCAGAAACAAACCCGGCTGGACACGGGCTGGGGGGAAGAAGAGAAGCCTGGATCTGCTTTCCTTTGGCTGCACAATCATTTCCCTGCCATAAAATCATAAAATCGCCGGCGGGAGCCGAGGGAAGATGAGGTCATAGGGAAAAACGCAGCTCGGGAAACAATGGAGGGAGGTGCTGCCAACGGCTGGGGTGGGGATGTCCCACAGCCAGGGGTGTCCCGGGCACCCCCGGATCCCACAGGGACCCCCAGATCCCACAGGGACCCCCAGATCCCACAGAGACTCCCAGATCCCACAGGGACACCCCAGATCCCACAGGGACCCCCAGATCCCACAGGGACTCCCAGATCCCACAGGGACCCCCAGATCCCACAGGGACACCCGGATCCCACAGGGACTCCCAGATCCCACAGGGACCCCCGGATCCCACAGGGACTCCCAGATCCCACAGGGACTCCCAGATCCCACAGGGACCCATCAGGATCACCTTCTCTTCCAGGATCCCACCTGGGACCCTCAGCTCCTCCAGGACCTTCACCTCCACCAGGATCCCAACTCCACTGGAACTACCATCTCCTGCAGGATCCCATCTCCTCCAGGATCCCATCTCCTCCAGGATCCCATTCCCCCAGGATCCCAACTCCCGCAGGATCCCATTCCCCCAGGATCCCAACTCCTCCAGGATCCCATCTCCTCCAGGATCCCAACTCCTCCAGGATCCCAACTCCTCCAGGATCCCATCTCCCCCAGGATCCCAACTCCTCCAGGATCCCAACTCCTCCAGGATCCCAACTCCTCCAGGATATCAGCCTCCAGTGGGCTCCCATCTCTTCCAGAACCCAAATCCCACTGGAATCCCCCATCCCACCATTCCCAGTCCCACTGGAATCCCCCATCCCACCATTCCCAATCCCACTGGACCCCCCCATCCCACCATTCCCAATCCCCACAGCTGCTCCCCCAGCTCTGTGCAGGACAAACCATCAGCATTCCCAACCTTTTCCCTTCCCCTTTCTTTCCCAAGCTCTAAACTCCGGTCAGGGCTGGAGCATCCCGGTTTTTCCCACCCTGATGTTCCAGGCCAGGCTGGCAGGAGCGAGGTTGGATTTCAAACACAAATCACATCTCACAGCACATTTCCCTTTTTCCTTTCCTTTTCCAGGCTGGGATTTATCCCAGCTCTGCTGGTGGATGGACAGGAATCCAGGGGGATCTGCAGCTCCTTTTCCTGAATCCAGCATTCCCGCTGCGTCCCTGCGTCAGAGGACGCCGGGAATTTGGGGGAAATTTCCTAAATCTTGTCTTGGTGATGATTTCACCAAATCCCTCCGGTTCTGGGCGGAGAGAAAATCCTTTGGAGAGCGGGGAGCTGACACGCAGGAACCCCCGGGGCTCCCGAGTCATCAAACAAATTAAATCTCAACAGGAGGAGGCCGCGGAGCCGGGTGTGAAACCCTCGGGCTCCAGAATTGCTCTGCAGCTCCGGTGGGGAAGAGACAAAGGGATTTGGGGGAATTTGGGGGGATTTGGGGAGACTTTGGGGGATTTTTTCCTCCCCTGGTGCAGACAGTGGCAGCTCCGATTCTTTTTGGATTCGCGGAGATTTGGCTGTGCTGGAGCAGAGCCTGGGATGGACTGGGATGGACTGGGATGGACTGGGATGGACTGGGATGAGCTGGGGTGGACTGGGATGGACTGGGATGGACTGGGATGAGCTGGGATGGACTGGGATGGACTGGGATGAGCTGGGGTGGACTGGGATGGACTGGGATGGACTGGGATGGACTGGGATGAGCTGGGATGAGCTGGGATGGACTGGGATGAGCTGGGATGAGCTGGGATGAGCTGGGATGAGCTGGGATGGACTGGGATGGACTGGGATGGACTGGGATGAGCTGGGATGGACTGGGATGGACTGGGATGGACTGGGATGAGCTGGGGTGGACTGGGATGGACTGGGATGGACTGGGATGAGCTGGGATGAACTGGGATGAGCTGGGATGGACTGGGATGAGCTGGGATGAATTCCCTGTTCCCAAGGTGAGAGCTCCCGGTCCTGCCCGGTGGGCTCCAGCTCTTTCCATGGAATCATGAAATCAGGAATCTCCACAATCCGTGGCCTCTGCCCCCGGGATCCAAAGGAATATTTCACAGGGAAAGCTTTTCCCTGGAGCAGGGTGAGCAGAGCCCTCAAACACCTCGGGCTACCCCGAGGAGGGAGGAGGAGCAGGATCTTCCCTTCGGCCAAGGAGAGGTGTGAATTCCCGATCTCCGGTTTCCAGGGATTGCTGTGTCAATTCCCGATCTCCGGTTTCCAGGGATTGCTGTGTCAATTCCCGATCTCCGGTTTCCAGGGATTGCTGTGCTCCGGCGGGATGACAGCAGGAGCATCGGGGTCTCCTTGGATCTGCGGGAGCCTGCAGGGGAATCCTCAGCTCCGGTTTTCCCAGGCTCCCCGAGCCCGGGATGTTCCCTCGGGATCCCTTCCAGCCCCTCTCATTCCCAGCTGCTCAGCGCTTCCCAGCCCGGGATAGCTGCTAATCCCAGAGGGAATTACCCAGCCGGGAGGGGACGATGCCCCTCCCAGAGCCCCACTGAATCCAAAGGATTCCATTTGAGGATTTGGCGCAGCCAGGACCAGCTCCAGGGCGCTGCTATCCCAGCCTGGAGGGAGGGAGGGAGGGATTCCCATCGGGAAAGGGACGTGGAGACCCCCGGGGGCCGCGCAGGGGGAGCCTGAGATTCCTTCTCCAGCGGGGGTGGTTCCCCTGCTCCTTCCCCCTTTCCCTCCCCCTCTTCCCCACGCTGTCCCAAACAAGTGCTGCTTCCTGGCCCGGCCTTTCCCAGCCGCACAAAGAGCTCCTTGTGCCGAGCTCCAGATGTTCCACATCCCACAGAACCCCCGGCACGAGCTACCTGTTCCCCCGGAGCACCGGCTGGCCCGGCACGGAGGGAGGGAGAGGAGTTCCTTCCTATTTCTTGGTCCCAGAAAGACCAAGGAGCTTTTTATTCCGGCTCGGGATCTCGCAGAATTCCCTCTGTGGGAAGGGCAGGCTCCCGGCTGGGAGAGGGTTTGGGGGAAAGGCTGGATCCATCCTTCCCGTGCCCTGCAGGTGAGCCCAGGAGCTCCACAAATCCAGCTGCGGCTCGGGCTCTTGTGCCAGGTGACAAATGATGGGACACCGGGAAACGGCCTCAAGCTGCAGCAGTGAAACTCCATGGAAAAATTCCATGGAAAAACTTCCTGGGAGGGTTGTCCAGCCCTGGCACGGGTGGTGGGGTCCCCATCCCTGGAGGGATTTAGGGCCACGTGGATGTGGCAGCTGGGGACAGGGTCAGTGTGGCCTTGGCAATGCTGAGGGAAGCGGGACTGGATGGTTTTAGGGGGATTTCCCGACCTATCCTGCAATTCCTGGTGTTTCTCCCCAGAATCCGGGGAAGGTGAGGATTGAAGGCACACATTTTCCATGGAAGGGGATGGTGGAGGAGCGGGTTTAGGACGTGGTGACAGCCAGGGCAGCTCCTGAATCCCACCGGGGCTGGAGGAGCCTCTGATCTTTGGGATCAGGGTGGGAATCCCGGGAGCAGCTCCATCCCCTCCTGCCGGGACAGAACACCTGGAAACCGCTCCCGGCAGTGCCCCATTCTCATGGAAACCTCTCCGGGAGCCGGGGATGGCTCTGGGAGCCGGGGATGGCCCCGGGAGCCGGGGATGGCTCCGGCTGGGGAGCGGAGCCCGCCCCAGGAGGGCACAAGCGCCTCTCTGTCCCCTCTCTTTCTCCCCTTCCCTTTGATAATCGTCCCCTTTTGTCCCCACGCCTTTTCCCCCGTGCCATTGTCCCCTCTGCTCCCTCAGCCCATCCCAGCCCTGGAGCTGCTCCCGGGGCCACCTGCCTTCTTTATCTGCTTTTATTTTATTTTATTTTATTTTATTTTATTTTATTTTATTTTATTTTATTTTATTTTATTTTATTTTATTTTATTTTATTTTATTTTATTTTATTTTATTTTATTTTATTTTATTTTATTTTATTTTATTTTATTTTATTTTATTTTATTTTATTTTATTTTATTTTATTTTATTTTATTTTATTTTATTTTATTTTATTTTATTTTATTTTACTTTATTTTATTTTATTTTATTTTATTTTATTTTATTTTATTTTATTTTATTTTATTTTATTTTATTTTATTTTATTTTATTTTATTTTATTTTATTTTATTTTATTCCACGTCCTTTTCCAGGACACCTGATATATTTATTTTCATTGCCTGTTTATTTTCTTTTTTAAAATATTTTTTTAAATTTTTTTTTTTATTTTTTTCCCTGGATTTTTTATATATTTTTTTTTAAAGGCTCTGTTAAGCTGATTCCTCCTTCCCGTGCCCCGGGAGCCGCGGTTAATGAGTAACCACAGCCTCACACAAACCGAGCGAGACTTTTTTGGAGCTGCATAAGGGAACGTTTGTTCTGCAGCCTCTCAATGGATCCTTGTGCGGGAGGCGAGGAGCGCGGGCACAGAGAGAGGGAGACACTAAATCACCTCCCTCCTCCTCCAGGAGAGCCCGGCCCCTCTGCTCTCGCTGCTTTTCCTCAGAGATGGGGGCTCAGAGGATGGGTTCATCCCCCCAGCCCAGCCTTTTTTCCTTCCTTTTAAACGTTTTGGGGTTTTCTGTGTCCCTGTCCCAGCTTTGGCTCTTGGGGTTCATCATTTTTCCCTGCTTGGTGTTGGTGGCGGTTTTGGGGTTTTTTCGCTCTTTGCCGTGGGGTTTGGGGCTGTTTCCCTCCCCAGCTGTCCCGTGTGACCTTGGCATTTAGAGCTGGGTGTCCTGCGGTGTCACTGAGCAAACAGGTGACACCGCGCCCCTGTCCTCCTCCTGGAGCCTGCCTGGCACTCGGGAGCAGCCAGGGAATTCCGGTCCCAGCCCGGCTCTTCCTGTGGCTCCACAGTAAAGAATTCCAGGACCACCAAATCCAAACCCCTGCGATGGAGCAGAGCCAGCTCTGCTCCTTTTTGAGGGATGGGGACTCCCCCTCTGCCCTGGGCAGCCCCTTCCAGCTCTCCCCTCTCCTGCAGGGAAGGAATTTTCCTTCCCCCTGATCCTCCCTGGCACAGCTCCAGGCTTTTCCCGATCCCTGGGAGCTGATCCCACCTCAGATCAGCTCAGGGTTGGAGGGGCTCAGAGCCTGGATCCTCCCGGTGTTCCTGGGGCCATCCCGAGCCCCTGTCCCTCTGTGGGGTGTGGAGGGTTCAGGAGTGTCCCCGAGAGTTCCCCATCCCTGCTCCAGCTCCTTCCCAGGAGGATTCCCAGTGCTCCTTCCCAGGCTGGGATCCAGCCCCAGAGCTGAAAACACGGAACCACATTTCCCTCCTCTTTTACCAACCTCAGCCTTGAGGCTTGGTTCTATTTTCATTATTTTATTTCTAATTTTATCTTTAATTTGGGGATTGGCTGCAGTTCTGGGGAGGGATTGGGGCTGTTTGTGTTTTACCTGCCACAGCTCCCTGGAGCAGCAGCTCTTTATTGGCTCCTGCAGCACTTGGCACTCTCAGCACTGGAAAGAAAAAGCTTTTTGTTCCCATATTTCCATATATTTATATGGATTTAACGGGGCTGGGAGGGTATTTGAAGGTCAGAGGACTTGCAGAGGTGACTGTGCTGGCCAGGCCCTGGGGACAGGGGACATTCATCCTGTGGGAACTCATTCCCAGCTCACCCTTCCCTGTCTCTTTATTTTCCCAAAGCTCCCCATCACCAAACACTTTTATTTTCTTGTTTTTTCTGGGGAAAACCGCCAGCAAATTCCACAGTGTGGATTTATGGATGTGCCATTCCCAAGCTGGGGTGGGAAAAGCAACCCGAGCTGGGGCTGTGACCCCAAATTTCTCCTCTGAGTGTTGGTACCAGCACAGCTTCGACAGGATAAAAGCTTTTTCCTTTCCTGGGGCTTCCCAGAGCTTTCCCTGTTTTCCTGGAGGAGTCAAGACCCGGCTCTTCCTCCCTGGCAATTCCTGGGAGCTCCGGAGCTTGGGGATATTCTGGAGAAGAGCAAATCCATCCTCCTTGGGAGCCCCAAAACCATCCCTGGAGTGAGGGATGAGTGTTCCCTTCCCAGCAAAACCAGGAAAACCCTTTTTCCAGGAAATCCCTTTTTCCAGGAAATCCCTTTTTCCAGGAAATCCCTTTTTCCAGGAAAATCCTTTTTTCCAGGAAACCCCTTTTTCCAGGAAAACCCTTTTTCCAGGAAAACCCTTTTTCCAGGAAAACCCTTTTTCCAGGAAAACCCTTTTTTCCAGGAAATCCCTCTTCCCTTTTCCAGCAGAGCCCTCCTCCCTCGGCCGTTGCACCGAGGATTTCCTCCCCCCAAAGCTCAGATCCAGCAGATCCAGTGGCAGCATTCCCACGCTGGATTTGATGATCTCAGGGGTCTTTTCCAGCCTGGCTGATCCTGGGATTCTGTGCTCCCCCAGGGAGCTGCGGATCCCGGTGGGATAAAGGATGATTCCAGGCTGCTCCCAGTGGATTTTTCACACCTTGGGAACATCTGGCTGTCATCCTCCCACGCCAGGCTCCTCATCCCCCCATCTCCCGCTCCTTCCCCGCCCACCCCAGCATTCCAGGGCTTTTCCCTGTGGCTCAGGAATGCGGGGCAGGAATGCTGCGCTCTCCAAGGAGCCGGGGAGGGGCACGGCCGGCACATCCCAGGAATGCCGGGGTGTTTGCAGGGCCGGGAATGCTGCCCCACCTGGAGCTGGATCCAAATCCGGCACCTCCCCACCACCATCAGGGCAGCCTCTGGAGCAGCCGGGGCCGGGAGCATCCCAGGAATCAGCGTCAGGCTCCTCTGGGAGCGAATCCTGCAGCTTTCCATGGGAATTCCCTCTCCTTTGGGCAGGGCAGAGGGGCGGGAGCAGCACCAGGGGCTGTCCTGGTCCCTCACACCCCTCGGGGGGTGACACAAAAGCTGTGGCAGAGCCCTGCAGAGCTCCAGGGGTTTTTTTCTGCTCTGTGGGCTCGTGGCTCTGAAGGAAACGCCACTGAAAAAAAAAAAGAAATAGGGAGTAAAAGTTGGGAATTGAATGACAAAAAGGGGAATTCGCCTTTGGAAATCCCGGATATCCAATCCCACGGCTCTGTGAGCCCACAGGAGCCCTCAGCACAGCCAGCTCAGGTGGTGCTGGGTCAGTGACACTTCCCAGGCTGCTCCAGCCCATCCCGGGACACTTCCAGGGATGCAGGGGCAGGATAAGCTCCATCACTTCGAGCCTTTTCCCAGCTCCTTCCTCGCTGTGAGCCCCGTTCCGCCTCTTGCCAAACAGGTTTGAATTTCCAGACCGTGGCTATGAAAACGCAGCTCAACCCCCTCCTGCACAGCGCTAAAATATGGCTTTTCCCCCTTTTTAATATCCCCTAAACGATGACCTTTTCCCTCCTTCAGCAGGCAGCCAACACAAGCACAACAATGTGATTTGTGCAGCGTTTCAGCTGCGGTTTCTTCAAGAAATTCATCTGCTCTCCAAGCAATTATGGGCAGGGAAGCATTTCCACTCCGGCTTCGGGCCCTGAAAAGCTGCCAGGAGGGATTTTTTCCTTCTCCTCCTCTCTCCCTCTTGCTCCCTCAGCCTCCCTTGCCCTAGGAAGGTTCTGTGGTTTCGCCTCGGCGGCGATTCTGGGGGTGTGGGATGGTGAATCCCAGCCTGGGGCGGGTGGGAACAGCTGGATCCGTGTCCCCGCTGGGGTGGGAACAGCTGGATTCGTGTCCCTGCTGGGTTGGGAACAGCTGGATTCGTGTCCCTGCTGGGGTGGGATGGGGATGGATCCATGTCCCTGCTGGGGTGGGAACAGCTGGATTCGTGTCCCTGCTGGGGTGGGAACAGCTGGATCCGTGTCCCTGCTGGGGTGGGAACAGCTGGATCCGTGTCCCTGCTGGGGTGGGAACAGCTGGATTCGTGTCCCTGCTGGGGTGGGAACAGCTGGATCCGTGTCCCCGCTGGGGTGGGAACAGCTGGATCCGTGTCCCCGCTGGGGTGGGAACAGCTGGATCCGTGTCCCTGCTGGGGTGGGAACAGCTGGATCCGTGTCCCTGCTGGGGTGGGACGTTTCCCACCTGGCCTGGGTTTGTGCAGGACCATCCCACCCTCTGCCCCAGCTCCTGGAGGGGACACGGGGCACGGTGCCACCCCCTGCTCGTGCCTGCTGTGCCCTCCAGGACCCTCCCCAGAGCACGGGGGGCTCGGGGGGACGCGGCTCCGTCCCCCTGGGTGACCCTGCCAGCACCCAGGGCTTGCCACAGCCGGCCTTAAACCAGCCCCGAAGCCAACAGCACGGTTAATCGCTCATTCATTCCTCGGGTGGGTTAATAATTAAGTTAAATTAATAATTGGGAGAATAATTAAACGCAAGGAGAGCCGTTCACAAAGGGATGGAAGCGCTCGCTGTGGGTGCCGGCCTTTCGGGGTTACTCATTCACTTTCGGGCGTCGGGCTGGCTGTGCCGGGGACGCGGAATCCCGGAATCCCGTGGAAAAACCGGACTTTTCCAGGCGAAACCATCGGCTCTTCCCTCCCCGCGGGGAGCGGCGGGGTCCGGGTGAGGAGCGGAACCGCCCCGACCTCCGGATCCTCCCGAGCCGCGGAGCCACGGCCGGACAGACGGACGGACGGAGGGAAAGAGGGACAGAGGGACGGAGGGAGGGACAGAAGGACGGAGGGAGGCGGCTCTAGGCCGGGGGGGAGGAACTACAAGTCCCGTGAAGCCGCGCCGCCCGCCCGCCGCCGCGGGGCTATAAAAGGGGGAATGGCCCGGCAGCCGCGCTCGGAGCATCCCCGGCAGCGGCGGAGCCTCTCCCGCTGCCCATCCCGGGCTCCTGCCCGCAGCAATTCCCCCCGGGAGATGGGAGGGGGCCGTATCCAGAGCCCCCCGAGCGCGCTGAGGCTCGGCAGGAGGAGGATGAAGAGGATGAGGAGGATGAGGAGGATGATGCCGCTGGGCGCAGCCGGGGAGCCGCAGCCCCGGCGGGGTCCGGAGGTGGAGGTGGGTGCCCCGCGGGGCTCGGGGGGTGCGGGGGTCGGCACGGGGCTCCTCCATGCCCCGCTTGCTCCGGGGGGGCTGCGCCGGGCACCGCGGGTCCCCTCGGTGCTGTCGCTTTTCCCCCGGTGCCATCCCCTTTGTGTCCCCCCTGCCCCGGGATGCTCCTGCTGGAATTTCCCCCCTTCTCGCCAAGGAAAAGCGCGGAGCCGCTGTTTTCCTTCCTTCTTTGCGGTATTTTTTGGCGCTTTTTAAAGCGTTTTTTTTTGCTTTGTTTTGTTTTGGGTTTTTTTGGTTTATTTTTAAGGACTCACACGCGGCTTTTGCTCTTCCCTGCCGTGGGAATTCCTTCCCCAAAAGTCTCGCCCCGGGGCAGGTGCAGCCCCTCCGAGCCCCCTCCCCTCCCCACCGGAGTATCCCCAGCTCCGGGGCTGGACATCCGCTGGATCTGGGATGCACAAAAACACTTTTGTGTGAATCCCGGAAAAAAAAAACCCCAAAAAAAAGAAAAAAAAAAAAAAAATCACACACACACATATATATAAATATATATACATGAATGACTCCCTTCTTTTGCTGCCTACAACAAAAAGACCACACCAGTCTAGACCTGCAGAGACACAAATTATCCCTGTCTGCTCCCGGGAACCCGGCGTGTCCAGGGAAACTCCAGCCCGGGATCCCTCCGGAGGGCCCGGGATGCTCCTTTGGGGAAAGGAGGGTTGAGGTCGCTTTGATAGGAACAAGAGGAGCTTTTATTGCCCGGACATTGTTGGTGCCGCTCGCTGCCGGCTCGGAATTTCCTCCGGAGGCTTTGGAGGCTGCGGGAATTGCTCAGCTCTTGTTAATTGAGACATCTTTTTATAATCACGGGGAGGGAAGTGGGGGCAGAGCCTCGCTGACTCAGGCCTTGGGAAGGGTTTTGCTTCGCCCGGGGTTGTGGAGGGGAGATTCCAGCTGGGAAATTGGAGCAGGGCTCGCGGGGACAGCGGCCCTCTCTGCTGGCAGGCAGGGGATGCTTTCGGGATGTCGAATTTCTCATTTCCCTGGAAAACCGGGAGGAGGAATCTGCCCCAATCCTTCCCCCAGGTGCGGGATCTGCCGTGGGAGGGGAGCTGGAGCTCCTGAGATGGAGACAATCGCGCTGTGCTCTCATTTTCCAAGGATTTGCTGCAAAACCAGCTGGATCTGCTCTACCAAGTTTGGTTTTGTTTATTTTTAAGGTGCTTTCCATGTTCAGGTGTCTCAAAACAAAGGTTTGGGAGCTCTGGCTCCCAAATACTCCATTTGGGGAGGCTGTGGGAGCATCAATCCTTTGGGAAGAGGCTCCCAGCTGAGGGGGGAAGGAGCTTTGTGGAGTGTGAAAAAACCCCAAATCCCATTTTTGTGGGGTCAGGAGGAGGCAAAATCCCCCCGTGGGCAGCAGTGGTGACACCTGTGAGGAGTTTCCAGAGGCAGGAGGGATTTTGGGGAAGGGTGAGGAGTTTCCAGGGGCAGGAGGGATTTTGGGGAAGGGTGAGGAGTTTCCTGAGGAAGGAGGGATTCTGGGGAAGGCTGAGGAGTTTCCAGGGGCAGGAGGGATTTTGGGGAAGGGTGAGGAGTTTCCAGGGGCAGGAGGGATTTTGGGGAAGGTTTGGGAAAGGGAACCTGCTCTGCTCTGCCAGGTTCAGTCTCAGGAGCTGCAGGTGCTTGTGGTGCCCAAGGGATTTGGGATCAGGAGTGTCCCTGCTCTGCTGAGCCAGGAATTCAGGGCTGTGGGGTCCAGCAGGATCCTCCTGCTTGCTGAGCCAGGGAAAAAATCCCAAACGGGCTCATCCTGCTCTCTGGGAGCTTGGCAGGACCCGGTCTGGAGGTGCTGAGCTGGGGCTGCTCCCCTTGGCTGAGGGATCCCCCAGATCCCTCTGGAATGGCTGTGCTGGGATTTGCTGGATTCAGCCCTGAAGGCTGGAAAATGAGGGATGTCCTGGGAAAGGAGGATTCAGCCCTAAAGGCTGGAAAATGAGGGATGTCCTGGGAAATGTGGATTTCACCTGCAGCGTTTGAGGGGCAGCTCGGAGTTCAAGGGGATCTGGGGGGGCTCGGGGGTCTCTAAGCTCAGGTGCCCCCTCCCCTGCACCTGGCTGAGCTGGGGTCGGGGTCACAGGTGCAGAGAGGCCTCGGGGAATGTCGGGACCTGACTTTTTGTGGGATCTGGGACATCTGGAATCTCCCGGCTCTGACCTGGCTCTTCCAAGGCTGAACATTTGTTTCCCCATTCCCGTCCTGCCTGGTTTAAATGCATTCAATCCATAAGGATTTTAAGGCAGCATCCCTTCTCCCTGGCGGCTTTTAGCAGCAGCTGGCTCGGATTTGGACGGGTTTGGACTCCAGCTCCTCCATCTGGGAGTTCTCCTGGATAGGGAATGATCAGAGCGCCTTAAATATTCCCAGATCAAAAGTTCTGGGCCACACCCGGCCCCTCCCCGGGGCAGAGGGGGGAGCACAGGGAGGATTCCTGGGGGATTTGGGGGCTCTTTAACTTGGAACAGAAACGCAGAACAACAAAAGGGAGGGCGAGGAGAGCGCTGGGCTCTGCCGGTGACCGAGACTCTGCTTTCCAAAGGGCTCAGCCGGGCTGATTCCAC
This sequence comes from Cyanistes caeruleus, assembly GCF_971803275.1. Taxonomy (NCBI): domain Eukaryota; kingdom Metazoa; phylum Chordata; class Aves; order Passeriformes; family Paridae; genus Cyanistes; species Cyanistes caeruleus. The sequence continues at coordinate 10,346,249 of NC_141719.1, read as the reverse complement.
CGGGAAAGGTGGAAAAACGGCAACGAGGGGGTTAAAAAGTGCCCCGTGTTGGGGTGAAGGCGGCATGGAAAGGCTTTGATGGCCTCCCTAAGAGACTCCGCTCCTTCCCGAGGGAAGCAGCAGCAGGGTCCCGGGATCTCCGGGATCTCCGGGATCTCCGGGATCTCCGGGATCTCCGGGATCTCTCCTGCTCCCAGCCGGATTTTGGAGCTTCCCCCTCTCTCCCGCAGCGCTGGAGCCGCAGGAAGCGCTTTCCTGCTCTGGAAAAGCGCATTGAGGGCGGGCAGGGTTTGTTCTCACCTCGGCTCCCTCCTGGCTGGGCTTTTCTCCCCCCGGAGCTGATGAGGTGCGAAGCCCTCGGCCCCGCTCTTGTGCTGCTGCCGTGCCCTCTGAAAGGAACATTTTATTTTTTCCCCCCCAAATTCAATTGCCTGCTCCTTCTGCCAAACCACAGATGTTTTTTTGAGGGTTAAAACCTAAGCCTTTAAATAAATGTGTTTGATCCCTGGGTGGTTGTGCAGCTTTCCCGAGGAGGAGAAAAAAATAAAATTAAAATAAAATAAAATAAAATAAAATAAAATAAAATAAAATAATAAAAAATAATAAAAAATAATAATAAAATAAAATAAAATAAAATAAAATAAAATAATAAAAAATAATAAAAAAATAAAATAAAATAAAATAAAATAAAATAAAATAAAATAAAATAAAATAAAATAAAATAAAATAAAATAAAATAAAATAAAATAAAATAAAATAAAATAAAATAAAATAAAATAAAATAAAATAAAATAAAATAAAATAAAATAAAATAAAATAAAATAAAATAAAAAGACCTCGGAATGGGTTTTGTATCAGGAGCAAACGTCGCCTGCTCAAGCCGGTTCCCCTGGGGTTTTATTCCTGCTTTTTCTCCCTGGCAGGGGATCAGAGCTGCAGGAAAAGCTCGCGAGCTCTCTGGAAGGAGCAGGGGGTAAAGCCCAGCCTAAGGCAGGCTCGAGCTTTGCTGGGAGCAGCCTGGCTGAGGTTTGTGGCTCGGTGTCACCTTGTCCCCAGCCCGGGGAGCCCGCAGGGATCTAAACCCAAACCGCCAGCTTTAGATCCGCTAATGGGAGGTTTTTCTGGTCTGGATGTTGCGGCGGGGTCAGCGCTGGCTGAAGCTCTCGGTGTTTGTTTGTGTTTTGCTGTGGGATGTGGATTGGCAGGAGGGTAAAACAGATTTCAGCTCCTTTAAACTGCGCTCCCAGCCCAAAGCCGGAGCATTTCTGGAAGTTCTTCCCAAGTTTGGAAGAGCAAAGACGCGATTTTGGGAGGATGGGCTGGAGGTGCAGCTGGGAGAGGAGAGGCGGCACTCAGGGAGCTGTTGTGGCACCGCCCTTGTCCATCCTCACTGTCCCTCTGTCCATCCTCACTGTCCCTCTGTCCATCCTCACTGTCCCTCTGTCCATCCTCACTGTCCCTGTCCCCCCTCACTGTCCCCCTGTTCATCCTCACTGTCCATCTGTCCATCCTCACTGTCCCCCTGTCCATCCTCACTGTCCATCTGTCCATCCTCACTGTCCCTGTCCATCCTCACTGTCCCTGTCCATCCTCACTGTCCCTCTGTCCATCCTCACTGTCCCTGTCCATCCTCACTGTCCCTCTGTCCATCCTCACTGTCCCCCTGTTCATCCTCACTGTCCCTGTCCATCCTCACTGTCCCTCTGTCCATCCTCACTGTCCCTGTCCATCCTCACTGTCCCTGTCCATCCTCACTGTCCCTGTCCATCCTCACTGTCCATCTGTCCATCCTCACTGTCCCTGTCCCCCCTCACTGTCCCCCTGTCCATCCTCACTGTCCCTGTCCATCCTCACTGTCCCTGTCCATCCTCACTGTCCCTCTGTCCATCCTCACTGTCCCTGTCCATCCTCACTGTCCCTGTCCATCCTCACTGTCCCTCTGTCCATCCTCACTGTCCCTGTCCATCCTCACTGTCCCTGTCCCCCCTCACTGTCCCCCTGTCCATCCTCACTGTCCCCCTGTCCATCCTCACTGTCCCTGTCCATCCTCACTGTCCCTGTCCATCCTCACTGTCCCCCTGTCCATCCTCACTGTCCCTGTCCATCCTCACTGTCCCTCTGTCCATCCTCACTGTCCCTGTCCATCCTCACTGTCCCTGTCCATCCTCACTGTCCCTGTCCATCCTCACTGTCCATCTGTCCATCCTCACTGTCCCTGTCCCCCCTCACTGTCCCCCTGTCCATCCTCACTGTCCCTGTCCATCCTCACTGTCCCTGTCCATCCTCACTGTCCCTCTGTCCATCCTCACTGTCCCTGTCCATCCTCACTGTCCCTGTCCATCCTCACTGTCCCTCTGTCCATCCTCACTGTCCCTGTCCATCCTCACTGTCCCTGTCCCCCCTCACTGTCCCCCTGTCCATCCTCACTGTCCCCCTGTCCATCCTCACTGTCCCTGTCCATCCTCACTGTCCCTGTCCCCCCTCACTGTCCCTGTCCATCCTCACTGTCCCCCTGTCCATCCTCACTGTCCCTCTGTCCATCCTCACTGTCCATCTGTCCATCCTCACTGTCCCTGTCCATCCTCACTGTCCCTGTCCCTCCTCACTGTCCCTGTCCATCCTCACTGTCCCCCTGTCCCTCCTCACTGTCCCTCTGTCCATCCTCACTGTCCCTCTGTCCATCCTCACTGTCCCTGTCCATCCTCAATGTCCCTCTGTCCATCCTCACTGTCCCTGTCCATCCTCACTGTCCATCTGTCCATCCTCACTGTCCCTGTCCATCCTCACTGTCCATCTGTCCATCCTCACTGTCCATCTGTCCATCCTCACTGTCCCTGTCCCTCCTCACTGTCCCTGTCCATCCTCACTGTCCATCTGTCCATCCTCACTGTTCCCCTGTCCTGTGCCCTGCAGGGATCTGGGAATTCCGGGAATTCCAGCTGCAATTCCAGCCCCTGGGAGCAGCTCCCTGCCCTGCTGGGGGTGTTGGGATGAGTTCCAGCTTTATTCCGAATAAAATAAAAAAGGTGTTGTTTCATGGTCTTCAAAAGTAATGAAAACGTGTGGCAGAAAGGCAATTTAAATAATATTAATATTATATTACTTTTATAATGTACACCTTATAATGTATATAATATATATTTTTATATAATTATATAATTTATAGTTATATAATATAAATATTATGAATACTATAAATAATATTAATATCGGGAATAAAATTATAAGTAATATTAGAAACAGTAATAAATATTACTATTATAAATAAAATATTTGAAATATTCTAATATTGATATTCTATATATAAATAATATTTATATGATAAATAATAAATTAATATATTATAAATTTATAGAATATATTATTACTGATAAATATTATTGATATACCATAATATAAATATGAGTAAGTAAATATATTATACAGCTATTATTTAAATAATAGCTAAGTATAAATTATGAATTATTAATAACATAATAAATAATTTAATGTATTTAACCCTATTATAACAATATAATAAATCATTTAATAGTTATTATTAATATTTAATATTTATATTTTAATGTTAATTATGACATGTCACTCTTACAGCTGTGACATACAACTTCCAAGAGGATTGAAAACTCATTTGGCTTTCAACAGCAAAACAAAATTACTCAAAGATTTTTGTTTGGGTTTTTTTTTTCCCCATAAATTTCTTTTGAAATAAAAAGATAAAGCTGATAATTATTGGAGACTTAAAAAAAAAACCAACAAAATTAAAAGCTTTTTTTGCTGTTTTTTAAAATAAGTCCCTAAAGAGTTTCAAGACTTGTTCCAGCATTTCCTGAGCGATGGGAAGGGCAGAGGGAATGAGGGATGTCCTGGGGAGCAGCAGGGACCCCTTTGGGGTCCTGTGGGGCTGGGGGGATCCCCCGGTGGTCCCTGGGAGGGGCTGGGAGCTGAATCCATCCCTGTGGGGGGCTGGGATCAGGGCTGGAGCTGGAGCTGAACCCTTCCCAGGCTGGGATTGGGACTGGAGCTGAACCCTTCCCAGGATGTGATTGGGACTGGAGCTGAACCCTTCCCAGGCTGGGATTGGGACTGGAGCTGAACCCTTCCCAGGCTGGGATCAGGGCTGGAGCTGAACTCTTCCCAGGCTGGGATTGGGACTGGAGCTGAACCCTTCCCAGCATGGGATTGGGACTGGAGCTGAACCCTTCCCAGGCTGGGATCAGGACTGGAGCTGAACCCTTCCCAGGCTGGGATCAGGGCTGGAGCTGAACTCTTCCCAGGCTGGGATTGGGACTGGAGCTGAACCCTTCCCAGGCTGGGATCAGGGCTGGAGCTGAACTCCTCCTGGGCTGGGTGAGACCGAGGGTGCAGTGAACTCCCCGGGAGCGGGACAGGAGGAGCTGCACACCTGGCAGGGCCCTCTCCAGCTGTTTTCCATGGAAATTCCATCCTCTGGCCGCAGGGACGGGCGCTGGGGACAGCAGTTCCCGCAGCCCTGGCGCAGTCTGGGGGGATTTAATCCGCAGTTCCTGGGATAATCCCTTTTTCCTGCCCAGGCAGAAGGAGCCCGAGGCAGGGAAAGGTGGCTCTGGCTGTGGGAGGGAGGACAAGGACCAGGACCCTCATCCCACCCCTCCGCTGGTCCCAGTGGGGTCTGTGGGATGTGCCCAGCCCAGGGCTCGGAGGGGGAGGGAGGGAGAAGCTTCCCAGCCCAGCGGCCTGGATGGGGAATAATGCTCCCCTTTTTATGGCTTCTTCAATTGTTCCTGAAAATCCTTTTTCAAAGGAGGAAAGTTCCTTCCTTCCTTTCAGCTCCCGGTATCTTGAAGAATTCACTCCATTGTGAGGCCAGGACAGAGACCCTTCTATGAGGGCTCTCCTCGAGGCCCCCTCCCCGCGCCCCCTCCCACCCCATCCCAACAAGCCCCCATTCTCCTCTGAAGAGGGTCCCTCTGTCTAACGCCAAGTAACTCTTAAGGGCAGCATTTATCCTGGGCCACTCAGCTCACAAAGAGTGCTGGAGTGTCAAATAAACTCCCCGCAGCCTGCAAAGAGCAGAGGAAGAAAAACACAAAACCCCCTTTCTTTCCACCCCTGCGGGGAAACAAATACGGACTTTGTGCCGGCGGCGGCGGCGCCCTAACGAGCCCGAGCGGGGCTGCCGCGAGCCCGGGTGGCCACGTGAGGGGCTCCGGGGGGACCTGGCACACGGAAAAGGCTCCAAAACGCCCCCAAAAACTGCTGGATGTCCCCACTGCCGTGGGGAGGAGCCACTCCTGGGCTGGGGCTGTCACCAGGGATGAGGATGTGTCCGGCCACATCCTCGGCAGCGCCTCGGAGGGCTCAGCTCCTGTTTCCCGGTGGGAATTCCGCTTGGGAATTGTCAGCTCTGTGAGCTGGGGCTGTCTGCTGTGCGCTGCTCCCTGTGAGGAATCGGTGCTGGGATCTGTGCCATGGATGGATGGAGGGATGATGGATGGATGATGGATGGATGGATGGATGATGGATGGATGGATGATGGATGGATGGATGATGGATGGATGATGGATGATGGATGGATGGATGGATGGATGGATGATGGATGGATGGATGATGGATGGATGGATGATGGATGGATGATGGATGATGGATGGATGGATGGATGATGGATGGATGGATGGATGGATGGATGGATGGATGGATGATGGATGGATGGATGATGGATGGATGGATGATGGATGGATGGATGATGGATGATGGATGGATGGATGATGGATGGATGATGGATGGATGATGGATGGATGGATGATGGATGGATGGATGGATGATGGATGGATGATGGATGATGGATGATGGATGGATGATGGATGGATGGATGGATGGATGGATGGATGGATGGATGGATGATGGATGGATGATGGATGGATGATGGATGATGGATGGATGATGGATGGATGGATGATGGATGGATGGATGGATGGATGGAGGGATGATGGATGGATGGATGATGGATGGATGGATGGATGGATGGATGGATGGATGATGGATGATGGATGGATGGATGGATGGATGGATGATGGATGGATGATGGATGGATGGATGATGGATGGATGGATGGATGATGGATGGATGATGGATGATGGATGGATGGATGGATGATGGATGATGAATGGATGGATGATGGATGATGGATGGATGGATGGATGCAAACTGGGATCCCATGTGCCAGGAGCTGCTGGGAGCAGTCCCGAGCCAGGAATTGTCCAGGCCAGCTCCTCTGCTCAGCAGCTGCTGGGAAGATCCCGCTCGCTCCCTAAATCTGGGTGCCGAATTTGGGGATCTGTGACCAGTGTCCCGAGGACAACAAGGACTGGACACAAGGTGGTGCCAAGGTCGCTCCTGCCCCTCATCCTGACCTCGGTTTCCCCACAGGTTTTGCCATTCCTGGAGGGAAGGAATTCCATCGGTGGTGGGAGCTGCTGGAATCTCCTCAGCGCTGAGGACACCGGGCCGTGCCCAGGGCTGGCACTCATCCCCTCGGCCAGGGAGCGGCTCCCGAGGCAGGATTTGTCCCTGGATGTCTCCTCTGCACCGGGACCCCGAGCCCTGAGCCTCGGCTGGGATTTGGACGCTCCCTCCCGTCTGCAGCTGGGAACGGCACGGCCGGGAGGCTGCAGGCACCTGCTCCTCCCAAATCCCGCGGATTTACTGCTTCTGGCACCTTCCTGCTGGGAATGGCTCCGTCCCAGGGAATCTCCCGAGGGACAGATGTGGGAAAGCAGCACTTAGAGGTTACAATTCCTTCTTTTTCTGCGCTGCTCCTGAATCCTGGCTCTGGAGGAGGAAGGATCCCATGCACTCCTGGAGGACAAATCCTGCTGCTCCGAGGTGAGTCAAGAAAATGTATTTTTCCTTTATTTTTTTTCCTTAAAAGCACATTGGACTTCTTGGAAAATGATATTTTCCCTGTCTTGAGAAAAAAAATGCCCAATGCAGGGAGCTGCTGTGAGGGGATGAGGGAACAGACAGGTTTGTTCTGACAGCTGGGCTGGCTGCTTTAATCAAATTAATTTAATCAAATCAAATCGAATCAAAATCAAATCAATTTCATCAAAATGAATTTTTCAGTGCCGTCCCAGCTTGAAATCCCCAACAGGAGTTTTCTTCCTGGAGTTTTATTGCTGAGTAATGGATAAAAGGTTAAAGGCTGCAGATTCCAGGGAGGTTTTCCTTTCTTTCCCTCAGGAGGGGAATCCTGATGGTTTTCCACTCTCCTGAGCCAGAGGTGGCTGCAGGGGGAGCCTTGTCAGGGGCACTGGGGACATCCTGAGGGGCTCCTGGTGGCTCCAGGGGAGGAGCTGAAAGGCTCCCTCCAGCCTGTGAACCTCCTTGGGATGGAGAATCCCAAATTTCCTGCTAGAAAACGGTGCCAGATTTGGGATTTTGAGGGGACTTTGTCATCTGGGTGTGACACGGGACAAGAGGAGCTGCTGGGAACAGCAGGGGATTGGGGCTGTGTGGCCTGCGAGGAGGAGAAGGATGGAATGGGATGTCTTGGGTGGGGAATGAGCTGCTGTTGACCACAGATCCAGGAGGGTCTGGCGCTTCCCAGAGGGGGCAGAGGCAGAGCTGGAGCTCAGAATGGCTGGATCAGCTCTTGATTTCAGTCCTGCACCTGCTGGAACGGAGCTGGGGAGCTTCATTTTCCTCTCTGCCAGTTCTGAGTGGTGCTGGTGCAGCCCAGATGCTTCCCAATCCCTCGGGATTGTGGTTTTGATGATCCCATGGATTGTGGTTTTCCCCTTTATGATCCCAGGGACTGCGTTTTTCCCTTGATGATCCCACAAATGGACCTCATCCCTTTCCAACAGGAGTCTCCCTGTGCTCCCCTGCCTCTGGAACTCAGGGAGGAGGAGGAAGAGGGATGAGATTTGTGCCCATGACCTCTCTGTAGTTCCACATTTTCCAGTCGAGCTTCTTGGGCTGAGTTTTCCTTCTGGGAAACAGCCCCTGTGATGTGGGGCTGGGCTGATTTTGGGGTTTGCTTTGGGTTTTTTGTGTTTCCCCGTTTTTCTCAGGGATGTCCTGTGGTTTCTGGGCGTGAGGTGTAGATCTCGGTGGCTGAGTCCTGTCCCGGTGCTGAGCTTCTTCCTGGAATGGTTTGGATTTGGAATCTTAGAGTTGATCTCGTCCCAACCCGGCCGTGATCAGGGACACAGAGAGCAGGTTCCTGTCCGAGCTGGCCCTGCAGTCCTGCGGGGAGGGTGGATCCAGCTGCAGATCCTCACCTGGAGCTGCAGGCCGGCTTTATCAGGATCCCTTCCAATCCCTTTCCAAACCCTGGCTGTGAAATCTTCCTTGTCCCGGGCACTTTGGCAGCGGCAGCTCCTCGGGGCTGCCCCAGGCGCTCCAGAGCAGGAGCTGGCCCCGAGGGAAGCTCCAGGGAAGCCCGGGGCTGCTGCGGGCACCTGAGATTTGGCCTCAGGGGAACCCACGTGCAAAAAAATTTAGGGACTCAGCCCCTGCAGCATCCCATGGGATGGCAGAATCATCCCGGCTGGAAAAGCCCTCAAAGGCTGGGGAGTCCGGCCATTCCCACAGCGCTGCGGATCCTCCGCCACCGCCCATCCCCAGGGGATTCCCTTGGGAAGGGCAATTTCCCATGGATCGGGAGCCGCCGGGGGTCGGGAGCACATCCCAGGATCGAGATGCCGGATCCTGGTGGGGGAGGCTTGGGAGCACATCCCGGGTGGGAGATTCCAGAGGGATTCCAAAGGGATTCCAGAGGGATTCCAGAGGGATTCCAGCGGGATTCCAGAGGGATTCCAGAGAGATTCCAGAGAGATTCCAGAGGGATTCCAGAGGGATTCCAGAGAGATTCCAGAGAGATTCCAGAGGGATTCCAGAGGGATTCCAGAGGGATTCCAGAGAGATTCCAGAGGGATTCCAGAGGGATTCCAGAGGGATTCCAGAGAGATTCCAGAGGGATTCCAGAGGGATTCCAGAGGGATTCCAGAGGGATTCCAGAGGGATTCCAGAGGGATTCCAGAGGGATTCCAGCGGGCTCGCGCTGACCCCTGGCGGCAGCAGCAGCAGCGCCTGCAGTGCCCGGCGGGGCCCGCAGGGGGCGCGCGGGGGCCCGGGATTCTCTGGGATTCTCTGGGATTCTCTGGGATTCTCTGGGATGGGATGGGATGGGATGGGATCTTAACGCTCATCCCGTGCCACTCCTGCCATCAGCAGGGCCACCTCTATCCCAGCGTACTCCAAGCCCCTTCCAAGCTGGCCTGGGACACTTCCAGGGATGGGGCAGACAAGAATTCCTTCCCAATATCCCATCTCTCCCTGCCCTCGGGCAGTGCGAGGCCATTCCCTGTGTCCTGTCGCTCCATCCCTTCTCCAAATCCCCTCGTCAGCTCCTCTGGAGCTTTTTCAGGCACTGGAAGGAGGGTTTTAAACTTTCCCCGGAGGCTGAACATTCCCAGCTTTCCCAGCCTGGCTCCAGAACAGCTCTTTGAGCTGAAAAAGCTGGAAAAAGCTGGAAAAACCCATGGAGAGACTAAGCTCTTTGGGAGAAGCAGTTAAACACGGCAGGGCTGCTCCAGCCCGGCTGGGATATCGGGGAAAAGCCCACCCGGGAGCGGTTCGCTGTGTCGGAGGTGGCACGGGAGGTGACAGCGGCTCCCAGAGAACCCACGGGCGCTGCTGGAGCCGCGTCCCGCGGCCGCTGGATGGCAGCGGAGCTCCGCGGCATTCCCGTTCCGAGCCATTCCCGTTCCGAGCCATTCCCTTTCCAAGGCATTCTCTCTCCCGGTGCTGCCTCCATGCCCTGCTCCATGCCCGTTCCATCCCTGCATCCAACCCCAGGAGCCATCCCTGCTCCATCCCTGCTCCATCCCTGCTCCATCCCTGCTCCATCCCAGCTCCATCCCAGCTCCATCCCGGCTCCATCCCAACTCCATCCTTGCTCCATCCCTGCTCCATCCCAGCTCCATCCCTGCTCCATCCCAGCTCCATCCCTGCTCCATCCCAGCTCCATCCCAGCTCCATCCCTGCTCCATCCCAGCTCCATCCCAGCTCCATCCCTGCTCCATCCCAGCTCCATCCCAGCTCCATCCCAGCTCCATCCCTGCTCCATCCCAGCTCCATCCCAGCTCCATCCCAGCTCCACCCCAGCTCCATCCCTGCTCCATCCCTGCTCCATCCCAGCTCCATCCCAGCTCCATCCCGGCTCCATCCCTGCTCCATCCCTGCTCCATCCCAGCTCCATCCCAGCTCCACCCCAGCTCCATCCCCTGCTCCATCCCTGCTCCATCCCTGCTCCATCCCAGCTCCATCCCAGCTCCATCCCTGCTCCATCCCAGCTCCATCCCAGCTCCACCCCTGCTCCATCCCAGCTCCATCCCTGCTCCATCCCCGCTCCTGCTCCGCTGGTTCCCATCCCCGCAGTGGGTGCTGCTCCCAGGGAAGGGCAATTCCCGACCTCCCGGGATGCCCATGGAATCACAGACCCCAAAGCCAGGGAGTTATTCGGGAGCTGGACTCGATCCCTGCGGGTCGCTTCCAGCTCTGGATATTCCATGAACCTGGAGAAGGCCAGTCTGGCTCTTGGCCCTCCAGGAGCAGAGTGCCGAGGGAATGAGGGGAGAGGATGAGGAGGGAGCGGATCTGAGGTGATAAATCACTTCCATGGATCTGCCTTTAGGCGCTTGGGAAAGCTTGAACTGTGTCTGGGAATTTGGGGAGTGCGCACACAGGGTGAGGATTGCCTCGGGATGTCCCCAGCATTCCCGGAGCTGTGCTCCTCATGGGATGGCTCCCTTCTCCCAAAGAAAAGCTTGGAAAACTCCTGCTCTGCCTCTCCCATTCCCTTTTGCTTTCCCCTCCCTGCCCCGGGGTCGGGAGCCGGCTCTGGCTGGGAACGGGTGAATTATTGCGGGATAATCCCGCGTCTTTGGCTGCTTTGGGAGCGCTCCCCGAGCAGTCCCAGGCTCCTGGGCTGGCACTTCCCGAGCTGAAAGGTTTCCCTGTCCGGGCTCCTCCCGAGCCGCAGCCAAGGGCGAATTCCAGCGGCGATACCAGCCCCGGGCTGGGTTTCCATGGTGAAGGCATTTGGGGTTTGCTCCGAAAAGCCGGGATTTTGGGAAGTTTTCAGCCGGGAATGGCACGGTTTGTCCATCCCCAGGCTGCTCCTTGTGGGGGAAGAGCTTTGAAATGTTCCTGAGAGCCCCGGGGCCAGCCCGAGCTCAGTTCTCCCCCTGCTCCCCGCGTCCCCTCTGGGATGCTGGGATTTGTCCTGGGATCTGCTTTTCCTCCCCCAGAACTGTCCCAGCTCCTCCTCCTGCTCTCACAGCCCGCACTAAACCCGATTTATTTCATTTGCCGAGGTGCTGCTGCAGGCCCTCCCACGTGAAAACCAAAGGGAAATGTTCATCCAGGGATTTTGCGCCCCAGGAGCCGCGAGTTTCACCTCCGAGTAAAAGAAATTTGTGCCACCTCATCCCCTCCCAGCCTCGTGTGCATCCCTGGCAGGCAAAAACCTGGTTAAAAACTCAATTTCGGCTTTGAATTTAACTTAATTTAAGCTTTTTAATTGAAGCCCGACTGTTTCTCACCTGCCTTTCTAACAAAAAGGAGTTTTTGAGGTGATATTTTTGCCTTTCCTGGGGTGCATCTGCCCAGCCAGGACATCTCCGGTGCCCTGGGAGCCGCGCTGTGCCCTTGGCCTCTGGAATGCTCTTTTCATTGATATTTTCTGGGAACAAAAAATGCCGGCTTTGTATCCACTGCCCCTTTCTTTGCCCACGCAGAAGGAGAGGGAGGGGGTGGAAAAAAAAAAACCGACTCAAATATTTTCTTGTAACAAAAGGCTGCGGGTGAATCTGGATCAGCCTCTCTGCTCCGTCTCAGGCCAAATCTCCAGGGTTTTTCAGCAGAGAAATTAAAACACTGGAGCTTTCTCTTTTCTCCCGCAGAACAAACAGGAGCGGTTCCCACTTCCTCCCGCTCATAAACAAAACCAGCCCGACGTCTCCAGGAGAAACCCTGCCAGGAGACTTTCCTTCCTAATTGTTGGATATTTTTTCAGCTCTGATTAGTATTCGGGAGTGCCTGGCACGGGGGCTGCGAGTTTCAGGAACAGGCTCCGGAGCAAATCCTTCTCCCTGCTTCCATCCCCGCCTGTCCGGCCCCTTCACCTTCCCCCTCCCTCCCTCTCCCTTTTCCTTTGTTTCCCGTCCTTTTTCCCGGGTTGCTGGTGGATTTTGGCCACCAAATGCGTGGCAGGGGCTTGGAACTGGGTGATCCCTGGGGTTCCTTGCGAGCCAAACCATTCCACGATCCCTTGGAGCTTTTCCCTTGGAAGTTTTGGTGTCCCGAGGCTCTCAGGGCTTTCCTTGCCCTGCTCTGCTGCAGTTCCTTCTCTTCCCGGCTTTTCCCTGCCCTTGGGAAGGAGCCTGGCCTGGCCTGGCTGCAGAGGGATCCTCTTTTCCATGAGGAAAGGGCAGGATCGGATTTGGGAACTCTCCAAAGGAATAAAGGGTGCAAAGGATGGGTCTGGGATGGAATTTATCCCACACAGGGAGATCTCCTCCTTCTGTCTCTGTTAGTCCAGGACTGTTCTATTAATAGTTCTATTATAATAGAATTATAATAATACAATACCTATTCTAGTAATCATTTATTATAATATAATAGAATTATAATAATACAATAAATATTCTATGAATAGTTCTGTTGCAACATTAATGTATTCACCATGATTTTATTATTACAAATATCAATTTATTTATTTTATCAATTTTATATATTATTATATTATATATATTATTATATATCATTATATATTATATTATATATTATATATCATAATACATAATATTATATACATAAATATATTGTAATATATAATATTATATATAATAATATATTATTATATATTATTATATAATATTATATATCATCATATATTATACATATTATATATTATTATATATTATAATATATTATATATTATTATATATTTTTATATTATTACAAATAATGTAATATTAATATACAATCACAATATTTTATGATTGTGTATTTATTAATATATCATTATTATTGGTTATAACAAATAATATCATAGTCATCATTATTTTTATTCCAATTTACCAATATTTTAAACAGTAAAATTAATTTTAACTTTCAAATTCCAATTTTAAAATTGAAACTCCAGCTTCTTCCTCCGTTCCCATATTTTATTTATTTTATTTTTGATTTCCTGATCCAGAGGGACCTGGGAGGAGCCACGGGCTGGGGGTGATAAACAAATCCTGGAAAACAAATTTCAGGCAAATCCCTGGGCAGGTGGAGAGCAGCTTCCTCTGGGTGGGAACCAGGAGGGGAAGGAGCAGCTCAGGATTTGGGGGATTTGGGGGATTTGGGGGATTTGGGGGATTTGGGGGAGGCATTTCTTGTTCTCTTGGAGCTGTTGCTCAGTTCCTCTCTCCAGGTTTGAATTCCATGGGGAAATGCCCCTTTTCCCTGGAAAATTCCCCTTTTCCATGGGGAAATACCCCTTTTCCAAATGCCAAATGTCAAACCCCAAAGTCTTTTGGATGTTCCTAAACCCGGCTGTCTCCAAATCCCCAGGGTGTTCCTAGACCTGTCTGTCTCCAAATTCCAAAGCTCCTCTGGATGTTCCTAATCTCCAAATCCCAAATCTCTGGATGTTCCCAAAGCCGGCAGTCTCCAAGTCCCAGAATTCCTTCCTGGAGGATTTGGCTGGATGGGAGCTGTTGGAATTTGCGCAGGGAGCAGCGCCTGGGGCTGGGGAATCCCTCCCCTCCAGCCCTGCTCCCCCAGCCCCAGGTGCTCCATGGGGCTCTCAGCTCCAATTCCCTGGAAAACGAGGAATTTTGGAAACGTATCCAACAAAAGCCGCTCCTTGCTCCTCAAACTGAGCCCTGCTGGGAGCCGCAGGTGGGGAGAGGCTGGGCTGGGCTCTGCCAGCCCAGGGCCAGGAGCTGGGAAGGAGTTGGAGACCCCAAAAATTCCATCCTGGCGTGGGAATGTCCAGGTCGGGATCAGGGAATTCAGCAGGAATCCCCCTTGGAGCAGGACCTGCTGTGGTTCCCCCCTTTGCTCCATCTCCAGCCGGGAGCGCTTTGACACCATTGAATTCCTCAATTCCTTCATTTTCCCCCGTTTGGTTTTGAGCCGATCGCCTCCAGTCTGATCCCAAAGCGGCTCGGGCCAGGTGAGGATCGGGAATTTTGTGCTCCAGGTTTTCCTGGCCAGGTGTTTGTGCAGCTCCGCGGGAGCCCCGGCTCGTAAAGCGGCGCTCGCAGAGGATTAAGAGGGAATCGCCGCTTCCCGGCGGGTTATAAACAAGTGCCCGGCTCTTTAACACCTTCCCTGATGTGCTCCCGGCGCATTCCTGGCTCTGGGATGCAGCCTCGGGAATGCGCTGGGATGGAGCTGCTGGGCCAGGGGTTCCGGAGCCCTCCGGCAGCGCCAAGGGGGCTCTGCTGGGGCTGAACCCTCCCCGTGCCCTTCCCGGGGTGCAGGAAAAGCCGGGAGAGGCTTTAGGGGGTCACCCAACACCTCCAAGGGTGGGGAAGGTTTTGGGGATCCGGCGCTGGATATTCCTGCATCCATCAAATTGGTGCAGAAGCAGTCCCTGATCCAGCTGGGAATTCCCAACTCCCAGGAGAAGGGAACTCCTCACACAACAGGGGGGAAACATCCTGGGATTGGGGCATTTGGGACACGGTGTGAGCCCTTCCTGCTGGCTGAGCAGATCCCTGGACATTCCCAGGCTGGAATTTGGGATATTCTCTGAGCCTTCCCTGCTGGCTGAGCAGATCCCTGGGACATTCCCAGGCTGGAATTTGGGATATTCTCTGAACCTTCCCTGCTGGCTGAGCAGATCCCTGGACATTCCCAGGATGTTTACCCGCTGCTTTTCCAGCTCTGTTTCATCTCCAGTTGTGGAATTCCCCTGCAGTTCCCACCTACCCCTGGCTGCCCCTTCCCACGGGGGTCGGGGTAATGAAACATCGGGGTAATGAAACATCGGGGTAATGAAACATCAGGGTAATTAAACATCGGGGTAATGAAACATGGGGGTAATTAAACATCGGGGTAATGAAACACTGTCGGGGCCGGGCACGGCGCGACCCCGCTGTTTGCCCAGGAGATAAGGGCCGGGTGATAAGGACGTGTTTGCTGCCAGCCCAAGGACAGGACCAGCCCCTGCCCGGGCAGGACAGGTCCCCGGGGCCGCGGTGACACCTGCGGGGACATCGGCCGGGGCTGGCACCGCTCCGCCCCGGGCACAGCCGCCACCTGCGGCCGGAGCTTGAAAGGGAAAAACGAGGAGCGACCTCTGTCCTTGGGATGTGCCCGGCTGTGCCTCAAATCCCTCCGTTCAAATCCCTCCTGTGCCCTGCCCTCGGGGAATTTGGGAAAAGGTTCCACTCGCTGTGTTTTTCCCTGGATTTTCCTGTCCCCAGGGCCACATCTCTCCTCTGGGAATGGTGCCGGGCTCTCGTTGCTGGAATGTCATCCCGAAATCCCTCGGGATGGGGCAGCCCGGTTCCTCTTGCTCCCAAGGGATGGATGCCAGGGAATAAAACATTCCCAAGGTCTCCAGAAGCCCCAAAGCCCACCCTGCTGGGTTTTCCCCCAGTCTGGGCCAGGTTTGAGGCGAGATGAAAGGGCCCCTCCCCACCTGGGGCACACCTGGAGCACACCTGGAGCACAGCTGTCACCTCCCGGCCCTTTATGGCCCTTTGTGGTGCCGCGGGCTGATAAGGGCTCACCTGGGGGTGCTTGATAAGGACTCACCTGAGGGAAGGTGAAGGGAGGGGGGAAATTGGTCCCTTCCCTGTCCCCGGGGCTGCTCCAGGCACTCCTGGCTCTGCTCTGACCTTGGGAACATCACCCTGGAAGCAGGGCCAGCCCTAGGGACCCGCTCCTAAGCAAAGATCCAAGTGAGGGTGGGAATCCCCGGCCTTCCCAGCTCCAGTGGGGGGAGTTTCCTTTGCCAAAGGGATTTTTGGGATCCTCTGGGCCGATGAAGCCATGTGTCAGCGTGGGATTTAATCCTGGTTTAAGGCCGTGTGGGAAAGCCGCCTTTGGCAAGGCTGCAGTTGTCTGTGGGAAGCTCAGGAGGAAGAGAACTCCCAAACTGTGATTTCTGGATCGCCTTTAATTTCGGGGATTAGGAGCCCAGTTCCTGCCTTTCTCCAGGCTGCCATGAGCGGGTTATAAATTCAAATTGCTGCAGGGGGAACGCTGCTGCCAGAGCTCTGGGTGCTGTCCTGGCCTCACCTCCCCACAATCCAGGGAACAAACTGCTCCTCTTGGCTGAGGACAGGAGCGGGAGCAGGAAAATCCCGAGCGGCTGCTCCCTGAAATCCATCCCAGCCGGGCCCTGCCCGGCTCCCTCTGGATGGGCTTGGCCAGAGGAGCCGGAGCTGGGACCTCTCCTGGCTCTAGGGCCGCGGTTTTTGCTTAAAATTGCAGATTTTTGGTGTCGGCTGACTCGTTTTTCTTTTTTATTAAGCAACTTTGCAGCTTTTCTGTTTGTAAATCGAGTTTGATAACACAGCCCCGAAGTCTGAAAAGCCAGGAAGGAACGAGGAAAAGGAACAAAATCCGAATTTTCTCTGTGGTCAAATCTCGGGATTTATTTCCTTTGGAATAATCCCGATTTTCAAAGCTTGAGGAGTGATCCAATTACCAGGAGCCATCCTCCAGTGCCTGGGGAATCCTGCAGTTGATGTGGGGTTAACCCGGAGATCCCTAATTAAGATTAGCTCAACTCAGAACTCTCAACTTGGCAGTGCAGGAATTTCCCTTTCCAACAGCACCAGCCCCAAAGCCCTCAGGAAGGATTTTGGGGGATGTGACAGAGCTGCTGCAGGTTTTGGGGTCCAGCAGAGTGGCTGCAGCCTCTCCCCCACCCCAAAAAGCTCCTCTTGGAGCCAGCTCAGCACTGCAGGACCCAGCTTTGCTCCAGCCTGATCCTGCCCTTTCTCCAGCAGGTTTTAGGATGTTTTCCCTGTTTGCTTTTTATTTTTTTTGCGCAGCTCTGGATCCCGTCTGGGGCTGTTTGAGAGGATTAAGGCCCCCGAGTGCTGCGAGCTCACCTCATTCCTGGGGACACGTGAGAGGCCTGGCTGGCACTGCCGGCTCCCTTCGGCTCCTCAGGACAAATCCCGGCTTAGCAGAGCCAGCGGCCGGGCTGGAAGCGGAGCCCTGCTAATTAGGTTTATGTAACCGGGCTCCCTAATCGGGGAGGGCTGCCCTGCTTAATTGGGAAGCTCCAGTTGGCCTCTGGAGCTGCTGCAAATTCCCAAAAAAGTGATTAAAAATAGCAGTGCAGAGCGTTGTTCCCAGCAGGATCCAGCATCCCGCTGCTTTCCGCTCGTGGCTGGGACGGGAGGTGTTGGAGCATCCCAGAATATCCTGGCTTGGGAGGGACTCACAAGGTGCATCCCACTCTTGGCGCTCTGCAGGGTTTTCCAAAGGATCCCGGCTTTTCCCAAGGCCTTTGGAGCGCAGGCCGAGGCTCCCAGGGATTGTCAGCACTGGGAGGGAGTGGGCTGATCCAGCACCAGAGGGGTTTGTCCCTCCAGGAGCGAGGGCTGGGTTTTCCCAGGCCCAGATGTGGGCAGATCCCATGGGAATTCCATTTCCCAGCCCGGAGCCAGTGCCTGACAAACCCCAGGAAAAACAGCTGGAACACCCCAGGGAAGGGATTTCTGTTGGGATCCAGGGCCCTCCTGAGCCTTCCCCACAGGAATTCCGATGGCTCATCCATGGCATTCCCATCCTTGGGGCCAGCCTGAAGTGCTCCAGCATCCTGGAATGACAATCCCTGTGGCAGTGCCATGCCAGGAGGGGCTGTTCCCTCTGGACAGGCTTTTCCTGCACATCCCAGCTCTTAGATCCCTGTGTCCGGCCCACCACCGATGGTGCTGCCGAGCTTTGATCTGCTCCCAGTGATTAAATTCCTATCATCCAGACTGACAGCTTAATATTCCTTAATATTCCTCAGCCAGGCTGCGCTAAATTAATTGTGTCTGTCTTGCCAAAGCTGCAGAAATCTTTCTGACAGCTCCAGGCACTCGACACCTTTTTTTTCCCCCATTTTTTCTCTCTATTTTTTTCCTTTTTCTCAGAGTACTGGAGGAGTTGTCTTTGCTCTGTTCAGGGAATCCTTTCCTGAGTTTCCCACGAGCTGCTCCGGAGTCACTCTGTGCCTGTGGAGTGGGAACAGCTGCCCTGGAGTCTCCAATCCCCTGGGATTGGGATCTGCACGGGACCAGGCTGGGGCTTCCGTAAGAAATCATGTCCTCATGTTTTTGGAATGATTTCCTTGCTAAGTCTCATTTAGGTTGAATTGTTCCTTTTTGTAACTGCGGGCCTTGGGCTTTTGGGGTTCCTTGGAGCAGCTGATCCCTTTCCCTGTTGGATCCCCTGTTGGATCCCAGCTGTGTTGGGGTGAAATGTGTCACTCTGGGGGCTCCTGAGGCAGAGGAGGAGGAGCAGATTTTGGTGAGGATCTGTTGGGAGCAAATCCATCCCAAATCTTCTCCCAGGGCTGGGACATCTTCTTTCCTCTCACCACGAGCAAGCAGCACCTTCGGCTGTCTGGGTGCCACCAGAGCGGGGTGATGGATGGAACAAGGGACATCCCAGGGGCTGGATGTGACATCCCAGGGGCTGGATGTGACATCCCAGGGGCTGGATGTGACATCTCAGGGGCTGGATGTAACATCCCACGGGCTGGATGTGACATCCCAGGGGCTGGATGTGGCATCCCACGGGCTGGATGTGACATCCCACGGGCTGGAAGGGACACAGGACATCCCGCCGGCGCCAGGGCTCGGCTCCTAGAGGAGAAGCAACACGAGATCCACCTCGACCCTTCCCAGCCAGCTCAGAGAAAGTTCTCTCCTTGCCAAGAGCTTAGAGACAGGGAAAAAACCCAGCCCACCGCCAGCTCTCCTAATTGCCACACCGAGAGGCAGGAATTCTAAATCCAGAGTTAATCTCCGGCGAGGATTAGCGGAGCATGCGGCGTCTTGTCAGATGTGGGAGCAGTGGCCGAGGCCGTAATTTTTCCAGACAAGAGGAAAGTTTCTGCTGGAGCCCGGCCCTGCCACGCGCTGCCCCAGTGACCCACTGAAGGCCGGGCTGGGCTGCTGCAAATTCCCAAAAATGTGATTAAAAATAACAGTGCAGAGCGTTGTTCCCAGCAGGATCCAGCATCCCGCTGCTTTCTGCTCGTGGCTGGGACGGGAGGTGTCGGAGCACCCCGGAATATCCCGGCTCGGGACTCACATTTGACTCTCTCTGGGATCCTTTGGGATGTCTCGGTGCTCTCTGGGACATCCCAAAGGATCCCAGATTTTCCCGAGGCCTTTGGAGCAGAGGCTGATGCTCCAGGAGGGCGAGCGGCGCCAAACCTGCCCATCCCATAGCCTCCAGCTCCCTGTGGGAATCCTTTATTTTGGCAGGGAATTCCTCATCCAGGAGGCCGGGATGCTGCTCTTGGGGCTGGAATCTTTGGTCTCTTGGAGCAGGAGGTGGCTGCAGCATCCTGGGATCCCCTGGAGGAGCTTCCCGGTGCCCCTGGCTTTGGGAGGTGCTGCCTTTGGCAGCTCTGAGCTGAGCCCAGCTGGGCTTTGGCAGGCCCCGAGCACACGGAGTTAATTAGTGGCTGTTAATTGCGCTGGGAGGTTGGGAATTGGACACCTTTGGAATTCGGAGTTGCTGTTTCCAAAGCTCGGCAGCTCTGGTAAAAGGGAACGCCACGTTTGGCCCAGGGAAAAAGCAGCACCTCTGTGCCTTTGCTTCCTTTTTATTTTTAATTTTTCTCCTTTCCTTCCTGGATTTGTTTGGAGTTTGCCCATTATCTGCCCCATCTTTCCTCCCTCACTGACAATATGCAAAGCCTGGGCTTGGCTTTGGAAACAGGGATGCAAATCCTGGATAATGTGGAGATGCTGTGGAGCCGGGCCCGGCCTGGCATCCCAGGAGCTGCAGGCCCCGGGGCTGGTGCTGGGAGGCTCCCACAGGGAGAGGATGTTTTCCATCTCTTGACACCTCCCCAGCGTTGCATTCCAGCTGGGACAGGAACAGTTTTCCTGTTATCATGGGATTTTGGAATGGTTTGGCTTGGAAAGGATCTTAAATCCCATCCAGGCCGTGGATCCATCCCCCTGCCATGGCAGGACACCTCCCACTGCTCCACGCTGCTCCAGCCTGGCCTTGGGCACTTCCAGGGATCGAGGAGCAGCCACAGCTTCTCTGGGAATTCCATTCCAGGGCCTCCCCACCCTTTCAGGCAGGAATTGCTTCCCAGTATCCCCCCTCTCCCTGTCCTGGCAGTGGGAAGCCATTCCCCGTGTCCCTGTGGCACAGCCCTGGCTCTCCAGCTGCTCCATGGCTCTGCTTTCCCTGGTTTTCCTAAGCTCCCTTCAGGCCCTGGAAGGGGCTCTGAGCTCTCCCTGGAGCTTTCCCATCTCCAGGTGAACATTCCCAACTCTCCCAGTCCGCAGAGCTGCTCCATCCCTTGCGGCATCTCCGTGGCCCTGGGGCTTTCCTCACATTTAATTAGAATTATTTACTGCTCCTGGCAGCTGCTCCCTGAGCTGACAAGGCTGGGAGAGGCTGGAATGGCTCAGCCCCATCCCAGCTGAGCCCTGGGGACACTGGGGGGACATTGAGGGGACACTGGGGGGACACTTTTTTCTTCTGGGCCTTCCCACCTGAGCCTGACCCAGCTGGGAGGAGTTTCTGTGCCTGCAAGAGGTTAAAACTTTGCCCCTGTGTTTACTTTCTTGGCTGCCTCAGTGCATAAAAAGCTGTCAGCACCTCAGGTGGGGATTTATTTGGGCATTAAAAAGGGCCCGGGGCGGGCGGATGCAGACACTCGGCAGCTCCCTGGAAAATGTGCCTGCAGCACAAACCCAGCCTCTGCACATAGCTCACCCTTTAATAAGTGCATTTAATTAAAGTCATATAACTTTTTTTTTTCTTATTTTATTTTATTATTATTATTATTAAAAAGGAGGGAGAGGAGGGGAGGGATAATAAAAAAAATAAAAATAAAAAAAAAAAAAGGAAAAGAAGTGGGGCCTGCTGCAAGCAAAGGATGGGATACAAGGAGGGGGGTTTGGAGCGTGGCTTTAATGGAAAAGCCATCAGCAATGTATTGTGTTGTGTTGCTCCTGATTTCCCAGCCTTGCTTGGGGTTGGGGAGAGGATTTCAAGGCATTTCTGAATTTCCAGGCTGCCTTTTCCCCCCATCCACTTCCCCACTGCTGAAATTTTGCGGAATTATGAATTTTTCCAAACCCCGTTGCCAAACGCTGTTGCTGTTGGATGGAGCCGCCGTGGCTTTCTCTGCTTGTTTAACCTTTCCTTTCTTTTCCTTGGATCTGGGGGGATCCTGAAGCCCCCACGTTTGTTGGGAACACCTCGAGAGCCTGGCACAGCAGAGGAGGGGAAGAGGAGGTGCTTTGGGAAGAGGCTGTGAGGTTTTGGGATCCTTTATCCGTGTGCTGATCCCTGCTGGGCCTGGGGGGAGCAGGGACGACCCTGTGGGGTCATGGTGGCCCCAGGTGTGCCCACCTCGAGCTGCTGCTCATCCCTGGGGCCTTGCCTCAGCCTCCACCAAGCGCTTAAGCCGGGTTTAACCCTCCATGCCAGACAGGTCAGGGCTGCTTCATCCCTGGACGTGCCCAAGGCCAGGTTGGACGGGGATTGGAGCGAGCTGGGGCAGTGGAACCACGGCAGAGGGTGGCACTGGGTGAGCTTTGAGGTCTCTCCCATCCCAAACCATTCCGTGTTTCCACAAAAGGCAGTTCTGTCAGGTTTTGGTGCTGCTGGTTTACGGTGCGCTGCTCCCTCTGTCTCTCTGAAGGTTGGGTTTCTATTCCTGAAGGTTGAATCTGGTGGATTTGGAATGTGAGGAAGGGGTGTGGGTGCTGCTGGAGGCTGTCCTTGGCGCTGGAGGAGGAGCAGGAGCCCTGTGGCCTCTTCCAAAAACGCCCCATCCGGGGCAAGGATGGATTTCCCCAATGGGAATAAACCAGCAGAGATTTTATGGATGCAGGAATCAGGGAGAGCCTCTTGGAGCAGCACGGGGTGGGTCTGGGCTGGCTCGCAGCTTTCCCTCTGGAAAATAAAACCGGCCGGGAGATGCTTTTTGCCTTCCCTTTGTGGTGGGACAGGCTCTGGAGCGCGTCCCTCGGTGCTGGGGCTGGCAGGGAGCCCTGGCCCCGCAGGGACAGAGCCAGGCTCTCTCCTGGGAGCCCAGGAGCTGCCAGGGACCTCTGGACCCCCCCATTCCCTGGGGACCAGCAGGAGCGGGATGCAGGTTGGGATGGATGCTTTGGGAGGACAGCACCGAGTGCTCTGCGCTCCTCCAGACCTCATCCCAATCCCAAAGCCAGGGCACGCCAATCCTCGCTTTCCTTCTCCTCTCCCTCCCGGAGCCTGCTCCATCCAGGGCTGTTCCTGGATCCGCTGTGGAGGAGCCTCACGCTGCTCTGGATAATCTTGGGCAAGCAGGGCCTGGCTGCAGCCTCGCAATTCAGCCCAGTTCCTCTTCCCTTTCATTCCCTGTGCCCTGGCATCCCAGCTGGGAGAGCTGGGGCAGGACACGGCGCCCTTGGAGTGGTGCTCAGGCAGTGCCCAGGGCGGGATTTGCCCCTGGAATTCCGAGCGGAGCTCAATCCCTCCCCTCCCTGCTTGCTCCGTTTTGTTTTCCCTCTGGCGGTGGGGACAAATTTCCTTCAGCATGGAATTGAATTAATTCAGCCTCTCCACAGAGCGCCCCTTTTGTTTTCCTCTCTCCAGCTCATTCCTGGGCTGCAGGAACGGGAATTTTCCCCCTGAGGCGCAGAGGTGGCCGGGGAGAGCCGGGAACAGGGATGTGCATCCCATCGGCTGCCCCTTATCTCCCCGTTCCACTTCCCTGCAGCAGCCAAATGAGCTCGGCAGGAAATGCCTCATTCCTCACGGTGTCCAAACTTTCCTTTGGATCCCCCGGGAACCAGATCCAGCTCTCCGTGCCCATCCCTGGCTCTGCTCCGTGTCCGTGGGATGAGGATGAGGATGGGGATGATGTCTGGGACGGCCCCGATGCTCCCCGGCACCGCAGCTCATCCCTGCCAGCCGCTGTGGCAATGAGGAAATTGTGGATTTCCCATCCCTGGAATGCCCAAGGCCAGCCTGGGGTAGTAGAAGATGTCCCTGCCCATGGCAGGGGTGGGATGGGAATTGTCCTGCTCCGAGGGAGAGCTTTTCCCACCTTGCAGAGCGCCAGGATAGGACAGCAGGAGCTGTCGCTTCCCAGATTTCTGCTGGAATGCCGGCAGAGCCTCCTGCTGCGGCTGCTGGGCGCTCAGGGGGGATTAGCGGTGTTTTACAGCCTCCCTTTCCCAAATCCTCTGCTCCATCCCAGCCCCGCATCCCCAGCTGGATCCTCCCTGCCTGCCCCTTGTCAGGATCACGGTGCTGCTCCCACTTCTCCCCATTTCCCTCGGGATTTGGGAATGCGCTGCTCACACATCCCCGTGCGCTCCTCCTCTCCCGCCCCTCAAATGCCTTTGCCATTCCCAATTTATTCATTTCCCGGAGGGGATTTGCTGGGGACGAAACATTCCGGCTCCTGCGGGAGCCGCAGCGGTGCTGGGGAGGCTCCGCTGCCTTTTCCACCTTTGGGTGTGGGATGTGGGATGGGATACGGGATTTGTGGGATGGGATATGGGATTTGTGGGATGTGGGATGGGATACGGGATTTGTGGGATGTGGGATTGGATATGGGATCTGTGGGATGTGGGATGGGATATGGGATCTGTGGGATGGGATATGGGATCTGTGGGATGGGATATGGGATCTGTGGGATGTGGGATGGGATATGGGATCTGTGGGATGTGGGATGGGATATGGGATTTGTGGGATGCGCTGCAGGTACGGACACGCAGCTGGGGCGAGGGAGGTTGCAGATGTTCCTGGAATTCCCAAGGCGGCTCCGAACAGGATGCTCCTGTCGGGGGGTGGGGAGGGCGCTTGCCAAGAGCCTGACACCAGGACAGGATCGTTTTCTGGGAATGCCGGGGCTGGGAGAGCGCTGCTGGAATGGCTGCGGGATGAGCCTGGCAGATCCCGGCTCTGCCCCCGAGCCTCATCCCCACCTCTCCAAAGCTCCGCTCCCTTATCCCTGCGCAGCTTCTCCAGTGGTTTTCAGGCTGTTTTCCCAGGAAAATCGGCTGTGCCCATGCGAACAAGTCAGCCTTGTTCCGGAACCCTTCTCCTCTCATCATTCCCATGGTTCCTAAATCCTCGTGGCCTGGAGCAGTGCGGGAATGTCGTCTCCATGCCTGCACCTCTTTCCAAGGGTTTTTTCCTTGGATTTTCCGCACTGCTGAGGTGTGGGATGGATTTCATCCCCGCAGGTGATGCTCTGGCTCTGGCTCATCCCTGCTCAAATTCACTGGAAAGCCAAGTGCAGGAGTTGGGAATGCCGTGGATGGGAGGATTTGTCCTGCCTCACCCCGGGGTGTTGCTCCCGTGCTCGGCATTCCTTGTGTGGATCCCTGTGGGCACAGGGAGGTGTTCCTGTGCTCCCCAGACTTTTCCTGAGTTCCTCAGGGAGCCCATGCCAGGTTCCCACCAGGAATCCAACATCTGCACAATTCCTGGGCAGGAAATGTTACAATCCATGTGAACTCCCGGAGGTGAGGAGGGATCTGTGGATCCATCCCTGCCCTGTCCCTGGAGCAGGACTGAAGTCCCTCAGCCAGGGGGACAGGGGACAGCGGCACCTCCGGGTGATTTCTGCCTTGTGACCGGGACCTTTCCTACATTTCCAGTGGTGCCAAGGTATCCCAAGGTATCCCAAGGTATCCCAAGGTATTCCAGTGCCTGAAGGGTGGCAAATCCTGCTGGAATCAGCAGCTCAGGGCACAGGAGGGGCTCCAGCAGGGATGGGAGGTGGCTTTGCCTTGATCCCCCTGGACACAGGGGATGGCTGTTCCTGCGTGGACTGATCCCTGTTTTCCCACTGCCAGCTCCAGAGCCCAGAGCTGGGCAATTCCCAGGCTGGAATGGGGCTCTCCTTGCTGCTCCCCAGCAAACAGCCCCTGGGCTCGTCACCTGCCGCCACTCCGGGTGGCCACAGGCAGGGAAAGCCACCTGGCTCCCAGGCAGGCGGGCTGGGATGGCATCCTGGGCTCCGTGTGCCCGTTTCCTGGGATTCCCGGGATTCCAGGAGCTCAGCCAGGCTCTTCCCAGCAGCTGCAGCGTCTTCCAGACCCCCCGTGCTCCAGCCCTGAGGCTTTTGGCCAGGAGGGGCTCCTGGGTGTTGCAAAGCAGATGTTCCAGCACCGCAGTTTGTCCCCTCCGTCCTCTCAAACTTCCTGCCTGGATCAGAGACTCCAAATGGAAAAAGCAGCTTGGGGCTGTTGTTATCTTGGAATGAAATATTCCCTGGATCCCAGCGCAGTTTGGGAGAGGGGCTGTTGTTCCTTGGCTGATCCCACGGGGGATCTGGAATAACCATCCCAATCCCTCTCCTGCTCCTGGCCAGGGATTTGTGTCAGGGGCAAAATTCCTGCCTGGAGCAAAAATACTGGGAAGAACTGTCTGGACAGAAGGTGCTGAGGGAGCAGCAGGAATCGCTGCAGCAGCTAATTAATTAATTATTGGTTAATTATTATTGCTGTCGTGCAGGGGACGAGGTGAAGCCTCAGGAGAGCTCTGCCCGTGGGAATTGGGGAGGAACAGATCCAACATCCCTCGGGATGGGAGGGAGGGGTGAGCCAAGGGCTCCACACCTTTCAGGATTTAGGGAAATGCTCTGGATTTGGTCACTTCCCCGTGCCCCTGTGACACGGACAGTGATGGAAAGCGGAAAAGGGAGGGGGGGATTTATCCTTGTGCAGCCGAAAATCTGGGAATTCAGCAGGAGGAAGGGATAAAACTGGAGTGGATATTTGGGAAGGAAAGGAACCCGTGGGTGGGAGGGGAGGCTCTGCTGAGAGAGCAGATTAATTCCAGCATGAATTAACGGTGACAGTAAAATCCTGAGGGGTTTTGCCATCCCTGGGCTGTTCCCAGCAGTTCCAGGTGCTGTCCCTCATCCGGGCTGATCCCAGGATGTCCCAGCTCATCAGTGGCAGCTCCTTGTCACCGCTGGGGCTGCAGGGGACACAGAATTCCTCCAGGAGCCTGGGGACAGCTCAATCCCTGAGAGGAGGGGAAAACCCCCAGGAGGTTTTGGGGCGGTGAGCAGGGACCTCGCTGTCCCCAAGGCACCCGGGTGGGGTGACGGAGCTGTTTGGGCTGTCCCCCCTCTCGTGGCGAGCTGGGAGTGAAGGGACAGTGTCCCCTTTGTCCCTCTCCTGGCCCGGAGCGGGGATGTGAGCAGGGAACGGCCCCATCCAGGAAAAATCCTCTTCCCGTGGCCGGACCGCAGGGAACTCGCTGAACTCGTGCCTTGGATGGAGCACAGGAGCTGTGGCTTTGCCTCCTTTGCCCCTCTCCCGCCTGCCCAGCCCCCCTGGCCGGGGTTTTGGGCACACCGAGCTCAGCGTCCCCGGCTGGGCTTTGGGGGAACTGGAGCCTCCCTGTTCCCGGCTCTTTGAAGGGTTTTTGTGGCTGCCCACGGGGACCTGGCCGTGCTTGGGCTGAGATCCTCTGGCCGCTGTTTTTGGGACCACCAGCGAGCTGAGGGACGGGGCTGTGGCCACCTTTTGATATCAAAAGATATCCCAAAGGCAAATATTGGGAAATATCCGGGTGGAGGGAGCCGGGCTGGGATTTTGGAGCTCTGGGAGCTCCCGGCTGCAGCCAGGGAGAAACGCTTGATGTGTTCCCGTGGGTGGCACTCGAAAGGTGGGGCCAGGTCATTAATTTGGGGGGCTGGAGCTCTGGGAGACCACCAGAGCTCTGTGGGGTGTTTGGACAGAGCAGCTTGGATTCATCCTCCCCCTTCATCCTTAAATACCTTAAACACCTTAAACACCACCCCACAGAGCGCAGGGAAAAATAAATCCGCTTCAAACGGCCCCGTTCGGTGGTGCCTGCAGCACTATTTATACTTTTATTGCTCCCCCGGGTTTAGGAAAGAGCTTTTTTCATGGAAACACCGGTGTGGGGTGGGATTAATGCAGCCACCGTCCTCAGAGAGCCACTTTGGAGCTGGGGAGAGGTGGGCAGACCCCAGGTGATCCCAGATCCGGGTGATCCAAATCCCTTCACAGCTTATGCAGTTCTCAGGCTGTGCTGGAGGCTCCAAGTTTGGTTGGGAGAGTTTTTCCCTCCTGGAAGCCCCACAATATCCCAGGAAAACGCATTTCTCAAGGAGAAATGAGTCCAATGTCCAGAGCAGACCCAATTCCAGCCCAGCAGGATTTTGCCTGTAGTTTTTAGGGATGGAAGGTGGATTTTGGGGTTAATCCCAGCTCTCTACTGGCTCTCCCATTCCCCATGGAAAATGATCCCAATCTCCCAACTTCCCGCTGGAAGCTGGAGGTGATTCATGGGAGGCCAAATAACCTGGAGATGTTTTCCTTCCTCTTCCCAGCAGGAGCATCCAGGTGTTCCCTGGATCTCTCTGGAACGCTGGGCCCGGAGCTGGTGTGGGATTTAAACCTTTGTCACAGCAATGACCTTGAACAAACCCTTGGCTCGTGCCAGGTGATGTCCAGCAGCTCCCAAACCTCCTCCTCCGGATTTTTCCTGGGCTCTCAGGAGGAATGGCCAGAAAATGGTGACATTTTGGGACAAACCAGCTGGTTCTTCACCACATCAGCACCTTGAGCCACACTCAGGGCCACCTTTGGGGTTTTAACGTTCATCTTCCTCCCTGTGGAATCTCCCATCCCATAAAAAACCACCCAGAGGCTCTCGGGGCGGGAATTCCTTCACTCCCAGCTCCAAACCTGCGGCAGAGCTGGGGTCACCTCCCTGGCAGCCGGGAGGGGTGGGCAGAGCCCCGAGCCCGGCCCTGCTCCTCCGGATCCCTGCACATGGAGCAGCTCCGGGGTGTTTGTCTTGGAGATTAAATCTGGAGAGCCTCCGGTCTCCGAGTCCGTGCCGGGAAAGAGGGGCAGGAGGGAGGGAAGGGAGCCCAGCCCTGCGGGAGAACACACCTGTTAACCCTCTGGAAGCTGGAAAAGCAAGGGATGGCAGGAGGGGGAGAAAGGAGAGGGGGAAATGGGGCTGGGAAATCCCTTGGGAAAGGTTGGCACAGCTGGATTTTGCTGGAATTTTTTCCGTGCTCCTTGGACACAATGCAGTGTTTCCGTGGGGAGCAGGGATGCTCCAGCCAGGATATTCCATCCTGGAAATGCTGATCATGGAATCCTGGAATGGTTTGGGTTGGGAAGGACCTTAAATCACACCCAGTGCCACCCCTGCCGTGGGCAGGGACATCTCCCACCGTCCCAGGCTGCTCCAGCCTGGCTTTGGGCACTTCCAGTGATCCAGGGGCAGCCACAGCTTCTCTGGGAATTCTATTCCAGGGCCTCCCCACCTTCCCAGGGAAGATTTTCCTAAGAGCCAGCCTAGCCCTGCTGTGTCAGTGTGAATCCCTCCTCAGCCCTGGTGCAGGGTCAGGGTGTGAGACCCTAATCCTGAACTTCCTCCGGCTCGGGGCTTTTCCTGCAGCTGTTTGTGCCCGTTCCCAGGGCTGGATCCCCCTCTTCATCCCAGCCCTGGCTCTCCTCCCTGCCCAGCATCGTTTGTGCCTCCCCCAGAGGCGTGAGGGACACGGGGACATCTCCACCTGCCTGTCCTGGACCCCCAGGTGGCTCAGACCATCCTCATCCTCCTCCTCCTCCTCCCGAGCCTCCTTCTGGGCTTTGCCTTTAAATCCCCAGTAAATGCCGAGCCTGGCGGGCAGGAGGGAGGGAGGGAGGGAGAGCATCTCCCGGTGCCCCCGTGTTCCCAAACACTTCACCCCGTGCACGGAGCGCTCTCCGTGTTCCCTCAGCACAGGGCTGGGTTTGCAGGGATGTTTATCCAAAGGGATCGTGCCTCCGAGCCTCTGGCACCTCCGAGGCCAGGCGGGCTGTGTTTATCCTGGGCTGGAGCTGGGGCTCAGCCAGGCCGAGGCTGCTCCGGGATGGATTTCTGAAAGCCCTGATTGTGAGAGGCCAAGCCCAGGGCAAACGCGGCTCCCAGTGCTCGTACCCAGGCTGAACTGGGGGAACTGGGCCCGAGGGAGCTGGGGGAGCACCCCCTCCTCTGCCAGGGCAGGTTTGGCATCCCCACCTTCAGTGGGATGGGTTAACTGGGGGGCTTTGGGCTGGAACGGCTGGAGCTGCTCCATGTCCAATTCCCACCCTTGTTTTTGTTGCTTTTAGCCTTCGGTGGGGTCGGGATTTCTCTCCTGGATGATTCCAGTTTGGGATTTGGGATAATCTGTAGGAGCCCACAAAGCTGGGAATCCCCAGGGGCTGCGGCCCCTTCCACAGGATCCTTCCCTCAGCACCCCAGTGCTGGGGCTGGCACAGCTGGGGTGCCCTGGCTGAGCTGGGCTGCACATGGATCTCCACCCTGAGTTTTCACCCATCCTCTCCGTAATCCAGAGGTCTCCAGCTCCTCTGTGCACCCCCCTGGATGTGGAGCCTCCCTCTCCTCCAGCTCCTGCATCCAGCCTGGAAGGGAAAACCCACTGGGCTCCGGGCTTGGTGCTGCAGCCTGGGCTGGGCACAGCCCTCTCCTTAATCCCAGAGGAACAATTTAATTAAGGGAGATGCAGATCTCATCCGCTGGGAGTTCCCCCTGCAGGCTCCGGGCCCTGGATCCTGCCCAAGGGAGAGGAGGAGGAGGAGGAGGGAGGAGGGAGGAAGGCTGGGCACTGCTGGGATCCAGCACTGGCCAGGTCTCCCCCTCTCCAGGAGGGGCTGGGATGGAGCTGTTCATCCCTTGGGATTCCCTTCCCAAATCCCAAATCCCACTTCCCACTGAAGTTTTCTGGCTTTATCCATAACCCAGCACAGGCAGGAGGAAGGAGGGAGCAGGGAAGTGGGTGTAGCTTGGAAAAATCAGGTTTTGTGCCTGCAGTCCTTGTGAAAATATCTCCCTCGGAATCTTGCTCTGCTGTAGAGTGGCTTTTGTTGTGGGAATGTTGGGAGCAGGGAGCTGGAAGGTGTCGGGAAGCGGGACAAGCGGGGCTGGGGATGAAAGGTGCAGCAGAATCCAGCAGGAGCTTTCCCTCCTCCTCAAATCCAAGGGATGATGTTGGGAATGAAGTCTCTGGGCACAGCAGGACCCCCTCAAATCCCTGCCCTGCAGGAAACCCCCTGGGCCCGGCAGGGAGAGCCCATTAAAAGGGAATGGGCCCATCCATAAATCAAAGCAGCTGGAAAATGAAACCAGGGGGTTGGGAGAGGAGTTTTGCTTTTTTCCAAGTTTGGTTTTTTTTTTCCCCTCCCCACTCAATTAAAGCAAACAGAACTCCCAGCGCAGGCGGGTGCTGAGCTCGGGGTGCCGGGGAAATGAGCTCCGTAAATTAGGGCTGGGATGTGTGGAAGTGTTGAAAAGGGATCAGCTGTTCCCCAGCTCGGCGGGGGCAGAGCGCTGGGAGCGCCCAGTTCTTCAGGAAGGTGGGATTTTCTCCCAAAAATCCATCCCAAAGGAGATTCCTGCCCTCGGGAAGTGTGGCTGGATGCTGCCAGGGTGGCTTTGGCTGCATCTCCGGGACCGACAATTCCCGTTGCACCGGGAAGCGATGCCAGAACTGATGGGGCTCACCATGACCTGCTGGGATCGTGGGCTGGGAGATTTCCTTCCCTCAGGAAGATCAGATCCTTTGGGATCTGATATGTTTTATCCTTATTTTAGCTGTGGTTTATCCATGTTTTACCCGTGCTTTATCCATGATTCATCCCAGTTTTCTGTTCCACTTTAAGGGCAGTAATTCCAAAGGAGTCATTTATAAAATTCCCCACTTTTAGGCCTCATCAGTGATTCCATCCCTCAACCCCTGCCCTGCTCCATCCTTTGGGATCAGGGTTGTGGTGGTTGGGAGCTCTGTAGGGAGGTGGGATCCCAGCTCTGCCTAGGCACATTCCACCGGGATTTTATTCCCTCGTTTTCCATGGAAAGAAGGAAGGGAGGGAGGGGACAAGTGGGGGGGCACAGAGAATTAATCAGCTTAGGGATCAGCGCAGGAAAAAACGCAGCTTAAATTGGTAATCCCTGGGCTGGAGATCAGCTCAGAGCTGTGAAATCAACGTGGGCTTTCCTCCTTCCCCCTCTCCCACCTCCGAGCTCGGGGCAGGACCCCGGCGTGGCCTTTGCACCCTGGTTTGGTGTCACTCCCTGATCCAAAGCTTTCCAGGAAACACCTTGAGCCAGATGTGTGGGTTTGGGACACCTCTGGGCCATGGGGAGCAGAGCTGGGCTGGGATCCTGCGGGATGAGACCGTCATCACCTCCCTGGGGACAGGCACGGAGGGTTTGCAGCGCTTTTCCCACCCTGTGAACAGTTTATTCCACCCTGGAATGGGAGACAGGTGTGGGAATGAGGAGGGGACCCCTGGAATCCCTTTTATCCCGGGGATCCGGTCTCTGCACGCCTCTGTGGGCACAGGAGGTGCCTCAGAGCATCCCCTCCCCTGCAGCAAATCCAGATCAGCTCCTTTGGAAGATCCAGGGATCACTGGGATCACCAGGATCCAGAAACCAAGGGGAGCTGCTCAGCCCCTGCCTGCCCACCGTGAGGGGCTCCGGAATTCCAGCAGGAAAAGCCGGGAATTAAGAATTCCCTGGTGCTCAGGGAATGGCTCAGGCCCATCCCTCAGCCTGGTTTGTCACTCTGGGGACACTTCAATCAATGACCCAGAACTGTCACGGCTGCCAGAGCCTTCCTGAAAGCCAGGGCTGGCCCAGCCTGATGTCACCCCGTGCTCGTCACCCTGCTGCAAAAATGAAGGAGAATGGGACTTTCTTCATTCCTTGCCCTGCCTGTCATTTTTTCAGGATTTAGAACAAGTGACACACGGATTTCAAGAACCAGGGTGGCCTTTTCCTGCGGGGAAGGAGGGGAAAATTGCTCGAAAGAGCAGGAGGCAGAACAGGTTGGAGTGTGTGAACAAGAAAGTGCTCAGGGGTGTGGCAGGGGGGTGAGATGCTCTATTTTTAGGCTTCCACCTGTGCTCAGGTTCGGGGGGTTTGGTCAGGGCTGGAATTCGAGGAGGGAGCTGCAGATGGAGCTGGGAGCTGGGTGCATCCCTCTGGGAATGAGCCTCTGGCAGGACTCACCTGTGGCATCCCTGGGTGTCCCCTGGGATGCAGCCAGAGCCATCCCCTTCCAGATCCAGGGGTGCTCTGCGGTGCCCTGGGCTCCTCCCTGCAGCTCCTCCTGCCCCTCAGCTCCGAGGGTTCTGTCCTGCCACATCTCTGGGGAGCTGTCCCCCAGCCTGGGCTATTCTGGGGTGTCAGAGGCAGGGTTTGGGGGGTCCCATCCTGGCACTGAGCATCCCCCCTGCCCCCGGGGGCTCTGCCCGGGTGTCTGTGAGTCAGAGCCGGGCTCTCGGTGACTCAGGGAGCCGCCAGCGCCTGTCTGGGCCGGGTTATTCATTAACACCTTCCCAGCAAGGGAACAAAGCGCTCCTCCCTCCCAGGAGCTGCGGTGACACCTCTGCCCTGCCCGCTCGGGATTTTGGCAGGGTTTGGGGATAATCCCTTGGGACAGGCTCTGGGAATTCGGCTGTGGCTGTGGCAAGGGGCTGCCCCGAGCCTGGCTGAGCCCTCCAGGCTGGTTTAGATCCTCCAGGAGTGAGGCAGCTGCTGCAGCTCTGGCACTGAGCTCACGCAGGAACCCACGGAGAGGCTGTGGCTGCCCCATCCCTGGAGGTCAGGCCAGGCTTGGAGCAGCCGGGACAGTGGGATGTGGCAGGGGGTGAAACTGGATGAATTTTAAGGTCTCTTTTCCCCTAAACCTCTCCATGGCTCCGTAGTGCAGCGCATCCCGCAGTGCTGGTGATGCAGGAGGCAGCGTGGCGAGGGCTCCTTCCCAAGGATCCCAAATTCCCAGCCCAGGGAGGGCTGGGGGTGTGAGCTGGCCCGGCCTGGGGGTTCTGCCTGGGGGGGAGCAGGGAGGAAGGAGCTGGGAGGATTCCCTGGGGAGATGGGACACGTGGGGAACGATGGACACAGACATGCCAGGACTTCCCTTCCCTTTCTCCAGGGTTTTGGGGCCAGGCTGAGCCTGCCTGGCTGTGGGTGCAGGGCCAGGGCAGGAGGAGCTGAGCAGCTCTGCTGGGACCAGCTCCTGCAATCGGGCTGTGGCTCTCCAGCTGCGTTTTTGTTAATCCAGCCCTTTGGACGGGGAAGAATTCCGGCAATAAAAGCGGAATTGGGGCATGTCTGAGCAGGGCCAGGGGTCTGAGGGAGCAGCAGGGAGGTGGGAGCTGCCAGAATCCTGTCCCTGCCTCTTGGATCCCTTTCCCGTTTGGCTTTGCTGCGCTCACAGTTCGTGCTCTGGCTGTCTGGGGATGCTCCCACCCTCCACACAATCCCCGTTCCGTTCCCGTGCCTTGCCCTGCTCCTGGAGAACGGCTTTGGGCAGGGCAGGAGGCAGATCCCCATCCCAAAACCTGCGGGGCCTCGCTCCTGCTGCAGCTCAGCCCCTCCTCTGCTGGCTCGGGGTGGATCCTCCGCTCCTGCCGGTGCTGATCCCGTTCCATCCCTGCGCTCCGGGGATGCTCTGGGGGGACCAGAACCCCGGCACTGCTGTCCTCTCCCCGAGGGAGGCAGATGATCCCTCCTGGGGATCTCGGGAGGCACCTGGAACGTGTCGGGCTGTGAGGGGACAGGTCACACCCGGGACGTGCCCATGTCCCCAGGACGGGCAATTCCCCCCTGGGAACTGCAGGCACAGAAAGCTCCCAAGGTCCTGTCAATGCAAGCTCAGACACAGGGCTTGATTTAAGACCTTGGAGAAGGCTTCCGGATTTAGAATCATAAATTAGAATGTGAGTTTAAATAGAAAGACACGAAGTTAGGCTGTAGGAAGTTTTAAGGTTTTGAAGTTAAGATACAGAAGTAGTTATAAAGGCAATTAGAAGTTTAAGGTATAACAAGTAGCTTTGTGTGTCATTGGATGATTGGTTAAGAAAGTTCTCACTGCAGCAGAGACGTATAAAACAAATTAATTAACTATTAATTTAGTTATTTATTATAATTATTTATTGGTGTGAAAGTAGAATAATTCTTTTGTGGCATTAAATTAACCTTTAAAAACCCTTGTGACCTGCAGTGTTGTGACCACTGGCCAAGAACATCTGCTGAATAAGGTGAAGATGTCCTCACTCCTTAGTCCATAGAAAAAGAATAATAAAATAATAATTCATGTTTTAACACATCTCCCTGTGCTGCTGTCTCTCAAAATCCTGATATCTCCTGGTGCCTCCATCCTGAGCCTGTGCTGGTGTCCCCAGGATGGCACAGGGGACACAGCTCCATCCCTGAGCCTGTGCTGGTGTCCCAGGATGGGACAGGGGACACAGCTCCATCCTGAGCCTGTGCTGGTGTCCCAGGATGGGACAGGGGACACAGCTCCATCCTGAGCCTGTGCTGGTGTCCCCAGGATGGCACAGGGGACACAGCTCCATCCTGAGCCTGTGCTGGTGTCCCCAGAATGGGACAGGGGACACAGCTCCATCCTGAGCCTGTGCTGGTGTCCCCAGGATGGGACAGGGGACACAGCTCCATCCTGAGCCTGTGCTGGTGTCCCCAGCAGGGACAGGGGACACAGCTCCATCCTGAGCCTGTGCTGGTGTCCCCAGGACGGACAGGGGACACAGCTCCATCCCTGAGCCTGTGCTGGTGTCCCCAGGATGGGACAGGGCTCCATCCCCGGTGCCTCTCTCTGTGATCCCCTCGATCCCCTCCATCCCCTCGATCCCCTCCATCCCCGTGATCCCCTCCATCCCCTCCATCCCCTCCATCCCCTCCATCCCCTCCATCCCCTCCATCCCCTCCATCCCCTCCATCCCCTCGATCCCCTCCATCCCCTCCATCCCCTCCATCCCCTCCATCCCCTCCATCCCCTCCATCCCCTCCATCCCCTCCATCCCCTCCATCCCCTCCATCCCCCCCATCCCCTCCATCCCCTCCATCCCCGGCCGCATCCCGAGCTCCCCGAGCGCTGCCCCGGGCCGGAGGCGGCAGGAAGCGCCTTTGATGTGCGGGTGTTTCCCCGCGTTCAAACCCGGGTCCGGCCCGAGATAACAGATCAGAGCAGCGCCCGGGGCTGCGCTATCGCTGCCAGCGCCTCTGATCGCTCCCGGCCGCGGCTCCTTCAAACGCGGGGCCGGGCGGGCACGGCCGGGGCTGGCTGCGCCCTCCGGGCCGGCGTCACCCCCGGGCTTTGCTGCGGTTTCGGGGGGCCCTGGGGGGCTGTGAGCTGCCAGGGGTGCGGTTGGAGCCTCCGGGTGTTCTCTGGGATGGCAGCACCGCCCCTGGCTGTGGTGCCACACGGGTGCCCAGAGCCCGGGGGTTTGGGGTTGGTGCCCAGAGATGCTCGGGAGGGATCTCTGGGGTGCCACCACCGATGTCTGAGCTCGCTGCTCATCATCCCAGATCCCGCTGTCCTCTGCTCCCAGAGCCCGGGGATTTGAGGTGGACGCCCTGCAAACCCCAGTGATGCTCCTGAGAGGACTCTGGACCTTCTCAGGGGGCACTGGGTGCCCCTGGGGTGCCACCACCGATGTCTGAGCCCTCTGGCTGTCCCAGATCCCGCTGTTCTCTGCTCCCAGAGCCCCGGGATTTGGGGTTGGTGCTTTACAAACCCCAGTGATGCTCCTGAGGGACCTCTGGGGTGCCACCACCGATGTCTGAGCTCCCTGCTCATCCCAGATCCCATCTGCAGGGACCCCCAGCCCCGGGGAGTTTGGGGTGGGTGCCCTGCAGAGCCCCACCATGCCCGAGAGGAGAACAGGAGCATCTGCAGCTGCTCTCAGCTGCGGGAGTGCACAGGAGAGGTTGGGAAGAGGAGGTTAAAAAGGCTCTGGGGCTGCCACTCCCTCTCCTCTTTCCCCCATCTCTCCAAACACGGGATTTGGTGCTGGGGAAGGAGCAGCCCCCACTCCAGCCCACTAACGCTGTTTCTCCTTCGCAGGGCCCGTGCTGGAGGCTCGGGGTGAGGGCCAGAGGGGACAGCCAGGACACACAGGAGCAGCTCCCGAGGCTGCGGCTGCAGCTCAGGGACAGCGATGGAACCTCAGGGCTGGGAGAGGTTCTTCCCTCGCCCCCACACCCGGAACCTGCCCGGGCTCCATCCCCTCCCCGTGAGGAGGATCCCACCAGGAGCTCAGCTCCTGCCACACGGAACTGACAGAACTCCGTTTTCTGCTGGCCTTTGGGGATTGTCCTCTTGGATCCTGGTGATGGATGGATGGATGGTGAAGAGCTCCTGGCTCAAGCAGCAGCTCAGTGCTTTCCTCTGGCAAGGACCGAGCGCTTGCCCAGTTTCCAGTGGATTTTTTTGGTCTTTATTTTTACCCCTCTGCTCTTTGTTTTTTTTAAATTTTTGCTGTTTTGGGGGGGTTTGGGTGTTTCCTGTGGATACTGGAGCTGCGGTGGATCCCGTGGTGGGAACTGGAGCCTTTGGAAGAGCAGGAGCTGAGCTGGTGCTGGGGTTCCCAGCCCCCTGAGCTGGGTGGCCTCGGGAGGGTCCTTCTGCCACACCTGGAACATCCCAGTGGATCCCAGCCCAGGTGGGAGCGGGAAGCAGGCGCAGGAACGGGGGAAAAGCCGAACCTCAGTGAGGGGAATGTCCCAATGAGGGCAAAGCCACCCCCAGAGACAATTAAATTACATTTAATAAACCCCTCTGGCTCCGTGAGTGCTGGATGTTGTTTTCCATTTGCCACATTTCCAGGGGATTTTGGGGATGCCTTGGATTGTCCAGGAAACCTTGAGAAACTCCTGTCCCAACAAAGCCAGCCCAGGAATTTAACACTTTTATTTTGCAGGAAAGTTCTTCCCTGCTCTTTTCCCTTTTCCCTTTCCAGCCTTTAACCACCACTGCCATCCCTCCTGCTCCAGAAGCCACTGAAATGCAAATTATTTGCCCTAGAATCCTGTTGTTAATTATCCCTGGATTCTGTTCCCTCCTACCCTGTGAGCACCGGAAGGTGCCGTGTGGAAATCGAACATAAAAGGGATATTTATGGAGTGGAAATGTTTATGATAATTAATGTTTTAGGATTTAGAACGTTATTTAACCAAAAAAAAAGGGGTCCTGTCGTGTAAAAAGCACAGTGGCCTGGTGAGCATGGACTCCAAATAATTATTTGGGAGCAGCCAGGAAGTTTTTCCCAGGATCATTTAGGCTGGAAAAGGTTTCCAAGACCGAGTCCCACCTTGTCCATTAGACCAGAGCTCCCACTGTGCCGTCCTTTCCCAACACAATTCCAGCACAAAATCCCGCCTGGATCCGTTGATTTCAACCCCAGGGACAGAGCCAGGGATGGCCTGGGGGGATCCCAGCGCTCGGATGTGGAGGTTTTGGAGTTCCTAAGGAATATTTCCCTCAAAGGATCGCCCAGCTCCGAGCAAACACGGCCAGGGAAGGGCGGGACCTTCCTGGGTGAGCAGCTGGAGAACCAGCCCGGCTTTCCTCCCTCCCAGGAATCCCAGAGTGGCTGCACGGAGAAATCCGCCAGATTTATGAGTTTGCTTTCCCAAGTGCAAATATTAACCCTGGCCGGCCGGGCCCGGGGCAGGAATTCTGGAGTCCTGCAAGGAATTCCCTGTTCCTCCTCCAGGCTGGGAGAGCTTTGGGAAGCTGCTCCTGGTGCTCTCTGCTAGAGCCCCTCTCCGAGGAAGGGCTGGACCAGAGCCCTGATCCCCCAGGAATGGGAATTACCCCAAAGCCGCTCCCAGCCAAGCTCATTTTCCCATTTTCCATCCTTTGGTCGCCCTCAAGTTGAGGAAATTGTGCTGGCAGAGAGCTCTGCTCCTTTCCAACAGGGATTTCTTGGAGTGGGATGAGCTCTGGGAGTGCTGCTCCTGCTCCTGCTGATGTTTTCCGGGTGCTTGGAATGGCAAAACCTTCCCCGAGCGTGGTCTGACGTCCTCCCCCTCTCCAAATTAAGTGCCAGCCCTGCCTCAGCCTAATTAAAACCAGCAAAGAGGACTGGGCCAGGCTGTAAAATTCTAGGACAGTTTTATGTGGGGCAATTAAAAGGAAGGTAAAAAAAAAAATTGTTGAGAAATTAAACACTAATTACTTTTTTTTGTTTTGTTTTGGTTTTTTTTCCCCGTTTTTTGGCCAGCTGAGCTGTTTTGGCAGTGGGGGCTGTGAGGGGGATGCAAAAGCTGGGATGGTCGGTTCCTCGCTGCCATAAATCTGCTGGATCAAATGTTCCCCTGCTTTTGAGCCCTGTAATTCATCTGCTGCCAATTAACGTAAATCACATTTTTTCAATTAAAATTCGAGGCCTGGTGGCAGAGCCCGGTGGGGAGGGGGCGGCAGAGGCAGAGCCTGGGTGTGGAAGCGAGGTGGAAATGTCTGTTTTAAAGGGTGTGATGCCATTTTAGTGCTTTCCACATAAAACGGGATGTAAATGCCCGGGCTCTGGGGAGCCGGGAGAGCCCAGCGAGGATCCCCGGCCCCAGGGATTAACAGGGAATCCCACCTGGGAAGCCTGGAGTGATGGCAACCCCCTGACGCCAGGAGAACTCCTCTGGGATG
Source organism: Cyanistes caeruleus (assembly GCF_971803275.1). Lineage (NCBI taxonomy): Eukaryota > Metazoa > Chordata > Aves > Passeriformes > Paridae > Cyanistes > Cyanistes caeruleus. The sequence goes on along the minus strand of NC_141719.1, from coordinate 10,307,548 downwards.
GAATTTTCTGGCCCTGATTCCATCTTTGGGATGGGCATTTCCAGGCTGGGACTGCCCGAGGTGTCCCCGGAGCTCCGGGGAAGGTGGATCCCGGTGTTTGGGATGGGAATGGGAGCCTTGCGTAACACCTGGAATAATTGGCCTTGGATGGGGAAGGAAGCCGCTGCTTCCTCTCTCTGTGTCTGGTCTTGCTCCCGAGCGTTTTCTCTCGTGCTTGGAAAAGGAAAACAGGCAGTGAAGTGTTGGGAAAGATGGGAGGAAGGGCAGGGCGTGGAGCCAAGGGCTCCTTTTATCCCTGCAACCACCCTGCCCTAAAAATCCCCATAAAGGCGGATAAAACCTTCCCAGGCTGGAAAAGGAGGATGAGGAGCAGCTCCCGGCCCCAGGAGGAGGAAATATTCCATCTCCCTGCACTCCTCCTGGAGCTTGGAGGATGTTGGGGATGGGTGGCCCTTAAATCCTGGAAAATCCCCCTGGATAATTCCCTGCTGGAAGATGGAGCTTCACCTTCAGGTTCCAGGCTCTGCAGGAGCTTCCTGGCATGGAGAGGACACTCCTGCTCTTTCCACCTCTCCCCGCACCAGGAGGTGCTTCCAAGACCTCTGGAGACCCCACGGCCTCATCCTGTAATTTCAATTATTCCCCAAAACCCGCCCGGGGCTCCTCGTTCCTCCAACAAGCCCCTGCAGGTTTTCCTGTTGGGAAAGCCGGGCTGGTTTATTAATATCCACAAGGTTAATTGCTGTAATTGGGAGGCTGGCTGCCCGCTGCCGGGGATGTGGGTGTGGAAAGCGCAGGAATGTTCTCCCGTGGTTATTGTGGTGATGGGCTTGTGGCTTTGGGCTCAGGTGCTGAAAGAACAATGAGAAACCCAAATGGATCTGCTCGGTTTCGGCTAAAAATACACCCGAGCTGGGGGTTGAGATGTTAATTAGCGCTAATTCACCAGCTCCCCAGGCAAAGGCGGTGATCCCCATGGCTTTGGGTTGAGCCCTCCCTCAGGGGTCACCCCAAAGGAGCCCCAGGGATGTCCAGGGCTGGCACCAGCCCCGCTGTGAGCCCCAGCCTGGCAATGCCAGTCCCGGACCCCACCGAGGTTCTTGGCTGCAGGGGAGGATTATTCCAAGTGGAGAATGAAGCATTTCCCAATTTCCCTCCTCTCAGTGACGAGAACAGCCCTTCCCCTTGCCCAGCCAGTAGAATTCCTGTCGGGAAAGGGCAGGGAGCGAGGGGAGGGGGGCAGTAAATCTGATTTAATCGCGGTGACACAACGGAGCCCGGGGGGATTAATCTGCCCTGGCACGGGCACATGACGGGCTTAGGGCAGTGCCAGGCACGGGCATTCCCCAGCCAGGGGGTCCCGGGATGGGAAAGGGAAAACTCAGCTCTGCTCCCAGTTTTTGGGAGGGCTCGGCTTCCCGCTGGAGATGCTGGGATGGGGGCAAGGGGAGGGTTTGGTTGGAATGCCCATCCCTGGAAGTGCTCAAGGTTGGAGTGGAAGTGTCCCTGGCCATGGAAGCAGCTGAGCTTCAAGGTCACCCAAGCCAAACCATTCCATGATTTCTTGTCTCCCAGATGGATCCTGATGGAGAAACCTCTTTCCTCCTGTCACTCCATGATCTCGTGTCTCCTGAACAGATCCTGATGGAGAAACCTCTTTCCTCCTGTCACTCCATGATCTCGTGTGTCCTGGATGGATCCTGATGGAGAAACCTCTTTCCTCCTGTCATTCCATGATCTCGTGTCTCCTGGATGGATCCTGATGGAGAAACCTCTTTCCTCCTCTCCTGAGGAATATCCACCTCCCGCATGCCCCTTCTGCTGCTGTCCCCTGAACGTTTCCCTCTCTGCTTCCCACATTTCCATGCTCCAGAGTTTCCGTGCTGCTGGCACCTTGGGATTATTTTGTTCTTCCCCCAAATCCCCTGAAGGAAACTCCCCGAGGGTGTCTGGGGCTGTCATTCCATACCCAAGCCCTGAGTCAAAATGTGGGATGATGTTCTGGAGCACAACCCCGGTTTCTGTGGCTCCTCTCCTGCCCTGCCAACCCCCGGGCCTGAGATCGTTATCTGCGGTTATTTTTAGAAATTCCTGATCGATGCTGGGAGGAGGTGACTCACGGGCGGGGAAGGAGCTGCGGCTCTTCCCGAGGTGTTTTGGAGAGCGGAGCTGAGCTCCAGGGAAAGCAGCAGCAGGGAAGAGCCGTCCCGGGGGTGCTGGGAGTGCTGGGAGGGCCGCCTGACCCCTTGGATCGGGGGTTTTTGGGGCAGGCGGGCTTCTCATGGAGGAGGAGGTGACAGCTCTGAGGGTTTTCCCAAAGCTCAGGTTCCAGCCCTGGCGCAGTGATCCGTGTCCTGGCGGATCAGGAGAGGATGGAGGGCAGGGCCAGCTGAGCCCCTCCTGGAGCTCTCTGTGCTCGTGGTCACAGCCCCTGGGGCCACCAGAATTCCTCATTTGGATGGAGTGATGAACCCATGGATTGTCCTCCCTTCCTGGTCCCCAAAGCCCCCGGGTGCTGCTGCTGGGACCCCCGGACAGCTCCGAGTGGCCACAGAGGCTTTTCCCCTTTTTTATTTTTACAGGAGACCCGCAGGCGAGCTGGGCAATTTGGAATTCCGCCCATTTATCCTCTCCCCTTCCTTTAATATCCCCCCGCACCCCTGGCAGGGAAAGAAATGGGGAATTTGATGTGTCCGTGAGGGAGCTGCGGCTGCTGTGCCGAGAGAGGAGGGTGATTTATCCTGACATTTCCAGGCTTCCCTCATTCATAAATCCGGCCCGGGGGGTGTCGGGCTGCCCCGGCTGCGCTCTGGAGCTGCCCGAACGCTTTGGCAGCCGATCGCAGTCGCTGCCGGCCGTGCCCCGCTGCGCCCGGGGGGTTCTCGGCAGCGGGAACCATGTGGGACAGCAGAGCAAACCTGTCGGGCAGGGCTGGAGCTGCCAAATCCTCTCCCTGCCCCGGCTTTGTGAATGGCAGGCGAGGGAGGAGCCGCTCCCCGTGCTCCGGGGATGGCGAGCGAGGCTTGGTGCGCAGGAGAAGCCGCTTTGGAGAGGGGTTTGTGCAGGATGGGGATGGGGCAGGAGGGAGGGGCTGGCTCCAGCCTGGGGGCACAGAGAGCTGCCCGGGTAGGGGCTGTCCTCCCTGGGGTGATCTTGGCAGAGAGCCAGAGGTGTTGGGTTATCCTAAAACCCACCCTGAGTTTTTGTGATCGCGTCATGTCGTGACTCACCAGTGATTTTTGTGGCCATACCAAACTGTGACTTTTCAATCATGATGGATTGTGAGCCTGGCTTTTTGTGGCTGACCAGCCACGGTATCATGAGCCTTGTCATCCTCGCTGTCCCTCTAATCCAACCCCAAATCTCATCCCAAACTGGCAAGTGAAGGCCTGGAGGTCTCCATGTGATTCCAGCTCCAATCCCTGGCGCTGGAAGCAGCCCTGGGGTGGCCGTGTCAGGGCTGGGCAGTGGCAGGGAAGGAAAGGTGATCCCTGAAGAGCCCTCCTGGGACGCCGAACTGCAGGGACAGGGACTTGTGACAGCTGGCAGGGAGATCTGGGGCTGTGCTGGGAGCAGGACAGGTTCTGCAGCTGAGGACTGAGCCATCGGCTGCCTGATTCCCAAACTCCCCTTTCGAAAGGGATTTTCCCCTCTGCTGCCAGAAATAAATGCCGGACTTGGGACAGGTTTGGTATCTGCTGCTTCTCCATCCGTGGCTGCCTGGAACTGCAGAGCCTGGGAGAACGGAGCCGTGCTGTGCTGGGGTGAGGAGCTCAGGGAGAAACTCTGGTTCTGGCTCAGCCGGGCGGACAAAGCCCAGCAGCCAAACCCCCCCTCCCTAAGCCGGGGCCGGGTGGGACCCGCCCGTGCGGTGCTGGCCAGGCCGGGTGTTTGATAAACAGGGGCTGAGGAGGAGAAACCTGCCTGGAAGTGTCCCCGGGTGATAAAATTCCTGCTCTGCTGATGCCCCGATTAGCGGCTCTTGCTGGGGGGCGATGCTGGGCTCGGCTCTGGGGCTCTGCCTCCCCTCTGAGCACCTTCCCCGCCGTGCCCACCGGGAATTCCAGCGGGAAATGGCTCCAGGTGCCACCCCAGGCTGGCTGAAGGGGCTGGCTGGCACCAGCCACCCCTTGTGCCCGGCCAGGTTTTCCTGCTCTCCCTCGGGAGCGGCCGAGCCGCAGTTTTGGCAACAGCGTGGGGCGGGCAGTGACGCGCGGGGTGTTTGAGCAGGTGAGCCGGGCAAGGACAGCCGTGACACCGCTGCTGGCACCGTGTCAGGGCCACCCGGGGCCGCAGGGCTCCCGAGCCCGCAGCGGGGCGCGGGGGCCTCCCTGGAAGGGCTTTTGGGAGCTTGGGTTAATCTAAAGCCCGATTGAACGGAGCTGGCTGAGCGGGGTGAGTCAGCCTTTGAGTCAGCCGTGTCCCTGGCCAGGCAGGGGGGCAGAGAGGGGACACTGCTGTCACCCGGCTGAGTGATCCAGAGCCCCCCTGGCACTGCTGAGCTCCTTGCCAGCGCTGCCTGGCCGTGTCTCTGCCCTCCCTGCTCGTTTCCCGGCCCTGCTCGGCCGCTGTGACCGAGCTGCGGGGCCTGGTGCAGACCCTCGTGTCCCTCCCGGTGCCACCGGGCCCTGTCCCGTGTCTCGTTCCAAGCGGTGGCTCCTGAGCCGAACCCTGGGGCCACCCTGGGACGCTCTGTCCGAGCTCGGGGTAAAATCTCAGCAAAGAGGGAAAAGAAACATTCGGGCAAAAATCTCTGAAGCCCTGAGGGTGCAGAGTCAAGGTGGGATGGGGTGGGGCTGTCCCCGGAGCTGTCCCTCAGTGTCCCCCAGTGTCTCTCAGTGTCCCCCAGTTTCCCTCGGTGTCCCCCTGTGTCCCCCAGTGTTCCCCGGTGTCCCCCGGGCTGTCCCCCAGTGTCCCCCAGGGCCCCCCGGTGTCCCCCGGTGTCCCCCAATGTCCCCGGTGTCCCCCGGTGTCCCCCGGTGTCGCTGCCGGGGCTGTCCCCTAGTGTCCCCCGGTGTCCCCCGGTGTCCCCCGGTGTCGCTGCCGGGGCTGTCCCCTGCCGGTGCCACCCGCGCGGGGCCCGGGGGTCGCTCCCGCCGGGCGGGGCCGAGGGGGGCGCGGCCATGACATCACCTCGGCGGCCTCCCATTGGCTGCGTGGCCGATGACGCCATCGCTCCCATCCCGGCGGGATGCGGGGTTGCCATGGGAACGGGATGCGCGCTCTGCCCGCGGCCGCGGGGAGCGTGGGACCGGCGGGGATCCGATCCCGCAATTCCGGCACTTGGAGCTCATTCCGATGGAATTTGGGATGCGCTGGCAGCCGGGACAGGGCGGGAGAGGCTCCTCTGGAGCTGAGACCCCCAGCCCACACCTTCAGCAGCCCCTGCCCGGCTCGCTGCGAGCCTTTCCCATGCTCGGCGTCCTTTGGGAGTCTGAGTCCAGCTCCTCCAGCACGGCTTAATCTTTCCCCAACCCCCAGATAATACTTCTTAAATCCCCGGGCGCTGAAGGAGAAAGCTGAAAAGAAACTTTCAAGCGTTACAAAAGAAACAGTTTAGCAAAAACCCCGCAGTTTTCAAGGGTGAGGCGCTGGAAATGTCGGTGGGAGTGAAAAGCAGCTGGTTCTCGGAGCAGGGGCTGCGGCTCTGCCTCCTCCAGCCCACGGCCCCGACCTGGTCCCGGCTGCCGCTGCTCACACGCGATTCCCAAGGACAAAACAAAGCCCTTTACCCCAGGCTTCAACTCTGACCTTGCCGTGGCAGGATTAAAATCCGCTGGAGATGGACAGCGCGGTGGCAAAGAGTTAATTCCCCCTCCTTCCCTCCCTCCCTCCGTCCTTCCCTCCCCCTCCCCTCTGTTTTTTACTCCTTTTCTTTCCAACTGGCCTGGTTTACTGTGGAAAAATTGGGAAAACAAGCAGCCAATGGAGTTGGGGGGTGCTGGAGGGGCTGCAGGAGGCACAGCTGGGGCTTTAACTTCTCTCTCCCCCCTTCGGGGCTCCCCACTCGGCTGTTGGGGTTCACCCCCTCTTTTCGGAGCAGGAGGCTGTGGAAGAACCTTTAACCCTCGTTTTCTCAAGAGAGAGAGGCTTTTCCTGATATAATCCCTCCTGCTTTCCCTATAAAAAATAAAAATCTTATCAGGTTTTTATTCAAAACCGGGTTTAGAAACAGTTTGGGTGAAGAGCTGAGTTGGGCACAAGTTAAGTTTGCTTTGTTTTATCTTTTTGTTTTATTTTTAAAGAAAAACGCCCCCACTTCCCAAAATTCCAAGCAACTTGAAAGACAACTTTGTAACATTCTCTGGTCCTTTCTGGAACTTTGTGCAGTTTCCTTGGCTGATTTCCCTGGAGTGGGAATATCGATAAAATGCAAATTTCCTGGTGAGCTCAGAGCTCCGCTGCTCATGCAGAAACCTGGGAAAAACGGAGCGAGGGAGGGGGGAAAGGTGGGATCAGGGGATGCTCTGGACACCTCTGGAGAGGGAGAGGGGAAAGGAGGGATCAGGGGATGCTCTGGACACCTCTGGAGAGGGAGGAAAACTCGGACACCGAAATAAGTGCGAGCCTGCTTTGATCTCCTCAAACCCCGCCTGTACCACGAGCAGGGGATAAACGGGGCTGAAAATTAATCTTGCTTTATCTGTGTGCACCCTTCCTTACTCTTTCTTTTTTGTTCTATTGCTTTTTAATTTTCTTTTTTGTTTTATTACCCTTGCTGTTCGTTTTTCTCGCCCTCTCTGCTCGCTGGGGAAAAAGAGCAATTACAAAATCCTGTGAATTTTTTTTTGTTTTCTTGTTATGAAATGATTTAATTATTGGAAATTAATGATTTCCCCACATTGCCTGGTGGGAGGAGAAGCAGTTCACCGACAATACAATAAATCCTTTTTTTTTTTTTTCTGAGAATTTTTTTCTTTTCAAAATTTTCAAATTCAAAAAAATTCAACGTTTTTTTTTAGGGGGGGAAAAAATCTCTTTTTTATTTTTCGCTGCCGGAGCTGAGCTTTGCTGCCTCCCTGGCGGTGCCCCCGTGGGCGCTGGCATTTCTCATCGATTATATAACGGAGTGTGACCGGCAGGGCCAGCCAGGAGCTGGAACAAACCCTTCCCCAAAAAGCTCCCCCGAGCTTCCTGAGGCAGCCGGGCACCGTGCCAGCCCTTTGCCAATCCCGGGCTGCTCCTGCCGGGAGAGGGGCTGGCGCTGGGTGCCCGGGGGGATTTTTGGGGTGCTGGAGGGACTGGAAGCAGCTGTGGGGTCTCCAGGAGCCGCTCAGGCTCGGGGGATGCTCTGAAGTTGGGGCCAGCTGGATTGTGGCGCCGAGCTCCTTTTGAATCAGTGGGATCGGGGCTTTGGGAGCGCAGGCTGTGCCAGCCCGGCCCTGGAAGGCTCCTGACCCGTTTCAGGCTGGGATCAGGAGGATTGTTTGCTCCTCACAGGTTGCCAGGAGCCCTCGGGGCCGCGGCGCCGGTGTCTGGGCTCTCCTCGTGGGCAGCGCTGGGAGCTCACGGTGCAGAGGGGCCTCGGTGTGGGACCAGGAGCATCTCCGTGTCCTGCCGAGCTCCCAGAGCTGCTGGAACCATCCTGGCATTGAATGAGGGCAGGCACAGGGAGTTTCTCTGGCCGTTTGCAGCAGGCTTGTGCCAGGCTCTGTTTCTGTGGGCGCGGAGCCCTCGGTGACCCTCGCACCTCGCTGGGGGTGACACTGGAGGATGCTCCGGGACGCGGGGATGGCTCCAGCATTCCCAGCTCGTGCTCTTCCTTCATCCCCCACCCTGGCTGCTGCCCCAGCTCATCCTCCCCGCTGCGGGGTGGGGGATGCGGGGAGCAGGAGCCGCTCCACGGGGATGGGAAGGGTTTGGTGTGGTGGCTGTGCCGGGGGCTGGGGTGGGGACAGGGACCCCAGGGACAGGGAGGGCACGGCCATGAGCGAGCTCCAGCCCCTGGGTGAGGGGCAGCAGATCCAGAGCAGGGCTGGAGCAGGGCCAGGGCTTCGGTGGGAGATAAACCCACCAGGTTTGGGCACTCAGCATCACAAACTCTTGGGAACGTCCTCAGGAGCAAGGGGAGATGGGCAGAGCATCTTCACACACACCCAAATCACCAGGAGCAGAACTCGACCTCGGGCTGGAGTAACTGCTGCGAATCAGCTCTGCCTGCCCTGAGATTCCAATTCCTTTTGAATTTCCTCACTAAACCCCGTGCCATCCTCTGCAGGCTGCGGAGAACAAACCCCCCGGTTTGCAGCCTGGCATTACCAAGCAACCATGTCCTAAAATTCACAGCCCAGCGGAGAGAACTTTGTTTACCAGGAAGAAAACCCTTGAAAAGGGGAATCTTTGGCGGAAGCATGACGGGATTAACGCCGGGGGTTTCTTTAGGCACCGCTGTTGTTTTTCAGGGCCTGACCTCGCTGCTCCGATTCGCTTTTGCCAAGCCACTCTTTCCCTGCCTAATTTAGAGCAGGGCTTTGTGCTGGGCTGGGAAGGGGGAGGCGGCAGGGCCAGGTTTGGCAGCGCAGACGGGAGCTGGGATGATCTGCTTTGGAGCAGAGGAGTCGGTCATTAGATGCTGTGCTGCCGCAAATCCTGCCGTAATTAATTTTCTCCTGAATTAATTAGAGGAATTGTGACGGCAGGCTGGGCCGGGAGGGTGCGGGGGAAGTTTTTCCAGGGTGATCTATGGGCTGTTGGCAGAGCAGGAATTAAATCTCCTTCCTCTGCCTTCCTGGGCTGGATGCTGGAGCCGCTCTCAGCCACGGCTGGGGTGGGCAGGGTGAAGCTCCTGGGCACAGCGTGTCCCTGGGGAAGCTGTCCCAAATCCCAAATGCTGTTTCCGGGCGTTTTCCCTCTTTTTTGGGAGTTTTGGCGCTGGCACTGGAGGAGGTGGGACACACAACCCTGAGGCTGAGCAGTGCTGGGCTCCTCACCGTGTGGGGGAGGAAATTCAGCCTCAATTCCCGGCTCCAGGAGAGAAGGGGATTTAGGGAATGTTGGTTTGTTCTTGTCCTTTACCTCACTGGCAGCTCCAGGAGCTGCTGGGCAGGTGGGACAAAACATTCCTGGGAAGGAGGAGGAGAATTCCTGCCTTGCTGGCCCCTGGCTGTGCAGCATCCCTCGGGAGCTCACCTGCTCCAGGTGAGCCGAGCCCAGGGCTCTGCCAGCCCCTTCCTGCTCCTTCCCGATGCTCTGGGGCCGGTGGGAAGGGAGGGCAGGAATGTGGAGCCTTTTCAGCCGGAATTATCGGCCTCGGTGCTGAGCGGGGGAGCGAGGTGGGAGCCGGGAGCCAGGGGAAAACCCACGGGGAAAGCAAATTCCTCCTCCTCCTCCTCCCTCACCACGGAAAGGAGCAGCTGGGGCTGAGGGGAGGGATGGGAGGGATGACATTTCCTGGAGAATCCTCAATTCCCGTGCCAGGGATGAAGGGGATGCTGCATCAGCTGATCCCGAGGGATGAGTGCCGAGCCCGTGCCTTGGAGTCAGGGTCCCCCCGCTGGCTCCCGACCCCTCTGGCCCCTCGTCACCTGTTTAATTAACCCCAATTAGCGCCGGTGCCTCGGGGGGCACAGGTTGAGGGGAGCTGGTGGCACCGGGAGCTCCTCGAGTGACACAAGCCATGGGTGTGAGCTGCAAACACGCCCAAAGCCCAGCTGGGAGCGGGGTCTGTGTCTGTGTGCCAGCTGGGGACAGGTACCAGAGGAACTGTGACACAGGAATTAGAAGAAATCAGCCCGGGATCTGCAGATCCTCCCATCCTTTCGGGATCTGGCTGCATTTGTGCTGCTGGAAATGCAGATTTCTCTGCTCTTTGCCCCAGGTTCTCTGTGTTTATCACCTGCCCCATCCACTATCAAATGTCTCTTCCCCTTCGACTTCCTCAGAACTTTTATTATCAGGGATTTGGTACATCCTTCCTGCCAGATTCCCGGGGCAGGAATGCTTCCAGCTTTAATCCCACCTCGGACAAGCCGTGGCACATCCTTTGGCTCTGGCTCCATCCTCCCCAGCACCCCAAGTGTGGGATCACAGCTCCCCCCGGAGCAGCCAGCTCTGGGTGCACTCATCCCCCCCAAACCTGGGAGATTTCTAAAGCTGAGTCCAGCTCGCACTCCCAGGGCTGCCGTGGATCCTCGCTTTTCCAGCATTCCCCGTCCTTCCCGTGCCCTGCTGCAGGTGCAGGACCTGCTCCTCTCCCTGCCGGAGCCTTTGGGGCTCCCGAGCTGAGGGAAATCAAAGCCCCGAGGTCCCTATGCCCCTGTGAATGGGAGCTTTGTCTCGGCAGAAAAGGCCTTGAAAGCGATCTGGGGGAAGGCGATTGTTATCTGCAGGCTCCTGAACTGTTTGGATCCTGACTTTGTCAGAGATCTGGTAATTTAAACTTCAACCTGCTTATTAGAAATTTGAGAGAATAGTTTAATAATAAAAAGCAGATTTTTTTTTTTCCCCCCCCTTTGTTCCTGTGTTCCTGTGCTCCTCTTTCTCTGGGCTGCTGGGGATATTTAATCGTCTGATACCCCCCAGTCTCCACCTCCCCCTTGGCTTTTAGTCGTTTAAAGAATGGGATAAAATGGCAAGAGGGTTCTTTTTGAGGGCTGCCAAGCAGGGCTGTCCCTGTGGTCCCTGAGCTTTTGGGAACACGGGGAGCTGAAAGGAGCTGGAGGGAACGTCAGCTTCCCAGTTGTCCTTGTTTTCGTGAGCTCTGGAAATCCATCCGGGTGCAGGAGGCCCCTCCAAGCAGGACCCTCCTGGCTGTGCTTGTTGGAAATGCTACAAAGTTTAATTTTTTATTATTTTTTTTAATTTATTTTTTTATTATTTTTTTTAATTTATTTTTTTTTTTCTCCTACAAAAGCTGCATTCAGTTATATACAAAGCTCTGCTGCTGCAGATTCCAGGGGAAAAGGGGAGCAGATTCCATGTCCTGGACAGTCCCAGGGGAAAAGGGATCAGATTTGACATCCTGGAGAGTCCCAGGGGAGCAGATTCCATGTCCTGGACAGTCCATGTGAAAAAAGGAGTGGATTCCATGTCCTGGACAGTCCATGGAGAAAAAGGGAGCAGATTTCTTGTGAAAAGGAGTTCTGGGGGGGGAAAGAACTTCTATTCCAGGTGAAGGGGAGCAGGTTCCAGGTCCTGGCCATCCCTGGGGAGAAGGGGAGCTCCATTCCCTGCACGTGGAGAGGCTCCTGAGGAGATTTCCTGCTGGGCCTGGGTTATGTTGGTTCACTTTGGCTCCTGCCCTGGATGCCACTTCCATGACATCACTTGGCCGTGGCAGCGTGGAGGAGGTGAGACACTTGTGAGCGATTATCTCGTGCAAATAGCCCTGGGTAAACAGGCTCGGGGCACTATTGACACTGAGACTGTTTCTCTTCCCAATTTCCTGCTGGGGGGACTTTGCCAAGTGGCCAAAAATGGGGCTGGGGGGGGTGGGAACCCAAACTCTTCCACCCAAAACTTCCAGTTTCAAGTCAGGGCATGGAGCTGCTGTCATGCAGGTAATTGAATCCGCAGCTCCTGGCACAACTTCCAGGTGGGAGCTTGGTCTGGGAGGAATTTTGGGAACTAGATGTCTTTAGGCTGTTTGGATCTTCCTGCTGGATGATGCCTTGAGGGTGTCACACTGCCTGGATGGAGCTGCTTTTCCTGGGATAAATTCTGCTGCAGAGACACTGGAATAGCGCTGCTGATGTGACTTTTGCCAGGATGGCCGAGGAGGTGAGGAGGGATGTGCCTGATCCCTGGGGATTGCTGCAAATCCTGCAAAGCAGGAGTTTTCCCAGCTGGCAGTGCCAGCTCTGCCCTGGCAGCCCCATGGATCAGGAGCTCCATCCCAGGGTGAGCAGATCCTCACCGGGGCTGGCAAACTTTAACCACCAGAGCCCGTTTTTTATTAACCTGAATTTCCTCCCGCTTCCCCCATTACCTCTGCAGAAAAGAATCTGACCCCGAGCTCTCAGCATCACCTTCAGGGTTTGGTTTTTTTTTTGTTTTTTTTGTTTTTCTACATTTTCCTCCCCTTCTCCCCGCTGCTGCTTCGTGCTTTGGGTGAAACTCTGCAAACCCTTGTCCCTGCTCCCTCCTGCCTTTGTCAGGCTCCTGGGAGCGCTTTGGGGCTGGCACAGCAGCGGCTTTAAGCCCGTCACAGGAGCCTCTTAATTAAATTTGAAAAGTGCTGGGCTAAGAGGGTTTGCTGGGGCAGTCAGGTGCTGGGCCATGGGCCTGAAGCACTGCCACAGGCTTGCACTACCTCCCACAGCCCTGATCCCCGGGCCATGTGCCCAGATTAGGGAGAAATCCCTCAGAAACGGGGGCTTTTAACTCCTTCCAGCTCTGGGGGGTTCTCCAGGTGCTGCTTGGAGGGGGGACAGGGACAGCACCTGTCCTGCACCCTCCTGAGAGCCACACCTCAGCTCTTCAGGGATGTGGGATGGGGCAGGAGGAGGAACATCCCCCAGGGAAAAGAGGGAGGTCAGGGTCGCTTTTGGGTGGAGGAGAGTTCCCCCATCTCCTGTGAGGAAAGGGATGATTTCCTTTCTCCTTGTTTCATCCCAGCCCATCCCTGCCCAGCTTCCCAGAGAGCTGGGCCTGCAAAACCTTCCCTGGGAAATGCCAAATTCAGGAATAAATAACCAGGGCTAAATTCAGGAATAAATAACCAGGGCCAAATTCAGGAATAAATAACCAGGGCCAAATTCAGGAATAAATAACCAGGGCCAAATTCAGGAATAAATAACCAGGGCCAAATTCAGGAATAAATAACCTGGGCCAAATGCAGGAATAAATAACCTGGGCCAAATGCAGGAATAAATAACCTGGGCCAAATTCAGGAATAAATAACCTGGGCCAAATGCAGGAATAAATAACCAGGGCCAAATTCAGGAATAAATAACCTGGGCCAAATGCAGGAATAAATAACCAGGGCCAAATGCAGGAATAAATAACCAGGGCCAAATTCAGGAATAAATAACCAGGGCCAAATTCAGGAATAAATAAGCAGGGCCAAATGCAGGAATAAATAACCAGGGCCAAATTCAGGAATAAATAACCAGGGCCAAATTCAGGAATAAATAACCAGGGCTGTGCTTGGAGGCCTCCTGGGCCAGGTCTGGCTCCAGCCTGGAGCTGTTTCTGGCTCAGTTTTGGGAATCCCCTCCTCCAATCCTTGTTGGAGCTGCCCACACAATGTCTGGAGCTTTAGGGCTTCTAAAATAAGGGAAATTTTCTCCATACCCACTTGGAGGGTTAAAAAAACCCACCCAAATTTGAGCAGCCCAGTGCCCGGCCTTGAGGCCTCTGGATTGTGTCTGGGAGTTTTTTACAGGGAGATTTTCCCAAATGCTGGATCCTGGAGGTGTTCCCAAGGTTTTCCCTTTGCTTTCTGAAACTCGGGGGTTTTCTGGGCTGGGGGAGAGCTGGAAAGAGCCAGGCAGGGCTGCACACACAGAATGTGGGGCTGCAGCAGCAGCACCAGTGGCTCTGTCCCAGCTCCCAGCTCCTGCCTGGAGCTTTGGCTGATGGACTGGGGCAGGATTGGAACAGGATTCCAAAGAAAACGCAGCTTGGGGAAGGCTGCTGGAGCCTCCTTCCCGCCTGGAGCAGGGCTGGAGTCAGGATTTTTGGGTCTCCTGGTAAATCCCAGGTTCCCAAGGAGCCTGGGAGCCTGCAGCACGTTCCAGAGCCGGGCCAAAGCCAACAATGCTCTCCAGTTTCAGGAAATTGGGAGCTGTGGTTTAACAGGACGGGTGACACGGGTGACACAGGTGACAGCCAAGGCCAGCTCTGGCTGGTGGTGACAGCCACCTGGGCAGGTGCTGTGGGATTGCTCAAGGTGGCTTCAGGGTGTTGGGGCAGGGATTTGGGACTTTCTGGGCTCCTGGACTTGCAGCCAGCCCTGCTTGAAGGTGAACTTCCCACGCTGGCTCCTGGGAATTCTCTTTCCTCCAGGGGTTTCAATTTCCTCCAGAGAATTTTGTTTCCCTCAGAGATTTCTGTTTCCACCAAGGATTTCTGTTTCCCCCAGGGATTTCTGTTTCCCCCAAGGATTTCTGTTTCCTCCAGGGATTTCTGTTTCCTCCAGAGAAATTTTTTCCCTCAAGGATTTCTCTTTCCTCCAGGGTTTTGTTTCCCCCAAGGAATTCTGTTTCTCCCAGGCAGAGGGGAAATCAGCCCATTGCTTCCCACAAAGGAACGGGGGAGAAGTTTTCCTGGGCTGTTCCCAGTTCTGCACCTTTAGGTGAGGGCTGAGGGAACACTTTATGTGCTGGAACTTGCACTTCCATGTTTTCCTGGAAATCTCCAGGCTCTGGATGCCCCTCTGGAAGCAGCCCAGTGCCCACCCCGTTTCATTCTGATCCCAGCTCCTGTTTTTTCCCCCAGCTGTGGTGGTTTTGGGCTCCCAGGGAGAGCAGGGGATTGTCCTGGCTCCTGCTGGCAGCCCCTGGGAGATGTCTGGTGTGTCTGCAGGGCCGGCAGTGCCAGTGTCCCTCGCTCAGGAGATCCCAGGAGCTCCTCCCCTGATGCAGGAGGGAAGGAAGGATGTGTTTTATCAAAGTCAGTCCCTGCTGTTTGAGTTCCTGCTCTGGAGCTTGATATCATCTCAAAACCAACACGGGAGGTAAACAATGACTCTGCTTTGCTCTGAGTCCTTTCTCTTTCTCCTCTTATTTAACTTTTCAATTACTCCAACTGTGGCTGTGGCTGGGAGTCCCAGCAGATGTGAGGATGTGTCTGGGGGAGGCTCCGCTGCCTCCTGGGATCCCGCAGAAGCCGAAGAGAGCAGGAAATCTTTTCCTACGGCAGCCGAAGGGACTCCTCCTTTAATAACAACCCAAGGTGTGAAAAACCCCTCTGGTATTTATGAGCAGATGTGATTCAGGACTAATAAAGACCTGGGAACCTGTCAGGAGGTCATGGGGAATCAATGAATCATCTGCCAGACACGGTGGATTTATCAAGCCGGGTTCCTGGCGAGCTGAAACCGATGCTGGGTTTGTGGTGGTGCCTGGTGGCAGTGAGGACACTGAGGGGTCCCAGGTGTCCCCAGGAGGAGCAGAGACCTGCCTGCCACCGAGGGACTTCACCGGGAAGGAAACCAGAGCTGCCAGGAGCCGGGGCTGCAGCTTTGAGGAGGAAATGGATATTTCTGTTGAGCCGTGCAGAGAAAACAAATCTCACCCCCAGGAGCCGCCTTCAAAGGGGAAAAAACTTCCTGTCCTGGGAGCTGCCAAGGGCTCAGCGTTAACGTGGCACCCACAGGCCTGGGAGAGCCTGGAGGGAGCCAGGGAATGGTTTGGGTTGGGAAGGACCTTGACGCTCATCCCACTATCCCAACTGCTCCAAGCCCTCTCCAACCTGGCCTTGGACACTTCTGGAGACAGCCACAGCTTCTCTGGGAATTCTATTCCAGTGCCTCCCCACACTCACTGGGGAGAATTCCTTCCCATTATCCATCTAAATCCAACCTAAATCCTTGTCCTGTGTCACCAGAGCCCCCCCTGAGATGATGTTCCCCGGTCTCTCTTCATTTTGAAAAGCCTCCTGTTGCTTTTACCAAACCCTTTCCTGCTGCTGGTCTTCCTTCCCATGGTTTTCCTCCTCTGCTTTCTCCCTCTCCTCTCCCACTCTGCTTGAAATCCAGGGAAAAAATGTGCAGCCTCCCCAAGAGAACATCTTGGCAGAGTCATGACTTGTTAAGCGCCGTAATTAAAATATTTCTCTCATTAACTTGGAAATGATGTTTCTTCCTGAATTATACCAGAGATATTTTTTTTCCCCCCCCTCACTAATTAAATTGCCAGTTTCAACAAAACTGCTTCAGACCCACGGGATCCCAGGATGGAGGGACAGCAGAGCAGGAAAATCCTTCTCCAAAGGGCCCTGTCCTTCTCTGCCACGTGGAGCATCCTCCTAAAGCAGCAGCGGGACCCAAATGTCCCCAGCTCCTGGGAATTGCAGGAAAAGTAGGAATATTTTCCCGTGGCTCTGGAGATTTCCCTGCAGGGGTGCAAGGTCCTGAGAGGGAGGTTTTCCATAGGAGCCAGGTCCTGGAAGTGCAGTTTGGCATCAGGAATGGTGCAGGTCTGGTTGTGTCCTGGTGGTTTTCCCAGTCTGTTCCTGGAGATTCGTCCTTTCTCAGGGAAGGCTGGACCGGGGAGCTCAGCTGGGTGATATTTGAGCATCTGCTGGACTTGGTCCTCAGGATTCCTTGGATTTGGTCCTCGGGATTCCTTGGATTTGGTCCTCGGGATTCCTTGGATTTGGTCCTCGGGATTCCTTGGAACGTTGTCCCAAACTCATCCCACCATGGCTGGGGGAGCTCTGAGAGTGACGCCCCCTCAAACTCATCTCCCCCAGGGGACCCCTCCCCACCTCCGGGAGCTTCAGTCTCCTTGTTAGAAAATCTTTGACCCCCTCCCGGATCCCTTCCCTGCCCATTCCCGTGTTCTCCCAGTTCCAGCTGCTCCCACACTGGGAGGGTTTGGGCTCTGCTGCTCTGGCTGTCCCACCTGCTCATTTTTCCCGTGTTTTCAGCATTCCTGGTGGCATGAGGGGGAGCAGGACTCACGGGGTATCCCTGGGACCTCTCAGGTTCCGACCCCCTGAACTCTAGCTGTGATTCCCATTCCCATTCCTATTCCCATTCCCATTCCCATTCCCATTCTTGTTCTCAGTCCCATTCCCATTCCCATTCTTGTTCTCAGTCCCATTCCTGGCATTGTAGCTGGGTGCTCCTGCTGGGCTGGGGGTGCAGTTCAGAGCCAGGAATTCCAATTCCCATGGCCATTCCCATTCCCATTCCCATTCCCATTCCCATTCCCATAGCTATTCCCATTCCGATGCCTGTTCTCATTCCCATTCCCATTCCCATTCCCACTCCCACTCCCATTCCCATTCCCATTCCCAGGATCACACCCAGGTGCTCCTGCCAGCCCGGGGGTGTTTCAGAGCCAGGACAGCCCCGTGTTCTCATCACCCCAGCAACATTCAGCTAAAAATCCCTTTCAGAAGCACCGGCTGCACATCATGGGCTGTTCCCTTTCCTCCCAGCGTTCCCCACACCAGCCCCAGCCCGGGGAACCCCAGCCTGCCTTCATCACCCCAAAATCTCCACCTCGCGCCGGCTTCTTCTGAAACCATGGCATCTCTTTCTTTGTAATTTTATTTTCCTGGGTTCCTCGCGCCCCTGAGGTCTCCCAGGGGCGTGGGCAGGGTGGACCCGGCTTGGGCTGACTCAGAGCGCCCCGGGGATCTGGGTGGCCCCGGGATTTAGGAGTGCATCAGCGGGGTTAATCCAGCGGCTGCGCGGGGCTGCCGGGACGCGGCTGGGGCCAAAGCTGTCACAAGGGATTTAGGCAGCGAGGAGTGAGGGAGCTGAGCCCAGTGGATAAGCCAAGGCACCAGGCTGGACCTTTACTTTAGGATGGATGTGGGCTGCCAGCTCCCTCGGGGTCCCAGGGAAGGTGACGCCGCTGCCTGGGGACATCCTGGGGACTCTCCTCGGCACACGGGTGGTGTTTATTTCTCTGCTCATAATCCTCATTTTTGACGAGGCTTTGAAAGAGCAAAACCCCGTGAAGAGCAGGGTTTAAAAATCCCCTTGAAAGAGCCATTTTTAAAGGGGCTTTTCAAGCCCAGGGTGGACAGAGCTTGGAGCAAGCTGGGGTGGTGGAAGGTGTTCCTGCTCATGGCAGGGGTGGAATGCGATGGGATTTAAGGTCCTTGCAAACCTAAAACAGTCCAGGATTCTGTGATTTCAGACCTAGGGGGTGACGGGTCCTGAGTGGGTTCCTGAATGAGCTCATGGCTCACCCAGTCGGGCTAAAAAAGGGGTTTTACTGACCTGAATCCCTCTGGGAATTCTCAGGTGGTTTCCTTAGCCTCTAACCTGAGTGTGATGAGGGGATGATGAACTTCAGGGATTTTGTGCGGCTTGCTCAGGTGAATCTCAGCTTGTAAACATTCTGGGGTTTCTCTCTTCCAAAACACGACGCTGTGCCCTGGAATGCCGAGACTCCTGACTTTTGCTGCTGGAGGTCTCCAGGACACCTGGGCTCATCCCCTTTGCTCTCTCTATCCCTATTTTCCCGGGGCAGAACTGGAATTTTGCCTCCCTCCCTCCAGAACATTGCAAAGGGGGTTTGATGTCACCTCTCCTGTTGGGAAAGGAGGGAATCTGGGAAAGGAATGAATTTGGGAAAGGAGGGAATCTGGGAAAGGAGGGAATCTGGGAAAGGAATAAATCTGGGAAAGGAATAAATCTGGGAAAGGAATAAATTTGGGAAAGGAATGAATTTGGGAAAGGAGGGAATCTGGGAAGGAAGGGAATCTGGGAAAGGAATAAATTTGGGAAAGAAGGGAATCTGGGAAAGGAATAAATTTGGGAAAGAAGGGAATCTGGGAAAGGAATAAATTTAGGAAAGGAGTAAATCTGGGAAAGGAGTGAATCTTGGAAAAGAATAAATCTGGGAAAGGAATAAATCTGAAAAAAGAGTGAATAAATCCCCCTGAGTCTCTGTGTTGCTGTTGTCCGGGCCGCTTGGAACAGGGATTTTTCCAAGGAGCTGCTTGGCAGCATCCAGAGCCACCACAAAGAGGGAACAGCGTGTCCAGTCTTGTCCCTGCAGGGTGTTTGCTCCCTGCTGCAGCCCTGGCAGGGAGCAGCGTGCCCAGGGCCACCGGGCACCCCGGGGCTCCTGGCCCGGGCATGCAGGCATGGCCCAGGGCTTGCCGTGCCTTGCCACTCCTGGCCACATTCCCGCCTCTCCAGGGACAGGTGCTGCTCAAATCAGACTTTTCCCGTTGCAAAGAGGCCGGATTTTGGAGGATAGCCATGAAATCATCTCCCCAGCTGGGGTTGGTCCAGCTGCACCCACCAGCAGCGGGTGGTGTGGCACTGCCAGCTCAGCTGATGGAATTTGTTGGCTCTGCCGGAGCCTTTTTTGGGGCGAGATGTTTTTGCACCCAGGATTTCATCACAAGCCCTGCTGTCAGTCACCTGTAGGCGAATGACTCTCCAAAACCCAGCCCTAGATTGGAGGAGATGATAAGCAGCTCTTCTTGTCCTAAAACCCAGCTTTTTTTCGCTCTCTTTATTTAATAGAACACTGGGTAAATAATTATTGGCCTCCCATGGCGCGGCGTGGGCGTGGAGGGGCAGAAAGTGGCCAGGGAATGGTTTCAGTTCAGCATTTGATGCAAAGCCAGAGGTTTCCATGGGCAGCCAGGACTGCCCCTGCCGCATTCCATCAGCTGGAGGTGCCCAGGGGGTTCCCAAAGGTGAAAATTCCCTTGGGCTGCTCCAGGAGAGGTGCTGGGATGGGAATTCCTGTCCCCTCCACACCTCCAGCTGGTGATGGACAGACCCCACCGAGGCTCCCATCCTTCAGGAAACACAGCTGGGCTTCCCCCCTGGCTGCCCACAGGGAATGGCTCTGATTTCCAGCTGGAATTGTGGAACAGGATGGATTTCTCTGCAGCAGCAGGGACCGAGCTCGAGACGCAGCCTGGGAGCGGCTCCTGGCTGGAGACTGAGCCTTTAATTGGGCACAATTGGGGCTTAAACCCCGATTTCCAGAGCTGGCAGATATTTGAGGGGCTGGCTCAGCTCAGAGGCAGCAGCTGGGCAGGGGGAGTGCTCAGGGGTGAGGTGATGCCCCTTTCCAAGGAGGTGTTGGATGCACCAACACTCCCAGGGATTCCCAGCAGCCAAATTCCCACCGGGAAGGGAAGCGTGGGGGGTTTACTTTGGGTTTCAAACGCTGTGAAGAGGGACTGAGTAAATTCTCCATCCCTCGGAGCCTTTAAGGGGAGCAGGCAGCTCCCCGAAATCCCTGCTGTGGCTGCCGGTGGAGCTGATCCACACACGACACCTCCCAGCCCTCCTGGCCACGGGAATTCCTGGAAAAGCAGCCCCAGGGAGGCTGGGGTCCATCCTGGGGACAAATCCTCCCATTCTGTGCCTTTCCCTGGGGCTGGCTCTCCAGGAACAGCTTCCTTTCCCCACCCCCGTGCTCCAACCGCTGTCACTTCTCTCCCTTTCTCCCCCTGCTCCTTTCCAAGTGTTTTCTCCGACAGTTGCTTGTTATAATTGGGATTTTTTTGTTGTTTTTTATCTCCCTTCCCTCCCTGGCTGTTGTTACCTGTCCCAGCCCTCAGGCAGCGAGCTCGGAAATGCATTCGCTGGGGTTTGCCCTGGCCTGTCCCACACATCACCCAGAGGATGGTGCGTGCATCTGTTTGGCATCCAGGGATCGTTGCAGCTTGACGGGAGCTTCCTCCCGCTCCTCCTGCCTTCTTTTCCAAAATTATCCGCTTGAAACAGCAGAGGAATGATGGGGGGCGATGTTCTCCGTGCCCTCCTGGGGACTTCTTGGGGGCGCACCCTAAAACCCCCGGCTGGAGTCTCCAAGCCCGGCTGCGGGTGGGGTTTGTGTGACCCTGGATGTTTGTCCTTATTTATCAGCTGAAAATCAACCCCAAACTACCCCGGGACAGGTTCAGGTTGGACATCAGGAGGAATTGTTTGCCACTGAAAGGATTTTCAAGCGTTGGAAGGGGCTGCCCAGGGAGGTTTGGGGTCCCCATCCCCGGAGGTGTCCAGGGAAGGGCTGGATTTGTCACTTGGCTCTGGGGACGAGGTGGGGAGAGCTCAAAGGCTGAAATCGATGATTTGGAAGCCTTTCACAGCGCATTCAGTGGTTAAACGGAGAATTCCCACCTTTTCCCTGGGAATATTCAGCTCTCAGCCAGCCCAGGGCAGACAGATTTGTTCCCAGTGCCGAGGATTTTTCCATCTCCACCTAATAACATCTTTCGCTGTGTGTAATTAACTGGGGAGTGATAGGCTTGTAATTAGCCCGGGAGAAGGAGTGGGCTTATCTTTATCTCGGGAACTTTATTAACCAGGACGTTCTGGACCGTTTTGGGATGTGTTGAAATGTCTGAAGCGGTCCTGGAGCCCTGCAGGAGCAGATGAACCCAGGGACAAACCCACCCCTCTCGTCCTTCCTCAAAACTCTTGGATTCTCCCAGTTTTTTGTGTTTCTAGGAGGCACTGGAGGGGCGGGAAGGAGGAAATCCGACTCGTGGTGGCTGTGCCGTGTAGGAAAGAGGCTCCAAAACCACCCCCGAGACGGGAAACAACTGCTCAGCCCTGGAAATTGATAATTGAGGCTTCTCCTGCTTGGATGCGATGGAACCATCCCAAATTTGGGGGGTCTGTTGTGCATCCTGGAAGAATATTATAGAAATGAGAGGTTTGGCTCGTGGGGCAACAAATTTAGATGTTCTGGGATTTTTGCTGTTCCATTCTCACCAGTTTGTCTTTGTTATTCCTCTGACTGGGAAATGTGAATCGAATTGGTCAAAGGGAGACAGCTCAGAGCCTTTTTCAGATGTTTCGAGGCAAATCAGACCCTACAAGGTGCCCTTGGGGGTTATGGGCTGGATTGAAGGCAGAGGTTGATGTTATTTGAGCGATTCCTGCCCTCAATTTGCTCTCAGCATCCCTGGAGCAGCGTTTCCCTTTGAGCTGGGAGACGGGACACACCTCGGAAAACAGAATTACCGAATTTCCCGCTCGGGGATTTGCTTGAGGCGGATCTTGGGGATCATTTGGAGTTGTCCTGGTGCTTTGAGCTGGGAAATCTTGGACACAGACGTGTTGGGTTCTGTGTCTGAGTCCAGGAGTTTTTAGAGACTTGTGCTGCTCGGGAAGGCTCCTGGGCAGGTTGAACGCAGGATTTAGCTGGGAATGAGGTGAGGATTTGGGAAGGCTCCTGGGCAGGTTGGATGCAGGATTTAGCTGGGAATGAAGTGAGGATTCAGGCTGGATGCAGGACTGGGCTGGAATTGAGGTGAGAATTTCCCTCCAGGTCCCGTTGATGTGTCACCCACAGGTGTCCTGGGAACACCTGGGACATCCCAAACCTTGGAACAACGAGGTGGTGCCCAGCTTAATAAATGGGAAGGTAATTGGTGAAGGAGGAAAAAAAAAAAAAGCCAGGCAGGTTAAATAATTTATCTGGTAATTAATTATTTTTGCCCTGTCGTTGGAGGCGTTGAGGGAGGAAGAATGGGTCATTGACTGGGGCACTGCTCTGGGGAAGGAGCTTGGGCTCTTCCCTGGAGAAATCTGGGAAAGTCATTCCATCTCCTCACGCTCCTGCTCTTCTGAGGCTAATTAGAATAAATGATAATGATGTAATTATAATAAATTCACTAGCGAGTGTGTCATGGGGAAGAAAATACCTTGTTGTACTCCACGTTGAACATTGATCACATTAGGAGTCAGTTTGGAGCAGGGAAAATGCTGGCTCCAGGGAAATCATGGAATTAGAGAATATCCTGCATTGAGGGGACACAAAAGGTTCAGTTTAAATGGGTTTTAGGACAGTTGAAGACACTTCCAGCTTGAGTTCTGTGATTTGTGGTGCTGCAGGTGGAGAGGGCCAGGCTGGGAACACAAACCCTCCTGGGATACCCCAAAAGGATCCTAATGAGCCTTAACAGCTCAAATTTATCAACACTGGCAAGTTCAGCACGTGTTTTTATCAGTTTTATCAGTTTTTATCACAATGATAACCCTGAGGAACGGAATCATTGTCTTTTCCAGCTTTTGATGTCTCCCAGTCCAGCCTGGGACCATCTTTGTGCTCAGACCTGGTTGCTGGGCTCATTGAGGGATGCTGACCTTGAAGAGATGAAAGGAGCTGCTAAAGGCAGGATAAATTCCCTGCCTGAGGGAAAACCAGGTGAAAAGGAGATTTTTACTGCTGAAACCACGGGGCTCCACAATGGCCCCGAGTCTGTGGCCACAGCAGTGTCCTGGAAGGTACCAGAGCTTTCCAAACCCCGGGGCTTTTCCTCCTCCCAAATCCGGACGCTGGGGGTTCCGAGTCCTTCTGGCTCTGCCACAATTCCTCATTTCAGAGCAAACCGAGCACTTTAGGACGAAATTCCAGCAGGAGCCTTTTTGTTATTTTTACTTTTGGAGGGGCAAACTCCTCCCCTTGTGCCCCCTTTGATTTTTCCCCCTCCTCTGAGCCCTGGAGCCACCAGGATTTTGGCAGCTGTGGGTGAATCCTGTGCCACCTCCAGGCCTGGCTGTCCCCTGCCTGCTCCCGGCGCTGGCAGGTCCCAGCCTACGTGCTGAGCCGGGGAGTTAAAAAGGTAAAATGTGAAACCTGATCCCCCGGTGACCTGTCTAATCCTGCTCCCCGGCACAGCCAGAGCTGAAATTCTCGTCCTGCCAAACAATGACTGGAGGAGACGACAGGAGGAAGATGAGAATCTGCAGGGATTTCTTTTTGTTATTATTTTTTTTTTTTCTTTTTCTTTTTCCCACTCCATCCTCTGTCTTTTTTCGGGGCTGAAGGCAGGGGAAGCCAGGAGGAGTTTGGGGTTGGATCCCTCTTGGTGGGAGAGTTGGGAAGAGTTTTAGGCAGCCCAACCTAAACCTGCCCTGCCTAAACCTCATCCTGGAGTGAAACACTTCCACAAAATCTGCTGCTTATTGTGGGTTTAAACCTGGGCAGCTCCCAACGAATCCCAAATATTTCCATGCTGGGCTGGGAAGGAGTTTTGGGTGTTTTGGGCTGTGCTGGGAGAGGCTGAGCTTTGGAGGCTGCTCTGGGACAGCAGCTCTGACCCTGCCTGGGTCAATCCTGGAGTTCCCAGGCTGCTGCTGCCTTTTCGGGAAGGAAAGGTCCTTTCCTTCCCCTGGATCTTGGGCTGGATCCAGGAATTTCTTGGGATGGGTTGGGTTTGAAGGGACATTAAAGATCATCCCAAGGAGGTGATCCCTGTGAGTCCCTTCCAGCTCAGGGTGTTCCTCAGGCTGACCCTTCCACCTCGGGGCATTCCATGAGGAATTCCATGTCCATATCCAGGGATTTTCCCGGATCCATGTGCAAAATCCTTCACGGATGTTTTTGGGCACCCTAGGGAGATTTTTTTCCCTCTAGCTTGGCATTGAGGGGACACTTCCCTGTCCCCAGCCTTGACACAGGTCCCACCAAACCCACCTGCAACGGGATACTTTGGAAAAGCAAAGGATAATTTGGAAGAGCAGCCTCTTCAATGGGAATTTGATTCCGGGGGTTCTGCTCTGTTGGAATTCTGGATTAGAGAATGTTGTCCTCGCTCCTGGACACTTCCCTGCTGTTGGGGCTCTGCTTTTCCCTGTTCCAGAACCTCCAGCTTTGCTGCTCCATGGAATTGAACCAAACCTTGAGCAATTCCCAGCTCCGTTCCTCGAACTGAACCTTTTGGCTGGATCCCACGATTCCCTTCCTTGTTGTTTTAGGCACGGCACCCTCCAATCCCTCTGGTCCTGTCAATCCTCTTGGTGCACAGGAGGAGGGGGAAGGCTTGGAGAAATATGGAATTAATCCAAGGTCAATTCCGAGCTGCTGGCGGAGGTGACTCAGGGTGTCCTCTGGAGCAGCAGCTGAAGGGTGGAGGCTCTTTGGGGTTTGGAGGATATTTGGGGTTTGGAGTGGGTTTTAGGAAGCTCTTTGGGATTTGGAGGCTCTTTGGGGTTTGGAGATTTGGGTTAGGAGGGTGTTTGGGGTTTGGACATTTGGGGTTAGGAGGTTCTTTGGGGTTTGGATGCTATTTGGGATTTGGAGGGTGTTTGGGGTTTGGAGGCTGTTTGGGGTTGGGAGGCTCTTTGGGGTTTGGAGGCTCTTTGGGATTTGGAGTGGGTTTTAGGATGCTCTTTGGGATTTGAAGGTTCTTTGGGGTTTAGAGGCTGTTTGGGTTCTTGGAGGCTCTTTGGGATTTGGAGGCTGTTTGGGGTTGGGAGGCTCTTTGGGGTTTGGAGGCTCTTTGGGATTTGGAGGGTGTTTGGGGTTTGGAGGCTCTTTGGGGTTGGGAAGCTCTGTCTGGAGCTCTCCCCTGTGCCAGCCACATCCAGCAGCAGTTTCTCATGGGATTCCTGCAGCCCAGGCTCCGTGATGGAAAATGAGCCCCACCTTGGACGCTCGGGGATTACTCACGGGTGCAATGCTGGTAATTAGGAGAGTTAAACCCGGCTTTATTGCCTGTCACTTATCTCCCAGCCACCGGAATATCTGAGGGATTCATCAGAGGCCGGACGTGCCGGCTTCCCACCTGAGGGGAGCGCGCTCTCCTGCCTTTCCCGGGATCCAATGGCTCTTGCCCACTTTAAATAGAATTTTTCTCCAAAAAGTTTTGTTTTTGGCAGAGCTGAGCTGCCAGGGTGTGAGGTGAAACCCTGCAGTGAGGTGAGACGTGGAATCTCTGGTGGTTTCATCACCATTTTGGTCCCTGTAGAACCTTCCAGCACCTCCTGGTTGCTTCTGCCACCAGAAACGTTGCCAGGCTTCACCCTGCTCCAAAGAAAGGCCGAGGAGGTGCTGGATTCCCGCTCCTCGCTGCCAGCCTGCAGGGAAGGCTCTGCTGACTGTGGGATTCGCTGATTCAGCTGCTTAAAAGGGAATTTTCGGGCATCCAGGGAACAGGGTTACAACACCTGGGCTGGAATTTGCAAATCAGCTTTGGGCTGAAGTTCCAGTCTTGTTCTTCACTTCAGTCTCTGCCCTTAAATCTCCTCCTCAAGATAAGTTCTATTTCTTCCTCAATTTTCTCCTCTTCAAGATGGAATTTCTTATTTTTTCCTTTTTTTTCTTCCTTATTTTGGAGGCTGAGGTGCTGCTGAGGCAGCAGGGTGGGTTTGAATGCTCAGAGAATTCCAAGGCGTGGGAACTCAACACCAACTTCATTATTGAAGAAATAAGGAAAAATCAAAGTGTTTGGGACCAGGAAAATGGTGATTTCTGGGCTTCCAGGGATGTTTTTAGTGCAGAAAAGCCCCAGGGAATGGGTTTGGTTTTGCCTTTCCCCAAACTCACCTGGGGGAGAACTGGACAGGGATGGGGCTGGAGTGGGATGAGATTTAACGTCCCTTCCAACCCAAAGCATTCCATGATCCTGCTGTGGGAAGGAGATCACTCTCCCTCTGGATTGGGATGCTGAAGGAAAGGGAGATGCTTTTTCCAGGCAGGAATTTTCCCCAGAGCAGCCGGTGTGCCAGCCAGAGCCTGGGCTGTGTGAAACCACCACCGAGGGCTGAGCAGTGCCAGAGGAATTTTGGAAATGGGGTTCCCCGTGGCCCGTGAGAGGCTCTGAAAGGTAATCAGGGATTTACAGAAATGCATTAAAAAGGGGAAATATGGCTGAATTCCTTTTCCAAGCTGTTTGTGTCCGTCCCAGCCGAGTCTGGAGCAGCCGGGGAGGTTCCTGCCCTGCCAGGAGCGCTGTGCTGACACCCCAATCCCTCCGGCAGCATTCCCAGCCTTCCCCTCCACCGGGGAAGCGAAATTCCTGCGGATTCCAAGATTCCCAGCTAGATTCCCAGCTAGATTCCCATCCCCCTGGCCCCGCTCCCCCCCAGCCCTGGCCTTTTGTGGAGATTTATAGAGCCGAGTGGGCTGGGAACAAACCGCAGACAGCGCGGGGATGTGCTGTGCATACTAATGACAGGATAGTGCCCCCGGCCCAGGGGTCAGCCCGGGGACTGCCAGCATCACCCTGCTGATCCTCACACCCCTCACACCCACCAGCCCGGACACAGGCCTGGGGAGGTGCCCGGCAGGAAATTTGGGGTGTTTTCTTGGAAATAAGGCGCCGCTCCCCTGCTCCCGGTTCTGCTTCTCTTTCTTGAGGAGATTAAAAAGAAAAAAAACTACAAAAAAAATCCCTTTTTTGCCATGGCTGGTTTGGGAGTGCGGGGAGGAAGGTGGGATGGAGGGAGGAGAGGTGACAGGAGTGTTGTGGGGTTTATCCAAGCCTTGAGGAGCTGACCCTCCTCGGCAGGAGGGCAGGGGAGAGGAAAACTTCCCCCAAAGCTTTGGGAGGGCAGGAGCCCATTCCTGGCTCTGCCACGGACCCCTCTGGCCTGGCACAGCCAAATCCCTTTGCCTGCAGCACTCAGAGACCCATTTTGGTCCATTCTTGGTCCCATTTGGCCAAATTTTTGCTGCAGTTTGGCCGTGGCTGGGCCCGCAGGGAGGCGGCTCTGGCTTGGGCGAGGCGCAGAGGTGGGCGGTGATTGATGCCCACGGCAGAGAGGTTCCAAAACATCCCGCTTTTATGGCATCCCCTCTGGCCTGCAGCCCGTTTCCTCCTCATGTTACATCTTGTCTGCTGCCTTTGGAAGAGCTCTGGGGGCAGGGATTGCCGTTCTCTCTTGTCCTGGGCTGCTTTCCGCCTTGCCCCTGCGCTGGGAGCCGTGAAACACACGGGCAACACAAAGAGTTGGGAGCAGGAGACGGGAGCAGAGCAGGATTGATCCCTGTGCTGTTCCCAGAGCCTCCCTGGAGATCCCCAGCCCGGCTGGTGCTGCTGGGATCCAAACCAAGCATTCCCTCAGTGGCACTTGGATGTGATGAGCTCCTTCTGAGGATAAAGTGTTAATTAACTCATCACTGATGGCCTCTGATTGCTGGGGAGAGCTGGAGGTGGTCACTGGAGCTGGAAGTGGTCACTGGGGATGGGCTGGAAGAGGTCACTGGAACTCAGGAATGGTTGGAGGTGGTCTCTGGAGCTGGTTGTGGTTTCTGGAGATGGGGAAAGGCTGGAAGTGGTCACTGGAGCTGGAGCAGTGGTGGATGTGGTCACCTGGATCTGGGGATGGGCTGGTTGTGGTCACTGGAGCTGGCTGTGGTCAGTGGGGATGGGCTGGAAGAGGTCACTGGAGCTCAGGAATGGCTGGATGTGGTCACTGGAGCTGGATGTGGTCAGTGGGGATGATAAAGGGCTGGAAGTGACCCGATCAAGGCAGGCTCAGCTGGGCTTTGTGCCCTTATCCCCTCTCTGCTGCTTCCACCTCCATCCAATGCCCCCTGAGGGTGCCCAGCTCTAGGACGTGGCTCTGAGCTGGGATCTGCTCCTGGCTAAGCCTGGCTGGTCCAAAGCCGAGCCCAGCAGGCAGGGAGAGCTCTCTGTGCCTCTGCACTGACAAATTCCAGCAGTGCCCACGCTCAGCATCCAGCCCAGCTCCGTTCCTCCTCATCCCTGAGGCTCAGAGCCCGTTTAGGTTGGGACGGGGCTTATAGGGAACAAATGGGGAGGAGGAGGAAGGAAAAATCAAACAGAAACCCCCAACATCACAAAAGAACCACTAAACCCCCCCAGCCCTTCTCCCTTGTGTTCCCTGGCCAGAAACCCCCAGCCCCTCCCGGGGGGAAGCCGGCCCAGCCCCGCTGCTGCCGTGCCGGCCACTCGGAGCTCTAATTGGGGTGGCCTTGATTTCCCAGGCCCTGTGGCTTGGCAGGGGCTGGAGATGACCCCGAGGTGCTGGAGCAGGCCGGGATTCATCCAGGCAGAGCATTCCTGGCTCCCTCAGCCAGAGGGAACAGCCCGTGCGGGAGGGCAGAGCGCCATGGAAGGAAACAACCCTCGAAAGGGTGTGCCCTGCTTTTTTTGGGGTTTTATTGTTGTTATGGAGGGGAAAGGTGCTGGGCTGGTGAGGATTCCTAATGAGATTTGCTCTAGGAAATCCTTTCTCTGGCGCTGAATCCGGAAAAGCCCTTGCTTGATAAAAATCTGTTTGTGTTTGTGTCACGTTGTGCGTTGCTCCGGCGTTCCTGCTCCATCCTTCCAGGGATGGCCTTTGGTTTCCAGCTGCATTTCTGGAGAGCTCTGTGCCCTCTTCATTCCCAACCTCCTCCTGCCCACCCCTTCTCCAGCAGAAAACGATTTTAGAGCTGGAATCAAGGTTATAAAGTGAGAAATGAGCTGGAATCTCTGCGCTGAGCGTTGCGCACCTTCCCCACCCTGTCCTTAGAAAGATTTCCTGACCCCCTCCCACAAAAACCGGGCAGGATTGGAGTGGATGTGCCCCTTATTTTTGTAACTCCATTGGTTTTCTTGTAAAAACAAGAGAATTTTTATTGTAAAAACTAGAGGTGTTTTATAAATATATATTTATAAATATATCTGTAGATCTCTGGATCTATATCTCTTTAAATATTTATTATATGTCTAGAAATATAGCTAGATATCTCTTTAAATATCTGTTACAGATTTATAAATATAGATAATGTAGATCTTATATAATAAGATCTGGGAGATATATATAAAAATAAATATAAATATAAATATAAGTATAAATATAAATATAAATATAAATATAAATATAAATATAAATATAAATATAAATATAAATATAAATATATAAATATAAATATAAAAATAGAAAAATAGAAAAATAGAAAAATAGAAATAGAAATAGAAATAGAAATAGAAATAGAAATAGAAATAGAAAAATATATATAAATATATATAAATATATATAAAAATATACATATATAAAAAAAGAAATAGGGGATATATATAATATCCTATAGATATTATAAATACCCCTCTTGTTTTTGTACCCCCACTTATTTTTATATATATATATATATATATATATATATATATATGTAATATATACTTACATATTTTGTATATATATATATTTATATTTTTGGAATAAAAATAGGTTTATATTTTTTATTTATGTATTTTTATAAAATGTATCAAGGCAACTCTGGGAGGTCTCTGAGGGGCTCTTTTGCCCCCAAACTCCAGTCCTGAGCTCCATCCCTGTGGAATTTCCGACCAATTCCCTCATCCCTGCAGGGCTGCTGGCACCGGGGCGCTTCCCACTTAAACCTGGGGGTGTCGGAGCTTGTGGGGAGAGGTTTGGAGAGGAGGGGGAGCTCAGCAATCGCTGTCCCTGCTCCTCGGGAGCTCAGCAATCCCTGCCTGGCGTTTGCAGCTCGCCTCTCCCCGCTCTTGGCTGGGAGCCTGCCGCAGCTCCTGTTTTTTGAGCACAAAGCTGTGTTTGCAGGTGAAACCCAAGCCCGGAGCCTCCCCTCCCTCCTTGGCCTGCCCAGGGCTGGCGCTCGGGGAGCGGATGTGGGAGTTTCCTCCTCCTCCTGCCCTTCAGGTAACTCACCCACCTGCGGAGTTAAACCCAAACCTGTTTTTACAGCAGGGGAAAAA
This sequence comes from Cyanistes caeruleus, assembly GCF_971803275.1. Lineage (NCBI taxonomy): Eukaryota > Metazoa > Chordata > Aves > Passeriformes > Paridae > Cyanistes > Cyanistes caeruleus. Next base: position 10,277,530 of record NC_141719.1, on the reverse strand, counting down.
AAAAGAAAGAAATAAAAAAAAATTTAAAAAAATACAAATTGTGCGGAACTGGGCTGGGTTTGCAGGAGCCACTTTGCAGCAAATCCTTCATGGGAAGCTCCCGGTGCCCCCTCCCGGGGGCTGCGCTGGGATGGGGATGGCTGAGCATGGATTAACCCTTCCCTCCCTTCAGCTTTAGGGACCCGCACCCTGCACCCCGCAGCTTTTGGGGCGCACACCGGGAGAGGGGGATGTGCCAGCAGGGTGAAACTCTTCATGGAGAGGGAATTTTTCCGCTTTGTTGCCGGATTGAGCCTCCCAGCCCCACCGAAGGCAGCTTTTAGATGCAAATGCACTTTGCCTCCTGCTTTTTAATGTTTTACTTCTCCTAATTGCCGAGACCGGTTGTAATTTTGGGACGTGGCTGGCTTGTCGAAATCAGCTTCCCCTGGAAAGCGCTTCCCACTGCCGGGGAGATTGGTGATTTCTGATTTCTGCCCTCTCCCTCTTTGGGTTTTTTGTTTTGTTTTGTTTTTTTGGTCCCTCAGGTTGAAGGAAGCAAAGGAGTCGCCCTGGCTCACGGAAAGTCCTGAGGCACAGGGGTGAAAAATAACACGTGTTAACCTTTGAGGGCTGTGTTTGATTTTGTTGTGTTTTTAGGCCGACTTTGCTGGGAAACAATCACCATTTGGGGCCAGAAGGCAGCGGCGGCTGCGTCAGCCCCTGGAGCGGCTCCAGGCTGCTCCTGGCCCTCCTGGGTGCCTGCAGGACACGCCACCGCCTCTCCATGGCTCTCCTTGAGGGGATGAGCTTTCCAAAATCCAGCTCTTAACCCTGAGCCTGGATTGTGACACCGCAGCTGCCCCCCAAAGCGGGGAGAGCTCGGTTGGGCCAAGCTGTGGAGATTTTATCGTGGCTGTTGCACAATGAGTTATTCCACGGGGCTCTCCTGGGGAAGCGGGGTTTGGGACGTGCTGTCCATCCATCCTCCAGCTGTGCCACCAGCAGGACACCTTAAAGCCTCGAGGAAAGGAGCTGAGGTGTCAGAGGTGTCAAAGCCACCCAGTTCCAGCCAGGTGTGAGTGGAGGGACGGAGGGAGAAGAGCGGCTTCTGTTTAAACTCTGGCTGAGCCCCGTTTCAGCTCAGGCCTCTTGGACAGCGGAGAATCCGAGCGTGAATTTCCACACTCAGCCAATCCCGCGCTCCCCTTCTCTCGTTTTCTCCCTGAATCTCTGGCTCCCGAGCATCGGGGAGCTCAGCTTTCATCCCGAGCCCAGCCGGGGCTGCGGAGGGAAGCACAAAACGCCGCTCTCCGAGGAGTCCACGCTTGCAAAACCCAGCGAGGCTTGCGGGGGCTTTGGCTGGGGCTGGGCTCTGGCAGCCAGGCAGGAGCGGTGTGGTCTGTCAGGAAATCCTGCCCGGGAACATTTTGGGTGTCCTTGAGGAGCTCGGGACAGGACGGGCACTGTGGGAAACCAGAGCCATCGGACCAGGGGCCGCACAGGGAGGGTGGGATAATTCTGGTGATGGAAATCTCCTCGCCTAAGAGGGGTTTGGAGCTCCTGGCAGAGGGGCTGAGGCTCCTCCAGCCCCTTCCCCAACAAACAAACCGTGAGGTGATGGTTTCAGCCCTGAGGAGCCCGGCGAGGACCAAGAGGGACGGGCAGAGGTGAAGGGACACCAAGGGACGCTGTTGCCGTCACTCTGCTGCTCTGGGGCAGAGCTGGGAGGAGGATCCAGGACTCCGAGGGGTTGTAGGTGCTTGAACTCTGGCTGTGGCACCGATTTCCTCCTCCTCGCAGTTACTGGCTGCTCCATCTGCGCGCTGACCTTGCTCTTGTTTAACTTGGCTTTGGCCGGGGCTGCCGCCTGCTCCTAGGGATGGATTTTTTACCTTCGTGCCAGTTGCTTTGGGGGAAAAGGACACAACTTCCCTGACTTGTTTGGGTTGTGGGTCTCCTAACACCCTGAGAAAAAATATCCCAGAGTGCTCTCAGCCTATAAAACACCCCCTGGCAGGGACGTTCTGTCTGCTCTCTGCTCACGGCAGCGCTCACCCAACTGAGGGCTTTTCCTTTTTGCTGGAGGTACCTCCAAGGCATCAAAACCCGGAGTGGTCTGGGGTCCCTTTGGAGCTGCTGGTCCCTGAGGGGTGACATTCCTTCAGCTGAGGCAGCAGCTCCCTGGGAGGGATGGCTTTTCCAGCAAGGAGAAGGTTTGGAAGCGTCCGTGACCCCCGGGCTCTGCTGCGGGGGTCCCAAAGGGGCGGCTTTGCTGGCACCAGAGCTCCAGAGGCATTCCAGCAGGTGGGACCACCAGATCCAGGCTCCCTGAGCTCGCAGAGCTCGCTGAGCCCTTTGGGGATGGAGGGAAAGCAGCGGCCGGATCTGCCGGGATGCTGCGGAGGGGCCGGGAGGGCAGAGCTGCCAGGGTGGCCAGGGTGGCTCGGGCACAGGGACAGCTCCAAGGGTCGCTGCTCCAGCCCCTCTGGGGCCCTGCTGGGAGCCAGGCTCAGCTGCCAACACCCAACAGCTCCCAGATGAGAGCGGCTCTTCGGGCCGGTGTGGCAGCGAGCGGGGACATCCCGGCTCCCAAGGGAAGGGTGTCCCCGGCATCCTCCTGGCCCCTCTGCCAGTGTCACCCGGCCCCGCTCGCCGTGTCCCCGCGTGTCCCCAGGTGCCTCCCCGCCACCTCCACCCCTCGGCGGCCGTTTGAACTTGTTTCCTCCGCCGCCAGGAAACATGACTTTTCCCATTGATGGAATTCAGCGGCGACAATGGCGAGTGACACAATTTCCCCCTCCGAGCATGCCATCGCCCCGCGGCCGGGCCGGGGAGCCCTTCGGGGACCATCTGCATGACAATGCGGCGAGCTGTGCTACCATTAGCTGCCCTTTTGCTATTAGTACCTAATGAAAATGTAACCATATTTAACCCCCCACAGTCCGAGATTAGCGAGAAAGGGGCCTAAGTGGATTTAATTCTTTTGTATGGCGAGCATCAAACTCTCCATTTTGATTGCCCTGTCCCCTCTTCCCCTCTCCAGCGGGAGAGGGAGGCAGGAAAGCTGGGGAAGGCTAACTCTATCCTCTCAGCTGTCCCCGGCACAATGGGCAAAGTATCTTTTGTGGCATTAACGGCTTTGGCTGGGGGCTGGGGGGAGCCGGCCGGGAGAACAATGTGTGAGAAGCTGAGCCTGTGGGTTTCCCACACGGCCCAATATGTGTCCCCACACCCCCCTCTGGGACAGGCAGACCTGCAGCAGCCCTGCCCACAGCTGATCCCGGCTTGATTGGCTTTTTTTTTTCTTTTTTTTTTTTTCTTTTTTTTTTTTTTTTTTCTCTCTCTCTCTCTCTATTTTTTTTTTTTTTTTTTCTCTTTCTTTCCTCCTTCCTTCCCCCTCTCATTGTGCTCTTGAGAGATGAAAATCCTTTCCTGGCGTGAAAGGAGAGGCGTGCCTTAAATCCCCTCCCTCGGCCGGGCCGGGCATGTCATATGACGGCCAAATCCCCGGGATTAGTGTGTGTGTGTCTGCTGCGTGTCCCGCGGGGGCTGCGGGCGGGGGGATCCCGATATCTATATTCCTGCCCTTCCCCCGCCTCTCCAGAGGGATTTCTCCCGGGATATTTATTCATTGCACCTGCTGGCTGCCGGCCTCCCGCTGCCGGCTTGGAGATGCAACCTTGGGGCAAGGGCAGAACAGTAAATTCCCCATTTTTTATCCGACCCCTCCAACCCCGTCTCGCCGGTGTTTTCCCAAATCCCAAGAGAGGTGGGAGGAAGGCGCCGTGGTTTTGGCTCTGGAGGGATCCCGGGAAGGGAGGTTGGGGCTTTCTAAGGAAGTTCTGGCTGGGGTTTGGGATGAGGGCACAGGTGTGGGGTTTGGGATGCTCCCCCAGTGAGGACAAGCCCAGCCCCAGTGTGTTTGTCACGGTGGGAACCGCGGTGTTGAGGATTTGAGGGTCACCTCCTCCTCCTCCTCCTCCTCCTCCTCCTCCTCCTCCTCCTCCTCCTCCTCCTCCTCCTCCTTTCCGCCTGGGAAGAGCCGAGGATGGGAGCTCTCAATCCCGGCTGTCGGGAGCCGGGAATAGCAGCCATCACCAGGGAATTCCTGCCTCTGGGGGTTCTAATGTCCCAAATTCACCACCGGCTGCCTTCCCCCGAAGGTTTTCTGCCTCTTGCCGAGTCATTTTTCTGCTGGGATTGCTGATTTTTCCAAGGAAAGGGTTTTTACAGCCCCCAGCAGCCAAAGCAGCATCTCCTTCCTGCTCGGAGCCTGAGAACCTGAGGGAGGGATAAACCCAGAGATGAGTTTAGCCCTGGGATCTGGTTCTGGTTTCTTGCTTAGCAGGAACAAACCCCTCCGTGGGGCCAGGACAGGGATGAGGGTGCTGGTGATGCTCGGGCTCAGTGTGGGGGAATCCAGAACCCCCCAAAAAGGAAGGGGCAGCTGTGCCCCAGGCCCAGGCGTGAGGGAGGTGAGCCAGCCTCGCTGCAGCTGAGGTTTGCTCTCTGTGTGGGTGAGTTTGAGGTGTGGAGAGCCCCTCAGTTCCACAGGGAAATCCATCTCTGCAGCACTGCCCAGCTGGGCCATGCCCACCTCGTCCCCGAGGGTGGCTGCTCATCCCTGGGTGGGCTCAGGGCACGGCTTGGGGGCAAGAGGCTGCAGTGGCCACCAGTGCCGTGGTTGGTGGCCCAGGAGAGGTCAGTGGGATGCTGTTCAGCCCGTGGGGAAGGTGCCCCAGGCCCCTGCAGGGAAGATGCCAGCAGGATGCAGTGCCTGGCATTGCCTCCTCCATCCCCAAAGGGGCACCTGGAACAGGGCTGGTGCCTCCTGGGGCAGGAGAGGTCCCCCCGAGGAGGTGTCCCATTGTGGTGGCTTCAAAAATGTCCCAAATGAGGGGGGAGCCAGGCCTGGGCAGCAGGAGCTGCGTCCTGAGGGATGTGGAGGGGATGGGGATGAGGAGCCGGGCTCTGGAGCAGCAGGAACCATTCCCAGTGGGATGTGGAGGGGATAGGGATGGAGATTTGGGCTCTGGAGCAGCAGGAGCTGTGTCCTGCAGGATGTGGAAGGGGTGGGGATGGAGATTCGGGCTCTGGAGCAGCAGGAACCATTCCCAGTGGGATGTGGAAGAGGTGGGGATGAGGAGCCAGGCTCTGGAGCAGCAGGAGCTGTGTCCTGAGGGAGGGGATGGGGATGGAGATTCGGGCTCTGGAGCAGCAGGAGCTGTGTCCTGAGGGATGTGGAGGGGATGGGGATGAGGAGCCGGGCTCTGGAGCAGCAGGAGCTGTGCCACCGGCTCTGCTCTCCAGCGGGATGTGGAGCTGAAGTGCCGCAGGCTCGGGCGGGAGGAGAAGCGTGCGAGGGGGTGGGGAGGGCGGCGGGGGGGACGGAGGGGCTGCCGCTTGTGTGAATGTGCCCCCGCTCATTGTTCCGCGGCTTTATTCGGTGGCCTCGATGGGACGGATTTAGAAATCCTAATCAGGGAGCAGTCTCTGCGCCTCCCGAGTGTGACACAACTTGAGCTGCTCCGGGGCGCCTTTGTTCCCTAATGACAGCTGACTTCATGCAGCAGTGGGAACAGTTTGAGCATAACTCCGCACCGCCGGGCTGGCAGCTGCAGCCTTAACTCCTTCTTGCCCACCTGCACGGTCCCGGGCCGCGGGGCCAGCGGGGGCCCGGCAGGAGCCCGGCCAGGGATGCTCTGGCACCGCTCCCGGGGGCACGGAGAACGGGAAGGTGGTGGGTACGGCTCTGTCCGCTGGCAGCAAAGTTCCGCTGGCAGCTGCTCTCTGCCCGTTTTTAGACTCGTTAAAGTTAGGGGGAAAAATAAAATATCTCGGTTCCTCAAGTCCAGCTTTTGACCGAATCCCGCCGTGCCCGGTAAAGCAGGGGAGCGAGTGAGGCGCCGCTGGTATCCCCCGGGAAGCAGCTGGGATTATCCCGGCCTTTGGCGATGTTCGTGGCCGCAGGGGAGGAGGGAGGCCGAGGTTTGGCCGCTGCCCCGGCTCGGAGCGCCGGAGCCCGCAGCCCCGGCTGGAGGCGAAGCGCTCTCACGGCGGCTGCGGGGCATTGACATCACCCGCATTGAAAGTAAAAGGCATTGAGTCATTCCAAGATGTTCCCGGAAGAGGCTCCCGGCCCTGCCAGCACCGGGCTCGGCAGCCAGCGTCATCCTCCCTCCGCTGGCCTCCGTTCCTCCCCCGGCAAAGCCGGGCTTGTGCTCCGCGTCCGGCCCCGAGCCGCGCTGGGAGCCCCGGGCTGCGCTCGGGATGGGGCTCGCAATAGTTAAACCCTTCCTTTCCCCTTTCTGTTTGTTGTCAAACCGCTGCCGTGACCTGGGAAAATACTTGTGGAAAATTACCCCTATTAGCGGGGGGGCGGCCGGGGCGAGGCAGAGCTGGCCGGGCCGGCCGGGCCGCGCTCCTGGGGCGCTCCCCGGGGCTGGGGCAGCTCTGCCCGCTCACCCCCGGCCGCTCCCACGGGCAGAGGGGCCCGGCCCGGCTTTCCCAGCACCTGTGTCCCCTCTGCCATCCCGGATCGCGGCCGCCCATGCTTGGCCAGGGTCTCCCTGGCGACGGGGCCACGGGATGCTGTGCAGTCCATTTGTCACCAATTGTCACTGTTTTGTTCTGCCTTGTATGCGCACTCGATTGTGTCACGGGGGAGGTGAGGAGGAGCAATCAGGCCTTGTCTAATGGGCTGCGGGCTCCTGCTGGGGGGAAAAGCTCTGCCTCTGCCCAGGGAAGGGGGAAAGGCTGGAGCTGAACCTGCCACAGCATCCCAGGATCCCGGAGGGATGGATCCTGGAGGGATGGATCATGGAGGGATGGATCCTGCAGGGATGGATCACGGAGGGATGGATCACGGAGGGATGGATCCTACAGGGATGGATCCCTGGAGGGATGGATCCTGGAGGGATGGATCACAGAGGGATGGATCCCTGGAGGGATGGATCCTACAGGGATGGATCCTGGAGGGATGGATCCTGGAGGGATGGATCCCTGGAGGGATGGATCCCTGGAGGGATGGATCCCTGGAGGGATGGATCACAGAGGGATGGATCCCGGAGGGATGGATCCCTGGAGGGATGGATCCTGCAGGGATGGATCACAGAGGGATGGATCCCTGCAGGGATGAATCCTGGAGGGATGGATCATGGAGGGATGGATCTGTGGAGGGATGGATCCCAGAGGGATGGGTCACAGAGGGATGGATCATGGAGGGATGGATCCTGGAGGGATGGATCCGTGGAGGGATGGATCCCAGAGGAATGGATCCCGGAGGGATGGATCACAGAGGGATGGATCCCTGGAGGGATGGATCCTGCAGGGATGGATCCCAGAGGGATGGATCCCAGAGGGATGGATCCTGGAGGGATGGATCCTGCAGGGATGGATCCCGGAGGGATGGATCACAGAGGGATGGATCATGGAGGGATGGATCATGGAGGGATGGATCCCGGAGGGATGGATCCCAGAGGGATGGATCATGGAGGGATGGATCATGGAGGGATGGATCCCGGAGGGATGGATCCCGGAGGGATGGATCACAGAGGGATGGATCACAGAGGGATGGATCATGGAGGGATGGATCTGTGGAGGGATGGATCCCAGAGGGATGGATCCCAGAGGGATGGATCCTGCAGGGTGTCAGGGCCACACCGGGCAGGCAAAGCCAGGGTTAGGCAGGAATTTGGGTCAGTTGGGCTCTGCAGGGCGGCTGTATCGCAGGAAAAGGGGAGTGAAGGGAATGTCAGCACTCCTGCTCCTTAGCCCCCATCCTCTCCCTCCCACGGTGGCATTCGCCCCCTGCCACCCTCGTCCCTGGCCGTGACACAGACCCTGTTCCCCCTCAGCCTGAGGAGGGTGGATTTCTGCAGGACAGGCACATCCAGGAGGATCCTGACCCCAGGGAACGCTGGATTAACACCTCCTTCCTTCCTGGTCAGCTCCTGAGCAGCCCTGCTCCCTCCGGAGCGCTGCTGAAAGGGATTCCATGCACTGCGGATTTTGGTAGAACTCTGTCAGCATCTGTCGGGTTTTGGCTGGAGATCTGTCAGCTTTTGGAACCTCACACTAAACTATATATATATATTTATACATTTATTTTTTCCCCCAGTGCCACAATTCACGTCTCCCTCCTTCACCAGCCCTTTTTTTTTATTTTTCCTTTACTTTTCCAGCTCCAAGAGCCACCAGGGCTAAAGCGGAGCTCTGGCCAAGCCCAAGGCTCAGCACCCACACTCAGGTTTTGCTGTAAACCCTCAGCCCAGCCCAGGCTGGCCAAGACATTTACGGGAAGGCAGGGAAGGAGGTGGGGAGAGCTGGAGCGCTCAGCCCCAAAGCTGGCAGGCTGAGGCGGCTCCGCGTTGGCTCCCAGAGCTGAAACCCCACGGAGGGAAGGGGGATGAGGGTGTCCCTGGCAAGGCAGGCAGGATCCACAGAGCTTTTCCAGCACGTGGGATTTGGCAGGTTCCTGTGCTTATTCCCTCCTGGCCATCAATCCTGGTCTCCAAACGCGATCCCGCTCCTTTGGGGTGTGGGATGGGGGAGCCTCAGGGTGGCTGTGCCGTGGCACCACCCTGAGGTTGGGATTTGGGGGGTTTTGGGTGCTGTGCCTGTTGCCCACCCAGATTTTCCCGTCTCTGAGCCTGGCAGGAAACTGGATGGAGGCTGGATCCAGCTGAAACGGGGCCAGGAGAGCAGGTTCTGGCCTGGAAAATTGGTGTTGAGGGAGAAGATAAAGCAGGGAAGAGCGGGAGGGCGAGGTGAAGGATTGGGGGAGCTTCAGGAGCTTCTCAGTGATGCCTCCAACCTCAGCAGCCGCCAGCACCAGGCAGGGTTCTGGGAGAGCCCCACAGGGCAGCTCCTCATTCCCAGAGATCCCTGATGGGATCCCAGGAAGATCCCAAATTTCCAGAAGCTTCTCCAGAAAAGGAGAATTTTCTCTGTCAGGTTGTAACTGCTCAACACAGCAGAGAGAACAAGGGAAGGACAGGAAGCAGGCAAGGAGGACCCCACACAAAGCTGCATTTCCTCAGTTTTGGGTTTTTTTTTCCCCTAAAAAGAACAAGATGAAATTGCTCCTGAGCCATGCTGGGAGCAGAATTTAATTCTCCCAGGGAGCTGCTCCCTTCACCCCCCTGGATGTGATGGAAGGAGGAGCACGTAACCCCGGCCTGGGGGGAATAACCCTGGCCTGGGGTGGGTTTTATCTCCCTTCCCAGCGAGGTGTGGGGCAGCACAAAGCCAGGCTCCAGCCAGCTCCTATCGCAGCCATCGCCGAACAGAAAATCCAGCTGGAAGGTGTCACCTGCCACAGAGAGCTCCAGGGTGCCTGAAAGGAAACCAGATCACCCAGTTCAGCCTCGTATTAATCCCTCCTCCGGGGTGTCCTCCGCTTCCCCAGCTTGGAAGGACCTTCTCCTTCCTCTGGCACTGCAGTGGAACTTGGGATCGGGGTTTTTTTGGGAAGTTTTGGGTTGGAGGCACATCCACCATGTGTATTTGGGGCTCAGGGGCTGGCTCTGTGCCCAGGGATGGTTTTGGGGTGTTTGGGGCTGGTTGTGGGGTCTTGGTGTCAAGGTGAAAGAGGGGCTGCAGCAGTGGGGGGAGAGAAAATGGAATTTTAGCTGTGATTGAGGGAGGAAATGGGGTTTGTAGGGGCAGGGTGCTGATGCTGAGCAGGGCCAGCCTGGCAGCCCAAATTCCAGCAGGCAGCTCTCCCTCCTCGTCCCTGTTTTCCACCAGCTGCTTTTCCTGAGCCAAGTTATTCCCACCCCACTGCTGCCAACCCCGGAGCGGCTGCCCGGGCTCCTCACGGCTTTCCATGATCCCAAAAATCCCTGGGATCTCCCTGACCCTCTTCCTCCATCCCTCTCTGCTCCCTGTTTTTGCCAAAGCCTCTCCAATCCCTGCCCGGGCGGATCCTCGCCCGCCCGAGAGAGGAAGGGAAGAGCCGGGGATGATGCAAATGGGTTTTGTCAAAATATTTTTGGAGGGAATAAAAATAGCTCCGGGATCCAAATCTATTTCTGTTCCTGGGAAGGAGAGGGCTTGTCCGGGCTGTTTGTTCCAGGTGCTGCCGGAGCAGGGCTGGGAGCGGGAAGGGCTGGGTTTGGATGGGAATCCGCTGGTTTCCCACAGCGGTGGAGGATGAGGTTGGTGTCTCTCTGCTTTCCTGGCTCCTGGATGCTCCTGTCCAGCCTCATTCCTCCATCCCAGCCTGCAAAACTCGGCCTGGCTCCCATTCAGATCCGCTCCTGGCGGGATAATGGGAACACATCCATCCCCCCCGCAGACAGAGGGGAATTCCTGCATCCGGGATATCCCAGCCCGGGCTGGGGATGCCCTTCCTGCTCCAGCCTGGAGCCTGTGGGGGCCTCCCTGGAGAAGCCCTGGAGCTGTTGATAAAAAGGGATTTTGGAGGGGAATTTTTAACCGTTTTTTGTTGGGTTTTCCCAATATTTTGTCGGCTCTGTTTTCCCAGGACAGGCACCGGGATATTGTCCCTGGGGGATGTCAGGAGCATTCCTGGCTCCACCTCTGTGACCAAATCAGTCCATGCTGAGGTCCAGCCAAATTCCATCAGTGCTGTCTGCATCCCAGCTTTCCCTTTCCCAGCTGTTTTCCACTTGTTTTTATCCTGCCTGGGAATTTTGCTGTGCATCCATCGCGGGCTCTCAGCAGGGACTGATCCAGGGGGAGCTGAAGCTCTGGGATGGAATCTCCAGCTCTGGGATGGAATTCCCAGCTCTGGGATGGAATCCCCAGCTCTGGGATGGAATCTCCAGCTCTGGGATGGAATCCCCAGCTCTGGGATGGAATCTCCAGCTCTGGGATGGAATTCCCAGCTCTGGGATGGAATCTCCAGCTCTGGGATGGAATCTCCAGCTCTGGGATGGAATTCCCAGCTCTGTGCCATCTTGGATGGAGGCTGGAACGTTCCTCTGGGAGAGCTGCACATGGAGCTCCCTGGAGAAACGATGGGCAATGGCTTGGCCAGAGGTTTTACTCCACAAACGCATTATCCTGAGTTTTGTCGAACTTTGGGATGGGTTTAGCCGAGGGGAAGGAGAATCTTTGAGTTTGGGGAGCTCACAGCAGATGGTGCTGAAATTCCAGGGACCAGAAATTCCATGAGGGGCTCCAGGGGCAGAGGGAGGTGATGATTTTAAATTGACTCGCTTGGGAATTCTCCAACCAAAGCTTCACCCTTTCTCTCCCAAAATCTTAACGAATTCCTCTTCCTGGAAAAAAGTTTGGCTTTGAATTTTAGGATTTTTTCCACCTCTAAAACGGTTTTTCCTCCATCTTTCCCCCTTCCTTGCATTTTCCCTTTTCTTCATTCCTTTTGTATTTTCCTTCTCTCGTCTGAGCGAAGCGAAAAGCGGGAAAAACAATTCCAAGCAGAAATCGAGAACCTGGAAAAGTCGGGACGTTTTCATTTGGTTCCTCATTGAAAATGAGAACAATTCCTTTGTTTGAGGGGCTCGATTCCCATCCAGAACCACCCTGACCTGCTGGAGACTCCCTGGAATTGGGTGGTGACCGCTCCAGCCTTGTCCAGGCGCAGCCAGAACGGAGCAGGGATGGGAAATGGAGAAGGGAAAGCTTTCCTTGCTCCTTTTTCCGCGGTGTTTTCCTGCCTGGCGCCCTGGATGAGCAGAGGAGCTGTTGGCCCATCTGTTTCCAGCACCATTAAAGGCCTCTGACTGCATGTGGCCCTCAGAAATAAAATAAAAATAAGACCCTTTGGTCTGAAAATGTCAAAGGCTCTTTGATCCTGGCCGCCCCCCAGCTGGGCCCACATCCTCCCAAAGCCGAGCAGGAGCTGTGGGTTCCCACCAGAGCAAAGGCCTCTCCCCCTCTTCCCGCCCCGTTTTTTGGGAAAAGAAGGAAGTTGAGCGCTCGGGGTTGGTGACCTCTGAGCGCCGCTCCCCTGGAATTCTCCTCTGTCCCCTTGGCCGAGGCTCAGGAGGGAAGAGGTTAAAGCTGTTGAAGGAGGGCTGGGGAGGCTCTGCCAGGCTTTGGGGGCAGAGCTGGGGAGGGCTGGGCCAGCAGGATGTAATTAATGAATTAACGAGCGCCAAGATTGCTCCAAGATGCGCTGGATGCTCCTCCTGGGAGCCCCGGAGCTCCATCCCGCTGATCCTGATCCTGATCCCGATCCTGATCCCATACTGATCCTGATTCCATCCTGATCCTGATCCCAACCTGATCCTGATCCTGATCCTGATCCTGATCCTGATCCTGATCCCGATCCTGATCCCGATCCCGATCCTGATCCTGATCTCATCCTGATCCTGATCCCATACTGATCCTGATCCTGATCCCATCCTGATCCTGATCCTGATCCCATACTGATCCTGATCCTGATCCTGATCCTGATCCCATACTGATCCTGATCCTGATCCTGATCCTGATCCTGATCCTGATCCTGATCCTGATCCCATACTGATCCTGATTCCATCCTGACCCTGATCCCAACCTGATCCTGATCCCAGACTGATCCTGATCCTGATCCTGATCCTGATCCTGATCCCAACCTGATCCTGATCCCAAACTGATCCTGATCCTGATCCTGATCCTGATCCTGATCCTGATCCCAACCTGATCCTGATCCTGATCCTGATCCCATATTGATCCTGATCCCAACCTGATCCTGATCCTGATCCTGATCCCGATCCTGATCCTGATCCCGATCCCGATCCCGATCCTGATCCTGATCCTGATCCCATCCTGATCCCGATCCCGATCCCGATCCTGATCCTTATCCTGATCCTGATCCCATCCTGATCCTGATCCCATCCTGATCCTGATCCCATCCCATAATTCCAGCAGGGGCTGGGGGCACTCACCTGTGCCAGGTTTGGCCCTGGAGGAGGGAAGGGCTCGGGGGTGACTCCATGGCAGCACTGTGGGAGGGTGTGTGGGGTCACTCTGACCCACAGAGGGTTTGGGGCTCTCCCAAAGCCAGGACAGGAAGATTTGGGGGCTCAGGAGATCCCCAGTCCCTGGTTTGGTGTGACAGCGGTGGCATCGCGGTGCTCCAGCACAGGGGAGGAGGAGGTTTTGTGTGGGAAACTGCAAATCCAGAGCCCCATTCCCGATTGTTTTCCTGCTGGAAGAGGTGTCAGTCACCCTGTGGGGTCAGTGGCTCCTGGGGCTGGTGTGGGGTGCAAAGATCCTCGGAGAATGGGGATGTGGGAAGCTGGATACTCCAGCCTAACTGTTAGTTAGGACGAGCCTATCCTCAAACACAAAATAAAGCTGTTAAAATGAAGACATTCCCCCAGATATCTGAAGCAGGGAACGTCTCAAGGCTTTGTGACAAACTTTTCCCATCCCTTCCCACCCCTTGTGGCGGCTGGGTCCCATCCAGGTCTCCAGGGGCTCAGGGCTGGGTTTGGTGGGGTCCCAGCCCTTCCCAGGCTCCTCACCCACCCCTCGGCCGGGCCCTTCCCACACGGCTGGAGGTGTCAGGGCAGCCCCTCCTCTGGGATGCTCCTGTTGATTGCAAACAGAACTTTTTGGGAAGCGCTCCCTCCTCCTCCGGCCGCTCGGAAATTCAGCTCTGGCCCAGCCCTGGCCACCCATTGTGTCACCTTTCCTCTCTCCTCCTCCTCCTCTCCCCATTCCTGCTGGATTCCTCTCCCTCCCGTGGGGCTGCTCCAGTCCCCTGCTGCTGCGGGTGACACAGAAATAAGTGGAAAAACCACTTGGTTTCCCTGGAGATGTGCTCAGGGTAGGGCATTATTATATTTTTTTTTTGGCTAACCAGGCCTCCCCAGCAGCTGTTGAGCAATCCCTGGTCCTCCCAAAACAAACAGGGAGCAGCTCTGGTGGCCAAATGTTGCAGGCTGGCTGGAACGAGTGTCAGCACAGCGCCCTGGGGCTGCTGAGCTCAACAGCTGCACTTCCACATCCTCCTCCTCCTCCTCCTCCTGCTGCTGCTGGGGACACCAGGAGCTCAGCAGGGACAGGCAGCTCCAGGCTGGAATCCCAAAGGACGATGTTTGAGGATAAAGATGTTGGATTTGCCACGATGTTCTTTGCTATTAAAGGTTTTGGGGGTTGATCCCGTGAGCGGAGGCTGATTTTTGTTCCCAGCTCCCCCAGAGCGCTTCCCAGGTGGGAATGACCCTGAAATTGGATTTTTTTTAGCTATGAAACCACAGCCCTGCCTCTGGTCCCCTCCCAGGCTCTGGACAGGATCCTGGGGGAACACCTGACACCTGGGCCGGGCTGGAAATCCTTTCCCAAGACAGCTGAGCTCCATGGAAATGGAGCATGGAAACGTCCTCAGCCCTCCTCCGCGATTATTCCCAGGATTGTGGATATTTCCTGGCACTTCCTCAGTCTGGGAAGGAGCAGGGCTGGGCTCTGCAGTCCCTTGGAGCTCGCTGTGCTCCCTCAGCCCGGGGGATGAGCAGGATTTGCTCCCTGGCTTTGCAGATCTGCAGGGCAGAGAAAACTGGCTGATAAAAGTTGCACTTTTTGCTGCTGGGAGCCTTTTCCAGAGGTGAAAACAGCTGGATTGAGGTGTTTGCAAACAGCTCGTGCTCTTCAGGGACAAAACCACCAAAAAATAAATGGAATAAATGGAAAACCCCGCAGGAGCCGGGCCAGGACGTGGGGCTGGAGCTCCTTAACCCTTTCAGAGCCGCTTCTCCCTGGCCAGGGGAGGTGTGGGATTGTGGCTGGAGCTGCTGCAGGTGCAGAGCTTTAAGGAGAATATCACACCAGCACATTATTCGGGGGCTGTGCTTCTAATCCCAATATTTTGTGGGGTTTCTCCTTCATTTTAAAGCTTCTCCATGGGTTTGTAAAAGTCCAGGTGTGGGATTGTGGCTGGAGCCGCCGCAGGTGCAGAGCTCTAAGGAGAAAAATCAAGCAATTTATTCAGGATTACGCTATTAATCCTAATATTTAACATTTTTTTTTCTTCTTTTAAACTAATTTTGGCTGTTTCTGGAGTTCCTAAAAATCCAGATTCATGCTGTGGTCACCCAAATCTGGGCCAACTTGAGGAGAAGCCCCTGAGCCCCACAATTTTTTAGGCTGGAACACGGTTTTTTTTTGAAGCTCAACGTGAGGCTTGCATAAAGCTCTTAAAATTAGTGCTGCCTTTCAAGCCCAAGGGCCGGAATAAGGTTTACAAGCCATAAAAGCCTCTTATCAAAGTTGATTTCCTCCAACGCACCTTTCATCTTTTATAGTATTTGCTTTTCAAATCCTTGAACTTAAAAGGATTAAACAGGTTAAAAGGAAAAAAAAAAAAAAAAAGAAAGGAAAAAAAAAAAGGGAGGGGGGAGAGAAAAACAAATAGGAGGGAAGATGGATTGGGTCTGGATTAGGGGAGGCCCGGATGAAATATGAATTAGGAGAAAGTCTAAACAAAGAGTTGTCATTTTTCTTTGCTGCTGAACATTAACGTGCGCTGCAGGCCCAGCTTTAGGGAATATTTAATTTCTGCGGGTTATTTTTTCACTCTGCAGAGGGAGTGGAGCAGGGAGCAGCTGAGCAGGGGCAGGTTGGGAATTTGTGTTGCTGCTCTCAGTCCCCTGAGTGATTCACCCCAAAAGCGACTTTGGGGGTTTTTTTGCCCCACTGGAAAATCCCAGGAGAGAAACCTTTGGAAAGGAGGACAATTTGCCCAACAGAAAAATAAAAAACTCCTAAAATCCCCGGATTTGTGAGAGGGATCAGGGATCTGCTCTCCTCTCAGAGAGCTGGAAAAGCGGCTTGGAGGGCTGGGGGGACTTTTCCAGGATTTCCCTGGGCAGGGAGGGGCAGGAACCTGGGGTGATTCCGGCTGTTCCCTCCCTGCAGTGCCCAGGTGTCACCCAGCTGTCACCCAGGTGTCACCCAGGGTCCCCCGATGGTTTTGTCCTGTTCCTTCCGTCCTTCCCCAGCCCTGCCCTGCCCTCAGGGGGGCTGAGCTGCTGCTTCGCCTGGAAACCCCCCGGGCTGTGCCCCTGAGCGCTGTCATTGCTGGGCAGGAGGTTCCTGTCACCTGAACCTGTCACCTGAACCCAGACCTGTCACCCGAACCTGTCACCCGAACCTGTCACCTGAACCTGTCACCCAAACCTGTCACCCGAACCTGTCACCCGAACCTGTCACCCAAACCTGACACCCAAACCTGTCACCAGAACCTGTCACCCAAACCTGTCACCAGAACCTGTCACCCGAACCTGTCACCCGAACTTGTCACCCCAACCTGTCACCAGAACCTGTCACCCAAACCTGTCACCCGAACCTGTCACCAGAACCTGTCACCTGAACTTGTCACCCAAACATGACACCCAAACTTGTCACCCGAACCTGTCACCCAAACCTGTCACCTGAACCTGTCACCCGAACCTGTCACCCAAACCTGACACCTGAACCTGTCACCCGAACCTGTCACCAGAACCTGTCACCCAAACTTGTCACCCCAACCTGTCACCTGAACCTGTCACCAGAACCTGTCACCTGAACCTGTCACCTGAACCTGTCACCAGAACCTATCACCCAAACCTGTCACCCAAACCTGTCACCCAAACCTGTCACCAGAACCTGTCACCAGAACCTGTCACCTGAACCTGTCACCAGAACCTATCACCCAAACCTGTCACCCAAACCTGTCACCCAAACCTGTCACCAGAACCTGTCACCCAAACCTGTCACCCAAACCTGTGTCCAGGGGTTCCTGGATATTCCACTGGAGAGTTTTCCTGTGTTTTACCCGATTTTCCTGCTGGCCAGTCCAGGGGCTCCCTGTGTGGAGCAGGACTGGACAGGGCTGGGCCACTCCCAAACTGATCCATCCGCTTTTTTTGGGGTGTCCCGTGCAGGAAAAGGCGTTTTCCTTCTGCTGCCCCCAGTGTCCCCCTGGATCTCATCATTTCGGGGGGCTGGGGCAGGTTCAGGGGTGTTCGTGGCTCCTTCTCTTCTCGGTTTTCCTCAATCCCCCCGTTAATGAGTACGGGAATCCTTAACGCCCTGCTCAGGGCCGCGTTTTTGGCTGAAATCCCTGATTTTGGGAGGGATGCAGCTCCGCAAGGATGGACCACAGAGAGGTGTGGGGGGTGTTGGGATGCTGCAGGAATTTGGGGAGGCGCCGGTGGGTGTGCCCCTCTCCTCCCCACCTCTCACTCCTGCTGCTCCAGCGCGTTTTAAACGCGAGGGAGAATTCCCAACCTGAAGGCAAAGGGCAGAGTTGGGAGGGCAAGGGTTAAACCCAGAGTTCCTCAGGAATATCCCAAATTCCTCCCCTGTGACTCAGCCTGCTGCAGTGGGATCCTGAGCCCCAGATTCCATCCCTGTGACTCCCTGTGGGATCCTGAGTCATTCCTGTGGCCTGGAAGGGGCTGGAATTGCCAGGGAAGCTCTGGGATGCTCAGGTGGAGCCTCAGGAATTCTCCCGTGACAGAAATGCAGGATATTCCCAACGCTGCCCTCCACCGAGCAGGAATCGGTGCGAGGGAGGATCAGAAATGGCAAAGATCGTGGCCAGGAGTGGCTCCGAGCCACCCCCGGCTCCCCACTGCTCCCTCTGAAATTCCCGTCTCAAAGGAGTTCTTGTTCCCAGAACAGAAGATGTTGGCAGAGCACCTCAGGGAGCTGAAAAGACTCGGGAATGTGGGTGCCAAACCCACGTCAGCTGCTGGAGGAGCTGGGATTCGGGGAGGGAAGCGCTGCTTTGAGGGTTTGACCCAGCAGGTGTGACCATCCCTGACCTTCCCAGCAGCATCCCGAGCTTCCAGCTGGGGAATTCAATCTCCAGGAGCGCTCTGGCCCTGCTGCTCCTCCGTCTTTTGGTGCCTCTTGCTGGGAGCTGTTGATTCCATCCCAAGGAAAAAGCTGGAAATCCCATCTGGGATCTCCCCAGCCCTGTTTAGGGCTTGCTGAAGGTCCCCCAGACAGATTTCTGATGGATATTTCGGCTCTGGAGGCAGGATTTGGGGTTGATTTGTTCTGCTTGATGAGTCTGGGGAGCTCCTCTGGCTTTGGATCTGTCTGGGATTCCTTTCCAGCCAGGAATGCAGCAGGTGTGGGGTGGGTTTTGTGGGGAACATTTTGGGGCTGATAGAAGATTTTGGGGTTAATAAAAGATTTTGGGGTTAATAAAAGATTTTGGGGTTAATAAAAGATTTTTGGGTTAATAAAAGCTTTCAAATCTTCCTCCCATTGAGCAAAATCCTCTGACTGGAGGCTCTGGAGCTCTTGGCAGAAGTGAGGTTGCAAATCCCACTGCCAGGGAATGGGACTTTGCCCCTTGGGAAGGTAAATCCCTTCTGGAAACGGGGCTTGGGAATTTCTTAGAGCCATAAATCCACCTTTATTCTCCCTTTCCGAGCTGATCTTTTGCTCTGCCCCGTGGTGAATGTGCTGCTCTCAGTGGGATCGGGAAATCTGGGAGTTTTCCCCTGGCTCTGCTGGAATGATTTGAAAATCAGCTCCTGTTTTAGAGCTTTTCTTGGGCAAATGGATCTTCTCAGTCCTGGTGCCTTGTACACGAACCTGCTCCCATCTCCTGCCTGAGGAGCAGGGGAAAAGCAGCCGGGAAGGGGAAGATTCCAGGAGAGGGGCTCAGATCCAGCTCAGCTCCTCCTGGGAGCCCTCCTGGGCTGGCTCTCCCACCTTGCCCCAAGCACCAGCAGCAGCAGCGTCCACCCAGAGCCAGCAGAAACCCCTCGAAGGGTTGATCTGGGAGCAGGAAAAGCTTTTGGAGCCGTCCTGGCTGCTGTGAGGCCTCAGGGAGAGCAGTGAGGACTGAACCCACCTGTGCTCAGCGCTCCTGTCCCATCATCCCGAGCCTGCCTGGGCTGGGGCTTGGGTTTATTTTATCGAGTTCAAAAGTTTTCCAAGGAAGGAATCCTTCCCTGGCACAGGTTTTTCCATGGCTGCCCCATCCCTGGAAGTATCCAAACCACCTGGGGTGGTGGGAGGCGTGGGGTGGGGACAGGGATGAGCTCCGAGCTCCTTCCCAACCCAAACCCACTCCACGATTCCATTCCGCCAAAAAAAAAATAAATAGACGGAGCCCACGGGCGGAGGGGCTGGGAGAAGCCCAGTAGCCATTAATTAATTAACTAAAATCTCCAAGCCGCGCTGAGCCCGGTTCTCCTAGGCTAAAAAAAAAAAACCAAAAAACACCACAAAAACAACAAAAAAACCCCAAAAAACCAGTGTGAGAAACTTGCTCGCGGCGTTCCTGCGTCGTCCGGGCTGAAGTGTTGTCATCCGAGGCTGCTCTGCATGACAATGCCCGCCGCTCTAATTATGCACAAGGATGCTAATGGGCTGCATCTCCATGGGAAAAGTCTCTGTTTGGCCTGGGGAGGGGGGGCAGAAGGAGAAAGAAAATCCACCCAAACAAAATAAACCATGACAGTTTGGGCAGGGGGCGAGCGGAGGGGCGGGGGGCGGCAGAGGGGCTCAGGAAGGACAGGATGGAGCTGATAAGGCTCAGGTTTGGGGTTTTATTTTGGGGAGAGGGGGGTCGTTTCGCAGTGTCTGTGCTGCCTGGAGGGGTGAGGTGACCAAAATCGGCTCTTCAGGGTTGATACCTGCAAGAAAAACTGGTGCAGAACGGGCTCGGTGATCTGCAGCAGGAGCTGACACTGGGGGAAACTGAGGCACGGAGGAGCTCAGCTTTGCCTGGATGCCGGAGGTGGGCACGGGAAGGGATCCAGGCTGGCTTTTCCCGAATTCCCAGAGCCTCCATCATTCCACTGTGTTCCTCTAGCACCGCAGCGCTGCTCCAAGGAGCGATCCCTGTTTGATCACCCAAAAAAAGGCAGCTGGGAATGAAGGGATTTGCCCGCTGCATCCACAGGCTGCTCTTCCCGAGGGTCTCCGGATTCTTTTCCGGGATTCCCCCTCGGCTTTCCCTTCCCGTGTTGGCCATTTCACAAAGATTGGGATAAAGGAGGGGAAGGCAGCATCCTCCACTGTCCCTACAAATCTCCCGAATTCTTTTTTTCCCGTTTTGAAAGCTCGAGGCGGCTCTGGAGCTGGGAATGTTTGGCGCTGGTTCCCTGGAGCTCAGATTCCCAGCACCACAGAGACGTCAAAACCCATCCCAGGAGGGGAGATTTTACCGAACCCCACGTTTTAACCCCCGTTTTACCAAAGCCTTTGGCACCTTCAGGGAAGCGGATAAAATTCCAGGAGCTCTCCGAGGGGCCGGGCCGGTGCCCGATGCTGCCGACACCTGCCGGGGTGTGATGAGCGCTCCCTGGAACGCTCTTCAATGGAAGAGAGGAGCGTTCAAGGGCCGGGTGCAGCTCTGAGGAGCCCTGTCCCCCTCGGCCGTGCTGATGTCACCTGGATTTGGTGACATTGGAACGACCCTTTCAAGCAGGATGGGTTTTAACGTCCTGCTGCCAGCAGGAAAAACACCTTGGGCTGATTTTCCCAACATTTTTCCATGGGCAGAGTCCCGGGAGTCTTCCTATGGGCCAGGCTGTCAGGGAAGGATTCCCGGGGTTTTTTTTTTGAGGAGCTCAGGCTGGAGAAAAAGAGGCTCGGGGGGGTCCTTGTGGCTTTCCAAAAATCCCTGAGAGGAGGGAACAGCCGGGGGAGGTCAGGAGCTGCTCCCAGGGAATGCCAGGACAGAAGGAAAAGGTCTCGAGCTCCATCAGATGAGGTCCAGGTTGGACATCAGGAGGAATTTCTACAAGGAAAGGGTGGTCAGACCTTGGAACTGCCCAGGGAGGCGGCTCCAAATCACTGAGGTTTGGAGGAAGAGGAGGATGGAAATCTGAGCTTGGTTTACTCCAAATCGCTGGAGTTTCGAGGTGGAAGAAGAGGATGAAAATCTGAGTCTGCTTTGCTCCAAACCACTGGAGTTTGGAGGAAGAGGAGGATGAAAATCTGAACCTGCTTTGCTTCAAATCATTGGAGTTTGGGATGGAAAAAGAGAATGAAAATCTGAGCCTAGTTTGCTCCAAATCCTTTGAGTTTGGGATAGAAAAGGAGAATGAAAATCTGAGCCTGGTTTGCTCCAAATCCTTTGAGTTTGGGGAAAAGAGAAGAGGATGAAAACCTGAACCTGCTTTGCTCCAAACCCTCGGAATTTAGGGGATGGGAGAGGAGTACACAAACACCCAAGGCGCACAAATAATCACCGGCGAATGAAAACCTCGGGCTTTTCCCTTGAGAAAAAGGGGGACAGGCAGGGCGAGGGACCCGATGACAGCCCGAGCCTCCGAGCAGCCCGGCCCCACAGTGCGGAGCGCTGGCTCATTGTTTGATCTGGCTGTGAGACAGATTAGCAGCCCCAGGTGGAAAGTCAGAATCTGCATTTAAATGGGCCGCTTATAAAAGGTGGGGAGCGCAGGAGCCCGCAGCATTATGCGGTGTCTTTAGCACGCCCTAATCTCTCTTTATTTTCTCCGCAGCCTGACCTGGGGGCACAGTTTCTAATTACCAGGTCACCCTGCTAATATTGTCATTTCCAGCCAGTGGGTGTGAAACCATGGCAACGCCACATTTGCTTCCAAGTTTCTCCAGGAATAAAATTTGCCTTTTAATCACAGAAAATGACTGGGCGGCTCCCCGCTCCCCCCCTCCTCTCCCTGCCCGAGTTGTTCCTTGCTGATGGAATTCGGTTTATTTGGGGCTTTTCAAAGGTGTTTCGAGCGGGAGCTTTGGGGAAGCTTCACCTCGGAGCTGTGGCAGGGATGAGGGACAAGGCTGTGAGGCTGGAGGCTCCACGAGGTTTGGTTTGGATCCCAAAGATTCCCTGAATGGAATAATGGGATGGTTTGGGTGGGAAGGGACCTTGAATCCCATCCGCTCCCACCCCAGGGACACCTTCCCCCGTCCCAGGTGGCTCCTGGGACACTTCCAGGGACGGGGCAGCCTCAGCTTTTCTGGGAATTCTATTCCAGAGCCTCCCAGCCCTGGCGGTAAAAGCCCGTATTCTCTTTTTAGGGTGATTTTTATCTTTGAAAGTTGTGAGTGAGCTGCTAAAAGAGGGAGCAGAGGGGGTCAGGCACCCTGAGCTCCGGGGGTGTCCTGGTTACTCTGGCTCAGCTGGGGGATGTCCACTGGCTCCAACTGATGGAATTCACCTCCCAGCTTGGGAAAAAAGCCCAAGAAGCCACGGGGCTGCTGAGGTGGGCACATTCTGTGCTCCGTGTTCGTCATTCCTCGGGCATCTCTGGTAGTTTGGGGCTTCGAAATCCACATTTTCCTCTCCCTCAGCTGTGAAATCCAAGGTGTGCTTTGTCTCCTGGGTAAAAAAAAACTTGCTTGTGATGAGTCCAAAAATCTCCCAAACTCACGGAGCTGATTTCCAGCGTCCAAAGGCTGGGCTGGCAGTGCCCTGGTGAAATCTGCCCTGAAATTGGGGAAAATTCAGGTCAGCTCTGAGCTGGAGCTGCCCCCGGGGCCTTTCCCTGGCTCTGCTCGGTGCCTTCCCTGCGTTCCTCACTCTCCAAAAGTGAAACTCCCGCTCCAAGCGAGCCAGACGTGAACTGGAATCCCATTTTAAGGTGATTTTCCAGCTGACAGGAGTAGGTTAATTGTAAACTGTCTACTGAAGCTTTAAAACTCCTGTCCAGCCTTATTATTAGCAGTTGGAAATTTATGGAGCGAGACTCTGCGTGGTGATAGCTGGGCTCTGCCCAGACGAGGTGTGTAATTAATCCCCACGCTGGCAGCAGGGAAATCAGATGTAAAACTGCTTTTTTTTTCCCTCCTGACACATCTGGGAGGGGACAGAAACTCTGTCCTACCTGTGCTGGGCTGGGGGATCACGTCCCTGGGGAGCTGAGGGTTAAATCCTTCCCAGCAGTGAGAGACTCTGGTGTGGGGACTCGAGCAGTCCCTGAAATTGGGATTTTGGGTGGTGGGACTGGATTCTGCAGGGTCCAGATCCTCATGGGATTTTTCCCTGAAGTTGGGATTTTGGGTGGTGGATTTAGACTCTGCAGGATGCAAATCCCCATGGAGTTCCCCCCCCCCCCCAAGCCCAAATTAGGATTTTGGGTGATGAATCTGGGCCTTGTAGGGTGCAGATCCCCATGGGGCTTGAAATTGGGATTTTGGGTGTTGGATCTGGATGCTGCAGGATGCAAATTCCCAAGGGTTTTTTCCCCTAAAATTGGGATTTTGGGTGGTGGATTTGGACTCTGCAGGATCAAAATCCTCATGGGACTTTCCCCTGAAATTGGGATTTGGGGTGGTGGGACTGGACCCTGCAGGATGCAGATCCCCAGGGGGTTTTTCCCCTGAAATTGGGATTTGGGGTGGTGGGACTGGACCCTGCAGGATGCAGATCCCCAAGGGGTTTTTCCCCTGAAATTGGGATATCAAACAGCAGATCCTGGGAATTTTGGGATCAGTGGGATGGCTCTGGGCTTGCTGTGGGGGCAGCCTGGGGATGCCCCATCCCTGCCCCAGAGGGGGCTCTGCCTGGTGGGGAGGGCAGGAGGGGTTTGGGGGAGCCTTTTCCCCCCTCCCGTTGTTGGTGTCGTGATCCGGGCTCGGTGTGTGACAGCTGGGGGTGGCAGAGGGGACAGCAGTGTCCCCGTGTCCTGCAGCCCTGGCAGCCCGAGCTCTGAGCTATCCCAATCCATCTCCACCCTCATTCCCGGCCGGACAGAGGCAGGAGGTTGTGCTAGAGCTGCTTCAGGTTTTATTTTTGGTGTCCTCTCTCATTCCCTGCACCCGTCTGTGCCCCGTGTCTCGAAATCCTCCTCTCTCGCCGCTTTTTCCATCTTTACAGCATCGAATCCAAGCATTTTAACCAAATTCCGCAGAGAAACGGCATTTGGGTTTTCCCCCCTTTCCTAAACCCCTCTCCCGCTTGGCCGCAATTCCCTGAGCGCGATCCCGAGGGAAACCAAGCCCAGCCGAGGGGAAACTCCGCCGCTTTCCCTTTTCCTGGGAATCCCCTCCTGCCTGCGGGGAGCGGCGCTGGGAAGGGCAGAGGGAGCGTCCCGGGTGCCGCATCCCCGCTCCTCCCGCGGGGACCCCGCAGCGGCTCCTGCGCCCTCCTGCCCCCCGGGACACAGCCCCGGCTCCACGGCCATGCCAGCACCGGCGGCTGGCTGAAAAAAACGCGAATTGCAGCTGGCAGAGCTGGCTGACAGCGAGCAGTGAAAAGCGGGATGTCCCGGGGAGCGGGGCTGCGCCGTGGGGCGGCTCGGAGAACTTTCTCCCTCTTTAATGTGATTTATCAGCGCTCATTTCCACCTCCCAGCGAACTGGTGGAAAAAACTCCTCCCGGCACTGCGCAGGGTTCAGCCTCGCTATCCTGAATTTCTGCTGGAATTCGGGGGGCTCTGCCTGTGTCCCCCACCCCGCAGCCGCCTCAAACCTGCCCTGCAGCATCCCCAGAGCTCCCCCTGCTCATCATTTCCCTCCCCAGCCTCCTGCTCTGCTCTCCAGCACGGCCTGAGAGCATTCCCAGCGTTTTCCCCTCCCTGGGGGTCTCCCCGCCGAGCTCGGGGGTGGGCAGGGGGCCGGAGCTGGGCTTTGTCCGGTGCAGCCCAAATCCCTCTGAACCCACCCCAAAATCAGCCAGAGCCGGGGTGGCAGGGCCGGGGCAGGAGCTCTTTGCTCTTTTGGGGTTTTTGTGAGGAAGGAATCCCCGGGATGCTCCCGCCGGGAAGGTGGAGGCGGCTCTGGGGAAGGGGAGAGAGGGGAGCTGAGCAGGGCTGGGATGGAAATGGGGCCGTGCTGGGCTCAGCTCTGATCCTGCAGGGATCCCTTCCCGCTGGGATCTGCTCCCAGTGCTCCCAGTGCTCCCAGTGCCCCCAGTGCTCCCAGTGCCCCCAGTGCTCCCAGTGCCCCCAGTGCTCCCAGTGCTCCCAGTGCCCCCAGTGCTCCCAGTGCTCCCAGTGCCCCCAGTGCTCCCAGTGCTCCCAGTGCCCCCAGTGCTCCCAGTGCTCCCAGTGCTCCCAGTGCTCCCAGTGCCCCCAGTGCTCCCAGTGCTCCCAGTGCTCCCAGTGCCCCCAGTGCTCCCAGTGCCCCCAGTGCTCCCAGTGCTCCCAGTGCTCCCAGTGCTCCCAGTGCTCCCAGTGCTCCCAGTGCTCCCAGTGCTCCCAGTGCCCCCAGTGCTCCCAGTGCCCCCAGTGCCCCCAGTGCTCCCAGTGCTCCCAGTGCTCCCAGTGCTCCCAGTGCCCCCAGTGGGGTGGGATGAGCAAGGTCCCCCCTGGCCCTGCAGGGTCAGGCAATGTCTGTCCTCATTTCCCAGCCCACCCCACCCACACGAGCGTTGGAAAGACATTTCTGGATGGAATTGTTGGAACTGCACCCGCTGAGCTCTCCCTGGAGCTCCTTCCTCATCCTAAAGCCAGGTTTTATATTTTTTGTTCTTTTATGCTGGTTTTATTTGGTTTGTTCTTTTATCCCAAAAAAAAGCAGCCAGGCCAAAACTCGCGGCGGGCAAAGTCCGAGCGGGGCAGGGGAAAGAGAAATGTCCGGGATCAAAGAGTTCCCAGATGGCACAGCAGAGAGCCACTGACCCCAATTAATGCTCAGAGTTAATGAATCCCTCCGGGATGTAAAACACTTCCCTGAGGTGCGCAGGGTTTGTGCTGGGGCCGGGAGCTCTGCGTGCTCTGGGGTCGCTGTCCATGCTCTGGATGGGATCAGGGAAGGTTTTCCAGCAGGGAAAAGATTCCAGGGGGGATAAAATCTCCGCCTGACTCCTGGAAGCGAGCCCTGAAGCGGGCAGGTCAGAGCAGAGCCAGCAGGATTTGGGGACAGCCAGAGCTCAGGTGTCACCTCTGGGGTCACACCCTGCCCTGGCCACTCTGGATTTGTCCATCTCCAATCCCATTTATTCCCTGGCTCTGCTTTCTCCGGGTGCCCCAGGAGATTGGGGGGGAATTGGGGACGAGCTGGGACATTTCTACAGGAGTTGTCCCAGTTTTTGCAGGGGATTGCTGCAGGGATTCGTGTCCCCAGCGAGCTCTGCGGTGACAGCAGTGCTGGGGGAGGTGACAGAGCCTGAGCTGCTGCAGAGCCCGGCAGGGCAGGGCTGGAGCAGGGATTTATTTGGGAGGGGTTCGATGGGCAAATCAAAGCTGGGCTGAGCCGGGGGGGTCATGTCCTGGGGAGGGACAGGGGACATGGATCGGCTCCTGGGGGAGCTGGGGGCTCCGGGAGGGTTGCAGCAGTGTTTAAAGGAGGATCTGAAAGCCCCAAGCTTTGGGGTCGCTCCTTTCTGCTCAGCACCCCCAAATCCGAGCAGACGGCCCAGGGGAGAGCAGAGCCAGCAGGATTTGGGGACAGCCAGAGCTCAGGTGTCACCTCTGGGATCACACCCTGCCCAGTCTGGATTTGTCCATCTCCAATCCCATTTATCCCCTGGCTCTGGCTGAGTTTGGGATAAAGGAGTGGGAACAACCCTCAGCCATGAACCCTCCCGTGTCCCCTGGAGGCTGACAACAAACCCTGAGAATAAATCCCACACCTGGGGCAGGTGGAACTTTTAATACAATGTATATTTATTGCAAACAATAATATACAAAAAAAAAACCAACCAAAACAAAACAAAAAAAAAAAGGTAAGTTTCACAAAGAGAAGGATCTTGCAACCAAAACCAAACCAAACTTACCTAAAGACAAAATATGATTTAAAGGACAGGTCTTTTAAGTTACAGAAATACTTTAAAAAGATCTGCTTTTATACAGAAATAGAAAGATGCCATATTATAAGAGTGCTTTAAGATTTTTTTTTTCTCCTACTGAATCCCTAAAAAAAAAAAAAAGTTAACAAATATATCATTATTTTTTTTTTTTAAATAAAAAAAGTCTGCTGTCTTTTTTAAAAAGCAATCCTTAACTGTTCAGCCACAGCTTCACCAAAATCAGTGTCCCCCCCACCTCTCCCAGGCAGTTTTTTTGGGGGGGTTGAAGGCTAAAACGGTGCCACCCCTGCAGCAGGGCTGGGGTGTGGGGCTCGTCCTTGCACGAGCTCGTGTGTCCCAGAGAGCTGAGGCAGGAAACAAGGCAAATGATTCAGTGATCCGCTACATTTGCAATCTTTAGTTTGTACAAATCTCATTTTTTTTTATTTTTTTTTTTCTTCCTTCTTCCAGTTTCTCCTCCGAGGCAAGAGACAAAAAAAAAAATAAAAAATAAAATAAAACCTCAAAAAAAAACCAAAAATAAAAAAAGGAAGAGCGCAAAGTTTGTACAAACCCAGGACACAGATTCCAAAAAGAATAATAATAATAATAATAACAACAACCAAAAGGAATTAAAGAGATAAATAAAGGACTGGTTACAGTTTCAGACCATAATTTAACAGGCACGGTCACCCCCTCCCCAAACAACGCTCCCAACTAACGCAACGCTTCCCAAAGGACTCACGGGGGAGATCCAAACAACAAAACCCAAGGAAAATCGTGATTCAAAGCTGCTCTTCTCCCCAAATAAATAATTTAAAGGGTCTCAGAGGTCTCCCTGGCTGGGTTTGGCACCCTGGGGTGGGCAGGGGGGGCCCGGAGGGGTCGGGCTCAGCCCCCAGCCCGTGATTATCACGGGGCTGCTTTAAGGCTTCTCTGCAGCGCTTCGGGGCTGCTCCACGCATTGATTTCTTTTTTGTGGGGGTTTTTATTTTTTATTTTTTTCCCCTCCTCTTTTTTGTTTTTCTTTTAAGGCTCGAGGTTATTAAAAAATAAAGTGAAGTTCTCCTCCTGGCTGGTTTTGCTACGAGTTAGAAAAATAAAGCCTCTCCCATGCTGGTCCCTGCCCCAGTGCTGGGTTCCCAGGGCAGAGCACGCTGGTTTAGTTTCATTTTTAGAGCAAAAAAAAGACACTTCTCTATACAAAAATACCTCTGCAAGAAAACCTAGGGCTGCTCCACTAAGTGTCATTTTTTTTTTTTTTAGCTGTTGGAAAAATAAGAGCATTTCCAAAAAAAAAATCTCTAAAAAATAGGTATAAATCCCCTCAAATTGGTAACGAATCATACACAGTACATACTAAAAATATTTAAAATAGAGAATATTCCTCACAGAGGACTCCGAGCTTTCTCTTTTACCCCCCATTTTTTTCTTCTTTTTTTTGTTTTTTTTTTTAAATTTTTTTTTTGTCTTTCTTTTAATTACTGCTATAAAAACAACAACAAAAAAAAAATCATTACAAAAGTCCAGAGAAGGAGCCAGCTGGGCGGGTTGGGTGGAAATCTCTGAAGCAGAGTTCAAGTCCAGTCCTTGGCGAGTCTGTCCCAAATTTTGGGGCTGGGAGCGGGTGCTGGAGGATGCTGTAGTGCAGAAGGCTCGAGGCGCTCTCTCCTCCCCGCCAGCTTCCACGTGAGTCTGTTTTTAATCATTATTTCAACTACACGATTTCAATTTCAAACACCGAACCAGTCCGAGGCCACTCGTTCTCGCTGCTTCCGCTCTCTTCCCGTTATTCTTCCCATCCGAAAATTTTCATTTTTGCCGGGTCGCCGCCATTGATTTTTTTATTATTATTATTATTTTTTTTTTGAAAACTTTTTTTTTTTTTTAATTTTTTTTTTTTTTTTGCCGGCCTTTTTCTCCCCCGCCGCGCTCAGGGCCGGGTGAGCTGCGTGTAGACGGGCTGCTCCCAGTGCTGCGGGCTGTGGGTCTGGGGGATGGAGGGCACCCCCGCCGTGTCTGCGATGGGCGTGTACATGGGGCGCTGCGTGGGGCTCATGTAGCTGAAGGTGGAGTAGAGCCCGCTGCCCTGCCCGGCGTGGCTGTAGTAGGAGCCCGAGGAGCCCTGGTGCTCGCCGTACTCGTACTGAGCGCGGCTGATGCTGGGGTAGGACGAGCTGTAGTGCTGCAGGTTGAAGGAGCCGTAGCCCAGCTGCTGCTGCTGCTGTTGCTGCTGCTGCTGCTGCTGCTGCTGCTGCGGGGAGTGCTGCTGCTGCTCGCTGTAGTGGCTGGGGCTCAGCTGCTCCGTCTTGATGTGCGTCCTTTGCTGCTGCTGCTGCTGCGGGCCTTGCTCCGCGCTCAGCGCCTGCTGCTTCGACATCCACACGTGGCCGGCGGCCGGCGGCGTGCCCGTGGCGCCGCTGATGCCGTAGCTGCCCGTGTAGGTGACCTGGCCGGGCTGCCCGGGGTGCCCGTTGGGCGGCAGGTACTGGTCGAACTCGTTGACGTCGAAGGTCTCGATGTTGGAGATCACGTCGCTGCTCAGCTCGCCGATGTCCACGTCGCGGAAATCGATGTGCGGCGGCTGCCGGCCGCCCTCGCCCAGCGAGCGGCCCTCGCGCTTCAGGTCCTGCTTGCTGGGCTGCGGGTCCGTCTTGGGGGTGGTGGGGGGCGTGGGGGGCCCCTGGGACTGGCCTGGGGGAGGAAGGAGAGGCGTGAAGGCGTGGAAGGCTCGCTGGTGCTCCGCGCGCAGCCCAGGTGCGAGGGACGCCGGCCCCGGCAGGAGCTGGAGCACGGCCACGGCTTTGGGGTGGCTTTTTGGTTTGTCAGAAGCGGGGTTCGCGCTCCTCGCCCGCAGCCGGGGGGAGGTGGCTGCGGTGGCGCGCTGGGGTGAGGATTTGCGTGCCCAGGTTACGGGCACGGCTCACGGGCACCTCTCCCCGCTCCTCACCCCATCCCAGGCTCTTTCCCTTCCCCTCCCTCACCCAACCCCGACTCCAGCCCGCTTTGGGCCGCAGCTTTGGGCGGCTGTGCCGTGTTCCCCGGAGGCTCCGGGGGTACCTACCCGAGTGCTCCCCGGGCGAGTGCACCTCGCTGATGCTGGAGGAGGACTGGGGCGAGTCTGCCTGCAGCGCCTTGAAGATGGCGTTGGGGGAGATGTGGGTCTGCTCCGCGCCCTCCTCCTGCTCCGCCTGCCCGTTCTTCACGGACTTCCTCCGCCGGGGCTGGTATTTGTAGTCGGGGTGGTCCTTCTTGTGCTGCACCCGCAGCCGCTCGGCCTCCTCCACGAACGGGCGCTTCTCGCTCTCGTTCAGCAGCCTGGGGGGACACGGGGGGCGAGGGGTCACTTGTGGGGGGCGCCGAGCGGTGACACCGCTGTCGAGCCCTCCTTCGGATCCCCCCAAAGAGCGATGCAAAGCCCCCGCCCCAGCCTGGACCCCCCGTCCGGGCCACTCGCGGCTTGTCACCCCCTTGTCCCCGGCGCTCTCTGCTTGTCGCCCCTCTCGTCCCCCGCGTTCCTTCGGTGCGGGGCCCGGGGCTGCAGCGGGGTGCAGCCCTCGCCCTGCCCACCCTGCGGGCACACCTCGCTGTCCCCGAGGACGCGGTGGCCCAGGTGACTCACTCGCCTTGTGTTTTCTTGCCCTCCCCGCCTTATTCTGGCACTCGGAGGCCACCCGGCCCTGCGCCACTCACCGCCACCACCCTCCCCGCATCGCCCCGCGCTCCCTCCGGCCCGGCCCGAGCTGATGCAATCCCCAAAATCCAGCGTCTCCTCCGCTCCGGCAGCGCAAGCGAACAACCAGGGGCTCCGCCGGCCCCCGGCCATCGCTCGGGGCACAGAAACCACTTCCAACACCAGAAAGCGAACTTTTCCCTGCTTTCCCCCGCGCTCCTATTCCGCCTTCTCCCCCGAACAAAGTTTTGCGCTCGGCGAAAAGAAGTTTTTCAGCGCCTTTTCCAGGCTCGCACCTTCCTCTTCCTCGCCGCGCTCCGCATCCCGGCTCCGCACTCACCTCCAGAGCTTGCCCAGGGTCTTGCTGAGCTCGGCGTTGTGCAGGTGCGGGTACTGATCCGCCAGCTTCCTGCGGGCCGCCTGTGCCCACACCATGAAGGCGTTCATGGGTCTCTTGACGTGCGGTTTGTTCTTGCTGGAGCCGTTCACCCGCACCGGCATCGGCACCAGGGTCCAGTCGTAGCCCTTCAGCACCTGGCTCACCGCCTCCCGGATGCACACCGGGAATTTGTCCTCGTCGTTCTCCTTCTTCAGGTCCGGGTCCCCCTTGGGGAAGGTGTTCTCTTGGGGTCTGGTGTTCTCCGTGTCCGAGCCGGATCCAGAGGGGCAGGGGGACCCGGCGGAGTCATCCGACATGGTGGGGCTGGGGGCGTCGGAGATACATTTGTCCTGTTCTTCTGTCATTTTCATGAAAGGGTCGAGGAGATTCATGCGAGAAAGTGGCCGAGGGGGAACAAGGGGGCGAAAAAAAGTATTAAAAAACAAAAAACAAAAAAAAAAAATTAAAAAGTTAAGCGTTAAGGGGCAGGGAAGGGTTGAAAAAGTAAAAACTCGGAGAAACGAAGTCTCCACCGGCTGCGGAGCGGAGAAGAACCGCGAGAAGCCTGCAAAAAAACTTTTTTATTTCTTCTCCTCAGCGAGAAAACGCTAAAAAAAAAAAAAAAAATACAAAAAAAACCCCAAGAAAACCAAAAAACTCCGAAACGAGGAAGGGGAAAAAACTTTGGCGAGGCCGGGATAAGGAGCAGGAGGAGGAGGAGGAGGAGGAGGAGGAGGAAGGAGCAGGCGAGCGGCCGGGGCAGTGTCGGGCGCGGCGGCCCCGCCGGTCTCCAGCGCGGCTCTGCGCCCGCCGCGCGCCGCGCGCACAAATACCCAGCGCGGGGCCGCGCGCCCGCCCCGCCACAGCCAATCACAGCGCTGCCCGCGGGGGCCGCGCCGCTCCTATTGGCTGAGCCGCGCAGGGGGCGGGGCCGCGCGGCGCTGAGGGGCACGGCCCGGCCGGGGCGGGACGGGCGGCGGCGACATCGGCGGCGACAACGACGGCGACAGGGACGGCGACAGCGGCCGGCGCGGCCCGGGCAGCCCCGCGGGACCCCCGCGGCACCCCACGGATGGCTGCCGGACCCGCCGCGGATGAGCCCGGCGGGGCCGCTGCAGGCGCGCGGAGCGGAGCGCGCCGGGCCCGCGGGCGCTGCGCGGCTCCGT
Organism: Cyanistes caeruleus; assembly: GCF_971803275.1. Taxonomy (NCBI): domain Eukaryota; kingdom Metazoa; phylum Chordata; class Aves; order Passeriformes; family Paridae; genus Cyanistes; species Cyanistes caeruleus. The sequence continues at coordinate 10,245,749 of NC_141719.1, read as the reverse complement.
CCCGAGGGGGCGCCAGAGGCTCAGGAACCGCGCGAGGGGGGCGGGGGGGGCCGGGCCGGGCCGGGCGCGCCCCCCGAAACCCTCCCGGTACCGCGGGGACAGAGCGGGGACAGCCTCGGGGGGCTGCGGGTGGCCGCCCCCAGACACCCCAACATCGCTGCTGCGCTTTCGAGTTTTCCCCTTTTTTATTCTTTTTATTTTTATTTTTTCTTCTGGATTTTTAGACGGGGGTCCGGCGCGTCCCTCCGCCCACCCCGCGCTGCGACATCCGCGCCTTCCCCGTTTATTCCTCTTTATATCCTTATTGCCCATCCCGGTGGACCCGGTGCGGCTTTCCCGGCGCGGCCGGACCGTGCTGCGGGACTCTCATCCCTGTTCCCCATCCCTGTTCCCCATCCCTATTCCCCATCCCTGTTTCCCATCCCTGTTCCTCATCCCTGTTCCCCATCCCTGTTCCCCATCCCTGTTTCCCATCCCTGTTCCCCATCCCTGTTCCCCATCCCTGTTCCCCATCCCTGTTTCCCATCCCGGTTCCCCATCCCTGTTCCCCATCCCTGTTCCCCATCCCTGTTCCCCATCCCTGTTTCCCATCCCTATTCCCTATCCCTGTTCCCCATCCCTGTTTCCCATCCCTGTTCCCCATCCCTGTTTCCCATCCCCGTTCCCCATCCCTGTTTCCCATCCCTGTTCCCCATCCCGGTTTCCCATCCCGGTTCCCCATCCCGATCCCTTATCCTGATCCCGCATCCCGGTCCCGCATCCCGGCCTGGAGCTGTGCCCGGGGAAGGAGCGGCCCCTTCCCTCCCCTTCCCCACAAAAATAAAAGTTTTGCCGAGTTGATCCAGTCTCGTCCCCGCTGCGGAATCCCGGGAGCTCCCGGGGTTATCCCTGGATAAACGCAGATATTTCTCTCTGCAGAAATCTTTAGAGCTTTGTAGGAATCGCACCTTTTCAGCCGCAAGCGGCTTTCCCGTGCAGAAGGGAACCGGGGCTGTCACTCCCATCCCGGTCCAGGTGGGCAATAACGCAATCCCGGTTTTTAAGGCTCCAGGAGAAGGGGATTCGGTGGGAGCTGCCCTTTCCCACCTCCCTCCCTTCTCCCCGCGCTCCTCAGCTCCTTTCGGGGTCACAAACCTCGGAGCGCTGCTCCCTTCCCAAACCTCGCAGCTCAGAACTTTTCCCCTGCAACTCGAGCCTTAAAGTCGGGCTTTTCTCGAAGCTGCTTTAATTTTAATTTGCTGCTTTAATTTGCAGCCTTTGTGCGGCCGCACAACCCTCGGGGCAGCAGCCGCCTCCGTGTCCTGTCGCGGCGGGGCTCCCCTGTCGCGATTGTCGCCGTTATCCTGACGAGGAGGGTTCCAAGGTATCGGAAAGGGCACGTGGAAAAAAAAAAAAGAAAAGAATTAAAAAAAGAAGGGACAAGGCAGCGGGGAAGCCGCTGTGAATAAACGCACTGGAAACCCTCTCCTCGGTTGTTTTTAGTTTTCCCTGAGGTTCTGGTGATGACTTTGTTGGGTTTTTTTTTTCTTTTGTTGTTTTTGTGTTTTTTTTTCTTTCATGCTCGCAGACTTTTTTGGGAAGTAGTTTTTGCTTTGGGGGAGTTTAAAGGTAAGTGGCTGTGCTCTGTTCCAGAGCCTTTGTCTGCAGGAACAGGGGCACTGCAAGCAGAACAGGGATTTTCTCCAGAGGAATTTGGGGGGTTTTTTATTCCTGAAACACCGAGGACGCCTTCCCCAGATTTGTATTTCTTTCCTTTGCTAAATATCCAATATTCCAGGAGAGGGCCGCTGAATTTTGCGTTGTTATCTGCTGTGAAAAAGGTAAAATTTCAGCCAATACTACAGGAGATAATTTGAATTCTTTTCCCCTGGGTGATCTCAGCTCTAGGCTGGTGCATGCTGGAATTAATCTCCCCAAATCTCATTTAATAAATCAATTTGCAGCAGAACATCCAAGCAAACGCAGGCAGGAGATTGTTCTGATCTCACCTGGGGCCAAAATCTGAACAAAATGTACCTGGAGAGGAGCAGAACGCGGTGACAGCAGCTTGTCACCCTGGCCCTGCTGCTGATTGGCAGAAACAACTCCGGGACAATTGGGGAGGGTCACCGATGGAAGGAGGAAAAGGTTCAGAATTAGGAGATTTTTCATCCTGCACATCCATCTGCTGGAAGGGGGCTCTGCCTCCCCGGAGCAGGGCGAGGGGCTTGACAAGTTTGAACAATAAACAAAAGCGAGAGGGGAAGGAGCTCTGCGCTTATTGTGTGTGATTCGATAATTTCTGGCTTATTATTTTTAATTATTGCTCGATGGACTATTTGGACAAGGTGGACAAGCTGATTAATCACAGCCGGGTGGAAGCTGCCTTTAGAAGCTGCTGCTTTCCCGTCAGGATGGAAGTTTTCCTTTTTTCCTTTTATTTTTTTATTTTCTGGAATTAACATTGTTTTATCCAAAGTGGCGAGCTCAGGGAGCAGGGAAGGTTTTTTTTAGCGAGGATTAAATCCCTTGTTTAATGGGTTTTTCCCTGCTCCTTGTGCTAAATCGAATCCCTGTTTTTTAGGGAATAATCTTTCCAAGAGTTGGTGCGGGGAGTGGAGGGGATGGGAATTTTGGGAGTGGAGGGAACAGCCCTGGGGGGTGGATTTGGGCAGGTTTTTCTGTCAAAATTTAAAATATCGCCGTGCTTCGGACGAGCTGTGCTGAAAAAGTTGTTTTATGGATTTTGGGAAGGGTTTGATCCCGCTCCCCTTTGATCCTGAGGAGGTTCAGGCTCTGCTCCAACCCCAGGGACTGGGGATTGGTGTTGGGAAGGTTTCCCCAGGGATGCTGTGGTGTCACCGTGTCCCCTCAGCTCCTCCAGTGGGGGAGAAATCCAAGGAAAAGCTGCTGATCCCGGAAAAAGCTTCCCCCGCTCGCGCTGCAAGGGAAAAGCGGGAAGGTTTGGGGTACAGAGGAATTCCCTAAAAACAGAGACGTTCCCACAGCAGAACTCTGAGTTTTGATATCAAAACTGGATCGATTATTGATCCGTGGCCCAGCACATGGAATTCCAGGTGGGATTGTGCCTTTGGATCTGGCCAGGAGTGTTTGCACCGGCGTTTTCGGAGCGAGGTTTTGGCAGGGCTGGTTCAGCTCCGTTAATTGCAGCTTAATTAATGTAAAAATCCCCCTCCTCATTTATTAAATCCGAGCGAGGGGCTGCATCCCACAGAAATATTCCCACACTTTGGCTTTTCCCTCTCTCCTGGGAGCAGGGAAGGCTCAGAAAAGCACAGAAAATTCACTTTTCCTCTCATTTTCCTCCATCCCCTTTTCCCAGCCCTGCTCAGGTCTCCAGGGATTCCACCTTGTGCCATTCCAGCTGTAAAATGCCACTGGTTTCCCTCCTATCCCAAATATTCCCGGAGCAGGGATGGGATCTGTGCTTTGGGTTTTGGTGGGAGCATCCCTGGGTGCCAGGACATGGGGTTGATGTGGAGTTCCCTCATCCCATTCCCTATTCCAGCTGATCCTGAGGAATAAAAAAGGAAATCTGGAGCAGGAGCTGATGGGGGACGGCCTTGGGGCCTTTAATTGGAAATTAATTCCTTAAAGAATTGCCTTTAAATCTATAAATTTGGCTGAGGATTCCTTGGGATTAGATTAATTTTGTAAATTCAGCTCAGAATTCTTTGGGATTGGATTAATTTTTTAAATTCAGCTGAGAATTCCTTGGGATTGGACTAATTTTTTAAATTCAGCTCAGAATTCCTTGGGGTTGGATTAATTTTGTAAATTCAGCTGAGAATTCCTTGGGATTTTCTGAGTTTTTAAAGTTGTGTTTCTCTGGCCTCTCAGGGTAATAATCAGCCCTGCTGCACCTTGAGCTGGAGACAGCAGGGTGTGATTTCAGCTTGGCAAATCCTCGGAATGCCTGAAAAAACTGGAGAACAGGAATTTCCCCCCCTTTTTTTGGGAATATATTAAGGAACAGTAGCCTGGAAGACTCCAAGGCAATGCCTGAAATAAATTCATTTTTTATTTATGCCTAAAAACGCCATCAGGAGGGAGCTGCTCTGGGGAATACAGTGAAAGGAATTCTGGAATTTTGGGAGAATAATCCCAGCCCTGGGGTGAAATAATCCCGATTATTTCTGAGCTGGGGAGCTGCTCCAACAGCAGCCCCTGAATAGTGGGATTCACTTCCCACTCCTAAAATCCTCCCAGAAAGGCAAAACTGGGAGGAATTGGGATTGGGGTGAGATTGGAGACAGCAGGAAAGGAATTGGGAGCAGGGAAAAGCTGTTTGCCCCTGGAAAAAAAGGTTGGGCAGTGCTAAAAAGAGGAGAATCCGAGGAAAAAAGAGAGGGAAAATTGGGATTTTTAGCTTTGCTGATGGAAATCCCAGTGCTGATGGGCAGTTCCCCAGTTTGGGGAGGCAAATCTGGAATCTGGGGTGGGTTTATTCCCATTCCCACTCGGAATCGGGAGCTGGGGCATTCCCTGGCTCTGGCACTCCTCGGGAAACAGAAACAATTCCCTGTTTTCTGCTCCTTCTCCCACAGCTGGAAACCACCGGGCACGGCCTTGGACCTCACAAATGCTCCTGGGATTATTTTTTTGTTTTTATTTTTTCCCCTGGAGATTACAGGGATTAATCTGGAGATTTAGGGAAGGGGGGAATATTAAATTATTTCATTATTTATTGCTTTGCTCCGGGATTTTTGGCTCCAGGCTCTGCAGACTTTGCCTACATGGAAAATTTATCCCTCTCATTTCAAGCAGGATGGAAATCCCTATCCCAAAGCATTCCCCTCTCTTCCTAAAGGCTTTTCTCCTAGAGGAAAAAAAAAAAGGAGAATTATTATGAATTTATTCCTTTTTAATTTTTTTTTTTTTTTTTTCCCTCAAAGTGCACCTTTAAATTCTGGGAATCTTTTGGATTTTTCCCGGTTTTCCAAGCACAGCATCTCCTCGGAGGCAGGGCTGGAAGTGCCTCTCCATGTGAGATAAATCAATCTGCTTCCAATCACCCGGGAAAACCCATCCAAGCCACACGGAAACTCCAGGAAATGGGAACAAAAGAGGGAATTTTCACTCCCAACAATCGCAGAAGGGAAAATTCCCTGCAGGGAATGCTGCTGGCACAGGATCATCACAATTTTCTCCCTATCTTAACCCATTTGTCCTTAAAAATGAGTGACAGGGAGAAAAGGAATAATTCCCTGCAGGGAATGCTGGTGGTGAGGGATCACCAGCACAATTTACCTACTTTTAGGACTTTTTTTTTGTTTAAATAAATGAAGGATACAGAAAAAAGGGAAAATATCCTGCAGGGAATGCTGCTAGAGGTAGAATGCTTCTACCTCTTTTTATCCATTTTTCCTTAGAAAATCAGGGATACCCCATCAGTGTCACCTCGTGGCGCCGTGAAATCTCTCTTAGGTCCAAGAGAATTAAAATTCCTTGAAAAACTACAAAACCTGCTTAAAAAGTTAAAAAAAAAAATAAAGATAAAAAGGATCCCACCCCAACTCTAAACTCCTGGTGGGTTCTAATGCTGATCTCTTGATTTTTTAATCCATTGATTTTGCTCTCAATTTTTTTATCCCTTGATTTTCCCCTTGATTTTTTAATCCCTTGATTTTGCCTTTGATTTTGCTCTTAATTTCTTATCCCTTGATTTTCCCCTTGATTTTTTAATCCCTTGATTTTACCCTTGATGTTGCTCTCAATTTTTTACCCCTTGATTTTACCCTTGATTTTTTTAATCCTTTCATTTTACCCTTGATTTTGCCCTTGATTTTTTAACCCCTTGATTTTACCCTTGATTTTTTAATCCCTTGATTTTTTTACCCCTTGATTTTGCCCTTGATTTTTTAACCCCTTGATTTTACCCTTGATTTTTTAATCCCTTGATTTTTTTACCCCTTGATTTTACCCTTGATTTTTTTAATCCCTTGATTTTTTTACCCCTTGATTTTACCCTTGATTTTTTTAATCCCTTCATTTTACCCTTGATTTTACCCTTGATTTTTTAACCCCTTGATTTTACCCTTGATTTTTTTAATCCTTTCACTTTACCCTTGATTTTGCCCTTGATTTTTTAATCCCTTCATTTTTTACCCCTTGATTTTACCCTTGATTTTTTAATCCCTTCATTTTACCTTTGATTTTACCCTTGATTTTTTAACCCCCTGATTTTTTACCCCTTGATTTTGCCCTTGATTTTTTTAATCCCTTCATTTTACCCTCGATTTTACCCATGATTTTTTAATCCCTCGATTTTTCTCTCAATCTTTCACCCCCTAATTTTGCCCAGCCAGCAGCGTGAGGCTGAATTCCGTGCCCTCTTCCCCATCCCCAGAAACAAACGGCTGGAATTTCAAGCCAGCCCCGCTCTGTTTTCCCAGCCAATAGTTCAAATTACAGAACCCGGCACCAACTTTACAAGAAAATCCATCAGAATTGGGCAAGGGGAATAAAACTGCCATTCTCTCTACCTGTTTGTGCAGCTCCTGCCTTAATGCAGGCAGAGCCCGAGTGTTTATTTGGAGAAGGAAAGTTGTGGAAATATCCTTGGAGGGTGTAATGTGGCCAGCACGTGTTGCTGGGAGCTACCTGAAGTCTGGGCCCTAATGGCTTGCAGATGTCCCTGGGTCACGATTTCCTCTCCCTGCTCCTCGAATTCGACCCAGAAATTCGAATGAATTAAAAAAAAAAAAATTTAAATAAAAGAAAAGGGGGGTGTTTTGGGGATGGTGGCGCAGGGAAAGGAGGGGTTTTCGACTTCTGGAACTTGTAAAATTGTTTGTTTGGGTTGTTTCCAGCTGCTGGCCCCGCAGTGATTTGGAAATTGGAGCTGCCAGCTCCACCGAGGGGTGGGGTGGGGGGAGGATGATTTATTTGAAAAATAGAGAAATCTGCGCCGGGATCCCTCGGAGTTTGCTCAGGGTGGGGAGTTTATTTACACGGGGATTATTTATGTAAAAAACCCCGCGGTTTGCTCTGCTGAGCAATAAACAGGGATTTGTTGGAGGCGTATATACACAGATTTAAAGCCAGGCTCACGTAGGCAGGCCCAGAGCTAGGCCTGGCTGCCCCTGCCCCATTCCAAGGGCAGGACATTGTGCCCAGGCTCTCTATAAATCCTTTATTTTACACAAAACATCGCTTTGGAACCATCTCGAAGGGCTCAGCTCATTTTTGGTGCTTTGTGTTTGATTTCTTCCTTGGGGTTGTGGCAGTGGGAAGGGGCCGAGTCCCCTCCTGTCCCCTTGGGGGTGCTGAGCCACGCTCCAGGCTTGCTCTGCTCAAATTTGGGTTTTTTTGGGTGGGTTTTTAGGGATTTTTTGGGATTTTTAAGGATTTTTGCCTCTGCTGCTGTGTGTGGCCGTGTCTCCCATGGCTCAGGGCTGGATGTGACCCCAGCAGTGGGTGCTGAGCCTTTCCCAGCTGGGAATGAGTGGGGTGGAATTTTCCTGCTCCCCACGGATGCTGAGGGAGCTCTGGCCCAGCACCAAGCAGCTCCCCAGTCCCTTTTCCATGGGAAAAGCCTTTCCAGGGAATTTGGGGCTGCTGGCGCTGAGGGTCGGGGCTGCATCCCTGAGAGCTCCGTGGAGCTTCCCATTGTTTTCCCTGCCCTGATAATTCCAGGAGCTTCCAAAGGGGCTGGGGTGAGCTCGTCCAGGAGGGGCTGAAGTGAAATTTCAGCTGATTTTCCACAGCTCCAGGTCTCCATCCCAACCTGGAGCCTCCAACGGGCAGGAAATGCCCCGGGGCAGCCGAGAGGTGCTGGTTTAATCCCTCTCTAAATTAAAATTCATCAACAGAACTGCTCTTTAATTAATTTATTTATTTCCTTTGAATTTTACGACGAGACCTTGCAGAGGAGCATCATTTATTCCGTTTTCCTTCGCCAAAGTGGCAAAAAAAGCAGGGACAGCTTATGATGAGAGGAAAAATAACACTCATTAAAAATTAAAATTAAGGGAGAAGAAGAAAAAAAACCCCAAAAATGAGGAGGGCAAAGACTTTCTGTGTCTATCTCTCTGCCTGTGGCAGATTACAAATAAGCTCTGGCCATTTAGCTTGGCAAATATCAGATTTTTTTTTTTAAAAATTTTATTTTATTTATTTTATATTTTTTTGGGGGGTGAAAAAAACTCATCCTGCTGCTAAGTGGGAAAAGTTTATTCTGAGCATAACACCCTCCAGCTCTCAGGGTTTTTTTTTTTTTCTTTTTTTTCCTTTTTTTCCCTTTTTTTCCCCGAGAAATGTTTGCACAGAAAGTCTCCCACTGCCTGCCAGAATATCGCTGAATTTTTCTGGAGGGAAAATCCGATTATAAATATGGCTCTGAATGGTTTATATGTACCTTGGCGTGGAGTTTCGCTCGCTGCCAGGATCCAGCCGCTCTTTATTGTCATCCTGGGATCCTCCACAACTTCCAAACCCATTTTGGACTGGGAAGAACAGGAAGGAAAACAGGAAAATTCCCGGAATCCCAATGACATCCCCGCAAGCCCAGGGGAACAAAAACCCATCCCTGCTTCGGCCTTGCTCGGTTTCCCTTTTAGCGTCGAATTCTCGAAGCTGCGCTTGAGAAATTCGGCTGGGCGAGCTCTGCCGGCCGCACTCCTCCAAAATTCCAGGGAATATCCCAGGGAATATCCCAGGGAATATCCCAGGAGCAAAGGGAAGGAGCACTGGGAGAACATACCTGGGTGCTGAGCGCGGCTGGAGGCTCAGTCCTGGCTCTGAGCACGGTCTTTGCAGCCTTTGGAGAGAGATTTCCCGGGAATTCCGGAGGATCTGGGCAGGGAGATGGGTTTGGAAGTGATGCTTTTAAGCACGGGCCAGGTGCTGCGCTGATCCCCCCACCCCGGGCTGTCCTCAGGTGGTTAAAATGCACCCAAATATTGATGGCAGTTCCCTCTGCTGCCAGCTCTTATCGGAGCGGGGCTTTGGCAGGGCCTGAAAGGAGGTATTGTTACCTGACAGGGGAAAAAAAGAGGAGAAAAAGGCAAAAAAAACCGGCAGAAGTTGAGAAACAAAGGAGGATTTTGGGATCAGCTCCCGGCTCTGGCAGCCCTGGGGTGGGACAGTCCTCCTGCCCCCAGCCCCGGGGCCTGGCACAGGGGAGTGTTGGCTCCCCAGAGAAGATTTTGGGTTGGTTTTGAAATCTCTGAGTGTCATTTTTGTGTGCCCGAGCTCAGTCCAGGCAGGGTTTGGGGATGGGTTTGTGCGGGATGGGTCTGAGCTGTGTCCCCTCCTCCCTGCCCTGCGTCCTCCCGCTCCAATTCCAGCCAAATTTGACACACAGGATGTCGAAGGGATGGATTTTTCTGGTAATTTGTGGAGATTTGGTTAAACCCTGCTGAGAAAAAGAACAGCCACGTGCACTGCCCCTCTCCCAGACCCCAGAGAATCCGCAGGATTATCCATGGGGAAACAGGATCCTGTTTCCTACTGCACATGCAGCTCCCCGTGGGCTTTTATTTAATTATTTCCTTATCTGTCACCTTATCATTTGTCCTCAATTGGCTCCAAGACTGACCAGAATCAGATATTTTATCTTTTGGCACCTGAACTCTCCGGGTTTGCTGTCCAGACCAAGTCGTTTCCAAGAGGTTCCAGCCTGAACAACAACCCCCAAAAAGGTGACAAATCTCAGCTGACCTGAAACTGCCCAGCAACACCCACATTTTTTCGGTGTGACTGGGGCAGGAGGGATATACTTTGGGGAGAGGGGAGGAAAAAAAAATATAAAAATAGAAATCCCCCGAAGAGAATCCAGTCCAGTCCTACTGGTCTGGCAGCTTTTGGGAGAGGAAAAAACCAGGAGGACAATGGGGTGACCATGGAGCGTCCTTGTGTGTGAAGAGACCGCTCTGCCTGGGAAGGCTCTCCAGGAAAATTTTGGCTCTTTTGGGGCTGTTTGGGGGGATCTGGTGGGTTGGGCTGAGGAAGCTCTGTCCTGTAACTCCCAGCTCAGGGCTCTCCTGGGGGAATCTGTGCTTTCCTCCCAGGCAGGCTGAGCCCTGGAAATCCTCAGAATTTACCTTGGGATGTGCCCCTGGGGGATCTGAGCGCCTTCAGCTGCCCCTGGGGTGGGGCTGGCACTGCTGGGTGTCCCTGGGAGCCTCCTTGGCAGCGGGAGAGCCCTGGGAAGGGGAGCAGAGCACGAGGGGTCATCATTCAGCTGAGACAATGAGGCTCCATTTCCCCAATCCATTGGATCCATTTCCCCAATCCAGAGATCCATTTCCCCAATCCAGCAGATCCATTTCCCCAATCCATTGCATCCATTTCCCCAATCCATTGGATCCATTTCCCCAATCCAGAGATCCATTTCCCCAATCCAGCAGATCCATTTCCCCAATCCAGCAGATCCATTTCCCCAATCCATGGGATCCATTTCCCCAATCCATTGGATCCATTTCCCCAATCCATTGGATCCATTTCCCCAATCCAGCAGCCCCTGAACAGCCCCTGAAGGGGATTAATCTCCAACATCTCCTGCCTGATCCGAGGCCTTGACTGGGAAAACAGGAAAGGTCAGTTTGAGCCACCCCGAGCCCGGTGTGGCATCCAAAGCAAACAGCGCCCTGCGGGATGCAGGGGGGCGGGAGAGGATTCCCATGGGAGCAGAGGGCAGCGCTGGGTCCCTCCTCACCCTGCTGCCACCCAGGGACGGGGGAAGGCGTGGGAACCCTCCTGGGTTTGCAGAAGGTTTGAGTGAGAAGGAGGAGGGAGAGCGATGGCTGGAAAAGAGGAGAAGTGTCCTTGTTTGTCCTGTGAGATCCTGGTTTTTAATCCCCTTGGCACAAGCTGTGGGCTCAGGGAGGGTTTTGCTGTCCCTCTGCAGGACACAGGAGGAAACCTCGGAACAGGATCAGAATTCCTGGGCATTTTTGGGGTGCGAAAACAGAGAAAAAAGAGCTTTTCACATTTCCGGGGTGTTCCCAGGAGCTTGCTCTGGGTAAACCTCTTCCATCCAATCCATCCGTGTGCTGTCCCAGTCTCCACATCCACTGGCTTCCCGCTACCTCCCTGTCCATCCTCTGTGACAGAACCCCATCCTTTAGGAGCTCCATCTTCTCCCAAGCAGGATTAAAACCTGCCAAAGTGTTGAAACATTCATCCAAATAATTTTAGAATCTCCCACGAGAACAAATCCAGGAGAACACGGCGCAACTTTGAGGAAAGAAGTGAAAACATGGCTGGAGCTGCATTTTTTTTTTGGTGTGTGGCACCTTTCAGGTTGGGCACCCAGCACAATTCTTGGCTCGCTTTGGTTTCTTTGGGGTCCTCAACAGAAAGCAAAACTGTCCTGTGGAGAATGAGTTCGTACAGGAGGGTTTGTGTCACTCAAACTCAGGTTTTTTAAAAATAAAACCCCAGCAGCTCTGACCAAGCAATTGGCATTTTATGACGGATTTTCCAAAGCTGCAGGAGCACAGCCTCTCCCTTGTTCCCCCAAACGTGGGTGGGAGCAGCTGGAGGTGGGCGAGTGCTCGCTGGTGGTTCTGGCCAAGCCTTGGCCGTGGCCCAGCTCAGCTTCCAGGGCTCAGGAGAAGCCAAACCAGTGGGAAAAGTTCTCCAGCACCGTTTTCTGCCATCCACAGCCCTTCCCATTGCTGTGTTTGCTTTTTCCCATGCGGATGGGCACCGGCAGCAGCTCCCATCAACCCAGAGCTGTGGTTTGCACAGCTCCCAAGGAGCTCCAAGCCCTGGTGTCCACCTGGGCTGGCTCTCCCTCTCCAAGATGGTCCCACAAGCTCCCAGCAGGAGCTTTCTGCCTGTTTGCATCATAAAATGGTGTTTAAAGTGTGGTTACGGGGAGCAAAGAGCCAGAGAGCAGCTGGAAAATCCATGTCTCTGGGGCTTTTTTAGGATTTTTTATGGTGTTTCTCCCTTGTCAATGGCTGCCCCTATTGAGCCGTCTCCTTTTGGGAGGTTCCTCCTTCCCAAATCCAGCGTGGCACTGGGAGCTGATCCACACCTTGCTTGGCATGGCCCAAGGAGAGCTTTGGGAAGCCGAGGGACCGGGATCCAGAGTGGCTTTGGGTGCCTCAGGCTGGGCCCAGCTCGGTGTCTGAGCAGGGAACTGCCAGCGGGCGCCTTCCCTTTTCCCAAAGGAACGCGGCTTCCAGGGCGCCGAGCTCCGTGGGAGGTGGCCAAAGGAGACTCCAGCCCTCCCTGAGCTGGCAGCAGAGCCTGCCCATCGTTTTTCCGGGGAAAAGCGACTTTTCCCCAAGAAGATCCCGAGCAGGGGCTGCCCATCCCAAGGGAGGGACGGCTCGGGGCAGGAGGAGCTGTGGGAGCCTCTCGTCAATGCGGGGATTGTCCTGCGGGGTTTTGCTCCAGCGCTCGGCTCAGCAGCTCCATTCATTTGGGTCAGGACACACAAATATTCCCTGGCATTCATCTGCTGGGCCAGGCCGAGGGCTGGACAGGGCCCAAAAAGCACAGGGCGAGGTGGGGAGGTTGCAGAGTTCCTAGAATCCGTGGGGTGGCACGGGGACAGGGTTGGCACGGCTGGCGGGCTTGGAGGGGGCCCTGAGAAACTGCTGGGCCGTGCTCTGTAAGAAACACAGGGGAAATGTTGGGGGTAAAGTGAGAAATCAGGGCTGGGATCCCTCCCATCTGGAGAGGGGATGGGAAAGGCTGAAAGTCACACTCAACTTTGGCCTTCCCAGCTCCTCCCTGGTGATCCCAGACCTCCTGCAGCACGGGCAGGAATGGGGGGACACAAAAACTCTTCCAAATGGGGCGGATTCTGGCTGCTGGGGGTTCTGCTCTGCTCTTCCCTCACTAAGGAGACATCTCCAGGTCTGGAAGGTGGAAAAAGCCCCAGTCCAGTCCCTGAGATCATTCCTTAGCTTTTCCCCCACAAATTTGTATTTTATGAGACTTATTTATTCCTAAGTCTCTGTGTGAGGCTTATGGAAAGTCTCACACAGAGAAAATCCCGTGATGGACGTTGGGGTTTGGTGAGGGAATTTGGGCTCTGCTTGGGAACAGGGAGCTCCAGCCCAGCTGGGAAATGAGTTTGGATTTTTGGGGATAATCAGAGCAAAACCAGTGCTGGAGCCCCCAAACCTGAGGAAACCTCGTGTGTGATCCAAGGTGGGATGGGTTTGGTGGGATTTATTTTGGTGCTGGAATTTGGAAGCGAGGGCCATCCAAATGTTTCCAGCTTGCTGTTCCAGCTGGCGCCTCATCCTTATTCCCTGACCCTTTAGGAGCTGGCAAAGTGTCCCCAGTGCCACATGAGGCCAGAGGGCCACCTTTGACATCCCTTGCCACCAAACCAATAAAAAGGGATCCTGGGAAGCGTGGGAGCAGCACCTGACCCCCTCCCTGTTTGGTTTGGGGGGTGAAAGTCCGTGTGAAGAATGAGAGGAATCCCACTGGAATCCTGCTCTGGGATCAGCCGGGATTGGGATGCTCCCAGGACAGGAGCAGCCAGTCCAGGAGCATCCTTGGCACCAGGGGACGGGTCAATCACAGGGAATTTTGAGGTTGGACCTGCTGGGAGCCATTGGATTTTTGGGCATTCCTGGGGACAGCTCAGCTCCCCCCTCCCCACCCTTTTCCTCGTTCTCCCATTGAGGAATATTCAGAATTCCCTGTCCAAGCCTTTCCCCACTCCTTTTGTAACTCTGCTTCCCAGGAACTCTCCGAAGCCTCACTCCTATCAATTTTCCCCACCATATGTTCTCATTAAAACATTTACTGAGCGCTTTATCTGAGGATTATTTGCCATCAATTAATAAAACGTGGAGCGAGCTTCAAATGAACATTCTCCCCCTCCCCACTTCCCCTTAACGAGGGAAAAGGCAGAGGAATAGGGGGGGGAAAAAAATTACCATGGCAGATGGTGTTTTCTAACCTTCCTTTTGCCCAATCTGGGAAAAAAAGGCGTTTTTCTCAGAATATTGGCGTGGGTTTTTCCTGATGAGTTACAGCACTTGGAGGGCTAATCCTGAGCTTAGCTGAGCTCAGCCTGAAATGTCTTGGGGGGCTAAGGGGGGGTGATGGCACAGGGACACTGCTGGAGCAGGGGATTGGATCCCCACTGTCCTCCAGGCACTGGGATGAGCAGGGAAAATCCACTCCTGGAGGGAAAATGTGCCGTGGCTCATGGGGTTGGCAGCCAAAAGGCCCCATCGTCCTTGGCAGGAGCTCTCTGGGCTTGTGGAGCTTTCAGAAAAGTGGCTTTGGGGTTTTCTAAAGAATTCCTGAAGGGAGAGACCTCCCTGCTGTGCCCCTTCCCAGGGGGAACATCACCCCTGCTTTAGGGCGAGGATGGAGGGAGCGGGATGAGCCCTCTCCTTCCCCACCTGGGGAGATCAGCAGCATCCAGCGGTTTTGCCCTGGCGTTATTTGGAATTTTGGGCTGTCCAGGGTGGGTGGTGGGGAGATGGGGCGGGAGGAAAGGCAAACAGAACATTCCCTGTGGATGCTCCGGGCCGGGACACCGCGTACCCTGCGGAGCAGCTCCTGGGCCTGTGCCCACCAGGGATAAATAAACCCAGGGATAATTCACACCCAGGGCTTTCTTGGGTAAACAAATGTCTGGGGAGAGACCTGCCTGTGGGGAATCTGCTGGGAAAGCCCTGCTGGGCTGGGAACTGGGGAGTTAAACACTCCAGCCTCGCCTGGATGTGCCCAGGCTTTGATTTCTCCCTGGGGCTGGATGTTTGCCTGGCCTCATCACAGGGCCGGGCCAGCAGCACGTGTTGACACTAGGGTTTAGCTCTGGGGAAAGTTTAAACCGGGCTTAGCGTGTTTAAACCGGGCTTAGCGTGGCTCTGACACCTCGCAGAGGCTTCCCTGCCTCACACCAGGACTTCTGCTGCCTCCCTGTCCCAGGCACTCCAAGAAACTCCAAGAAAAAAGCCAAACTGGCCGGATCAACTCATGGAAAAACTCATTCAAGGCCTCTCCTAACTTTAAAACAACCCCACTGGCCTCGAGTTTTGTGGCCAATACCACTGGAATATGAATGTGTGAGCAGTGATTTGGGGTCAGCCCTGCAGAACCGGGCTCTGCCCAGCCCACATTGCTCCAGATTGCCCCAGCAGCTCTGGAACAGCCTCGGGAAGAAGGAAAGACTCATTTTTGGGTCTGGCCTGCAGTGAGACTCATCTGGATGGGGTCAGGACAGTCACTCTAACTTGGGACCATCATGTTTTTTCTCCCCTTTTTTCTTTATTTTAATGGGAATTGCACAAAATGACACTGCCAGGGTTGTTCCCATCTGGAAAAGGATGGAGGTTCCTGCTCTGGAAGCAGTTTTGGGGACCAAGGGCTGCCCCCAGCTCTTTCTGCAGCCTTCCATGAAGGAAAAGGGGATATGGGAGAACATCATCCCATTTATCCCTGCTGTCCACCCAGTTCCAAGCTCAAAGCTCACCAGGAGCTGGGTTTAGCCACACCAGAAATGGGGTTTAACCCATACCAGAAATGGGGTTTAACCACTCCTTAAATGGAGTTTAACCATACAAGAAATGGGGTTTAACCACACCAGAAATGGGGCTTAATGCACACCTTAAATAGGGTTTAGCCCACACCAGAAATAGGGTTTAACTCACACCACGAGTGGGGTTTAACCCATACCAGAAATGGAGTTTAACCCACACCAGAAATGGGGTTTAACCACACCAGAAATGGGGTTTAACCACCCCTTAAATGGAGTTTAACCCATACCAGGAATGGGGTTTAACCACACCAGAAATGGGGTTTAACCCAGCCACCCCCAGTTTTGCCTTTGAATAAAGCTCGTGTTAAATTGCACTGAACTAATTTAATTTTCTGCCTTGATTTTTACGAGCAACAATTAAGAAAGAAACCCCAACCAAACATAAACAACCCCAAAACCCAGCCAGAAGGTAATTACAATCCCTCAAAGGCCTGAGCCGGGGCTGGGATGTGACAGCTTTTATCTGGGATCTGATACGGGCGCTATTCATTGTATTAAAAGTTTGCCAAGAGAGGCTTCAGTGCAAATGCCCCTGTGTTATCACAGGGAGTAATATCCTGCTTTTATCAGCTGGAATAAATAAATAACACCGGCTTCAGGCTCAGCTTTAACGAGGTGACACCGAGTGCAGGGCGAGGAACCGGCGTGACCCGCGAGGAAAAGGTGATTAAAGGGGAGGTGACACTGGGACAGAAAGTGCCCCCAGACCCCTTGCACAGCCACAGGGTTGAATCCCTGTTAATTATCTTATGGGACAGGAATGGGATGGGATTTGGCTCTTTTGCAAAGAGAAAACTCTTTGCAAACATCTCGGTGATTTGCCTGGAAAATTCCGCTCGGGTGATGCTCCTGACGCCGTTTTCTCCCCTTGACCCTTCAGCCATCCTGCCAAAAAAAAACACCTTTGGGAGCCTTTTCCATGGGATCTCCCCGGTGCTTTTCCCACCTGGAACCCTTCTCCTCTACAAATCCAGCCTGAAAGTGGTGGTGGAGTACGGATGGCACTGCTGGGAATCCCCAAACTGGAATTGCATTTGGGTTGGGGAGGATGCACAGGGAGCACCAAGGATGGGTTCTGAGCGCTGAGGAGCTGCAGGGGACGGCCAGAGATCCTCGTGGAAAATGGGAATATTGGTTCATGCTCATCCAGGCAGTCTGAACTGGAACAGGAAATCTCTGAGGAGAGACACGAACGATCAGATCAGCTCAGATTTTGGGTTTAAATTCTTAGTCCTAAAATTTTATGACTTAAAAAAAAAATGGAATTTTTTTTTAAAGTTCTAATATTAATTTTCTCAACGTTTTTTTTCCATGAAAGACACAAACTTTTTCAGGGAAGTGTAACCCAAACCTCCAGATTTCTGCCCCAAACCAGTCTGGAGCAGCCATCCCGACAATGCAATCATCCCAGGGGTTGGCTTTTCCTCCTCCTTAGCAAACAGCAGGCCAAAAAAAAAAAGTGAAAAAAAAATAAAATTAAAATCACCAATAAAAAAAAAAAAATATTAAAAAGTATGAGTTTTTTGCCATCCATGGTGTATTTTTCCTTTGGAAACTGGCCACCCCAAGCAGACACAGGGCTCTCTGTGAGCCTCCCTCGCCCTCCAGGAGGGAGCAGAGCAGGAAAAGTCCCCGTGCTTGGATGGGATCCGCGGGGGGAGGGCTCGGGGCTGCCCTGGAGCTCAGCTCCTCTCTCTGCTGCATTTCCAGCAGGTTCTGCTCAGCTCTTCATTAGAGCAGCACCCCCTGCCCGGCCTTCTAAGGTTTCACGAGGGAAGTTGTCTTGCCCCATTTCCTGAGCTCCGTATTCCAGCGGAGAGCGGGGATTCCAAGGGGAGGAAAGGACATGTAATTTAATCATCTTTATTGGATTCTGGGCCAGAGAGGGGGCAGAGCACGAGCAGCTCTGTCCTCTCCTCCTCTCTTCATTTTCTCTTCCAGTGGCCACAGAGGAGATTTCACAGCAACAAAAGTGATGGTCCTAAAAGATCATGGAGTGATGGGATTTTGGTCCAATTTACGGATTTTCCGGAGCGGGAGCTGTTGTTTCAGTCTCAGGCAGATCCATGTCTCTCCATGGGTTTGTTAATGACTAACTGGTGATTAAAAATGGTGATTTTTAATGCATTTGGTTGCAGGAAAGGGAATCCCATCTTTCCAAAGGGTATTTGGGAGTGGGGTGAGAGGCTGGATCAGTCTAAGTGGGAAAGCAAAATGTGGAATTTTGCAGGGAAAAGGAATCCCATCCTTCCAAAGAGTGTTTGGGAGTGGGGTGAGAGGCTGGTGGAGCTGGATCAGAGTAAGCGGGGAAGGAAAATGTGGGATTTTACCGATTGCTAGTGGTTTTTTTGGGAATCCAAGGAGGGCAGGCAGCCTCCACCAGGAGTGCCCTGGGCACAGCTCTGCCCAGCTCCCACTCCCAGAGGGCAGGGGAAAACCTCCCCCAGCCCCCCTGTGCCAAGGGGGAAAGTCAGAAGAGCAAAAACTGGGTAATTTTTTTTTTGAAAGTAGAGATGATGAGAGAAAAGCAAGATCCAAAAATGCTTCGTTCCGTGGTAGTGGCTTCAAAAGTTTGATTGTTCTTCTTATCCCTGCTGGGCAAAACTGATGTGAACGCAGTGAAGGGCACCAGAACTCTTCATTTTCATGGATGAGGACTCCTGCCCTGCCAGGACCTGCTCATGCCAGCTCTGCCCACACACATTCCCAGTTTTTAGTTAATTTAAATCGCTGCTGACCCACTGATGCCAACAAAGCCGGGCTTTTCCAGCCTCGCCTTTCTCATCCTGCACACTCAGCTGTGACCTCACAGCTTCAGAGATATTAAACCAGACTCAGTGGGGAGCAGGGGGGAGCTGTCCCCCTTTAATTCAGATGAAATCAAACCCGGGATTTTTTTAATAAATCCATTTTATGGCTGGAAGAACGGCGGGAGCAGCGAATATTTGGGACCTGGAGACCCCGGCTTCGCTCCCCTCTCCCCGTGGGTTGGAGTTATTATTTTCCTGGCTATGAAAAGCCCCCGTGGAGGATGGGAGTGGTTTATAAGTCACTAATTTCTCACCTCAGAGCGGTTCCAGTTTTCCTCTCTGGGATGAAATGGTTCCCATTATATCATTAATGGGTGGGAGCTGCTCCCAAGGGAGAGCTGAGAGGGTCCAGGAGCTCTGGGGACAGTCAGGGGACACCGACCCAGCCCAGATGGTGTTGGGGAGCAAAACATCTCCAACTTGTGGAAAGAACTTCCGAAAATGCCCCTTTTTTGTTCCCCAGGGGAATTTTGCACTTGGAGAAGGAGCTCCGTGCTGCTGCTGGAGTGGGTGGGGATGATGGGGTGGATTTTGGGGGATGCACATCCCAAGCAGGGGTTTAGCAGCTGTTTTTGGTGGTTTTGCAGGTGCAGAACCACCCCTCCTCATTCATCCTGCTGCTGAAGAGGAGGGAAAATGGGCTGGAAAACTCCTTTTTAGGGGATAGGGATGTGAGGCAGCAAACCACTGCAGTGTCACCTGTGGGAGAGGCACTGGTGGGGTGCCCCACGAGAGGCGCTCGGCAGATTTGGGGGGCTCTGGGGGAGACTTTGTGGAAATGCTGAGGGGGATGTTCTTATCCCAGGACACATCCAGGCTCCTTCCCATCCTTTCCCACTGCCATGGAGGGCAGGGATGCTTTTGTACCAGCTCGAAAACCCCACAATGCTCAAAAACCCCACAATGCTCAAAAACCCCACAATGCTCAAAACCCCCACAATGCTCAAAAACCCCACAATGCACAAAAACCCCACAATGCTCAAAAAACCCCACAATGCTCAAAAACCCAACAATGCTCAAAAACCCCACAATGCTCAAAAACCCCACAATGCTCAAAAACCCCACAATCCTTGAAAACCCCACACTGCACCTTCCAGGCTGTGAAAGCAGCCGCAGGTGCCAGGGAAAACATCACGGAAGGACCCCAAACCCCCCCACCACTGCTGGTGAAATAAGCTGTGAGTTGTGGTTTTGGGGGGAAGCTGCAGCAGCCTGGAGTTCTGCCGCTGAGGGAGGGAGGAAGAAATGACAAATTAAATCCAGAGAGCCCTTTCCCCCCTCCTTCATCTCTCGATTCAAGAGTTCAAACCATTATTTTCCAGCCCTCCCCACACCTCGCTGGGTTATCTCCAGGAGCACCCCCTGCAGTTCTGGTTACAAAAATGACTTTGCAGAGGAACTCTCCCAGCTGGGAGGGAGGCAGCCCCGAGCCCTCCTGCCCATCCCAGCTGCAGGGGGAGGGAGGGAAGAGGAGGGAGGGATGAAGGTCACCTTCCTCACCTTCCGCTGCCCTGCCAAGGCTGCGCACCCCGGCTCGAGATTTTCGGGGTCATTATCGCACCAGGATGCCAAAAGTTAGGGAGGAAAGAGCTTTTTGGAAGCCTTTCCCCGCTAATTGATGGTGGGGAGAGGAAGGAAGGATGGAGGAAGAAGAAAGAAAAGGCCCCAGTGCCGTTTTTAACCCCCGGGATGTTGCAGGGCTGGGACAGAGCAGGTTGGGGTTGGAGCAGAGCAGGAGGGAAATCAGATCCAGCAGGAGCAGGGGCTCCTTCCAGCCTCATGGAAAAGGTTTTGCAGCATCATTAGGAAGGATGAAAAGCCTTTAGGGGTGGCTGTGCAAGGCTCATGGAGCTCCTGCTGGATGCTCCAGCCTTTGGAGCCACCCCAGGAGGTGCAGGAGGGACAAAGCTGTCCCCCAGGAGCAGATGCTGCACCCCTCGTCATGCCTGGGGTGCTCGGATAAACCCCAGCAGGGAAGGGGAGCTCTTACAGCAGGAGCAGGTGGGAATGGTGCTCCTGGAGCCAGGAGGAAGCTGTGGAATCCCAGATTGCCTCGAGCACAGCCAGGACTCACTGCAGGCTCAGCGTGGAGCCCAACCCAGCCCTTTGGTCACCCCCGTCTGGAAGAGGAGCAGCTTGGGACAGAGATTTCCCAGCCGTTCTCCTTCCCTTCAGCCGGTGTTTCTGTAACCTGCACACCAGGCCGTGATTCCCAGGAAAAGCTCGGTGCTCCAGCGGGGCTGGAGAGGAGATTGCTCCTGATGGGAAGCTGCTCAGCCCTGTGCCAGAGGGGAAGGAAGTCCCTGCTGTGGCCGTGACCTCCTGGCCCAGGTGAGGAGGTGCCCAGAAATGAGAGGCAGCTGCAGAATTTGCCTCCTCCCAGGACTGGGGAGGCCAGAGCAGCTTGAGGTGACCCCGGAGCAGGAATGGACCCACCCAGGTGTCACTGCAGGACTGGCTCAGCCTCTCAGGATTTACAGCAGACTGGGGAATTTCGGGTTTCCCAATCACGGCTTCGCAAAGCAAACAGACAATTCCTGCCATTCTCTAACCTCTCCTTAACCTCTCACTCTGGCTTCCAGGTCCAGGAGAAAATGCAGTGGGAAGAGTTGAGCTGCTCTGCTGGGGAGCGACTTCTTCATCAGCTTCGATGAGAGAATTTGGTGAAAGCATTTGGTGAAATGCAGTGCCCATCCTGATGTGACCTCACAGAATTATCACCACTGTCACACTGCTAAGAAAGGAAATAAAAGCCCAAAATGATCTTTGGGGCTGACAGGATTTGCCCAAATCACCTGGCTAAAATCAGGAACATTCCCTGAGCGACCAGGAACAGCCTGAGACTGCAGCCCAGTTGCCTCCATGCCTCTCTCTAACCACCAGACGACCCACCCTGCGTGAGCAAACGGAATAAAATCTGAAAGAAAACAAAAATCTGACTTGAAAAATGTGCTCCGCGCAGAACCAGAATGTTCGGCACGGAGAAAAAGGATGCAGTCCAACGTTTTACTTCCAGGCAAACATTTCAAAATGGACTTATAATGTAGCCTTTCATTTCGGTTTTATATGAAGGTTTTACTTGAACTTGTAATGAAGATGGAAAAATCCGAGGTTGCCATGGCTCCTGGCACTCTGCCTAACGCACTCCAATCTTTTTCCCCTAATAAAGGAGATTTCTGAAACCCCCCCAGAAAAAGGGAAGAGTTAAAGACCCCATAAACCACTGTAGGACCAAGAATATGATTTCATGTACAGCAAGTTTGCCATCATGGGCAGGTAATCATGTTCATTTTTTATCTCCTCAGCGATGAGGCCCAGAGTTCTGCTCTGGGTGGTTCTGGTGATAAACATGAAAATTCCCAGGGTAAGAAAATTGAGTGGTGTGGAGCAAATTCCCTCAGGCTCTTTTTGGGATGTTCTCCTGCTGTTTGACCTTGCCATGGAGGAGGAAACTGGGATAGTTGGGATGCTCCTGAGCCTTCAGCTCCATCCCCCCAGGGATGCCCCCTCCTGGGTGGGATTCCAGCTGTGCCAGGGTCTGCTCCGCTCCCAATCCAGCAAAATTCGGGATAGCTCAGGGCACTGAGCAGAGCTTGAGGAACGTTTGGTCCGAATCCTGGGCTGGAGGTGGGTTCAGGCAGTGGATTTTGGGCTGGGATGGGAGGTGGGGCTGCTCCGAGCCGGGATGGACACCCTGGGGCCTCTTCCACCCAAGCCAGGATGATTTAATGATGATGATTTAACAATGGTGATTTAATGATGATGATTCAATGATGATTTATTGATGATGATTGATGATGATAATGATTTGATGGTGATTTGATGATGGTGGTGATTTGATGATGATGATGATGGTGGTGGTGATCCGACGGTGATGATGATATGATGATGATGATGATAATGATTTGATGGTGATTTGATGATGGTGGTGATTTGATGATGATGATGATGGTGGTGGTGATCTGATGGTGATGATGAGATGATGATGATGATGATGATGATGATTTGATGATGGTGGTGATTTTGATGGTGATGATTTGATGATGATCTAATGACGATTTGGTGATGGTTTATTGATGATGATGATGATGATGATGATGATGATGATGATGATGATGATGATGATGATGATGATGATGATGATGATATCAGAGGCAGAAAGCAGCTGGAAGGGGGAGAAGAGGCAGCTTGGAGCCATCTCCTGACCCTTTGCAGCTCCCTGGCCAAGCCAGGATCCAGCAATTTCTCCTTCAGCTCCCTTCTCCTGACATCCTTGTTCTTCATCCAAGGCAGCAGAATGGCTCTGGCCATTCCACTGTCCTCTCCAGGATGGATTTGCTTCCTGAATTCAGGGCTTTGTCACTTTTTCCCTTTCAATTTCCTTGGAGATCTTGGTGGGACATGATTTGATCCACGCAGAATTGGCCTTCGAGGTCTCCTCAGAGGAGCCTGAGCCTGCTGGAATTTTTGGGGATGGATGGGCAGTGGGAATGCTCAGAAATCACCAGAGATGGTTCAAAAATGGTTGTGATGTTCCTGTAGGTGGGAAGCAGCACCTGGAGATGTGATAAATCCCGGGGGTTATCCTGGTCCTGAGGACAGCAGGGAAGTGCTGATGCTCTCGTTCTCTCCAGGCTTTCAGGGGATCCTTTCCAGGCCAGAGCTCCTTGGCTTTTCCAAGTGGTGGCTGCCTGCCAGCCCCATTTATTCCCAACATGTGGTTCTGATTTGAAAATGTCCAGATCTCGAAATCTTTAATCTTCTCACACCTCAGGATTTTTTGTTTTGGTTTGGTTTTGGGGAAGGCCGAACCATGTGCTCGGGATAATGGTTAAAAAGCAACACAGACAGTTTAACGGGGGGAAAAAAAAAGGAAAGAAGAAAGAGAAACTAAAATTATTTATATATTAAAAAAAAAAAAAAAAATCCAGCTGGTGCTTTTCTGGTCTCAAAGGTGCAGTGTGGAAATCTGGGGATGCTTTTGTTTGTTTCAGCTCTGTAATCCCTGATGAAACTCCGGGAATTTAGTGATGAGAAAGATCCTGATAGATCCCTCCAGATGACAAAAATTGAAATATTTTTAAGGTTGAAGAGAGCTGTCTTCCCAGAGGTTCAAATCCAATCCTGGTCTGGTGTAAACTGGAAGGGCTGAGTGCCCTCCCTGGGCAGGATCAGCAGGGCAGGAAGGTTTTCCTGGGGGTTGGGAAGGTCCCTGGGTGAACTTCCCAAAATCCCTCCAGGAGTTTGGGAAGGTCCCTGGGTGAACTTCCCAAAATCCCTCCAGGAGTTTGGGAAGTTCACCTGATCTGTGCAGGGATTTGGGAAGGTGACCTGATCCCTCCAGGGGTTTGGGGAGGTGACATGATCTGTTCTGGGGTTTGGGAAGGTCACCTGCTCACTGTCCTGCTGCCTGGCTGATACGGAGGTGCTGAGAGGGGACAAATCATGGAATCATGGAAGGGGTGGGGTTGGAAGGGACCTCACAGCTCATCCTGTTCCACAGGGACACCTCCAGGTTGCCCCAAGCTGGCCACGGACACTCCCAGGGATGAATTTCCTGCTAATTACCAATCTAAACCTGCCTTTATTTAATTCACAGCCTTGGGGATGTTGTAGCTGCGGTGGCACAGCTGTGGGGGACACAGCAGCCAGCTGGAATCCCAGAATCATGGAACGATTTGGGCTGGAAAAGACCTTTAAATTCCTAAATTCCAACCCTCCTGCAATGAGCAGGGACACCTTTGACTCAGCCAGGCCACCAGAGCCCCGTTCCAGCCAGGATGTGCCGGCAGGAATGGGGTGGGAGGAGAGAGCCCTACCCCTGCTCCCACCGAACAACTGGACTGGGGCTGTTCCCTCTCCCTCCTTCCCACCCCTGGGGCTCTCCTTGGAGCACGAGGGCTTTTCCAGCTCTCCCTGTGCACCAGGAGTTAAGGGGATGGAGCAGCTGGGAAGATAAGAAGCAGATGATAAGAAGCAGATGATAAAGGCTGCAGGGGATCACGTTTCTATTGCAGCCAGTGCAGACTCATTAGAATGCAGCCCCCAGTCCCACAACACGCAAAGAAAGGAAAAAGCACAAAATTCCCGCTTTTTCCTCCCCCAGGAAAGGAGCCGAGCGAGCACCAAATCCATGAGGATGTGGAATGACTCAGCTTTGCTGCAGAGAGCTGGAACAGACCCAGCCACCAAGGTGTGCAGGGCTGCTCCAGGGGGCTTTACTGGGAGCACTGGGAGCTGGCTACGGGGGCACTGGGCTGGCCTGGCCCTCTCGGGGAGACACTTTGGGATTCCTGTGTTCCAGGTGGGACTGGGAGCACTCTCACTGCTCATCTCTGGATTGTCTTGGCTCTGGTTCGGAGGGACAGGACTTGCAGCAAACCCGAGGGGTCCTGGCAGGAGATTTTAGGGCACCCCAGCCAGGGATGTGGCACAGCTCCCCAGGGCCGCTGGGATTTCTAAAGGAAGCAGAAGAGCCTTGTGGTTCCCTCCCAGCTCAGGTTATTCCATGATTCCATGAGTTTCTCGCTGTTTCCACCATCAGAGAGACCTGCCGGGCTCTCATCCCCCCAAGGCAGAGGTGACCACGTCCATACTCGTGTGCTGACCCGGTACCTGAGCATTCTTTTTGCCAAAATGGTCGGAATTCTGCTATTCCCGGGCCTTTAACGCCACCTATCCTTGAGCATTCCCAGGAAAGGAGGTCGCTCTTTATCCGGTGACTCAGACCCTGCAGCTCCCCGTGGATCAGCTGGATGCGGATGCCTGCCCAGCCTCGAGTTTCACTTCCATTCGTTTGTTTTCCTTTTCTTTTCAACTTTATTTTCCTCTCCTCTGCAGTTCATTAGCATCTTCCCTTTCCTTGCTTGCTTCCCCCCCCGCCTCCCCAAGCTTTCTTCTGGAGCTCAGAAGTATTTCACTGTGGGCTGCCAAATGATTTCTATCTCAGTGAAAAAGAACTTGCTATTTCCTGAAAACCTACCGCTGTTTTCTCTCTCTCTCTCTCTGCCCCCCCTCAAATCCTCTCCGAGGATTGACACAAATCCAGGTAACTTGATAAGAAGGCAGTGAAAACAAATGGATTCTGCTTGGCAAAGGTGCGTCGAGAAGGGCAGCGGAGTTGGGCAGCTTGGGAATTGTCTCTGCCCACATCTGACTTTTAAATTCCCCCCAGTGCCAAATTTTTGCAGGGGAGCAATGACAAAAGAAGAGGCTCTGGAGTTTTCCACTTGTGTGAGGGTTTGTTTTGGTTTTTTTTTTTGGGTATTTCAGACATTGTTTGGGAGAAAACTCTGAGGTGACAGCGTTGGGTCAGCTCAATTTGATGTGGTTTCCCTCCTGCTCCCACCACCCATCCCACCCACCTGCCACCCCTTCACCCCGTAATATCCCAAAAACCCCACAGCCACGGCTGTTAATCCCAGTAAAATTCCCAGTTTAACCATTTCCCAGTGTCCCAGGAGCTGGGATGGGCACCAACCTCTGGCTGCTGTTCCCAAAGTGCCTCCAGTGCCTCGGGGATGTCCCCATTCCAGGGCACGCCGGGATAAGATTTATATTTTATTTTCCACAGGGTTATTTGGTGAACTGGAGCAAAAAGAGAATCGAAATCTCCACTTAACGAGGCGATTCTTTTATTGGGCTGATTTTCAAGAGCATTTTACCTCTCAGCACAGGGGAAGTCAGGCTTTTAAGGAGTTTATTTCTTTATGGTGCCTTCATTTCCGAAGGCTTCGCTGGGCTCCGGGGTCGATTTCTGTTTGGTTTGGGACTCGGAGAGCCGAGCCTTTGAACCGAGCACTGGTGGGATTAGGAACTCTGTTTGTCAGCCGGGTTTTGGTGTTGCATAACTCACAAATATCCTCCAGCATCCAAGAAAATGGATGAGCTCGGGGTTTTTTTTTCCTCACCCCTTCCCCCTCTCGAGCCCTCCCCATCTTCGCTGTGATTTTTTTATGGTCCGTGATTGGAAGCAAAAGGTCTAAAAGAGAGAGGAAATCAAGCCCGTCAATAAATGCTAAAAATATTTAGTGTGGCAGCCTCTGTATTTTCTTTTTTGTGAAACACTGATTAATATTCAGTGGTTGAAGGTTAATACCCCATTCATTTTATTCCCTTTACATCCTCTGCACAGCAGTCGCTGCTCCAATTTCGACTCCTAATTCATGCAAATCTGGTTCCAATCAGGATATTAGGAACTCACTGCATAAGCAGGGGGGGAGTCAAGGAAAAAGCAAAAAAAAAAAAGCTGGAGAAATCACCCAGTTGTCAAACTTATCTTTGGGGACAAGTCCAATACACACATGGACACCCCAAATCCACAGCCCTGCCAGTGCAGGGTGTTTATTGTGCATTTCTCTCCTTCCAAACGCAGAGGGAACATCCACGGAGGAGTTTTTGGCAGGCACAACCACAAAGTTTTTGTTTGGATTCGGCAGCAGAAGTCTCTGGCCCGGCTTACAAAGGAGCTGGATGATAATAAAACCTCATGCAGAGTTTAAAACTCAAGGCTCAGTGCAGGGACTGGGTGATCCCAGCTCAGGTGAGGTTCTCAAGTCCAGCTTGGTGCCCCAAACACAAAGTGCAAGAATAACACAGGGAAAATGACATTTGTTTCTTTTCCCTCTTTTTTCCACCCCCTTTTTTTTATAAATGTGAGTGGGAAGCACTTTTGTCTGTGGATCCTGTGTTTTCCACCCTCTTTGAGGGTTCTGTGTGGTCCTGGCAGGGGTTGGAGGTGGGATCTTGGGTCCTGCAGGTTGAATCCCAGTTATCCCAGCTCCAGGATCCTCCGGAGGGCTGCCTGTCCATCATCTCCCATGGGAATATTCTCTGGATCCTGAGGAGAAGTACCACATCCCAAACTGCCTCGATCCCAGAGGATTTGCCTCGGGAAAGGTGCAGGGTTTAGGAATCCCAGGTGGGAATGTCAAACCCGGTGCCTTTGGGGGTGAGGCTGGGGGGTCCCGCAGCTCCTGCCCGCCCAGGGGTGGGCACAGCTTTGCTGCTCCGGGATTTTTCCCAAAGTCAGGGTGTTGTGAGAGCCATGGTGGGGGTCCCCCATCCCCACCCGATGTGCTGGAGCGGGAATTCCCTGCCTGTGCCTTCCCGGTGTCCTGGAGCCCCTCTCCAAGCCGGGCCTGTGGCGAGGAGGGCGGCTGGGGTTTGATTTGGATGGGATTTAAGGAAGAACAGTTTTACAAGGAGGGTGGGGAGGCCCTGGCACAGGTGCCCAGAGAAGCTGTGGCTGCCCCTGGATCCCTGGCAGTGTCCCAGGCCTGGCTGGAGCGCTCTGGCCCAGAGGGAGATGTCCTGTGGTGGGGACTGGATGGTTTTGGGTGGGAGCATCCATGGGAGGCCTTGGCCAGCGGGCAGGAGGATGTGCCCATCCCACATGGCCCCCGAGTGTGACCCTGCCTTCCTCCAGGAGCTGCTGCTCCTCAGCCTCCTCCGGGGCAGGAGCCGTTCCCCCTCCGACTCTGAGAAACGAGCGCGGGCTGCAGAAG
The DNA here is from genome assembly GCF_971803275.1 of Cyanistes caeruleus. Classification (NCBI taxonomy): domain Eukaryota; kingdom Metazoa; phylum Chordata; class Aves; order Passeriformes; family Paridae; genus Cyanistes; species Cyanistes caeruleus. Next base: position 10,217,958 of record NC_141719.1, on the reverse strand, counting down.
GGCCCTGTCTGGCCAAAATGCAAAACTTCCCCACAGGGCACAAGCGGGCTGTGTTTTTCCGACCAGGGAACAGCGCTAGGCCCCTTTCATCACCTTTCTTCTGCACTTCTTTCAGAAGTGATTTAAATTGGAGGCAATAGTATTGAACCTCTGACACTCTGAATCGCACGCCTCAGCTCCAGACTTTTTCTAGAGCCACTCTGCCTGCAGCTCTTGTGGTTTGGTCTGGGTTTTTTTTTTCCTCCCCCCTCAGCATTTGTTCTTTCCACTCTGTTTGTGCCACCTCGGTGAAATTTCAGTTCATTTTTTTTGCCTCGGTATAGGAGAAAGTGCTGGTGACTGCTGAGGGCTCCTTTCCCAATTCCATTCCAAATCCAAACGCTTCCAACCCTTCCAAAAACGTGCTGAGCCCTCATCCCCACCTCGGGATGAACACCCAGCAAATCCCAGATTGCTGAAGAGAAAGGAAAAACCGGCTTGGAAGCCCCTCTGGAAAGGGGCCAAGGCACAATCCCAAGGTGTGGGGGTAAGAAGGGCAGCGTCGCCCTCGGAGCTGGATGGAGCAGGAGCTGCTCCCACCCTCTCACACCCAGCTCCTGCTTTTCCAGCCCTGATTTTGAACCAGCTGAAGGAAAACACTTGCAGGCAGCAAAAACAGTGCTGGAAAGCTGTGTCTGCTGAGAGTGGGAACGGCTGGGAGCTCCTCGGGGGCCGAGGATTGGTGGGATTGTCACCGAGGATTGGTGGGATTGTCACTGAGGAGCTTGGGTGGGGTGGGATGACCCTGCTGTGGGTCTCTGAGGGCGCTGCTGGATGGGTCAGGACAAACACAGCGTTTTTGGGGGGCTGCCCTTGCCTGGGCTTCTCCTCTCCCAGCAGCAAAGCCCCAAAGGCTGCTGAGCAGCCTCGCTCCTTTGTTTTAGTGGAGCCCAGGTGGGAATGCTGGAGCAGCCGTGGAAGCTCTGGCTGCAGGAATGAGCCTCACCAGGTGCCCCGTGTGCCCCAGGCTGCTCCTTTGCTTCAGCTGCTTGGTGGGACCCCATCTCTGCCTGATTTCCAGGTGAAAGCCTCTGGAGCTTCCTGAGGTCTCTCCAGGGAGCTGTGGGAATGCTGCTTCCTTCAATCCCATGGGATCCAGAGCCTCTGAGGAGAAAGGAGCCAGAGATCACCTCCCCTCAGGTACTGTCCCCATCCCCAGGATGCTGTGGGAAGGGAGGTGATGTTCGGTTTCATCCCATCCATCCTGACGTGAAATATCCATGGATTCATTTGGGATCAGGTGAATCCTGGTCCTCTCCAGGTATTGTCCCTATCCCCAAGATGCCATGGGAAGGGAATGTTTGATTTCATCCCGTCCATCCTGATGTGAAATATCCATGTATTCCCTCGGGATCAAGTGAATCCTGCTCCTCTCCAGGTACTGTCCCCGTGATGCAGTGGGAAGTTAGGTGATGTTTGATTTCATCCCACCCATCCTGATGTGAAATATCCATGGATCCATTTGGGATCAGGTGGATCCTGCTCCCCTCCAGGGAAGGTTTCCGTGCTGCCTGCACGCTGCGGGGAGGGAGCGCTGTAAATCACCCACGTGCTGCCACAGATGGCTGCAGCTTTCCCTGTCAGCTTTGCAGTTGCTTTCCCTCGTGCCCTAATTGAGACCAGAAATCCAATTAGACCCTAATCCCGTCCTTTTTGAAGTCCCTGGCTGCAGCCAGGGAATGAGAGGGTGGATGGGATGCTGGTGACGGGACCAAGCGGTGCTGAAATCCCTGCCCAGATGATGAAATGCATTTCTGGGACCCATCCTCGTCGGGACCTGGGGAATGCCGAGCCTTGCCGCTCCCATCGGGGACAGCAGATGTTCCGAGCCGGCTGGGGCTCTCCCTGCTCCTCATTTTCCAGGGCAGGCACGAGCCTGGAGGGAGGGAAGGGCTGCTGCTGCTGCTGGAAGTGTTTATTTGCACAGATGCTCTGGGAGAGGGGAGCTGGGACAGATATTTCAGTGAGGCCCCTTTAAGCAAACTCCCCCAAAGGTGCTGGTTTAGAAGTTTCCTTGATTTAGGAATTTTGGGAGCAGCTCTGAGCAGCCCCTGCTTGATGGCAGCTGGAAAATTGCTGTGGCTGACTCTGGAGTGAGTCTGTGGTGCCAGGATGGGGAGCAGGGCATGGCTCTGCCTCAGCCACTGGCACTCACAATTAATTGTCTCCTAAAAATAGAAAATATTCCAGAACCCTGGAAATCACTGCCCTTGGAGTTCATCCGGCAGATGTGTGTGTTGTGTATATTTTTAACATGAATATACATGTAGTGTGTGTACAGTATGCACTCATATATTTATTTCTATTTATATGTATATTCATATTTATAGCTATGTTTATAAATATTATCTATATGTATATTCATATTTATATGTCTATATTTATATACAGATGTATATTTAATATTTATATATATATCTGTATTCATACTTATAGTTAGAATTATATTTTTACTTTTATGTATTTATACGTATATGTATATGTATATGCATATGCATATGTATATGTATATGTATATGTATATTTATATGTATATTTATATTTATATTTATATTTATATTTATATTTATATTTATATTTATATTTATATTTATATTTATATTTATATTTATATTTATATTTATATTTATATTTATATTTATATTTATATTTATATTGTTTAGTTATAGTTACAGTTATAGTTATAGTTATAGTTATAGTTATAGTTATAGTTATAGTTATAGTTATAGTTATAGTTATTTATGTTTGTGTTTATATCTGTGTTTAGATTTTTATTTTATATTTTTTTAATTTATATTAATTTATATTTATTTATATTTATTTAGATTTTTTTTAGATTTATTTAGATTTTTTTGGTGTGTTTGGCAGAGGTTTTGAGGAGATTTGCTGTATTTCAGGGCACTGAGAGCAGCACAGCTTTGATCCCTGGATGGGCCCTTCATGATCCTTGTGTGTCCCTTCCAACTGGGAATATCCCATGGTTGTCCTTAGGGAATAATCCTGGGATTGCTGCCCACAGATCAGGGGAAGCTCTGCAGCCTGGGGGGTTCCCGAGGGACACCAGGAACGCCCTGAGCAGTGGAAGGGGCTCCAGGAAGCTCCACATGGATCCAACCCCATCCCGCAGCTCCTGGAAGCTCCTCACGGATCCAAACCCATCCCGCGGCTCCAGGAAGCTCCACATGGATCCAACCCCATCCCGCAGCTCCTGGAAGCTCCTCACGGATCCAACCCCATCCCGCAGCTCCTGGAAGCTCCTCATGGATCCAACCCCATCCCGCGGCTCCTCAAGCTCCACATGGATCCAACCCCATCCCGCGGCTCCTGGAAGCTCCACATGGATCCAACCCCATCCCGCGGCTCCTGGAAGCTCCTCATGGATCCAACCCCATCCCGCGGCTCCTCAAGCTCCACATGGATCCAACCCCATCCCACAGCTCCTGGAAGCTCCTCACAGATCCAACCCCATCCCGCGGCTCCTGGAAGCTCCTCACGGATCCAACCCCATCCCGCGGCTCCTCAAGCTCCACATGGATCCAACCCCATCCCGCAGCTCCTGCAGGATCCGGCTGGGCCTTGGTGCTGCAGAATTACGGAATGCCCGAGGCTGGAGAAGACCTCTGGGGTCACATCCAGCAGCACACAAACTGCTCCGGGCTTGGCACTAACCCGGGGCTGGGTGTGGCACCCCAAATCTTCCAGCCCAGGACCTGCTGGAGCTCAAATTCCCAGCAATTCCCTCTCCCCTCTACCTGCCGAGGAAAAACAGGAAAAGGAACCAAATTAGCTCAGCCACTGAACCTCCCCAAAGCCACAACACGGAATCCGAGGCTCCATTGGTTTTTCCTGCCCTGCAGCAGCCAAGCAATCGGCTTTGGTGTCCCAGGCTGCTGTTGTGGGGGAAACAAGAAGGGAAAAAAATGAAGGGGTGAGATTCCGAGCTCAGGGCCTCCCTTTGCATTGTTATTATCCTCTTCCCATCCTGGAAAAAGACTCCAAAATAGACTCCAAACCCATTTTTCCTGCAGGTTTAAATTAGCCTGAAGGTTATGGCAGGAACAGAACTGTCTGGCTCTTGATGTTTTGTGTCAGGCAAGACAAAATTGTGTTGAATTTGGGAATTTTAGTGTTTGGTTGGGATCCAGCTCCGGAGGGTTCAGGGATGAGTTTCCATGGGAATGCAGCTGTGGCTGTGTCACATCTCCTGTGGCTTGGCACGTCCCACGTGGTGACAAGAGTGCTCCAGCACCACTCAAGCGCTTTTAGGTGGTTGTTGTGTGGCTCTGCTTTTGTCCTGCTGAAAAACCCAACCAAAACCTCAAAACCCGACCCCAGAATGTGATAATTGGAGCTGGGATTGTCTCGGCCGTAAATTTCAAGTGTGTTTTCTACAGAGGGAAGGATATTCTTGTACCTGGGAATGATGGAAGTCCCCAAAGGGCTCAGGAATGAGATGAAAAAAGGCAGAAAATCCAAATTTTCTGGGAATCTCGAAAGCTATGCCAAAAGACAAGGTGAAAAAATAGGGGATTAATTCTGGAGACATTTATAAAGACAATTAAATACAAAATCTAGAAACTCGAGCTGCTCTATGGTGGTTTAGGAAGGAAATATTTCCTCCAGAAGGGCACCAGGAATTTCCAGGGAATGGGAATGAAGCCTTCCCAGATGCACACACCTGCTCCAACTCCTCCTGCAAAGAGGGACCTTTTAAAGTGCAATTATCCTTCAAAACTGTGAATTTAAAGTCATTTTGGCAAGGCTGGTAGAGCAGAGAAGGGAAACATAGACGGATTCAACCTTTATTTTACACAGAATTGTTTGTTTCTCTCTCCTGGGCTTCTGTTGTTCCCCAGCCTGCAGATTCCTGCTCCTCCACTGGCAGAATTCCCCCCGTGCCCGTGATCCGAGCCTTTCCCTGTTTGCTCCTGGCTCTTCCTCAAACAAGCCTTGCTCCTGCTGCCTCCTGGGGATGCTTTAGGCTGGGGCTGCGCACGTCCAGGATTTAAACACAACCTCAAGGCTCGTTTTTTTGGGAAGGAAAGAAAGGACTGGAGGCAGTGAAAAGGTGGGAAATGTGAAAGGGGAGGGAATGTGGAATGGACCTCGGGGTGCTGCTGGGTTTGCTTGGTTGAGGCTGATGCAGTTTCATTTCCTGCTGGTGGGGCTGGTCCCCCCCACCAATCCCACTGGAGCAGATCCCAAACTCCCTGGATCAACCTGTGGATCCAAATTGGGATCAAACATTGTCACCCCTCACTGCCAGCTCCTCACACAGCTTCAGGCAGAGTGACCAACCCCGAGTGGAAACCCTCAGGGGCACCAAATCCTCCTTTAGCCTTCCAATTAACTCCTGATCCCTCTGCTCCCATAAATTCCTGGCTGTTCTGCCCCTGTTTGTGTGTTCCCACTGGAAGCACCTCCCTGAGGATCTGTCTGTGTGGTTTAGGCTCAGCTGGGCCGTGCCAGTGGCCACACCTCTGGGCAAAGCACACGGAATTGCAAAGTTTCCTTTTCTTTCCCCCTTTTCCTCCCGTTTCACGTCAAACCAGCAGACGCCCGTCACCCTCCTCAGCCCCGGCTCTGATGCAAGCTTTTTCCACCTGGCCAAGTCAGGCCTTCAAAAATATAAACAAATAGGAAAAGAAAAGGAAAAAAAAAAAGAGAAAAAAAAGAAAAAAAATCTTTTTGGAGATATTTTTAAAGGCATGACACAGAGGAGGGTGACACACTCGCTGTGCTCAGTGGGTGGGAGCAGGGCTGGTTTGTGTTGTTCTTGTCCCTGGGCCCAGCATTGCAAGTGGCCACCTTGTTGTGGGGGGCTGAGAAGAGTGTGGGGCACGACCCCCTGTGCCACCAGGGGGGTGCTGGGGAGGTTTTGTGGGGTGGCTGATGGTGCTGCAGGGCTGGTTTGTGCCTCTGAGCGTCATTGGGATGGTGGGCTCGGAATTAGGGATGTTTTATTTCCTTCTTCGTCCTGTTCTGCTGCAGTTCCATCTTTCCATGACCATCTGAGGGGGGCTCGTCCTTAGGTAGGGATTCTGGGGATGGAGGGAACCAGGGAGCAGGGATGGAGCTGGGATGGAGCTGGGATGGAGCAGGGATGGAGCAGGGATGGAGCAGGGATGGAGCAGGGATGGAGCAGGGATGGAGCAGGGATGGAGCAGGGATGGAGGTGGCAGAGGCTGATGCTGGCCAACATCTGCCGGCCTCACCCATGACCTTGTGGTTCTGCAGCCCCATAAAGGGCAGCTGAGAGAGGTTCCAGGAGAGGCCCTGGGAGAGGTTCTGACTTTGGAGGCTCCAGCAGAGCCGGGAGGAGCCGGCCTCATCCCCTGGCGTCGGGGAGGGAGCGCCAGGCTGGGATTTGAGGCTGCCCAGGGTCAGGAGCCGGGCACTGCCCCAGCCCTGGCGGCCTCTGAGGGCTCCTCTTTCCTGGCTCCACTCTTGGAGACTCTGTGCAATGCCTGGAAGGGGCTGTGGAGAACCTTCCCTGGGTTTGCAGGGAAGGATGAGGCCTGCTGAGGCCCCAGCACACGATGGGCAGAGCTGCTCTAGGGTGGGTGTAAAGCTTTACCTGGGTCTGCTCCTCGGCTGGTTCCCCACCCTGGCCTCTCCCTTTTGCTTTGACTTTCTCTTCTCTGGTTTTCCCACCAAATCCATTCCCAAATTCCCTTCCTGGCTGGGCCCTGGACACCTGGGCTGGCCCAGCTCCCTTCCCACACCCAGCAACACTCAGGGATGGTGGCCACCAGCCCTGCAGGCCTTGGAGGACAGGGATGGATGGGCACCAGGATGGGCACAGGAACAACTCCCGGAGATCCCCTGGATCTTTCAAATCTGCAGGAGCAGAGCTGAGGATGCCCCAGGCATTCCCAGTTTTATTGGGACCACCGTGCACTGTTTATTCCCAGTTTTTCTTGGACATTCATGGAAACTTTGCTCTCCTTGCAGCACGCTCTGGGGTGAAGGTTTGGTGTCTTAACAAGACCCAACAAGACCTGGAGGCCAGCTCAGAAACCAGAGAGGCGTCTTTCTAATCCCAAAGCAGAGGCAGTGAGGAAAAGCTGCCTGGAAAAAGGAGAATTACCTTTTAAAGTAAGTTTAATTTCTGTAAAAAAGACAAACAGCTAGCCCTTTGGAAATGTTGGACCCAGGTTTGCTCTGTAAGGCTGGAAACAGGAGAAAAATCTGTCTTTTGGCCCATTTGTGTGTGCAACTCCCTGTGAAACGAAGGGATGTGCTGCTGCATTCCCTGCATCCACGGGGCAGCCGGAGAACAGGGAAGGACAGAGCAAAGCCCTGAGCTCTCCCTCTCTCCCACCAGCTCCGTGCTGCTCCCAGGCCTTGATCCCCCACCACGACCAATGGATGCTGGCCCTGTTTTTATGGGGACTCCCCACCGAGGCAGACGCCAGTTAAAAGGTTACTGCCCAGCTGCGAGAGATGTAGACAGGCTAACAGCTCCATGGCGGGGTGACCTCATATCTCATATTTATTGACTAAATGTGGCTTGAACTAGTCACCACCAGTAAAATAAACCACAGCCCCGAGTGCTGCAGGAATATTCCATGGCACACACGCTCCCAGGTCCTCGTCACACTCTCGCTTTCACTTGGGTTTACTAAAGAAAAAAAAAAAAAAAAAGAGGTAAAAGCCTCGTTACTAATCTCATTTCTTTTACAAGGTGGGTCCTGCAGAAACCCTTTCAGTGCAGGGTTGGTTTTTCCTCTGAGGAGAGATGGGAATCTCTCTGGGTTTGCTCCGGTGGGGAGGGGGGGAACGAAACCTTTGGATTATTTTTGTGACAAAGCTTGATTGGATTAGGATGGGCATGTCAGGCTTTAACAGGATCTGGGCACAAGAAGCTTTTTTGTGTCCATGGAACACTTGCTGCCTCACGGATGAGAAATCCATTGAAAAATCAGGAGGCTGCCCCCGGTTCTGCCTGCCTGTAGAACTCTTTTTTGGTATAAAGTGATTAATTTCTTACTTCTGCTGTGAGTTAAACCTGTTCAGCCTCAGAGATGTTCTTTTGGAGTGTCTCCACCTGAAGGCAGGGACAGCATCCAGCAGGGATGGGGGAAAAGTAGGAAAAGCTTTTCCAGTTTAGGCTGGATCTCTCTATATTCCTGCCTGGGATCCACTCAGAATTTGTGGAAAATGCTGGAATGTTTGCTTTAGTGTCCAGGATTCAAGGATTGGAAGAGCTGGGCATGGAGGGGTCCCCATCTGTGGAGGGATTTAGATGTGTAGATGTGGTTTAATGGTGGCCTTGGCAGTGCTGGGGGGTTGTTGGACTCCAGCTCATGAAGGCCTTTTCCAGCTGAAATGATTTTGTGATTTGTTTTCTGAGCTCTGAGTGGTCGCTCCCCTTCAGCATGAAGTGGGAGAAAACCACGGCACAAACACTTGGAATGCGAGTTTGTGATTCTGCTTCAAGCAAGAAGGAGAAATTCAGTTTGTCCCATCCCTGGCACCCCAATTCCTGTTGGAATCCCTGTCCTGACGCAGCCTCTGCCCTCCTCACCAGCCCTGGCTGCTCGGAGACACCGGGGCTGTTGCACACCTGGTGTCACCTTCTCCATCCCCCAAAATCTCCCTCCAAGTGCCCATTTCTCAGTGCCTCATGACCCAAACCCCTCCAGGGTGTCGTGAACAGTCTGATTTGGGGTTTATTAGCTCAGGGCTGCTGGCAGATCCACGGGGAGCCTGGAGCACGAGGGGATGCGGGCTGGAAAAGCGCAGTGCAGGTGTTGCCGTAACGGGGTGCCTGGGATCACCCTGCCGGTCACAACTCCTGACGCTGTGTTTCCCTTTGGAGATTTACGTGCACATGGAGGGGGTGTGGAAAGTGCTGGAAAGAAGAGGGGCTTGGCACGGGGATGGGATGCAGATGTTCCAGCTGTGAGCCCACCTCAGCGCGGAGCCCAGCAGCTCTTTGTGGCTGCCTCGCCGAACAGCCCCAGCCCAGAAATCTCCTCCCTCACCCATTAATTTCCCAGCTAAACTCATTAAAGAAACTCAGAACTCCAGACCTGGGAGAATGAGAATGGTTATCTGGATATCCCCAGGGACGTGCAGCAGCGGTCAGAAGTCGTCTTGGCCGTGTCACCTGGGATCTTACCCTAATTATTATCTTGTTATTTATTTTTTCAAGCTAATGTAGAGATAAGATAATGAGGATCAGGGAAAGGAGGTGGGATGGCCTCGTTAATGTTCTGTAGGGATGACGATCCCTGCCTCTGGCTGGGGGGAGCTCTGCCAGCAGACTGTAGAAAAATTGGATTTCTGCGACCACAACATTCCCTCTTTCCTCTCTGTTTTTTAGCTCGGAATAAATAATTGCGTGTCCTGCTGCCTGTGAGAATATTTTGGAAGGTGACCAAGGTTGCTGGGGTGGTTTTGGGCCGTGTCCTGGCTGTCCCAGGCCTTCAGCACCACAAAGCCACCCCTGGGCTGGGGCCACCACCCTCCCCGAGCCTTGGGGCCGGGCCCGTCGTGTTCCACACTTTCCACCTGAGGCCATAAATCAGCGCAGGGCTGGATTAAAGCTCAGCTTGGATTCCCTGGCAGTTTTGCTGTTTGCACTGAACCTTGCAGAGATTTGGATGTGAGCTGGAGATTTATGGCTATTTGCAGAGCCCACGGTTCCAGGTCACAGCTTGGACCGAGGTATTTCCAGGGAATCGTTGCTTCCCTCGGCGTCTTTGGTGGCCCCGTCTGGGGCGAGGCTTTGCGAGAAGAATTCATCCAGGGCTTGTCTCCCTGCTGAGTCTCCTTGGGGTGAGGGGATGGGCAAAACAATCCCGAAAATGCTGGTACAAACATTGCCCAGGAAAAATGGGATCCGTCCATGGAGTCAGGACTCTGTTGGAGACTCGATGGACCAATCCTGGGCAGATCATGAGGGGAAAATGAAAATTAGGGTGGAATCCAGGCTTTATTTTCCTTTTCTCATCCCAAACGTGCCAAGAGGGGTTGTAGAAACCCCAGCTCTGCGTCCCTGACATCCAAATAACCAGGCTGAGATGGTCCATCATGAGATGAAGCAGGGGGATATTCCCCAAAAATCCCATCCCTCAGGAGAAGTGGCTGGGATGCCCAGCTGGACACAGCGGCCACCTGAGCCACCTCCCTGCTGGCCCTGCTGCCAGCCCACGGACACATCCCTACGTGCACAGGCACACGTGTTCCCACCCAAATCCACTCTGGAATTGGAGCTGGAGCCATAACAATATGGCAGTAAAAAATAATGAAATGCCATCATAAAAAAAAAAAAAGGAAAAAATGAAAAAAAAAGATGTGGAAAAGCAATTATTTATTTATGCCTTGGGAACTAGGAATAATACACCTGTTTCATGGGGATGGCTGGCACAAAGCTGGCATTGCAGAGTGGTACTTAATAATTTTTTACCACACTTTATAGGCTCTTTCCTGCAATTAATGCTAAATAAAATCAACATTTCTCCAACGGGTGTTTCTGGCTCTCATTAACTCCCTTCTTGCCATTCAGCATCTCTTTCCCTCTCAATATCTTTTCCTTTCTGTGGTTCTCTTTTGCATTTTTCTTTGCTCTTCTCCTCTCATGAACTCTGCTGGCAGCTTCAAAGAGCAGGGCCTGGTTTTAATTGAATTAACTGTTTTTGGGGAAAACTGGTCCTGAATTAATTTGCTTTGTTTGTTTAGGAAGGAGAAACTTCCAGGATTCACAGCATCCAAGAGCCACCCAAAGTGCCGGGAGATCCTGGTGGGGAAGTGTTGGTCCAGCTCTCAGCAGATGGGAGTCGTCTTCCCACTTTTTCCTTCCCTCCTCGAAATTCCAACTGATTTCAAATGAAATCAGCATTTGCCAGGGGATGCCACTCCCTGCAGCAAAGCTGACAGCAGGTAGGAGAGAGATTCTGAAGGAATAAAAATCTTGGGGATCCATTTTAGAATTTCACATTTTTATATGAAAAATATGAGGTGGAAATGCCCCCAGTTTGGTTGATACTTTTTCTGTTACTTCACTTGATCAGGCCTCAAATAACACCTGTTAATTCTCACCCCAAAAACAAAAGAAGGCGAGTTTTTGCTTTATTTATCCCTTCTTATTTTTGTTTTTTAAATTGCACATTTTCTGGCTTGAGCTTCCATTCTCTTAAAGAAAGAGAAAAAAAAACCCTCCTGATTTTTCACAACAAATGATATTTTGGATTAAAAATCTTAAAATCTCCTCACCCAAAATGCAAGGGTTTATTTCTAACAGCATGGAAATTATATTTAAATATTAATATATATTAAAGTATATTAACATATTCAAGTAGCTGAAGTGAGCTGGGAGAGCATTAAAAAGGCAGCAGCTCCTCACGGATGGTGCCGGCACCTCCAGGGCTCCCAGGTGCTCCTTTTGGAGCCACCTGTGGTGGCCAGAGACCAGTGACGACTCCTTGAGCACAGGTGCGCCCTGCCAGGCTCCCCTGGTCGTTCCCACACTGGTCATTCCCACACTGGTCATTCCCATGTCAATCCTTCCCCTTTCATGCCACAAAACTCTTCCATTTGTCCCTTGCTGAATTATTGTCCCTGAGTGTTTTTTCAGGCTCTCGCTCCAATTTTTTGAAGCTGAAAAAGGCCTGATTTTGGCATTGTTTTTTAGGAATTACCGTCCTTGGATCCTGCTGGAGTTTCCCCCTGACCCTGAACTGCCCATGTGCAGCGCATTTCCAGACACGTGGCTGGGAAGTGCTGTGTGAAAAACCCAGGCATTGTTATTATGAAACCTCCAGGAACAAAATGAATGGATTAATAAACTCCAGAGTCATTAAACCAAACCTCATGTGGATGGAGGAGCCCAGAGCAGAGCAAACCTTGAGCAAACCCAGATTTTCCCAAGGAAACACAAACTGGCTTTAATCAGCAGGGCCAAATCAGTTTTGTTTTCTGAGGTTTCTTTTCTCCTCCCATCTCCTTTTCCATGTTAGGAATTGCAGGAGAGCCCTTTGGCATGAGGTGAAGAGGGGAGCTTTGCCCATCTCTTAATGAATATTTTAAAAAACAACAAAATGCTCTGTTTGGCCTGGCCGGTTCTCACGTTGCTCTCAGGATTTCAGCCAGCCTTTCTGGACATTATCCCTTGCCTAAAGCCCTGCTGTTTGTCCAGAGGTTTGGGATTAATTTAGTTTACTCCCACCAGAAGGTGAGAGAGGCTTGACCATCACCTTCCTCCCTTTTTTTCCTCGTGCCTCCCCAGTGCTTCTCTCTTGCAAAAAGTCACCTTGGCATGGAATTCCTGCCAGGAAAAGTTGTAAATCCCTGTGCTGGGCAAGGAAGAGGGAACTTCCCTTCTCACTTTGCCTTCCTCAAAGCTCCTTTCTGGGGTGAAGAAGGTGGGAGATTCAACCATGGAGAAGAAAGTGATCCTTGCTACAGAGCTCCCTGTTTTTAGGGAAAGCTGTGGTGCCTTCTCACAAGTCCTAAATTTAGTGCCACATCTGCGGGGCCATGTGTGACGCACGGATCAGCCTCATCCCTCATGGGAAACTTCCAGCCTGTGCCACTTTCACCGTCTGGAACAAATGAGCACCTCCTGGTGATGCCATCAGCCCATGGGAGCAGCAGCCAGGGCTGGAGACGTTCTTGGAAGCCGTAGGAGCGTGGGATTGTGTAACCTGTTGGCAAAGGTGCGTGTATCTCTCAATCTGTTGTATCCTGCTCCAGGTTTAGGTCCAGATCAGCAGAGGGATTTAGTCACTCAGCTCTCGGTAATTCCTTTGGAATGTCGATGTTTAATTACATTTTGTCCTCAGCTGAGTCCATCCTCTGTAATTTATCACTGGCAAAGCTGAGCACACAAAGACTTGGAGAAGCTTTTGAGCAGCTGCCGGTTCCTGGGGGTGCTCAGACCTTCGCTTTCCAAACCAATTTATAAATTCTAAAGTCGGTGATCTTCCTCCAGGTCTAACCCAGCCTGATAAAAACGGCACTGTCACCAACTGCTTCCAAACAGGAATGATGGAGCCCTGAAGAAATTCCCTCTGATGAGGCTTGAGATGGTGACCGTGACTCTGAAAAGCTGGAAAGCTCCAGATTCGCTGTCCAGGTGAGATGTCCCACTGATCTTGGAGGGTCTCACACTTGGGAGAGACTTGGAGTCCCCTCAGCCCAGAGGATGAGTGAGTGGCTGGATTCTCTTCAGGAGATCCATCCAGGGCTCTCGGACCACTGTGAATCGTGGAATTGTTAAGGTTGGGAAAGACCTCCAAGATCATCAGGTTCAACCATCAAATGCTTTTCCAACCATAAAATATTTTTAGTAACTTCACTGAAACCACTCCCTCTGATGCAAATCAGTTAAAACCTGAACGTGACAGAACAACCAGCTAAGAGGCCTCAATAAACTGGTTTATACTGGTTTATACTGGTTTATACTGGTTTATACTGGTTTGGGGGGCAGTTTTATGGCTGGTTTAGCAGCCTGCTCAGCAGTGAGTGCTGAGGGCACCATGGCAGCTCTCTGGGACTGTTTTTTGGGAGCTGAGGATGACGAAGCCCCAGGGATAACTGTATTTTCAGACGATATTCCCATGGCCTCACTTGTAGGTGTTTCTCCAGATGAACTCATGGAGTGCAGCATCGTCAGCACCACTGGAGACAATTCCTTGAGGCTCCGGTGGCATCACCCGGGGATTTGTCCCAGCCCAAGTCCCCACACGCCTCATCCATCGTGACTCGGGCGTTACTCACTGCGCTTGTTTTCCTGGGGTTCGGAACCAGCTGTGCCAGCTCCCAGATCCAGCTGAGCAGCATGGAATGGACTTCCCATGGGCTTGATATGTGAGGTCATGGAAGTCCTTCCCAAGGGCTGGAATTAGGGATGGCCACACCCGCCATGCACAGGTTGGGTTTGCCAAGGCTTGTTGGGCTGTGAACCCCTGGGAGCCGCTGTTCCATCCATGAGGAGCCAAATCCATGGATAGGCACCCCTGGCAGCCTGTGGATTCACAAGGAACAGTCCTGACAGCTGGCTGAGCTATCCCATCCCATCCCATCCCATCCCATCCCATCCCATCCCATCCCATCCCATCCCATCCCATCCCATCCCATCCCATCCCATCCCATCCCATCCCATCCTATCCCATCCCATCCCATCCCATCCCATTCCCTTCCTTTCAACCATCACGGGCTCGGAGCTGACTTTGCCATGAAATATTCCTGGAGGGAAAGCATCCTTTGCACAATTCCTTTGGCCAGGAATATTTCCTGTTCCATAAAAAATCTGTCTCTCCCAACAGAATAAATCTTGCTTTTTCTATTGCTGCTGCTTCCAGCAGCATAAATAGGAATGAATCCTTTTTTAGCTTCTTCTTCCTTAGGTTCTTATTTGGTGGAATGACAAAAGAAAATTGTAAAGAGGTCAAAGCATCTGGGAAAATTTTCACTTGTTAAAAAAAAAGAAAAAAAGAGAGATTTAAATTTGGAAGGACGTTTCCAAGAGAATATGGGAAAATGGAATATCTGCTCCACCTGGAAAGGAATTGCCTCTTTAATTGACAAGAGGCAGAAAGGAAACTCTTCTTGTTTAAACTCAGCCCAAACCTGCAGCTCATAAACTTCTTGTCAGTCCCAGGCTTGTGGTTCCTTTTTTGCTTTTCATCTTCAAATCTGCTTTTTATCCCCTTTTTTTTTTTTCTTTGGTCGTTCCCGACTCCTTTTCTGTCTCATGTAGGTGGTCGGATTTTCAAATCTTGGATCATCTTGCATCCAGAATCTGTCTCCTTGCACCAAAATATCCCAGAACATTTCAGAAGCTGCAGCTTTCTCTGCAGGATCTGCTCCAGGTGACCCAGAATTTTGGGCTGATCCAAGCTGGAATTGCCCATTTCCAGGTCACATATCCCAGAAGATCCAGACAAAAACCCTACAGCCTTCAGAAGATGATGAGGACACTCATAAGGTCTCAGAGGAGGAAAAAAAAAACCCCCTGTATTTCCTTTTCATTGATTTTTTAAACTCTGCCTTTCCAAAAAGAAATAAAATAAAATAAAAAAATAAAATAAAGGTAAGGATGAGGCAGAGCAGGATGTTAAAAACCAAACCTACGTCAGCCAGGAGCTTTCTCCTAATCACCTGGAATAGCCGGGGGCAAGGAAGGAGCCTGTGGGAACAGGTTGGGACAGAGCGGAGCCATCCCAGAGAGGAGCTGCCACCCAACCACAGAGCTGGAAAAACGCCTTGGGAGCCACTTGTGAAACGCCTCCTGTGTGATCCAGCGGGATGGAAACGCTCATTCCACGAAAATCCCCCTCCTCACCGCGGCAGGTTTGTTATGCCAACTGACTCGCGGCGCCCGGCGCTACATTCCCGCTTGAAAATGGGATCGGCACCGGGAATTTTCCACTTCGTGACAGACTTTATAATAAATAATTTCAGGAATCATAAATAGCAGCAGGATTAGGTCACCGGAGCTCAGGAACTCGCTTCAGTTTAAAGAATGGTGTGGAAAAGAGGGTTTTTTGGGATGCTGCATCCTTTAACCCCTGGTCTTTGCTCCTCTTTTGCCATAACTCAATTATTGCTCACAAGAACTTCTGCTTGGTCCAAAAAAAAAGAGAAAAACCCCCAATTATAATAAATCCACTTCAGTGTTTTCCATAAAGTTGGCCAATAACTAAGCAAAGAGCAGGGAAAAAAGGTAGATATTGAATACTTACTAAAACTTGGCGAGAAATGACCTTTTATTGTCGACTTCTTTTTTTTTTCCATGCCCAACTTGGCTGCTTGGGACAAACTCCTTGCCAAGTTTCTCTCGTGTGTTCTTTTCCTATGTGTTAAAAACACTTCAAAAGCTGCCCCCCAAAGGGTTCTGGGGAGGTTTTGCATGGACAAGGCTGGAGGAGCCCGGATTTGAGAGCGAAGATGATGGAGTTTTATGGATATTTATGGAGATTTATTACTTGCTCTTCTCTAATGGATTTTTTCCTTCCCCCTGCTCTGTCCCCCACCATGGCAAGGTCTGCAGAAGGGATCTGCTGACGGATGGAGACAGCCACGAGATGTTAACATAAACTCCTCTGGCAGCTTGGAGAGGCACCAGGAATAATCCTGGGAATGGTTTTGGCTCTGCGCGGTGCCCGCGGTGGCATCTGCCAGGCGCCCTCATCTCATCACAGCCCTGTCCCCGCTGCCTGGGACACCCTAAAAAGCTCCTGTTGGGTTCCAGCACACCCAGGGCATTCAATCTCCAAAAAAAGTCAAAACCAAATGATCTGTGTGTGAAAATCAGCCCCCAAACCAGTTTCTGTCATTCTGGCTCATCCTTGTCACCCAGCCGCCGCTTTGGCAATGTTTGAGTTGTGATAAAATAAATCTGCTTCTCCCTTCGTGTTTTAAAGGTGATTTCTCTTGGATTCCCTCATGAAAATCACCACTTTGAGGTGAATATAAAGGCCACGTCTCGCTCATTTTCTTTTTTGCAATAATTTCATTTTAAAAAGGAAAAAATGGATTTAAAGGTTTTATCCAACTGCTGTGCACTTTCCATTTGCTCTGCTCTTTGCCTCAGAGATGTTTAATTTCTCTCTCTTTTTATTTTTAGTTTCATTTTCTGGTTTCTCTGAAGCCCCCCAATGTTGGTTTTGGGGTGAGCTGCCGTGGTGGGACCAACACTTCTGAAATATTTCAGGTGCAAAGACAACACTTAAGTGAGGGCAAGCCTGGCCCACTTTTATTTCCTTTTTGCATTTTGCCCTATAAAAACGGTAAAACTTTCAGACTCCCTGATGCTACAACTGCTCATAAATACATTTAATTTTATCCTGCAGCAGCACATGAAATCAGCTACAACACAGAAGTAGCAGCTCTCGTTTTGGATGGAATTAAACATTAAAAAAGGAAATAAAAATGCAATTTCCAAAGGTTTCTCTCAGCATCTTGTGACAACAAAAGCATCTTTTGGAACCCATCCCCAAATGTTTTAGGGGTGAAAGTCCCATGAGGAGCCCAGGTCGGCCACACGTGGCAGGGGGATGGAGACAACTGGGAGATGGAACATTTTTAGGGATCCTCCTGTTCCCACGGGCCTGATTTCCCTCTGGAGGGGATGGATTTGCTCCCACCTCAGCATTTTTGGCTCTGCTCTGTGCCTTGCTGGGCTTTTTGGGGTTACCAAATGTGGAGCAGAGCGGGGAGGCCGCGGAGGAGAAGCGCCGGAGCCCAAACGGAGTGCAAGGAGGGGAGGGAAGGTGGTGCCGGGCACGGCGCTCCCAGATGGCTCATTATGGGACCATGTGGCACAATCCAGCTCATCCCAGTCTGTTCTCCTGCCACAAAACCCTCCCGAGGCTGCCGAGCCCCCGGCAGGCTCCGGCTGTGTTCTGGGTGACGTTCACACCTCGCTGACCCCGCAGAATTGTCGCAGTTTCAAGTCTGGAGTTGTAAATTAAAAGTTTTGGTGCGAAGCTTGGGGCGGGATGGAGATCCAACCAAGCTTTTGGAGTTTTCCAAGTCCCTCAACCCCGACTCCCTGGGTTTGCAGGTGATTCCAGGGAGCAGAGGGACATTTTGGGAGTGTCACCTTGCAGGGGTGAAAGCAAGCCACCAAAAATTCATCGCGATGGGTCGCTCCTTCCCTTTCCCCTGCTCAGGCATCACCCAGCAAGTCCCAATCAAGAGACTGAAGGATTTATACAGGAAATAAATCCCCACAGATCAGGACTTGAACAACACCTCCATCCCTGCCCTGCTCTTCCAGGCCCGACCTTTCACAATCTCCATTTCCTGACCAACGACTCCAAAGAAAATAGAGCAGCTCCTTGGTATTCCATGGAAATCTGCTCCAAACTTGTCAAAATACCCCCCCACGCCCGTCAGCTGCCGGGGACGAGACCTCTGCAGTGGTTTCCAGAGACCCCCGTGCAATTACTCCCATTTGAAATTGTCTCTAATTGGCGCGTGTGAGCCGCGGGAGCCTTTCCCTGCTCTCCGAGCGAGACCCCGTGATTAAGAGTCACCCCCTAATTGCAGCTTTGCTGGGGGGCTGGGCTGGGTCAGGTGTGGGGGGCAGCGAGGGCAGCAGCGGGGGCTGAACGCTGCTGGTGGAGGTGACGCCGCTCAACGGGGCCATCAATTATTGGGGATGCTTTGGGGTGCAAACCTTGGAGGGGATTTAATTTAATTACCTGGCCAGATGTTTTAATCGCTGCTTCTCTCCTCCTCTCCCCTGCCTGCAAACCCTGCTGGGGTTTAAAAATCCCTTTACACGATTTAGAGTGAACTCGTTGAAATTTTATTTATGTATTTATGTATTTATGTAAATATGTATTTATGTATTTATTTATGTATTTAATTAATTAATTAATTAATTTTAAAAAATTTCATGAACTGAGGATGCTTTTGCTACCAGAGATATGATTCAGGTAAACTTTTAAATTTTTCAGGGAATTTAATTACCTGCCCAGATGTTTTAATCCCAATTTCTCCCCCTCTCCCCTGTCTGCAAACCCTGCTGAGATTTAAAAATGCCTTTATGCAATTTAAAGTGAACTTGTTGAAATTTTATTTTATTTTATTTTATTTTATTTTATTTTATTTTATTTTATTTTATTTTATTTTATTTTATTTTATTTTATTTTATTTTATTTTATTTTATTTTATTTTATTTTATTTTATTTTATTTTTATTTTTATTTTCAAGATTTGAGGATCCTTTTGCTACCGGAGAGATGAGTCAGGTAAACTTTTAAATTTTTTAGGGAATTTAATTGGCAACGTGTTTTATTCCCGCCTCCTCATCCCTGCCTTCAAATGCTGCATGGATGGAGTTCTTGAGATTAAAAAATCTCCAAAATTCAGAGTGCTTGCTGAGTTTTGCTTTCATTTTTGCAGGAATTGAACATCGTTTTGCCATCAGGGAGATTATCCAGGTAAACTTAAATATTTCAGTGAATTTAATTCCCTGGCCAGGTGTTTTAATCCCATCTCCTCATCCCCTGCCCCTCCTCCACGCCCTGAACTGGTGAAGATTCTGAGACTAAAAACCCATTTTACACAATTCAGAGTGAACTCATCGAGATTTGCTTTTTTTTATTATATTTTTTTTTTCAGTTTTCTGCAGGAACTGAGCATCCTTTTGCCATCAGGGAGATGAGATTGGTTGATCTGGGGCTCTTCTGCCGGGATTGCACTGCATGAGAATGAGCAGGGGGGTCAGGGAGGGTGCGAGACGGAGCCGCTGCGAAACGCTCCCAGCCCGGTGCCAACTGCCAGCCCCGCGCCAGCAGCTCCCGGCAGGAGCACCCCGGATGCTCCAGCAGATTTTCCGGGGTTCTTCACACCCTGACCCAACGTTCCTGTTGGCACAAAGCCTTGGGAGAGCAGCTAAAAGTGGAACCGCTGATTTGCTCCGGGTTTCAGAGAGAGAGAAAATGTCTGTGCGTGGAAAACGTGGAATTAACTCTGCCTGCAGATCCACGAGCGCAGCTCTCAGCAGGGAAGGAAGCTGGCAGCACCGGGAGGAGCTTCCCTGCCGTTCCTGGGCCGTGGTTTGGGTTTGGTTTGGGTTTGGTTTGGGTTTGGTTTGGGTTTGGTTTGGGTTTGGTTTGGGTTTGGTGGGGATTTGGTTTGGGTTTGGTTTGGATTTGGTGGGGATTTGGTTTGGGTTTGGTTTGGATTTGGTTTGAATTTGGTTTGGGTTTGGTTTGGGTTTGGTTTGGGTTTGGTTTGGATTTGGTTTGAATTTGGTTTGGGTTTGGTTTGGGTTTGGTTTGGGTTTGGTTTGGATTTGGTTTGGGTTTGGTTTGGGTTTGGTTTCCGTTTGGTTTGGATTTGGTTTGGGTTTGGTTTGGGTTTGGTTTGTGTTTGGTTTGGGTTTGGTGGGAAATCCGGGCGTGCTCGTGCCGCACCTTGAAAAGCTCACGGAGAAATCCCAGGTTTGGACAACCCAAACCCCCGAGCAAGCCCAAAGCAGGCGAGGCTCAGATTGCCCTTTGTCACAGCTCCAGCTGGATGGGGTTTAATTATTATTATTAATTATCCCATTCCCGGTTGCTTTTGTTCCCTTCTCTGCTCCCAGGTGGGAGAAGGCTCCGTCTTTTCCAGGCTCAGGCTCCAGGGATGGGCCAAGCCAAGCAAACAACAAAACAAAGCTGTTTAGAAATCTTCGACACGTGGAGAGGAGCCCAAGTTTCCATGTAAAGGCCTGAACGGGACAAGCGTGACGTGAAACGCATGGAAAATATGGAAAATGTGGAATAAGTCGTAAAATTATAAATAAAACAAATACAATAAAATGGGAATGCAGTTTCAGCCATAATGATTTGTGTTCCTAGTAACCCAAGCCTGCCTTACCTTTGGAAAATGGTGTGTTTTTCCAAGGGGGAGCTGCCTGCAGGTACCGGCTGTGGGAGCTTGGCTCGGGGAAGGGCTGGAGCATTCCCAGGAAAGCTGCCCCCTGCTCCAGCCCTTCCTCTGACAGTGACTCGCATCGTGATGTCAGGAAAAATCACTTCATCAGGCCCTGCCTGGGCTTAGAGCAGGAATTACGGCCAGGAATGAATCCTGGCTTGTTCTGGGGAGGGAGATTTGCCTGGGGGGTGACCCAGGAGGGTTTGGATTTTCCCTGGATTTCCTTGGCTGCTCCCTGAGTGTTCTCTCCCCGGGGGTATTGGTGGGACGGCAATTCCAGGCTGCCACTGCCATGAGCAGGTTCTGGATTTCATTTTCTGGGCTGGCCTGCAAATCCCTACTTCTGTCAAACACTCATGCAGAGGTTCCTTAGCAACTCCAGGACCTTTTCGGGAAGGAATCCACAAAATCTAACTCTGAAAAAGAAAGGAAAAATTTAAAAAATAAAAAAAATATAAAAAAATAAAAAAAAAATAAATAAAATAAAATAAAAATAAAAATAAAAATAAAAAATAAAATAAAATAAAATAAAATAAAATAAAATAAAATAAAATAAAATAAAATAAAATAAAATAAAATAAAATAAAATAAAATAAAATAAAATAAAAATAAAATAAAATAAAATAAAATAAAATAAAATAAAATAAAATAAAATAAAATAAAATAAAAATAAAATAAAATAAAATAAAATTCCTGTCTGCTTTGTGGTGCTTGGAAACAAAGGGACCTTGATGATCTCAAAGGTCTTTTCCAACCTCAATGATTCCATGATTCCATGCTACTTCATCCATAGCTGAAGAATAACCAGAGCAAATGAATGAATTTAATCATTAATTCAAATTTAATTTGAATCAAACGAAATAATTACTTTATTTGTAATTAATTAGAGGCCTTTTGCCAGCAGGGCACATGTAGGCAAAGCCAATAGGACACAAGGAGTGATGGAGCTGGGCTTGGCTCTGCTGATCCTTTATCCCAATTAATTAAGGACCAATTAGGATGTGCTCTATAGGGCCAGGCTTTGTCACAAGGCAGGAATGGCGTTTAAATCCATCAGCTGGAAGAATTTCTATCCAATGGCAGATCTAAAAGGGCAGCAGAAACCTGGAGAAGCGTCCAGAGCTGTTGGGAGAAGCAAAGAAAGAGCTGAATTCTATGAAATTCCGGAACTGTGGAATCATGGAATGGTTTGGGTGGGAAGGGACCTTGAGGAACATCTCATTCCATAGGCAGGGACCCCTTGCACCACCCCAGGCTGCTCCAGGCTGGCTTTGGACTCTTGCAGGGATCCAGAGGCAGCCACAGCTGCTCTGGGAATTCCATTCCAGGGCCTCCCCACCTTCCCAGGGAATCATTTCCTCCCTGAAGTCCCATCCACAGCTTGGGAAAGCTCCCTTTGCTCCCGGGACAACTCATTCTGCTGTGCAGGCACCCAAAGGCCAAGCAGGGCAGGGGCAGCCCATGGATCTCTGCCTCTCTTCCAGGGGAATGAGCTCAATTCCCATTTCCCTGGGATTTTAGGGTTGATATGGCCCTGCCTGGCCGACGATGGTGCAAAATCCCTGCGTGTGCCAGGCCCGGGAACTGTTTGTGCAGGAGTTGGGGCCTTTGCCAGGGAAATCAGCTCGTCCCCTTTGTTTATTGTACTGAATCCTGGGAAAAGAAAGCCTTGGAGGGGGGAAAAAAATCCCTGGTTGTGGTGTGAGATGAATGTTCCCGTCTGGGCTCCGGGAGGCAGCCGGGAGGAAAATCCTGCTCCACAAATCCGAATTATTGCGCCGCACCCTGGGGTGTGCAGGGAGAGGGGCGGCCCCTGCACCCCAAGGAACCCCTGGGTTGGGAATTTTGGGGCTTCTCCTGCTGGGCTGAGCAGGATGGGGATGCTCCACGCTGGGATTCCTGGAAAAGGCAGGCCCGTGGAAGCGGGATTTGAAGATCAGCACTGCCCCAGAATTCCGAATGGATCCCAATCCCTGTTCTCTCGCTGGAAAAGTGCTGCACATGCAGCTGCTTCCAGATCCAAGGTGGGTTGGACTCATGGAAAATCAGCAGGAAAGACCCTGACCAAATGGAATGGCTTTTCCCTTTCTCCTTTCCTTCCTCCTTTTTCCTTTTCCTCTTCCCCTTCCTCCTCCTTTTCCCAGCACTAACAGGGATGATTGTTTAAATCAGGGGATTATTTGTAATCTATTATTTTAAGGTTTTCAGTTAATCCTTAATCCCTGGATAATCAGCAGTCAGAAATTGGATCTCAGGGAATTACAGGAATAAAGAATTTGCACACCCCAGGATGATTATGATGATTATTATTATCATAATATTTATGATAATTTTTATTTTATTTTATTTTATTTTATTTTATTTTATTTTATTTTATTTTATTTTATTTTATTTTATTTTATTTTATTTTATTTTATTTTTATTGTCACTATTATTATTATTATTATTATTATTATTATTATTATTATTATTATTATTATTATTATTATTATTAATATTTTCCTCGTTTACCCCTTTATTCATTCATTCCTTGGTGCAGACATTCTCCTGAGCTCCCAACTCCCACCAGACCATTCCTGGGAATAACTTTTCCTGCTTCCAGGTGACTTCCCAGGAGCTTCAAAGGCATTTTGAGGACATCAGTCCCCATTCTCAAGGGATTTCACATTAAAATCCCTCAGGGATGAGGCTGCACTCAGCAGAACCAGCCTGGCCCCAGCTCTCACACCGGGGACACCTCCAGGATGTCCTGGCAGCTCCGGGAGGTCCCAGCTTGGAGCATTTTTGGGGTGGATTTTGGGTTTGTGGCCACCAGAAAAGCCCAGCCCAACCCT
Source organism: Cyanistes caeruleus (assembly GCF_971803275.1). Lineage (NCBI taxonomy): Eukaryota > Metazoa > Chordata > Aves > Passeriformes > Paridae > Cyanistes > Cyanistes caeruleus. Next base: position 10,194,701 of record NC_141719.1, on the reverse strand, counting down.
GATGGTCACGCCAAGATTTCATCGGCCAGGGACAAAGCTGCCGTTGAAAACCACCTGGAGCCTCCTGGGAATGCAAATCTCCATAAAAATATAAAAAATCTGGAGAAGGTTTTTGGAGAAACGAGGAGAGATTTCATGGAGATCTCACAGAGACCACAGGGGCAGATCAGGGGTGGCTTCCAGAGGCAGCCCAAGGCATCCCCATCCCAAAAAACCACCAGGGCTGAAGCATTTCCCAAAAAAAAAAGGCATCCCCTGTTTCCCTGCCACCCATATTTCCTCTCCAGTCACTAATTAGGAACCTCCAGAATGAAGAAAATGCATTTATGGCCTTAAAACATCCCAGGTTTGAATCAAGCTACAGAAAATCCCAGCCCTGGGTTTATTTCTTTTCCCAGCTCTGGTGTTTGCTCATTAATTAGTGCTCGTTTCGGGAGACTTGATGACTTTTTAATGTTTCCCATGTTCAAAAAAGGAAAATAAGAAGGAGAGAAAAGGAGTTTTTTGTGTTTTTCCCTTTGCAAATGGAAAAGGGAAAGCCAAGAGAAGTTTGTTTTTTTTTTAATTGGGACAAAGCTATTTTTTAAATTTTCTTTGGAAAAATGCTGCCAGGACCCAGAAGGGTCAAATTCTCCCAGGCAGGGGGAATAATGTTGTTTTTCAGCTGCTCAGAGTCTGGGGTTTTGTGGCTGACTCTTGGGAAATTTTTCCCATATTTTGTCCTCCTGGATTTTCGGGATGAGTTTTTAAGAACTTTTTTTTAAAAAGAAGTATGAAAAAAATAGTTTCATCCTCAAGAATTGTGAGGATTCTACTTAGAAATCAAAAAGAATGATGTAATGATGGGATCCTGGATGGATTTCTTTGGGATCATGGCTTTGGGTTGGGAACGACCCTAAAATTCATTTTTTCCATGAGCAGGGACAGCTTCCACTACCCCAGGTTGCTCCAATGGGCCTTGGACGCTTCCAGGGATGAGGATTGGGAAAAAAAACCTTTGTGGGATAACCAGGAAGCTGAAAATTCCTATTTTTGGATGGAATTCACCACATTGCCTGGGATTTTCATGGTGGGAATTTGTGGAGTGCTTCCCTCTGGCAGCCACTCCCATTACTGCTGGGATTTCCAGGGAATTTCCAGCGTTGGGAGTTTCAGGTGAAGCTTCCCAAATTCCCTGTCCCTTCCTGTGGAGCTGGGAACAACCAGGAATGAATTTACAATTTTATCCTTCAAATTTTACCCAATTTAAATTTGGAATTTTACTCTTTAAATTTGGATTTTTACTCTTTAAATTTGGAATTTTACTCTTTAAATTTTGGGCTTTACTCTTTAAATGTACAATTTTAGTTCCTCCACTTCGAATTTTTAAATTCAGGGTTTTTCTCTTTAAATTTGATGGTTTATCATCTCAATTTAGAGTTTTACTCTTTAAATTTTGTAATTTTACTCTTTAAATTTCGGATTTTACGCTTTAAATTTGGAATTTTAATGCCTAAACGTGGAATGTAAAGGGACTTTTGAGTATAAGCTGGGAATTTTTTCCCAGCCAGTTGGGAATTGCTCTTTCCAGTCTCACCCATGAATTAAAGGAGCCCATCAGGCTGCTGCAGCTTTTTCCTGCTGCCCTCTGGCACCTCCCAACTTCCATTTTCTGGGATTGAGGACACAATTCCAGACCTATTCCAGACCCCCCCATGCCAACACCCCCTTTCCTTCTGGGACTGAACTGTCATTTTTCACCACGTTAAATTTTACAAGTTCCAAGCGAATGGAAAACGTGTTTTATGATTTGATTTTATTTTGTTAAAAATATTTTTCCTCTTTTTTTTGCCCCCCCCTTTTTTTTTTTGTCCCCTTTCCTTGGGTGTTTTACGGCTGCAAAAACAGAATTTGTGGCTTGAACTGTTCAGGTTTGCTGCAGAGGGCTGTGGAACTTTTGATGGAACCCGCTGGCCTGAGGAATTATCCAAATATTTGCCTTTCCACTCTTTCTAAGCCTCTGCATCAGGGAAAAAAAAGTAAAAAAATAATAATAATAATAAAAAAAGAGTCTGTGCAACCTTTTGACCACAAAATAATAACACGAAAAAAAGCCCCCCTTGAAAATCCGGGCTGCTCCAGGGAGCTCCTGGAGGAGGAAAGGGGACACAGGGAAAAGCCTGGGGTGTGGGAATGGGGCTCACCTGGACAGGGATTTCCACAGGTGAACTTTGGGGTCGCTCCCAGCCCAGCCCATTCCACGATCCTAAAGAAAATCCCATTCAAAATCCCATAGTTCTGTCGTTCCTTTGGCCTCCTGAGTCAAAGCCCTCAGGATTTTTGAGAGGAATTTGCTTTATGGGTTTTTTCACCCTGGAACATGAAAAAAATTCATCCCCTCTCCTGAAAAATCAGGGATCTGCTCGGGATGCGTGGCTGGATCAAAGGGAGGAGCTGCTGCTGCCAGGGACAGCTTCCAGCTTTTCCCTGGAGCATCCCACCCAACCTGAGCAGCACCTCAGGGCTCCTTCAGCTCCTCTGCCCAGTTATCATTTCATTTCTGTCATTACAAGAAATTCGATTCTTTAATTTCTGCTATTATTATCTATTCTAGCAATTAATTTCTTCGCTAACAGGGCTGGGAAAAGGCAAAGGGATGGTGTGAGGGGGGAAATCTGGGAATTTGTCACTGATTTCATTCTGCTGAGGACCCCAGGATGGGCAGAAATCCCAATTAAGGAGCTCATTTAGATCTTTGCACGGGTTTTAGCCTTTGGCCCCGGAGCCAGAGGCTGCACTCCCAGCTCCTGGCTTTTCCATGCTCTGCTGGTTATGGATTAATTGGGGGTTTTCACTGGAGGCCTGGAAACCCCCAGGAATGTGCCTTGTGCCCTGGAGTGATCCCTGATTCACTCAGCCCCCCCAGCGCTTCAAATGACCCCGAAACAGCCCCAAAACAGCCCCAAAACAGCCCTGAAACAGCTCCAAAACAGCCTCAAAACCAGCCCCAAAACAGCCTCAAAACAGCATCAAAACAGCCTCAAAACAGCCTCAAAAACAGCCCCAAAACAGCCTCAAAAACAGCCCCAAAACAGCCTCAAAAACAGCCCCAAAACAGCCCCAAAAAGAGCCCCAAAACAGCCCTGAAACAGCCCCAAAACAGCCCCAAAAAGAGCCCCAAAACAGCCTCAAAACAGCCTCAAAACAGCATCAAAACAGCCTCAAAACAGCCCTGAAACAGCCCTGAAACAGCCCCAAAACAGCCTCAAAACAGCCCCAAAACAGCCCCAAAAAGAGCCCCAAAACAGCCTCAAAACAGCCTCAAAACAGCCTCAAAAACAGCCCCAAAACAGCCTCAAAACCAGCCCCAAAACAGCCCCAAAAAGAGCCCCAAAACAGCCTCAAAACAGCCTCAAAACAGCCTCAAAAACAGCCCCAAAACAGCCTCAAAACCAGCCCCAAAACAGCCCCAAAAAGAGCCCCAAAACAGCCTCAAAACCAGCCCCAAAACATCCCCAAAAAGAGCCCCAAAACAGCCCCAAAACAGCCCCAAAACAGCCCCAAAACAGCCTCAAAAACAGCCCCAAAACAGCCTCAAAAACAGCCCCAAAAAAGCCTCAAAACCAGCCCCAAAACAGCCCCAAAAAGAGCCCCAGAAACAACCCCAAATCAGTCCTGAAACAACCCCCAAGAAGAGCTCCAGAAACAGCCCCAAAACTGCCCCAAAACAGCCCCAAACCCCCCGATTTTGTGGTTTTTTTCCCCCCAGCGTGACTGGATTTCATCCCCCCACAACACTTCCCAGGCAGGAGTGGGTATAAAAACCCCCAGCCTTTGCCAAGATACCCCAAACACCGTTTTTATGGGAGGAATATGCAATCCAGAGCCTCAATTTGGCACTGATTTACACCAGGCAGGGATTTTTCTCCTCCTGTTTTATCCATCCCAATTTACTCCAACATCATCTTTGGGTTTGCTCCATCCCCTGCAGGATGGAGGATCCCTGTAGGATCAGGGATGGTTTGGAGCTTGAGCAGCAGCAAATCCATCTCCCCATAGGATCCATCACCATTCCAGGGGCTCTCAGGACATTTCCAGCCCGTATTTATGGAAGGGACAACCCCAAACTGCTGGAATTGAGAATCTCCGCTCTTTCCCTGCATCTTCCCTTCATTGCTGCTCAGCTCTGAGAAAAGGATGAAGATGGGTTAAAGAAAAACCCCAAAAGCTTTAATTTTTATGACGAGATTTTACAGCGTTTCAGGAAATAATGATCTCAGCCAAGGCCAGACCTCACGGAATTGATGGACAGCCTCAGAGCCGGGCTCCTTGGAGAGGAGGAGGCTCTTAATTAGTGCAGTGATATAATTAATGAATTTATGAGTGCAGGCAGCCAGCAGTGACAGCAGCAGTGCCTGACTTCAGTGCAACCTGTGCTGCTGAGTAATGCTCAGATCAACACCTCCAGCCTTCCCTGGGCTGGAATTCTCCAGGGAAAACCTTTCCAGATCATTGGAACTAATTGAGGTAATGGAGAAATTGTTCTCATGCCAAAACACTCCTTTTTTTTTTCTTCTTCTTTTTTTTTTTTTTTTTTTCTTTTTTTTCCTCCTCTCTTCTTTTGGGATGAGGATTTTGAGAAAGCTTCTGGTTGCAGCTTAAAGCAGCAGAGCAGAGGTTTTGGGAGCTGCAGCTCATCCTTGGGGTGCTGGAGGAGCCAAATTCCTGAGGTGTGCCCAAAACCTGGGGTCTTCCCTTCAGGGATCAGGATCCTCCTGTGCAAGAGCAGGAATTGCAGGGAGAGCAGGATTTCCAGCCTCTCTAAGGAAATAAATCAGGGAGAGGAGCTGTTCCAGTGCTTCTATAGGAAATAAAGGGATCATTCCACAGAGTTCAATGGGAATCAGCAGCGTCCCATTCCTGCAGAAAATGATCTGGATCAAGGAATGACCAAAAGTCCTTGGAATAGCTCCTGCAGGGCCAATATATGGAAAAAATCCCCGTTAAACCAGCACGTTTTTGGTGTTATTTACATCCAAGGAACACAAATCCTTGCTTTGGTCACCAAACCCTCGGATTTCCCCAGTTGGGATGTGAAAGGAACGGAAAAGAAAGGAATTGTGTTCCCACTGCTGGACAGCACCAGGCACAACCAGCCCAGATCCTTCCACTCAGGACAGTTTGGGAAATGGGAATTTTTGGTTTCAAAGTGTCAATTCCAGGAGAGCTGGGCAGTGGAGGCGCCCTCTGCTCCCACCCGCCCATCCCAAAATCTGCTCCTCATCCCCCTGGAGAGATGTGAACAGCCCCGAGGAGCAGCCCTGCTTGGCCAGAAACTCACAATAATAATAATAGTAATAATAATAATAGTAATAATAATAATAGTAATAATAATAATAATAATAATAATAATAATAATAATAATAATGTGGATTTAAAGGAGGAACTGGGGGGAGGGAGCTCCAGCACCGATTGTTTTCCAGCACTGCCTCAATTAGCAAACATCCCACGAGGGCAGCGAGAGGCAAAAAAAAAAAAAAAAAGGGAATTTCATGGGCTGACACAGCCCCAGCTCCCGCACGGAAAAACTTCGCTCTGCCCTGCTCCCCCCTGGCGTTCCATCAGCCGAGGGCATCCTGGGCAAGATTGTGATGCAAATAACGGGATTGGATTCTCCCGGGCCGGGAGCGACATTCCCACCGGGACCTGGCACTCCGCTCATTCACCCGTGCTGAATCGCCGCCGGGAATAAAAGATCCAGCCTTAATTAACTCCTGCTCCTTTCCCAATCCCCATTTTTGTGCCAGGATGCCCCGGCCCAGCTCTGGCTCTGCCCGGAGCCGCTGGAGCACAGCGGAGCTCGCAGTGTTTTATTTATGGCCATTGTGGGGCTGCGGGTGCTGCTTTTCCGTGCCAGCGCCTTGCAATGCCCAAATCAGCCATGGAAAAATTCGGGACCCTCGTGCCAGTTTTATTCCCCCTCCTTTTTTTCTCCTGGTATTCACTATTAGGGGCCTGTCTTTTCCGGTTTGGATCTCTTTAAGGACTTTTATGGCTCTGGACAAAAAAGCCGGCTTTTACATCCAGCAGCATCTTGGATGGGTTTTATTATCCAATAATAATAATAAAAAAAACAGCCCATGCTGCTGGTTTGGGGCAAAAACCCGTGATTTTGAGGGTGGAAAAGCAGGGAGGTGGCAGCTGATCTCCTGGAAGGAGAGGGACAGGCAGGGGACACCGACAGGAGCGGAATGGCACAGCCAGCACAGCCTGAACCTCGGGAGAGGCGGGGAGGGAGGAATCGCGGATTTTGGGATGTCCAGCCCAGGAGGGTTGGCATGGGGACACGGGAAATCCATGGATTTTAGGATGTCCAGCCCAGGAGGGTTGGCATGGGGACACGGGAAATCCATGGATTTTGGGATGTTCAGCCCAAGAGGGTTGGCATGGGGACACGGGAAATCCGCGGATTTTGGGATGTCCAGCCCAAGAGGGTTGGCATGGGGACATTTTACTGGTGGATGAATTCCTGATTTAGGATTCTGCTCAGGTCCCAGGCTGAGAAAACCAACGCCTCTGAATATTTGCACCATTTTCTGTCGGTTTTTTGGGATAGTTTTTCCATGTTCCATGTCAGCCACCTTGGCAGCCATGAGGGGAAGAGTTTTTCCTCCCATAAACCTGCAAGAGCCGCCGACAAAGAGCAAAATCCTGGAGAGGTGGAAGGAGGAGAAGCCCTTCCTGCCCTGTGGGTCAAATTCGGGATGGCTGCTGCTGCTGGGAAGAGGATGGAGGGAAACATTCCCTGAATCCCTGCGAAGTCAGGGTTGAAGTGATCCCATTAAACCCCCCAGGGGGTTTTGGGCTGTGCAGGATTTCTTGGGATGTCTCTCCCTGTGCCTCCCTTCAAAACGGAGACGGGAGCTGAGCGAATTCCCCGGATTTTGGCCAAAAGGCCGGAATGCCCTGAGCTCATCCCAGCACGGAAGTGAAGTAGCCTTGGGCCCCCCCCAGTGCTGGGATGAAAGGCCAGGCCGAGCCGAGGGGTCAGGGGGGAGCACAAATCCAAATAAATCAAAGCAGGAGGGAGATTCCAGCGTCACCCCTGGGCCGGCAGAGCGGGACTGGGAAGAAAGGAGGAGTTCATTCCCTCACCCTCCGCGAGTGGCAGCTGCTCACCCATCTGAGGGCAGGGGGATCAACTGCTGCCATCAATCAGTCAGTCCTGGAGAGGGGAAAAGGCTGGAAAAGGACACGCTGGGAGCTGGGAGATGGAAAAAGAGGTGTTCAGGGGAAAGAGGAGTTTGGGGAGTGGAGAGTATCCATGGCCACGTGGAGAGCTGGAGGTTGGGATTGCCCACCTGGATCTCAGGGCTCTGGAATGTTCTGGGAATGTGGGATGCTTTTATTCCCACAGAAACCACAGTGGAGAAGGGCTTGGATGCAGCAGTGACAGCCCAGCCCACAGGGATTCACAGAGCAGAGTGAAAAAAAAAAGGAGTTATCATTTCAGCAGGATGAGGTACGGAGTCTGGAATATTTCTGGACACTAACAGGTGAAATTCCTGTCCCCAAAATCCCACTGGAGCCTCCAGAGGGGCTGATTTTGTGTCCAGCACTGTCCTGCTCTCAACCCCTCGGTTTGCACCAGAGCAGCTCCCTCACCCCTGCCCTCCCCTGATATTGAAAACGTTCTGTGTAAACAAAGCATGAGACAATTTTATTTCACCATTTCCAGGAATGACTTTCTCGTTTTCCCCTTCGTATCTCTGGCCCAGCTCTAAAGAATCCAGCGTGCTTTTGGAAAGTTGGATATTCTGTGATTCATCCGTGGCTGCTCCGCCACGAGGATTGATGTGCTGTGAGAATGAGAAGATAGGAATAATGAGCTGCTCCTTGATTTATTTGTTGCTGTTAATATTTGTTCACAATTCAGGCTCTTTTTTTTCAGTTTAGTGTCTGTGAATTGTTCGTAACCAGCTCTGGGTTTGTTGCAAAAATCATTTTTTTTATGGATGTGAGAATCTGGGAGAAAACATCTCGGGATTGCACTCAATCCATGGCTGGATCATCCCAATCCCAGCGTGGGGGAACCACCTGATTCCCAGGGCGCTATTCCTGTTCATTAAACATTTAACTTGATGCTTCTTAGAAAAAATTTCTGTTATTATTGTTTTCCTATGACATGGAAATGTGTTTGTGGTCCTCACAAAAAAACAACAACAACAAAAAAACAACCAAAAAAGGCAAAATTTCTCTGTGGGATGAGGAAGTAACGGTGAGGAGGAGGAGGAAGAAGAGGAAAATGAAGTGCTGTGGTCACTCAGTGTTGTCTCCTCACCTTGATTTTGCCAGTTCACCCTTTCTCTGATTGAATTTACCCCGAGGCTCAGCCTTTTCCATGGATCAGCTTGTGGGGAAGCCCTGCTCTGGGAATTCCTTGCTCTTTTCCTCCTACAACGTGAAAACTCCAGCGGGAACAGCCAGTCCTGGAAGTGGATTTCAGCAGGATGAGGGGCACCCTGGAAATCTGAATAATCCTTGGGGTGTCTGAGTGTTTTTATGATTGAAACAACCCCTGGCAGCAGAAGCTGGTGAGGATATTCCCTGTTCTCATCATGGAATGGTTTGGGTGGGAAGGGACCTTAAATCCCATCCAGCCCCACCCCAAGGAAGGGACGATTTCCAACAAATGGCATCAAACTCAGTGGGATAAAGGTGCAAAATTCAGGATAAAGCCCGTGCTCAGGGAAGGGGAGCAGGGCAAAGCAGTGGCCAGGCAGATCCTGCAGGAGATAAAGGGAAAACGAGCTCCTATCAGCACTTTAATCCATCGCTTCCAGAGCGCTGCTGTGCACTCTTGACCTGGGAAAGGAATGAATCCTGAAGGGGAATTGCAATCATTGCAGTGAAATTGGAGTTCAGGACTGGAAGGCGCTAATTTCGCTTAATCTTGTCCAACCTGCTCATAAAGTAACAAAACATTCAAAATAACATTTTTATTTGGTGGAGGAAGATTGGCAGCTCTGGCTCCACGGCCAGCACAGGGGGAAGTGTGGGGATCAGATAAGGGATTAATCCAACTGGAACTGCAGGGTGAGCTCAGGAGTTTTCTCCTGGGTGCCTAAACCCACCAGAATTAATGGGAATTAATGGGAATTAATGGGAATTAATGGGAATTAATGGGAATTAATGGGAATTAATGGGAATCTTGAAGAATGTGACGGTGGGAGAGTTTGATTTTTGCAGCCTCTCAGCCCGTGGGAGTCAGGGAAATCACCCCCTGTGTTATTCCCATAAAAACTTTGCTGCTGGGTTTATTCCCTGTCCCTTGTTCATGTGGAGGTTTGTCCTTTAGGGCAGGGAGGGGGGATTTCCATAACGCAGAAACAAAACAAACCAAAGTCATCCGGAGCTGATGATTCCCCTCATTTTATTTTTCACTGATGCTGAAGCTTAGAAAATCCGGACGTTTTCCTCTGCCACCTTTCCTCTGAGTGTTAAATGTGATGGGATTCAGCCCCTGTTGGAGCATCCCGCTCCTCCCCAGCTCGGCAGCGGAGCATCCCCAGCTTTTCCCCTCCAGCTTTTCCCCTTCTCCCGTCTCCATCCAGCTGCTCCCGTCTCGCCAGGGATAAGAGCTTAATGGGAAGAGGAAATGAAGGGCGATGGAGCTGTCCTGGGATGAAGGGCCGGGACAGTTGGATAACAAAGAGCTTTCTCAGCTCCAGCGCTGTGTCCTTCCCCGCCCGGAGGATTCGGGGCTCTGGTTACAGGGATGGGATCCCCGCAGCCCACGGAGCAGCTGGCGGCAGAAAATCCCTTGGAACAGCCCCCGAAGAAGGTGTTTGTCATGGGATGTGAGCTCGGAGCGAGGGGATGGAGCATTCCCGAGGGGAGCTGGGCATGGAAAGGCAGGGAGAGCCGGGCTTGCGGCTCCCGGCACGGGGAAGGAGTTTAACCGCACCATGAAGGGTTAAACCGCTCTGAACATCACCAGGAACTCTCCAGCTACCAATTCGTTTCTTTTTTGGTCCCTCAGAAACCCGGGCTGTGCAGGCATCTTCATCCTTGATGCTCAACCCCCTCCCCAAAATTCCCATCTCCTTAAAACCATCCCATCCTTCCCAGCCAGAGCTGCTGGCCACAGCTTTTCCTCAAATAATAATAATATCTTTGATTTATAGGCACAACAAAATCACATAAAAGCAGCCTACCTGGGGCAGGCCTGAAAGTCTTTTTACAACTGTGGCCCGAGCAAGAGGGATCAGTTTAACTGCAGAGACAGAGCTTAATAAAAATACCAAAATCCACCTGTCAATACCTTCAGGAACTTTTATTCTGGGTTTAACATCCATCCCAGGGGAAGACATCTTTATTTTAAAGCTGGTTTTTGTTAAGGAGGAGTGAGTCCTAAGAATTAGATCCAAAGGAAATGAAAAGCTCTTCCTGGAAATTCACCCTGAAGGAGACAGGACACTTTTGTTCAGTGTGGTTTGGGCACAGCTGCAGTTAAAGCTCAGCTTAAAGCGGCTCTGGGTGACATCTAAGCCAGGACTGGCACGTCCTGAGGGGTCTGGGAGGGACATGGGGTGGTCAGCATGGTGTGGTCAGTGCCTGGATCTTTTTTAGGTGCCCCTGTGCCAGGACAGACCCCTCCAAAGCAAAGGACCCTTGTGCTTTAGGGAAAAAATGACAGGAAAAATGGAGATTCATGGGTGGGAGAAGCAGAGATGAGACCGTTCCTAAGGATCAGCTGGGAAATTCCAGTTCTGCAGCTCCCTCTTCCCCTGCTTCAAAGCCATCCCAAATCCACACTGTGGGAACAGCTCAGAATTGACTCCAGCCTGGAGCAAAGGCAGGATCTGCCCGGAGCTGCTGGCACACCAATCCCAGAGCCACGGAAAAGCCTCTGAGGAGACGAAGGATGAAAGATTCAAACACACAAAGGTGTGAAACCTCTGTTCTCCCACTGAGGATTCCCAATGGATTGCTGCAAGGACTGCTGCAAGGACTTCCCAGAAACACAATCAGTGAGGACACCAGTCCCACAGTTCGTGTCTTTTGAGGAAGAGAATTGTGGAAGACGAAGAGGAAAAGGGATCGACATTCCCAGCTCTGACTGTGCCGCTCATTAGGCAGTGCTGAGGTTTACTGATGGATAAAAACCCATTAAAATCACCTGGGACAACTTAATTCAATCATTTCCTCCTCAGAGCCTTCCTTTGATCCCAAAGGCTCCGCTCTGAGATGTCCTTACACCGTTTGGAAGGAGCAGACACCTCCATCTGCCTCCCCTGGATATTCCAGAGGTGTCCAATCTCCCAGCCATGCTGAGCTCGTGTGTTCCCTACCTTCCACCCCAAAATCCAGCACACTTCCATGGATGAGCGGCATTCCCAGTCCTGGATCGTTGTTCCTGGCGGGACAAGCAGGGATGAGCGGTGCTCAGCTGCTGGGATGTCCCGTTATCCACACAAAGTCACCCCAGGAAGGAAAGGACCTCATTTGTTTCTCTTCCCTCTCCCTCCCTCGCTGGAAATTTGGAATTGTTTTATATGAGATGCAGGCTAAGCTAAACATTTTAACCTGTCAATCACACCGTGTTTGTTGACCTAAGATTGGCAGATACGGGAGACAGTTATTAGGGAAAAAAATGAGCCCAGTGGAAAACTCTTTCCCTGGGCTTTGTTTCAGCTCCATCATCTTGGCACCAGCTCCCAGCCTTTTCTTCCTTCCTCGGTGAAATACTGCTGTAAAAATAAACCCACGCAATCAATTCATCTCCTCCACGAGACACGTGTGTGTTTAATAGTGTTTAACCTGTTTACAGCTCACAACTCCTCACTGGCTCTGCCTGGTTAAACCCTTCTCTGGGGGAAGTTAAGGGGGTTTGACAGCTGCACTTTCCTGGCCTTGGAGTGGAAAACATCTTTTCTTCGGGGGAAGGCAGCAGCTACTGCTGGGGAGCTCTTTGTGGGAGATTTGTGTGAAGTTTCCTTTCCATTTGACATAAATTTCAGGAAGAAGCAGGTGAAAGCAAGCAGAGGGAAGGTCCAGTTTGCCATCCACAGGATCTGCTGGTCCTGAGCTCCAGTGGAGGAAGACACGAATTCTCCTGGCCGAGGTTTTCCCAAAAAACCAAATAATTTCCAATGATTTTGGAATGAATACTGATGAATGCGGGGAAAACGCTGTACCCCGGATTTATTTTCATTCCCTGCTGCGCTGAGGGGGTTTTGGGGGAAGGTGAGAGCCCCCCTGGGTGCTCTCAGGGCCAGGGAAGGGCTTCAGATCCCAAGGATTTTCTGGCCTTTCCCACTGGTTCCCAGCGCCCCCAGGGCTGGTGGTGGCTCTTTGGGCCACTGGTTCTGCTGCCAGGGGATGGGGGATGGCACAGCCTGGCAGGTCACAGCCCCAGGGACAGCCAGAGCATCCCCAAATCCCCCAAATCCTGCCAGGGCACTCAGGGACACCCAGAGCATCCCCAAATCCCCCAAATCCCCCCAGGACACTCAGGGTCATCCAGAGCATCCCCAAATCCCCCAAATCCCATCAGGACACTCAGGGACACCCAGAGCATCCCCAAATCCCCCCAGGGCACCCAGGGACACCCAGAGCATCCCCAAATCCCCCAAATCCCACCAGGACACCCAGGGACACCCAGAGCATCCCCCAAATCCTGCCAGGACACTCAGGGTCATCCAGAGCATCCCCAAATCCCCCAGATCCCACCAGGGCACTCAGGGTCATCCAGAACATCCCCAAATCCCACCAGGACACCCAGGGACACCCAGAGCATCCCCAAATCCCCCAAATCCTCCCAGGACACTCAGAGACACCCAGAGCATCCCCAAATCCCACCAGGACACTCAGGGTCATCCAGAGCATCCCCAAATCCCCCAAATCCCACCAGGGCCCTCAGAGACACCCAGAGCATCCCCAAAGGTGGCACTGCCACCCCAAATCCCTCCAGGGCTCTGCAGCTTCGCCTCCAGCAGCCCCCAGAACTCCCCAAAACCCCAAATCCAGAGTGAGGATTTCTGGAATCCCACCTGGACTGATGCTCACCTTTATTTGCTCCCAAATCTGCCTTTTCCCATCGGCTTTCTCCAGCTCAAATTCCCAAATTCCCATTCCTGGGGATTTTTCTGCTCTCTCATGACACCCCACTAGGAAAAAAAACCCATCAAAATATCATAAAAATCCCGATTTCTTTTGGCTGTGGGGTTTCCCTGCCCTTCAGGGCCGGGAATTTTGCCGTGTTCCCATTGTTCCTGACAGTTCATTTGCAGGAATGAAAGGATCCATTCATCACCCTGGGCCCTGCAGCACAAACTGTCCGCAGCTCTCCATAAATATCCAACATTTCAGCACCACGGATTTACATTCGGCAGCGTGGATGGAGCCCGGCAAACCCCGGGATAAAATATTCCTGGATAAAATATTCCCGGATAAAATATTATCGGGTAAAATATTCCCGGGTAAAATATTCCCGGATAAAATATTCCCGGGTAAAATATTCCCAGATAAAATATTCCTGGATAAAATATTCCCGGGTAAAATATTCCCGGGTAAAATATTCCCATATAAAATATTCCCGGATAAAATATTCCCAGATAAAATATTCCCGGATAAAATATTCCCGGATAAAATATTCCTGGATAAAATATTCCCAGGTAAAATATTCCCAGATTATATATCTATATATTATATATAATATCCCTGGAATTAGTCCTGAATAGAAGCTCCAAGCTGCTCCTCTTCACTCGTTATTCCCATAAAATCCATTTTTTTTCAGGGTAAATCGCACTAAAAATGCTGGAAAAATGGATGTAAATGTTTTCCTCCCTCTAAAACCAGAATTTCATCATTTTTATTATTTTAATTTTATTTCTGATTTTTATTTTAATTTAATCTTTTTATTCTTTTAATTTTAATTCTGACCCAGGTGGGAAAGGCTACAGGTTCTTTTTAGTTTGTTAAAAAGGTTATTAAAATAGTAATCAAATATAGTTATTAAATATTATCTATTAATATATTAATAGATAATTATTAATATTATAGAAGCTACAATATAATATATAATATATAATATATAATATATAATATATAATATATAATATATAATATATAATATATAATATATAATATATAATAGATAATAGATAATAGATAATAGATAATAGATAATAGATAATAGATAATATATTATAGATAATATATTATAGATAATAGATAACATAACATATAACATATAACATATAACATATAACATAAACATATGATATATAATATAGAATATAGAATATAGAATATAGAATATAGAATATAGAATATAGAATATAGAATATATATTAGATAATAGATAATAGATAATAGATAATAGATAATAGATAATAGATAATAGATAATAGATAACAGATAACAGATAATAGATAATAGATTCACCCCAATATATTAATATTTAAATTATTAAATTATTAATATAATTATAACAGATTATAGAATCACCCCAAAATATCGAGAGCACACCTGGAAAAGGCAACCCCAAAAATCCTGCTGAAGGAACACACGGATTTCTGATATATTTTTAAAAACACATCCCTTTTCAGCTGCTAAAATAATCTTTTAAAACAGCTTTATATATATATATTTATATATATATTGGGTAATATATTTGTTAAAACCATTTGGAGCTGTAGCCCCCTCAGACGAAGCTGAAATCTTTGTTATTTCCAAGAAATCTCTTTTCCAAGGGGGTTCCTGAGTGTTGCCAACTGCCAGGGAATTTAGGAACAGCTTGTAAATTTAAATGCTTTCCAGAGAGCTGTTGGGATGTGTGTAAAATACTCACTTTGCTCCTAAAACATGGCAAGACTTTTATTTTTGAATTTTTTTTTCTTATTTCTCTGTTTGAAAAAGAAGGAATATATGATATCCTTGAAGTGATGATGTATCAGGTTTGAAGAAGAAACTGAACAGCCAAAATATCAATTTTTCCTTGTTTTCAATGGCTCAGGAGACACCAAAACCTTGATTTCAGGGCAGGAATGGGCTCAATGCTGGGTTCCCTCAGCTGGAATGGAAAGCAAACATTCCCAGAATTTTGGAATTTGAGTAAATTTGAGTAAAGAACAGAGGAATAATTCCAGTGGCTGGGAGGTGAATCAATAATCCTGCACCCAAGGATCCACATCCCCCTTGTGCCCTGCTCCACAAGGGTTTCCTGACCAAAAATTGTGGATTGGGATCCTCCAGGACCAGCCCTCATGAAATGGTTTTAAACTGGGAAAGGGTGGGATAAACTGGGATGGGGTGGGATTAGTTGGGATAGGATGGGATTAGTTGGGAAAGTATGGGAAAGGTTGGGAAAGGGTGGGATTAGCTGGGAAAGGGTGGGATTAGCTGGGAAAGGATGGGATTAGCTGGGAAAGGGTGGGATTAGCTGGGAAAAGGTGGGATTAGTTGGGATAGGATGGGATTAGCTGGGAAAGGATGGGATTAGCTGGGATAGGGTGGGATTAGTTGGGCTATTGGGGTGGAATCCTTCCCTGGGAGGGTGGGGAGGCTCTGGCCCAGAGAGTTTATGGAATTCCCATCCCTGGAAGTGTCCAAGGCCAGCTTGGAGCACCCTGGTGTGGTGGGAGGTGTCCCTGGGTGGGATGGGATGAGTTTCCAGGTCCTTCCAACCCAAACCATTCCAGGATTCCTGGAATTCCTGGAGATCAAACATTCCTCTGGCTCCCCTGGGTTTGCCCACACGGCTGCAGGGCTGGGAGTGATGAGGGATGGAAAAGCACCCACCTGTCCCATTCCTGCCTTTCCAAAGGCAGGGATTGATCCATCCTCACCTGGGAAGGACCCAGCAGAGCCTTTCCCTGGATTTACACTCCAGGCCTGCACCAGAGATTCCCTAAAAATTGGCCTTTCCCAGCTGTCAGAGCTTTAACTCCAGGAACAATCTGGGAAAAACCCTTTGTCCCCCCACCTCACACTTCCTTCCAGAGGGAATTCCATGGCCTGGAAGAAATTTGGGAGCCAAACTCATCCTTTCCCCTCAAAACTCACCTGAAAATGGAATTACCAACCCCATCCACGGCCCTGATCGCGACTAAACGGATCAAACCTCACCGAAAACAAACCAACTGCACCCCCAGAGCTGGAAAATCTGAGCCAAAGGCTCCTCAAAGGCACCAAATTGCCTCATTTTTCCTGAAACAACTCAGGGTTAGACACTGAAATACTCCTGGAAAGGCAGCGCCGTGTGTTTGTTTTAAATTAACTCACACAAGTCCAGACAAAAATGGTATTAAAAATATCTTAATGGGCTATTCTGTAGTTGTGCACTTAAGGGTTATTGCTCTTGACTGGCTCATAAATTATATTTTTATTTGCCAATAAAACAATAAGAATAATTTGGATTATTCTCCTTTCAGAAGGGATTATTTCTTCCCTCATAATCGTTGATAAATGGTGAAACGCGCTCCAGAACACCGAGCGATTCATGGATCCATAAAGCAAGAGTGGAAAAATCCCCTAAGCAAGCAAGGAAATGAGAGAGGAATTCTGAAATTCGTTAAATGACAGATCTGCAGCGCTGGGGCACCTGATAGACACCCAAAAATGAGCATTTTCTCTGCTCCACAGGTGGGATTTTTCGTGTGGAACAGGAGAGTTTGGGCTTTTTGGGAGCTGAGGAATATTTTCCCAAACTCTTGGAAACTTTGGAATAATAAATGACGCCTTTTGGTGAGGTCACTTGGAGCAATCTGTCACCCATCTGCTTTTGCAGGAGACAGAAAATGCCTCAAAACTGGAAAAAAGATCAATCAGGATGGCTCTGAGTGGGACCACAGGCCAAATCCATGGATAATGGGAGTCTCCCAAGGAAATCTCCTTGAAAAATTCATGTTTTCCCTGAAGGGGGAATTAAAGACAAGACTCCTGAGAGCGTCACTCTGTCCTGTCAGGGACAGAATTATCCAGCCCAGGCTGGATTGAACAAAGCTGGATTTTTCCAGACCAGGCCCAGATGGAGATAAGAACCTTTGGAAAAATAACAACAACTAAACAAAACCCCCATAAATATCACATCTGTCCAAAAAGGGGAGAAATGCAAAATAAATACAGAAAATTTAAAATATTCCATTCAAATAACCCCTTTCCTTCCTTTATTCCTGTTTATTCCTGCACATTTTTAGCAGGAATGACGATTCCATCGGTGCCTTGGGATGGAGCCACTTGTCCCCAAAAATCCTCGTCAATATTTTATGGCTGGCAAAGGGTGGAATGTGTCCCAGCTGTCCCAGGGCTGGCTTTTCCAAGGAATCTTCCCATCCCTGGTTTCCCAGTGCCCTGTCCCCGCTGCCTGTGCCCGCGGTGGGGCTGGAGAGGAGCCTGGTGTGGATTTCATTTGGCAGCGAGCAGGAGTTGCCCCAAGGCCGGCTCCTTTTCCAGAGGAGGGAGAATTTCATGGCAGATCAGGGCTCTGCTGCCCAAGAAAAGCCGGAATCTTCCATGGGGAGGTGATTCCATTGAGCAGCGCCGGGAGCTGGCAGCCCACGGAGCCTTTTCCTTGCACGCCTGTCAATCCTGCTGGCAGCGCTCCAGCCTTGTGCTCCATGGATTTGGGAGCCCCCGGCTGGATTTTTAGGAATTTGTGCCAAAGAGGGAACAAAAACCCAAGGGAAGAAAGCTGCAGCCATCACACAGCCTGGGCGGGATTGAGGCTCCGTGTCAATATTCCCGAGGAGCGACTGTGGGAAGGTCAGGATTCCCATCTCGGAGGTTGCCCAGGCGTGGTGAAAGCCCCTTCCCCTGGGCATCCTCTGCCTGGATTAGTGTCCCATTGTCCCGCTGCTCTCGGGGGATCCTGGTTTACATTTCAGTCCTGGCTGGAGAACAATTCCCGATTCTTCCCTGGGAGAGCGAGGAGGCCGTTTCAAACCGGGCAGGAACAAAGGGCTGCATTTCAAACCTCGCTGGTGGGATCCTCGCTGTCCTCAGGGGATGCTCCTCGCTCTCCTCGGGCCCTTCCAGGTTCATCTTGACACTCAAACTTCCTGGTCCCCACCGAGCACACTGTGCCTCTCCTTCTCCCCACTCCAGCTCCACATCCCCGAACCTCCAGCAAAGCACATCTCCTCTCCCACTCCAGAAATCCCATCATTCCCACTCCAGAAATCCCATCATTCCCACTCCAGAAATCCCATCATTCCCACTCCAGAAATCCCATCATTCCCACTCCAGAATCCCATCATTCCCACTCCAGAAATCACATCTTTCTCACTCCAGAATCCCATCTTTCCCACTCCAGAATCCCATCTCCTCTCCCACTCCAGAAATCCCATCATTCCCACTCCAGAAATCCCATCATTCCCACTCCAGAAATCCCATCTTTCCCACTCCAGAATCCCATCTTTCCCACTCCAGAATCCCATCTCCTCTCCCACTCCAGAATCCCATCTCCTCTCCCACTCCAGAAATCCCATCTCCTTTCCCACTCCAGAAATTCTATCTCCTGCTCCAAAAATCCCATTTTTCCCACTCCAGAAATCCCATTTTCCCACTCCACAATCCCATCTCCTTTCCCATTCCACACCACATTCCCGAGCCTGTGGAGCAGCAGGTACAGCAGCCAGGTGCAGGATCCCACCTCGTGCTTCCTGACCGATTTTTTTTGGAAAAAAAAGTGTTTGTCTTATTTTCCAGCAGGTGAGTTTGAAGAATTTACCCCACAGGGCTGGTGCCACCCTCGGCTTGCAGCAGCCACTCTCTCCTGTCTGCTGCCTTTGCTTCCATAAAAAAACCCTTTCCATGCAGAGATTCCCTCGGCTTTGAAATCTTTGGAGTGTTTTATTGTGCAGAAAATCTCTGGCAAGGGATTAGATAATCACTTAGATAAATGAACTCACTCTACCCCTCACACTGCTCTGGGTATCCTGAAATTTGCCACTTTTGATCCCAAATTCTGCCTGGATTTCAGGGCTGTTGATCCCAAAATTCTGCCTGGATTTCAGGGCTGTTGATCCCAAAATCTGCCTGGATTTCAGGGCTGTTGATCCCAAAATCTGCCTGGATTTCAAGGCTGCTGTCACTGCTCCATCAGATGGGACCTGTGAGGGATTAATCGGTGACACCACCAAAATCCTGGGAACAAAATATCCCAAACCCAGGAGAAATGAGGTTTAATGGATTGGGATTGCCAGGGAAGCAGGGAAGAGGCAGAGCTGGAAGGGAGATCCCAGGGAGCTGCAATTCCTAAGGCTGACGCTGAAATCGCAGCAGCCCAGGGCTCGTTCCAGGAGCCGCCAGCGCTTGGATGAAGTTTTGATCTTTTGGAGGAGAAACAGGGGAAAAAAAGAAAAGGAGGAGGGAGAAAAATCAAATTGTTCTCGGAAATCACGGTTAATGTCGAAATCTGGTTGATATTAAATCGTAATCTGCAGTTTTCAAGTCTGCTATTCCTCCAGGAAAACGTTTCCTGTTGGAATATTAAGGGTTCCCTCCTTACATCACTTCCTATGTCAGCCCCAACAAGCCTTCAACATGCATTAGTGCATCCATAATGGTAATTTCCAAAGGATTGTTTGGGGGGGGAAGAAAAAAAACCCCACCCGGGCAATATTCCAATCATATGGATCAATTTATCCTTGGAACACTGGGGATTTTTGACTCTGGATCCAAATGGTGCTTTCACCAGAGCTTTTCTCCGCTGAGGCTCACTTTAAGGAATATTTTTGGCCATCGTTCCCGGCACCAAAGTGGATTTATTTGCTGCTAAACTGACTCTGCAGGCAAAATTTCCCTTAATCCCACACTGATGGATCACTGTGCGTGGAACGGAACAGAAATTATGGGCCCAAGAGTAATAATTTATAATAATGATAATAGCCCGTGAAATTTTGGGATGATTTTAAATAGAACAAAAATCTTTAGCACCAAAAAAAAAAAAGCCCAATTTTGGAGCAAATGGTGCAGACAGAGCTCGGATTCTGAGGAAGGAATTGTTGCAGGAAGACAGAACTTCTGCTTCCTCTAAAATATTGATGGAAAGAGCTCTGCAGAGCTGACAAGAACTAAAGACGAGCAGAATTTCAACTCTCTTGGAAGTCGAGATTGTTGGTGGTTTAATATTTTATTTATCATGGTTTGATCCATCATTTTGTGATGGAAATGTTGACAGAATCATAAAACCAATATTTTATTTATCATGGATTGATCTATCAGTTTCTGGTGGGAATGTTCACAGGATTATAGAATCAGTATTTTATTTATCATGGTTTGATCTATTATTTTGTTACAGAAACATTCACAGAATTATAAATTCAATATTTTATTTATCATGGATTGATCCTCAGTTTGTGATGGAAATGTTGACAGAATCCTAAAACCAATATTTTATTTATCATGGATTGATCTATCAGTTTCTGGTGGGAATGTTCACAGGATTATAAAATCAATATTTTATTTATCATGGTTTGATCTATTATTTTGTGATAGAAACGTTCACAGAATTATAAAATCAATATTTTATTTTCATGGATTGATCCTCATTTTGTGATAGAAATGTTCACAGAATTATAAAACCAATATTTTATTTATCATGGATTGATCCTCAGTTTGTGATAGAAATGTTCACAGAATTATAAAATCAATATTTTATTTATCCTGGATTGATCCTCAATTTGTGATAGAACCATTCACAGAATTATAAATTCAATATTTTATTTATCATAGTTTGATCCATCATTTTGTGATAGAAATGTTCACAGATTTATAAAATCAAATATTTTATTTATCATGGATTGATCCATCAGTTTGTTGATAACTGATCAATAATTGATCCATGAATTAAAAATCCTCACAGAATTATAAAACCATCATTTTCATTGATCAAATGTTCCCATCTGCTCTCTCCTGGTGTTGTTTCTTTTCCAGGATTTCAGGTCCAGGGTATTTTCAGTCTCACATTGGTTAAAAGTGTTGGTGGGAGCCATCAGGTAAATTCAGTTCTTTGTGGAAAAGAGAGAAACGGTTGAAAACTTTGATTTGTTATTTCCTGAAGTGTTCTTCTCTTTGGAAAAGAGAGAAATGATTGGAAATTTCAATTTGGTATTTCTTTAAAAGGCCAAAATTAGTTTGAAAAAAAAAATTTAAATTTAAAATTTAAAAAAAATCTCATTTTATCTGCTGCTGCTGCTGGAATCCTGGGATTTCCTGGGATTTCCTGGAATTCCAGGTGCAGCTGCTCTGATGGCAGGAGATGATGATTCTTTTTGAGAGGTAATTTAGTGCTCTACGAACCCTTCTAGACCTTCAAATATCATTTAATAGCACAATTGTCCCTTTGAATGGACCTTTGGATCTCCTGATGCAAAAACCATTTTATTTCCACATTGAAATATTGCTGTGTTTAGTCCTAAACTCTGATTTTTATCATTGCTAAATCCAGTGTTAATCGATT
Source organism: Cyanistes caeruleus (assembly GCF_971803275.1). Taxonomy (NCBI): domain Eukaryota; kingdom Metazoa; phylum Chordata; class Aves; order Passeriformes; family Paridae; genus Cyanistes; species Cyanistes caeruleus. Next base: position 10,173,253 of record NC_141719.1, on the reverse strand, counting down.
AATTTAATATAGAATAAACCATTTTATTTCCACATTGAAATATTGCTGTGTTTAGTCCTAAATTCTGATTTTTGTCATTGCTAAATCCAGCATTAATTAATTAATTTAATATAGAATAAACCATTTTATTTCCACACTGAAATATTGCTCTGTTTGTTCTTAAATTCTGATTTTTATCATTGCTAAATCCAGTGTTAATTAACTAATTTAATATAAAATCTTAATGAATTAAGGGATAAAATCAAGTAGAGCAAAATGTGACATCCACTGGAAATTTACAGTTAAATTAATTTTTTTCCTCAGCCAAGAACACAGTGAGTGTGTTCCTAACATATTCAAAAGTGTCTGGAGCATGTGTTATATATTAGAAAATTGATCAATTTTCATACAGTTCAACATTCGTGGCACCACACATTAAATTTGGATCTGTCACCCTGACAAATAATTCAACTGCAATGAAAATTGAGCAGTGTTGTCATGCTGGGAATATGCTGCACTTTACATATATTATCCTTTTTTTATTTGCCTGGAGAGGGGAAGAACTGGGCTCAAAAAATCTGCACAGAATCTTTTCCCTCTGTTAATATTGCAGGGGAAAAAAAGAAATCCTGGTTTCTTCATGCAGGAAATAAGAGATAAAACAGAAAAATTCTCTTTATTTTCGATGTAATTCATTAAAACCTTTTGTTTGGCCACTCAGCTGATGGAAGAAATGCTGTTTGAGTTCAAGCAGAGGGAGATAGAAAAGTTATTTTCCCGTCATTAACACCAGGCAAACTGAGAAAATTAATTCAGAGAAATATTTCCTTGGTGCTGGGAGCAGGACCTGCCCTTTCCCACCTCAAATTAATGTCAAACCTGCAGTGGCTGCACAGAAAACCGGATTGATGTGCTCGGGATTTATCCTGTGGGATTCAGGACCAGGGCAAAGAGTGGGGTCAGAGCCAGCCTTTTCCTCTCTCACACAGTCCAGGTTTAGCTGAACCTGGAGTTAATCTGGGACCAGTGACTAAACCAGGCTGGATTTGGGAACTTCCATGGAATTCTGCCGAGATTTGGCTCCTGTCCCTGTGCAGGGATTCATCCAGGGTTAAAAATGAGCAGATTTCATCCTCCCCACCTCCCTTCTGGCTGTCCTCGGCAGAGCAAATCCTGCTGCCTGCAGAACTTGTGCAGCCAGGCAGGATCCCCAAATCCATCCCAAAATCCATCCCCAAAATCCACCCCCAAAACCCATCCCTTGTGCTGCCAGGCAGGATCCCAAATCCATCCCCAAAATCCATCCCTTGTGAGCCAAGCAGGATCCCAAAGCCAGCCCCAAACCCATCCCTTGTGCAGCCAGGCAGGGTCCCAAATCCATCCCAAAATCCATCCCTTGTGAGCCAGGCAGGATCTCCCCCTCCATCCCCAAAATCCATCCCCAAAATCCATCCCCAAAATCCATCCCCAAAATCCATCCCCAAAATCCATCCCCAAAATCCATCCCTTGTGCTGCCAGGCAGAATCCCAAATCCATCCCCAAAATCCATCCCCAAAATCCATCCCCAAAATCCATCCCTTGTGAGCCAGGCAGGATCTCCCCCTCCATCCCCAAAATCCATCCCCAAATCCCATCCCTTGTGAGCCAGGCAGGATCTCCCCCTCCATCCCCAAAATCCAGCGGCAGCACGAGCGGCTCATTTTTCACCGCCTTTCCAGGCTCCTCTGGGCTCCGGCTCCACGCAGGAGCCAGCCGGGCAGACTCACCAATATTTTCATAATTAACTGCCCCAGAATGTTCATAATTTGTAAACACAGTAAAAGAGCCGGGAGACAGAGGGGCAGCGTGTGTGTGATGGGCAGAGGGAGGGAGGGGGACGTTTCCTCAGGCAATTCACGTTGGATTCAGGAAATCTGGGAAGGTGCCCGCTGCCGTTAAGTGATCGGGCTCACGGCTCAAAGCGATTTTTCTTGAAGTGTCACCGCTGCACACAACCACCGTGTGTTCTTTCTTGGCTCCGCTTCCCCCGCCGATGCTCCAAGGCTGCTCCAGCCTGCGCGCTTTGCATCCATTTGCTGCAGCAGGGAACGGGACACAGCCGGGCTTTGGTGCCTCCTCCTCCTCCTCCTCCTCCTCCTCCTCCTCCTCCTCCTCCTCCTCCTCCTCCTCTCGCCTCCTCCTCTCGCTTCCACCAGAAGGGGCCCTCCCGATTTTTTTTTTTGGGGATTTGGACAGAACTGCTGGGAGCTAATGGACAGCGAGGTCTAGGATGTGTGTCTCTGTGCAGGAGACAGAGGCTGTGAGAGGAAAAGGAATAAAAAATGTCAGGAGCGATCCAAATTGTGTTTGCCAGACTCGGCTGATGTGCCAGCTCCAGACTCCAACCCGGGCTCTGCTGCTGTGCTTGGGCTCCAGATGCTTCATCCCAGGACTGGAGCCTCGCTGGGAGCCCTGGAACTGGGAGAGGGAGATTCCCCAGGGCTGGGAGCAGTCGGAGCACGAGCAGTGCTGTGTCTGGAGGGAGGAACTCGGTGCCAGCCTGCTGGAAGGGGACAAGAACCTGGTGCTGTTGCACGGGGATGATTTAATCCTTGCCGGGCTGTAGCTGGGGAACCCCCCCAAGCACTGCCCACCTTGTCTCTGGTCACTTGGGGTGATTTGATGTCATCCTGACCTGAGGCTGCACGGTTGTCACAGGGGCAAAAATAAAACACAGCTCCATTTACAGAGCTCAATTTCAACTCCCAGAAGAATAAACCCACAAACCCCCCTCAAATAAACCCCAAATAATTCCCTAAAATAATTTAAAATCTAGTAATTCTGTAATTCTAGATTACTAATTCTAGTAATCTAGTAATTCTGAGAATTCCTGTGATTGACAGGATTTCTGTAGGGCACAGGGTGGTGATTTACTCTTGCAAGAGGCAGCTGGAATGGCTGGAACCAGATCCACCTCCATCCTGCCCGTGGTGCAGTTCTGAGCCAGCTTCCATCGCATCCATCACCTTCCTCTTCCTCACCTTGGGCTTCTCCTCTGCCTGGGGACAATCCCATGGCACAGAGGGATGCTGGGGACAATCCCATGGCACAGAGGGATGCTGGGGACAATCCCATGGTACAGAGGGGTGCTGGGGACAATCCCATGGCACAGAGGGGTGCTGGGGACACCTGGCAGCAGCACAAGGTTGAATTGGCTGTGGCTACAGCTCTGTGCATGGAGAGGTGTGAGGTGCTGGGGGCTGAGAGGAGCCAAAAGTGACCTGTGCTGGCCTCTCTGAGGGAGAAAACACTTTGGAGGGGCCCAGAGGCAGCCAGCCCACGTTGGATCAGGCAACATTGACTCTTCCTGCTGCATGTGGTTGGGTTTGGTACAGAATATTCTCCTGGGCAGGAGAAATCAGGACAGCTTGGAGTCATCTGAATTGCTCTGTCACCAAACTGATGCTGCCCTGCTGCTCTGTTTCTGGGCTTACCTGGGTTTTCCTCTGTTCATCCTTACCAGGAAGTTCCTTATTGCGTATTTTGGGTCTTGGCTCGTTCCCACAGCTGCACCTGAAGTCTCTCCCTCAATGCTCAGCTCGTGCTCGCCTCCACCCGCCATGGTTTTGCTCATTCTCAGAATTGTGCTGAGATCCTGAACTCCTGATTCGTGGCCACATCCCAACCCTGTAACTCCAGCCCTCTGAGCTGCCCCACCACCGGCTCCCACTTCAGCAGGGCTGCAAAAACGAGGTGCTTCGAGTCATTCCAGTCCCATTTTGGGGGGAAAACAAAGGAGAACACGGCCCTCAACCCATTCTGCTGTCAGAATGCTGTGCTGATTCCCAGCACCCTGCAGGGATGAGTCTCCTCCGGAGCTGTCCAGGCGAGCTGTGCAGCATTCCAGCCCTTTCTTGGGGCTACCTGAAAACAGAGGCCAGACAAAACTAGGGGAAATAAAAATTAACAGACAAAATTAGGGGAAATAAAAATTAACAAAGCTAAGGGAATAAAAAGCAGTTCTGTTTATGGAAGGGCCTTCAGGGACATTTCGGGCAGATGAAGCCCACCCAAAATGGATGAGGGCTCACGGCTTTCACACTTTTATAAGTTGGGTCCATTTCCATCCTGGGGGTTCATCTTCCAATTCCAGCTCCAGGGAATGAAGTCATTTCCCCCAAGTTTGCTGCCCCCAACTCCCTTTTGTTTGCATCTCTCGGGGCCTGAGTGAGGTGTCCTTGATTGCCAGGCCTGGAGAGGAATTGTTGTGTCTGAGCCCAGTGGGGAAGCAGCAGCTGGCACTGTGTGTGGAGTTTGGAGTTATCCACTGAAGAGCCGCAGGATTAGGGTTAGAATAGATGGAAAATATAAAAGGTGATATCCCAAAGCAGAGCAGAGGCCGTGGGGCAGGCAGGGAGCCCCACTCCGGGCAGTGCAGGCCGTGCAGGCCGGAGGCGAGGCCGCACCTCGCGCTCCCCGAGCCGGCCCAGAGCCAGCCCCAGCCCGTGGAGCTGCATTCCCGTGGTGGCTCCGGGCCCAAAGCAATAATTCCCGTGGAGAGGAGCCATGTTAACATGGCCATAAAGCTTCCAGGCTGGAACGGCTTCCCGGGCGGCGGGGCCGAGCGGCCTGGCTCCGGCAGCACCCACACAGCCTCAGAGCTCGCCTTGCTGCTGCTCCTCGCTTCACAGCCCGGTGTTGGCCTAGGCAAAAATACCCTCCCAGTTTACTCCTGAGCTTGGGATGTGCTAATAATGGGACAAAAGAGCTGCCCCCGTGGGATTCTCTGTCCCAAACTTGGATTTTGTGTCCTCCTTTCTCCTTTCCCTCCTTCCTCCCATGCGCGGCACAAGCAGGGCCCGCGTGCACGCACAAATTCCGGGCTGGTTTTGAAAGCGACCTGGAATAATTTGCTCAAATTATAGACAGGAACACGGTGTCCTGTTTTCTGCTGATTTTTTTGGTATTTTCCCTCCCCACGAAATGAAAGATAAATGGCAGATAATCCCTCACTCATCCCCATCCACCTCCTGAGCCCCACCATCAAATCCTATCGAGGCATCCAAGGTATGTGGTGCTGAGGAAGAGTGCTTGTCAGGAGGCAGGGAGAACAAAGGGTACCTGGAGGTTAGGAAATGTTTTTCCTGGGTTCTGTAAGCTGTGGTTTCCTCTTTTGGGGGTGTCAGAGACTTTCAGCTCTGTCAGACACCCGGCCAAAGAAGGGAGTGATTAGCAGAGCTCCCTGGTCCGGGGTATTGTTGTAGGGATGGTTTTAATACACCCACAGCTCTTGGCACTGACGCTGCTTCTCTGACTCCAGGAAATCTTGAACTGTTTATTGATTCAAAGGCAAGAAATAGAACATTGAGATGGAGCTAATTGGCCGGAGACATCATCTGCAAGTCACCCAAATAAATATTTCCATTAATTGAGACTCAGCTTTGGGGGAGGAAGGAGCAGCCTGATTCAAGAGCGAGAATTTCTTGCAAATCTCCGTTTTCTTATTTGTTTTTTCACAGGTAGACCTTTGAATGCTGGCTTAACTGAAGATGTCACAACACCAGACCAGGTGCCCAAGTCCGCACTTGGCCTAATTTAGCCTGGATTAAGTCTGGCCTTGCTAGGAGAGAGCTGGTTGGTCTGCCTGGGGTATTGCAGGGTTCCAGGGCAGTTATTTCAGGGTTCCAGTGCAGATATCTCAGGGTTTCAATGTAGATATCTCAGGGTTCCAGAGCAGATATTTCAGGGTTTCACTGCACATGTTTCAGTGCAGATGTTTCAGGGTTCCAGTGCAGATATTTCAGGTTTTTATTCCTGCAGAGACCTCTGGGCCTGGCTATTCCTTGTGCCTGTGAATGTTCCTTAGGGACAGAGGGCTTGGATGTGCCTCAGATCCCTAAATTGGATGCTCCAGCCCTGAGAGATCCACACAAGTCTGATCAATCCCCTGAGAACATGATCTCCTTCGTTAATTTTCAATTTTTAATTTTTAATTTTTATCTTTTAAATTTTCAGTTTAAAGTTTCAATTTTAAGCTCTCGTATTAAAGTTTTAATATTTAATTTTCCCCTTTCACACTCAGAAATACCCACGGGCTGCTGGTTCGAGCCATCCAAGTTTTTGCAAGAGGCTGACTGGATCCAAAGATTTCTGGGGAGAAAGAATCCCATTGAAAGGCTGGTTGGACAACATGGGAACAGGCTGGGAAAATGATGCTGGAGGGAATTGAGTCCCTCTGTCGCTTTCTCTTGTCAGAGCTTGGCCCTCTGCTCCTCTGTCCCTCTCACTTGTCAGGAGCTGGGGAGGATGGAGCTGATCCAAAGTGCTCGGAAGAGAAATGGGAATAAAGGCAGAGCAATATTGATCAAATTTCAGCCTCTGCAGCACCAAGGGCTGGGCTCCACACATGAAAACTCCTGCACTGCAGAGGAACTCGGTACTGGCTAAAGTGTCCCCTTTTTTTGCTGTTTTTTTTTTTTTCCTCCATTTTTCTAATTAAAAAGGACTCCTCTTTTTGCCACCTCTCATTTTACAGCAAATTAGATATGAAATCAGAGCTGCTTTCCCTGCTTCCCTGAGCTCCACTGACAGCCTACCATGGAGAAACATTTTGTTTGGGCCTAGGACAGGGGGCAGGAGCCAAGAACAGTTGGAAATACACTGGAAATGTTCAAGAAACTCCTGTGCTGCTGCAGCAAGCGGAGCAGGACATGGCCCAGGGAGAGAGCAGAATCAGGGATGGAGGGGGAGCTGCTCCTCCAGCAGTGCAGGCTGCAGTGCTGGCCACTCACACAAACAGAATTTACCCTTTTCCAGGCTGGAAAAGAACAGATTTATGTCTTGCTGCTTCTCTGGCAGGTAAATAAAATTCTTCACGCCCAACATCCCACTGGAAGGTGAAGAAAATGAGGATTTTGATACAAAGAGGTGTATGATGTTTATTCTTTTAAAGGAACAGCCCTCCAGTCCTGTCCTGTCCAGCCTCAAATCCTCATCTTCTCCAGAGGAAAAGTCTGACTGACTCCAGAGGAAATTGAGCCTGGGAATTCGATAGAGCAACCCTGTCAGGACTGAAAAATGAGCCCATCTCAAGGTGTGTCATGAACAGGGTGAAAAAACATCCTTGCATCTTTTCAGGAGCCTTGGGGAAGCTCCAGAGCTGGGAAGATAGATTTAAATTCAGTGGGTTCATGGAATAAAGGGGATGAAAAAGCCCTTTTCTCCCTGCTGGATGCTGGATGGGATGAAGGGAAATCTCCTTCAGCATGAGGGGACCATGGGGGTTCCCCTGGATGTCAGGTCACAGGGATGGTGCCGCTCCTTCCTCAAACTTCTTGCCCTTGCAAAAGTAAAAAAAACATCTCCTTTTGGTGCTTCTGAGCCATTGGGATGTGCTGAGCAGCCAGGCTGGGCTGCAGCACTTCCTCAGGGCCCTGCTGAACCCCTCCAACAAGCCCAAATCAAACAGCAGCGAGAACAAGAACAAGAACAAACAGCCGGTTGTGCGCTCCGGGGGGAAGAGGTCCCCAAATGCCTCGGCAGAAATAACTAAAAATCAAAATTACAATAAACAAAGGCAACGTGCTTGTACAAAAAATATCCCACTCGGAGCACTCCCACCACTTAATCCCATCTGTCAATAACACAGCTGCACTGCAGGGACTGTTCAGCATCTCTCTTTATTTTTCCAGGCGTCCTGGCTGCGTGGAGCACACTCAGAGCTCCACCGGGCGATTTTGAACGTCGCTCTCTGTGGCTGCTCCGTGTTTGCTTTGCTCTTGACCTCACCACTCGTATCTTGCTGCTGTTGCAAAACCCATTCGTGGGCTGGAGCCCAGAAAAATGGAAACTGCGCTGCCTTCAAGATTCTCGCCTTTCTGAAAAAGCCCTTCCTGCTTCCTGTTTGCCCTCTCGGCGGTGTTTCCAAAACAAAATTTCCACTGCCTTTGGAAAACAAGGAGCCACGCTGAGCAGGAATGCAGGCTGCAGCTCAGTGGCACAGCCAGGGCAACCCCACAGAGGGATGCGCTTCTGAAAAAAGCCTGGAGGCTGAGATTTTATTTCTATCCATGGGAAAAAAAAAGAGGTTTCAGGCTTGTGGTGTCTTCTGGGTGCAGGTAGGAGGTTGGAGCTCCCCAGGGTTTGGCACCTGTCTCCTCTCGGCCACCCTGACAGGAGTTAGAGGGATGTGGCCCTTCCCTAGGGAATTTTAGGACCAAAGGCAAAGGAGGTGCAGGTTCTCCCAAGGAATGTGCAGTGGCAGGTTCTGGCTGGAGCTCTCTGCCCCTTGTTTAGAAGGTGCCTCTGCTGAGCCCGGCAGAACAAAGGGGTGGGGATGGATAATCAGCTAAAAAAATAAATATTCCATGAATCCCAAAAGAAACCAGACCAACCCCAACAGCAAAATGCAGAGGAATTTTCAGCAGGATCAGTAATCTTGCCCACCAAGGAATTCCAAACCAGCCATGAGAGATCTGAGTTAAATAATGAGAATATTCCAGCTCTTTTTATCCAGAATCATCCTTCTCTGGATGGTTCTGTCTCTCCAGCCCTTCAACGTTAACTTCAAATTCTTTGGAGCATTCCCTGCTTTATTTTCTGTGCTTGGCCCTTCTGTGTGTGTTTGACTGCAGCAGGGAGGGAACAGCCACAGGTCCTTGTAAAACTTGTGTGAGAGCACCAAGGCTCTGCCACTTTCTGCTGCTGACAAGGCTGGGGGTAATTAAAACACGACTGGAGTAATCCACTGGGTTTCCCACTCATCCCACAGTTTTTCTGTGCTCCAGAAAAAGCCCAAAGCCCTGCTGAGATGAAGAGAAATTACAAGGGGAGAGGAGGAGTGGGAAGGAGGTGAAGCTCCATCTGCAGCTCCAGCACAGGGAAGTCAGGCAATGAGCAGAGCACTTGGGAAGGAACTTTCCCAAGGCTCAGGCAGCCTTTTTATCCATCCAGGATTCCTGGAGAGCCCAGACTGCTCCCATCAACAGATGGGCTGAAGGAAACATCATGGACCTTCCTGCTGTCCCCATTCCCATCATTCTTCAGCAGTTGGAGCCTTGAATTTTTCAACTCTCTGATTTTTTTATCCCACTTCTTCTTTTCCCATTTGGGAAAAGCTGTTTTGTTTTTCTTTCTGGGGCAGTAAATTTCCAACCCTGAGCTGCTGAGGAGCCTTCATCTGCCTCTGGATCTCCCTCCTGGGTGCCTCAGGATTCTTAATGACCTTTTGTCACTCATTAGCTTTGTTCATTAGATGAGAATCTGGGGAGCCTTTAATTGAATTGGCGCAGAGATGTGGAGATAACGAAGGAGTATCGGGGCTGCCATCTGGGCAGGAATGAGACAAGTCAGCTGGAGCTGCCTGGGCTTTGGGGTGGCTCAGAAAATGGGAATTGCAGACACCTGGGCTGTGCAAGTTGTGCATGAACTTGTTTGACAGCTTCCCTCGATGCCAGGTGAAAGTTCCCTGGATCCAGCAGAGATTTGAGAAAGGCAAAGAGAAAACGCGGTTCCACTTCAAACACCCAGCCAGGCCTCAATATTCTTTCTTAACCTCGTGGCAGCTTATCAGGAACACTTTATTCTGCAGTTTCAGGAAGGAGTTTCTCTGGTTTTATTTTCCTGGTATCGTTTTTATTTCGTCCCATACTCCAATCTCTGTTTCCCAGCCAGGGATCCTCTGCAATTACAGCGTCACTCATCATTTCCCATATTACCTGCATTGCATCACCGGGCTGGCACCTGGGCTGGAAGTGAAAAATGTCATTTTAGTTTGGCTCAAATGCTCCCAGAGATGGTTCTGGGACAGGCACCAGGGTGCTACAAATGAATCTGGGCTAAAATGTGAATTTTTAATGAAAAAATGTAGACAGAGACTTGCAGCTTTTAATCTTCTCTTCTCTTCTCTTCTCTTCTCTTCTCTTCTCTTCTCTTCTCTTCTCTTCTCTTCTCTTCTCTTCTCTTCTCTTCTCTTCTCTTCTCTTCTCTTCTCTTCTCTTCTCTTCTCTTCTCTTCTCTTCTCTTCTCTTCTCTTCTCTTCTCTTCTCTTCTCTTCTCTTCTCTTCTCTTCTCTTCTCTTCTCTTCTCTTCTCTTCTCTTCTCTTCTCTTCTCTTCTCTTCTCTTCTCTTCTCTTCTCTTCTCTTCCCTTTCCCCTATTCCAACACCCTTTCCCACCTCACCTTTATCACTCTGAAATATCCTCCCTGATGACTTCACATCTTTCCCCTTCCGTTTTCAGGAGTCAGTTATGACCATTTCCCTTTCAACCGAGGTGTTTTATGCAGAACAAAGAGGATCATTTCCCCTCCCCCTGGAGCTGGGGGTGCTGATGTGTGGGGTTCCCTGGGTTTCTGAACACCTTTTGTCTCATCACCAGATATTCTCATTTTTGAGCATCTCCCGAGGCCAAAGGGAACCCCCCAGGTCATTCCTGGCCCTGGAGAACCCACCTGGCAGATCCAGACTCATTCCCACCCCCTGAGCTCAGGTGAGCCTTTCCTGGAGCACCCCACACCCTACCCAGGTACCCGCTGTGTGCATTAATATTGGCTGAAAAGCAAAACAGAGACTCAACCCATGTTTATTTTGAAATAATCCCTGGAAACAGACCATGATAGCAACTCCAGGAACTCCTTTCCTTTCCTTTTGGCAGTTGCAGCTCTTCTTGAAATAAACAGGTAACTTACAGGCCTCGGGGGGATCTTAAAAACCACTTGTCCCTCAATCATTTTTCCACTTCTCAGCTCCTGCACGGCACAAAGAGCCTGCAATGTTATTTATGTTCCTGCAGACTTGGCAGGGCTCATAATGGGCCGTGTTTTTTGGGGCTGGGGGAAAGGGGGCAGAAGTTTCCACTCATTTTGTATAATTATGATATAGAAAATATTTGGAGATGGTGTTTTTGGACTGCGCTGCTCGGGGCTGGCTCCTACGTGAGCCTGACACATTTGGCCCCAGCCTGGGGGATATTTACACCCTGCTTGGTGGCTTGGGGGGTGACATCATGGGGCACAGGCAAAAAGTGGCATTTTTGGGGCTGTTCTTCATCAGCTGGTTTGGTTGGAAATCCCTCTGCCACAAACAAAACAAACCATGAAAGGGAGAAACCCCTCTGAGCCCCTCCAGCTCATCCATGGGCAGGTTTTGGTTGGGTTTTTTTAAAAAAAAGAAATGTCCTGGTTTCTCTTTTTGGGTGTGTGGGGTGGTCGGTGGGGAAAATCGCTGGGGCAAATCTGCAGGGCTGCCTGGAGTGGCCAAATCTCAAACAAGTTTACATCTTGCTGAGTGTGCAGCGTGGCTGGGCGGTTTTGATGACTGCTGCTGCCTTTTCCTACGTCTTGGACCATAAATGTCCTCCCCAATCCACAAAATGAGGCGTCCTGGGAGGTCCAGGATCCATCAGCTGGCACTCAGAGGAGCTTCAGAAGGAAAAGGCAAGTCCTGGGAATTACTAAAACTCCCAAGATCTGCTTTTCCAGGTGCTGGGATATCCTCAGCATCCTTCTGGAAGTCCTGATCAGCTTCTTCCCCGAGTCCTTGCTGACCCTTCTTTACCTCAGGGCAGGGAAATGGGTTCCAAGCTCCACGCAGGACACACGTTGGAATTTTCCCTCCAAAACGAAGCCCCTTTTTTCCTTTTTATCCCTAAACCTCTCCCAGTTCCTGTTTCCCCTCCCCAGCCTAAATAATTGCTTTTCTCCTGCCTCCCAGGCACCGGGAGAGAAGCTGAGGCGAGGCAGACAGCTTTCAATTAGCAACGCCCACAAACCCCGGCCATCTGATTAAACCCATAAAAATAATATCTTCCCACCTCAGCAGCTCGCCATGCCCCCTAAATTAAAATAAACACTTCCAGGCTTGACTTTTTCTGTTCATTGTAATCATCCCAAATCGGTGGCTCCAGCCTCCCTCGCTGGCTTCTGTAAAAACAGTTCCATTTTCCTGCTGAACCAAAGCGTCTTTATCCAGCCCCGAGTGCCCCAGCGCTGCTCTGGTTTACCCAGAGGAATTACAAACAGGATGCTTTGATCCCAGGAATTCCAACAGGAACTGCTGATCCCAGTCCCAGGAATCAGGTGGGTGGCAGTGGGGTTACAGGGAATATCCCATATTATCCAATATAGGGAATATCCTGAGCTGGATGGGCCTTAGGGATCATCGAGTCCAGCACAGGACATCCCAACATTGCCAGGCTGTGCAATCCAAATTCTTCCTGATTATGGTAAAAGTTCTGATTTGAATTGTCACAGGGCTTTATTTGGGAAAAAAAAACCTTAGGAAAAAAGAAAATTCCTTGTCCTGCTCCGGTGCTCCCAGGACACCGAGTGTTGGTCCCTTATTGGAGATGGATCTGTCCCTGCTGGAATCAGTCACAGAACTGGGCTGAGCTGGAGGAAAAGGAGATTTTGGGGATGCATCCCCCAGGTTCTCCACCTTAGGGATTGGGAGAAATGCATCGTGTAGAGGGGAGAGATGGAATATTTGTGCCCTGGAGAGGCTGGCACTGCTGGCAGCTCCTGGTTCTGCTCCTGTGGGACTGGATCCAGCACCAGAGGCAGCCCCGGGCGAGGGAACCACGAGGAAAAGTGGCCTGGAGCAAAAGCTGCCACTCAAAATATCATTTTGGGCTCCACTTGAAATATTGCCACATAAATCAAAACAAAGGAGCCACCAAAAGGGAACAGAAGAAGCGCAGGGAACTGCCTTCCTTTGCTATTTTATCTCAACTTTTACTGTTTCAAAATGTATTCTCAGTGACAAAGGCTGGAGGAGAAAACCAGGATAAGAAGAATTCTTTTCTTAACTATTTTGATTTTTTTTTCCCCCCCCCTCAAAGTTTACTCCAGGAGAAGGGAATTTAGCAAATGCTCCAACCTGAAAATGTAGAGGAATATTTTGAATATCTTAAATATGGAGGCACATATTAAAATATTTTAAAAATGCATAAAAATATAAAAAATAGGTATAAAAACATACATATTTAAAATAATATAAATATATAATAACATAAATAAATTATAATACACATATAAAATAATATAATAACTATAACAAAAGTATAATAATAAATGTAAGAAACTATGATATATATTAAAATATAATAATAAATATAATAAAATATAATAATAAATATAATAAAATATAATTATAAATATAATAAAATATAGTAAAATATAATAATAAATATTTAAAAATGTAATAATAAAAATAATATAAATAGGTATCTTTTTAAATCCCCTTTTTTTCTGTTTAATCTCCATCCCTACAACCCAGATCCTTAATTAAGAGCCAGGATTTTCCTTCAGAACAGGGAAAATTGGGATCCCAGGGATATTTTGCCTGGCTATGTTGCTGTTGCACTGCTGTTTCCATCCCAGAGCAGGAGCAGGTCATTCCTGCCCTCTTTCCTGCTTTGCTGTCCCTTTATCTTGGGAATTTTGTCCAGAGCAGCCTTCCCATGAGTTTTTTCTGGGAGTGGGAGGATAACCCAGTGGACAGAAGCTGCAAAAATGTTTCTTTGCAGGGTTTGGTTGTGATCAGGGGTTCCCTGCCCAGGCCAGGCTCTTATCACCTGCCCTTGACATCCCCAATCCCTGCTGGATTTAGGGAATGGTTGAAGAATTTCCCAAATCCTTCTTGAACTCAGCGCTGCTCGTGCAAGGATTTCATGGAGTTTTTATTGTTCCTGATGCTGCTGGGAGAGGTTGGGATGAATCCTGTGTTAATGCTGGAATAATCCCAGCGCTTTTTGGGGCTTTGCTCCAGAGCAGGGCCATGGAAAAGGGACTTTTCTCCCCTTTGGTTCCCACTGGAAGGAAAGGAAAGATCCCTGAGCTGTGGCTTGGGGCTCTGAGCAGATCCCAGGAGCTTCCTGGCCGTGCCATGCCCCGATTCCCTCTGTGGGGCTGTGCAGATGGACAACTCAACTCCCCATTCCTCGGGAATTCTGCCATGGATTCCCAACACTCCGAGCAGGAGACAGAGCTCCGAGCCTGCTCTCCCTCCTCCATCTCCCTTTCCTCACACCCTGCCTGCCCTCCCTGCTCCGGAGCACGGCAGGGCCCAGCACAGTCAGATCCCGGTTTTATCTCGGCTCAGGGATCTCTCCTTATTTATTTAAACCTCTGCTGCCTCCAGCTTCAGTAACGATGCTGCTGCCCTCAGCATCACAGCCCCTGCCAACAACAACAAGCTCCATTTAGTCTGCTACAGCTTCCTACAGAGAATTGTTTTCTCACTTTACTCCTGATCCTCAACCCTTTCAAAATAGGCAAAGCCTAAAAATTATCCCCAACAGGCTTTTGCATTCATCCACTTTGAAACAAAGCCTTTACACATGTTTGTTCTGCAGGGTCCCACTGATTCTGCCCTTTGCAAACTTTTCTCCCATTGCTTCTCTCCAAGCCTTTTCCTTCCAGGTCTTTTTTATCTGAATGTGAATGGCTGGAAGGGGGGCAAGACAAAAAAAAAAATAAAATTTAAAAAAAAAGAAGGACAGAAAAAAATCCAATGTGTTTCTTTTATTTGATTTCCAGTTCTTTATTTATGCATCTACACACACACACAGGGGCAGATGCTGTGTTCTAATCCTCCAATAATTGGCTCTGGATAAACAAGAGGTAATAATATTAATAACATTAATAACATTGATAACATTAATAATATTATTATTATTATTAATAGTAATAGTAATAATAATAATAATCATAATAATAGTAATAGTAATAGTAATAATAATAATAATGTGAGTGGCCAGAATCAAAGAGGTGCTGGAATGATGGGGAAATTAATCCTGGGTGTGTGAGCACCCCAGCAGTGCCAGGGAGGGAAAAATCATCCCCTGTGCTTGCTCCTGTCTTCAGAGCCCCAAACTGGAGGCCAGACCAGACCATCCCAATCCCATTTCCCTGCTCCTTCCAGGCAGGCACAGGGAAGCTCCTGCTGGCTCTGTGGGAATGGGGGAACATGGAATGTTGGTGAATAAACCATTTGTGAAGAGCCAATTCCCAATTCCTGATTCCTGGCACTGCCTTTACCTGGCCACGAGCAGCCTGGAGGAGACAAAGGCTGAGGTGGCTCCGTGCAAGGAGCTCAGCAATTCCTGTCCTGCTGTCCTGGGCTGTTCCCAGCCTGTGGTGGCTTTGTGCTCTCCAGCCTCCCTCTCTCCACCAGTACCAGAGGGAAAATCCCAAAAAAGGCTGCTCTGCTGGCAGCAGGTGTGGAGAGGAAATCCACGTCCTGAGCAGCCCACACTGGGATGTGCTGAAGGGAAAATGCTCCTTCAGGAGGACCTGGCTGCTGTGGGACAGCCCCTGCATCAGCAGCTCTGGCTGAACTCCCTGGAGCTGATCTGTGTCCCTCAGGTGCAGAATTCCTGATGATTTTGGTGCTCTGGAGCGTGGTGAGGGCCGAGCTCCTCGGTTCCTGTGCGCACTTTGGGAATGTTTCTCTTGGGGATGTGTCCCTGAGCATCAGCTCAGCCCCAGGATGTGATTTCAGGCTGGGCTGGAGCTGATCTCAGCCCCTGCTGCTGACAGGGAAGCTCCTGCCCTGCCTCCTGCTCCAGCTGCAGCGTCCCTGAGCTCAGCTCAGCTGCTCCAGGAGCACGGCCAGGCCTGGGAGCTCATCCAGCCCAAAGCCAACCCTCCTCCCCGGCAGGCTGCAGCAGAGGAAGCTGTTTGGGATCCTCTAGAGCTAAACAACACAATCCCATCCCTTCTGCAGGTTTTGGGGAGCGTGGAATGCCGTGGTTATTTCTGTGTGTGATGTTTGTGCGCTCAGACAGAACGGGAGGTGTCCTCTCCAACCTTCTCCCCTTCCACACATCTTCCAGAATCTCCACATCTCACTGGAGGCTGCTCCGGGTGGACAATTGAGGTTTTCAATCTGGAGCAGCACATCCATGATCTTGAACTGTCCCAAAACTCCAAAGAGACCAGATCAAGCACATTTAAGTGTCTTCTCACAAGCCTCCTTCCCTGGCTGCTGTGGGGGGACACTTTGCCTGCTCACATGAGAAGCAGAACCTGTGCTGTGGCTCGCTCTTAACTCCTGATAAACTGTGCCAATACCCTGATCAACCCTGGAGCACCAATTCTGGAAAATTAGATATTTAACAGTGGCTGTTCAATCAGGCAGAGACTTGGAAAGGGGAGCTCATACTGGAGGAGGAGTGGAAGGAGAACTGGTGAGTGGAAAAGGCATTCCCAGCAGTCCCAGTACCTCTTTTACCATAGGATATTCAAATATTTTATAACTGGGGGTGAGCTGTGATTTAATTTTGATTTAATTTTGATTTAGTTTTGATTTGTAGGCACTGGAAGGAACTTGTGCTTTTCACTTATCAGTTGCACTTGAGGTGGTGTCATCGAATTTATGATCCTGACATAAAAGATAATTAAAAAAATCATTCCCAACCACGTTTTCCAATTGCATTTGCAGGAATCCATTAGGAAAATTATGACTCTGGATGGTTCAAGCCACCAAAAGTCGTGGGGCAGAACTTTCTGGTGGAAATTTTCCCTGGTTAAAACTGAACTGGAGCAGCTCAGAGCAGCAGTGTCTGTTCTTTACACATTTCTGGTTGAAAAGGTGGCTCCAGTATGAAAGTCCTTTAAAAATCCAGGCTGTATATCCCAAGCAAGCCCACCAGAAAAGAAAAATAATACAGAAAGTAGCTTTGAAAGACTGGGGCAAAAGTCTGGAGGAGCCAGAGTTTTCCTTCCCTGCAGTAAAGCGTGGCTAAAACAACACAAACTCCTATGGCTTACTAATTTTTCAACCCAATATTTTCATATAATTTGTGTGCTTTATAAGCCTTGGAAAAGCCACAAGAGGCCACACATTTCTGATGTAATCATCTTTGAATTCAACAAAGCCCATTACCATGTCAATGAGGGGGCTGGGTTCAAAGAGCACAGGGTGGTTTGCAGAGCACCCAGAGGGGATTTGCGCCGCTGCTACTGAAATAATAAACTCCTCTCTCCCCCCTCCCTCCCAAATTTTGGCTCCAGCTGGAGACATTTCGAGAGTTTGGTTCTAATCGCAGATAATTCTTATTTTATTGTGTCATTTTGGGTTCTGTTGTTGGCCATAACAAACGTTGCTATGTGACTGGAGCAGCTTTAGGTGAGGTCAGTTTGAGCACAACCTCTCCGCATTTTGGCCCTTCAGGATGTCCCACGCTTGGGGTGGAGGTTGCCTTTTGTTTCCAGGGGCTGTTTCATGGAAATTGCTTTTTTTTTTTTCCTCCAAGAGTTTATCCCAGTTTTTCTGCTCCCTGCAAGCTGTGCTGATATTTTTTTTTTATTATTATTATTATTTTTTATTATTTTTTATTTTTCCAAGCTTTAATTAGAAGAGGTTAATCACTGATGCTTAAACTGTCAAACACTTCTGCATGGGGATATTTTCCTGCAGGAGAAGTGCCACTGGCTTACACTGAGCTATTCATGCTGCAGAATATTTTATAGACATTCAGGTTTTGCACGTTTGGGACCTCACGTGTGCTCTTCCAGGAGCAAAAGGGAAGGCAGGAGGTGGCAACACCAAGCTCAAACTATAGAAAAGAAAGAAAAAAAAAAAGAGCTAAAAACCCCAAAAAGTTTTGCTGCAAATGCTCACCTTGTGTACAACCCCTTGCAAAATGCTTTGGGGAAGAAAAGTCAAAGATTATTTATTCCAAAACAGTGCAAGTTGAAAATGACAGCTCAGGGTGAAAGAGTTGAAGGGTTGGGTGTCTCCAGAGTACCAAAAAAAAGGCTGAAAAGGAGAGCTTTGGCACAGGGAGATGTTCCTTGGTGAAGGAAATCATCTGTTGAAGTCCTGTCCTGTTGCTCACTGAACATCCACCGCTCTCCTCTGGATCTAATTCATGACTGAGGGGATGAGAATCTGATTTTTTGGGCAGTGACCTCACTCTGCTCCCTCTGCGAGAGCTCCAAGCCCAGTGAAGCTTCAGATCATGTGAGGTTTCCAAACTGACACCAAAACGCCCTGGACAGAGGGATAAAGTGACATCAGACAAAGAGCTCTGCCACCCAGCCAAGGCAGGATTGAATTGCCAAAACACTGATGATTAAATTACCAAAACACCGATGATTTAATCACCAAAACACCGATGATTTCATTACCAAACACCAAAGCCTGCTCTCAGAGCCCTGTGGCAGCCCAGCTGTGTGGGGGGAACAGCAGAGAGGATTTCAGAGGTTTCAGAGGAGATCCCAAACCTTTCCAAAGCGTCTGGAGAGAGGGAGAAACACCCCAACGATGCAATCCCACCTCATCTCGTAGATGGTTGAGCAGAAGGACCGAGACCCACAGAGGCACAGAATTTTTGGGGTGTTTAGGGCAGGGAAGAGCATTTTCCTCTCAGCTGAAGAAGACGCCCCTGGTAGGGTTGCAAACCTTGCAGCTCACCAGAGCAGAGCCATTAAGGGTTTATTACAATCGAGTTTTATAACCCACGTTCTAATAAGTCCTGCAAGAATGTGGCTGCATGCAGTAATCATTTCATAAATATTAATACAGCATTTAGAAACGGGGCCTTAATTTAAAGTGTTACCTTTTTACTGGCAAGTGCACGGTTTAATTACCGCAGTAAAAGCAGAGATTAGTTAAGCCTTGCTGCTGTTCTAATACCTGGGAACCAGCACCAGCCCGGCTTTAATAAGCAGCTTCTGAGGAGGTGAAAGAAATTCCTCTGGCTGGAGAGGCTGAGGGGGGAAGGTTTGCTGCTGGAAAGTGGCTGTATTCTTTAACAAGGCTAGACTGTGGAATGACTTCTTCTTGCTGTCTGCATTTTTGTGTGCGTGTGTGTTCGTTCGCACACGGCTCCGGGCAGGGCCAGCAGGGACGGACGGACTCCTTCAAATAAAGCACCAAAGGGCTGGGTTTCTTTTCTGGGGGGAAAAAATAAAAATAAAAATATTTACTTGTTTTTTCACATATTGGTTATTTTCGTTTGATTCTGTGCTCCTGGAAGCTCCTTTTCCTTGGCCTGCTGGTGTTTGTTCTCAGACAGAGCACCGGGGAGGAGGCAGGACCCTGAGCTTCCATGTTGAACAACAACCTTGGTGTATCATTTTCCCAATGAATGAGATAAAAATAAGCGGCCTGGAGTCATTGCTCTCCTGAGATTGTTTGGCACATGGGCCTGGGGAAGAGACAACAGAGGCTCAGGGGCTGAGCTCTGAGCATTTAGACCTGATTTAATCACTGCCCACTCTGGAGCAGGGGAAGGCACTGCCTGAAATCCCACTGCCTAAAATGCCAGGCTCTAAAAGCAGGCACTGCCGACACTGGGACACAGGGTTTTCCCAAAGAGGCCACAATTCCAGCAGATGGGATGGGGAAGGGGAAGGAGAGGCCTCCTCCTGGCTGTGCAGGAGCAGATTTCAGGCACAGGAAGCGCTCTGAGCTCCCTGGCTGAGCCAAAAGCTGAACTCACCTCCCTTTGGTCCCAGCCTGGGAAGATAAGCCGTGGTTCTGGGGAGAAGTCCAGTGGGTGAGGACAGCTCTGGGAAGAGAGGCAGTTGTGGTTCCTCCTGCTCTTTGCAGCCCCCTCGATCTTGTGATTTATTACAATTCTTGTTTTGCAGGCCCAGCGCCTCCCGGCCGGTGCAGATTGGAACATTTGGAGCTGATGTGGGTCACACCCTCTCTGAAAGCCTGGTGGCCACCAAGGCCAGGCCGTGTCCCCACACGTGTCAGGGGTGAGGGAGCTTCTGGCCACAGCTGGGAGAGCAACAGCCACCTCCTGAAGGAATTGTCACCCTCAGTTTCTGGAAATAAAGGCAAACCTCTCCCTTTGAATCATGTGAATGTGGGGAAAAAAGAGCAAAATGAAAGATATCAGAGAGGGAGAGACTGGAATCACAGAGTAAGTTGGAAAGGGATGCACAGGAGGTGTCCAGTCCAGCTCCCTGCACAGACACCCCAACAATCCCACCCTGGGCATCCCTGGAGCTCTGTCCAAACCCTCCTGGAGCTCCGGCAGCCTCAGGGCTGTGCCCATTCCCTGGGGAGCCTGGGCAGTGCCAGCACCCTCTGGGGAAGAACCTCTCCCTAAAATCCATCCCAATCCCACTGACACAGCTCCAGCATTCCCTGGCTCCTGTCACAGAGAGCGGAGCTGCCCCTAAGGAGCAAATCAGGGCTGGAGGCAAGTGGAAAAGTGAAAATCCCAAGATTAGTGCTGGATCCAGGGAGAGTCCTGAGCATTCTGGATGTGGAATGGGAATCCGAGGGCTGTAACCTCTCCAGCTTTTTTGCACCTTCCTTGGCCAAGCTGAGCAGCATTCCTGGCCATTCCCAGCCATTCCCAGCCGTGACACTTGGATCATCATTAGGGGATGTTGCCATGGCTGCTTTCACAATTAAAAACAAATCCAGCTTATGCTGCAGCCCGTGTTATAAAAATAAACACAGCTACTTTGCATAACAGCATAATTAGGGCCTAATTGCCAGCTGGTGTGTTAAACCAGAAATGAAAACAAACAGGGCAATAAATGGAATTATTAGAAAGATATTATGGCTTGGGGAGATATTACAGCGTGAGGGCTTGTTTGGAGGATCACAGAGCAAACCCAGCCTGAGCAGAGCAAAGCAGGGCCCTTCTCACTCCTCTTCCTCAAATCCCTGGGGATCAATCAAACCATCCATCATCATCCTCTTTCCACTTGGGATGGTCGGGGCATCCTCACAGACAGGAATCAGTTTCTAGTGTGAAGAGATGAAGCAAATGGAATCACATGGAAAGGCTCAGAGACAGAAAAGGAATATTTGTGTGTCTCTGCTCATTTCTGGAAGAGGGATTGGGGTTAGGAATGGCATCGGTCCCAGAGTTTTCCTGGAAATTTTACCTTATGCTAAAACATGATCCATCATTAAAGCTGAGTTAAATTTTCAGCATTTCTGCCTTAGTTTCCTGCTGGTGCTGTTTGGTTTTGGGCGAACATTTGGAGTTACAGGGACAGCCAGAATGGACCTTCCCAACACAGCACTGGCAAACCAGGGAATGAGGCTGAGCATCCCCTCCAGGAGCTCCTGAGTTATTTCCCTCTATGAACAGACACAGGACACACAGGGCACAGCCTGGGACAGCCTCTGCTGTCGTTCTTTCCTTCTGCCCCCTTCACCACGAGCTTTCCTGAGTGTTTCTATCAGAAGAAAATCCTGTCCTTTCAGGCAGCCCCTAAAAACAAAATTACTCGGGGCAATAACAAATTGAGGGCAGGATCTGTTGAAAACAGGGCATAAAACCCCTGTTGAAAGGGAGCAGGGAGGATAAAAGCTCGTGGGGCACAGGTGTAGATGCATTTTTGCTTGCAAATGCTGCGATAAGAGCAGGGCAGGGGAAAGGAGAGGAGAAAGAAGAGGGAAAATCCAACCCAGCAGCGAGTCAGTAGGTCAGGAATGCTGAATCTTCAACCAATTCCCATCCTTCCCATGGCTCCACATTGGATTTGACAAGATTTATCCCTGCTCCCCTTGTAATTCAACGGAGAAAGGTGAATTGGAACAAGCAGCGCTCCAAAGGTCCTCAGGACCCTCAAGGGAGTGGGGAAACCTGAGGGAACGGCATTTATTGTATTGGAGAGGATTTCCAGCCCTGCTGGAGCTGGATTTTGGAGATAATTGAGGATTGCACTGCCAGGGGATTGTCTTGCCGGGACCTGTGTGAGCTCAGGCGCCTCTGGAACACCTGGGTTGCATTAACAGCGATCGTGGGACTTCCCCTGGTGACACCACACACCAGGGCAGCTCCAGGATGAGGCTCTGCCATTTCCTGGAGTCTCTTCACCAATTAGGGCAGCAGTTGGATGGGGAGATTGCAGCCAAAGGGATTGAGAGGAAATCACAGGTATTTGTGGCATCAATCTGCAGTGAATCCCTCATTTCAGGGTTGGGGAGGGTTTGCTCAGACTCTTCACTCACAGGATGTGCTGCAGCTTTGCAGCAGCTTCCATTGGGGAATCCCAAATCCCTTCTAAACGTGGCTCAGATGTTGTGTCAGTGGCAGCAGCGAGAGTCAGCCTTTGCTGGATGTGACCCACAGGAGTGTCCTTCACCAGCAGACCTTCCCAGAGCTGGTTCAACAGATTTTATTTCATTCCCTGTGCTCAGAGCTGCATCCCTGTGCCTGCACATGGTCCAGTCCTGGGTTTGGGTCCTCCAGGCAGCGCAGGATCGATCCCATTCCTGCTGAGCCTTTGGAGAGCTGCTTTCCTGAGCATTCCCACATTTGTACTGGGCACTTCCTTCAGGAACATGTTGCCATTCACGTTTGTTTTCTGTTCTCTTTGGCTGCCTCTCGTTGCTCTCCTCCAGCAGTTCTGGCAGGAGTGGGGAACTAATGACTTCAGAAGGTCCTATTTCATGTAAAGTTTATCTCCTCCTGACTGACAGCTCCGTGGATCCTGTCCAAAAGCTTCAGGTTGGTTTTCCTGATGTCCTCTTATGTCAGACATAAGATTTATTCTCCTGCCAATACCCAGAAGGTTTGAATCACAGAATGTGCCTGTCATGCTCTGCCTCTCCACCAGCTCTGAAGGGCATGTGGGGTATTAAATGGACATTTTCTTCCTCAGGGAAAAGAAAAGGCGCTTTATTTTAACAAGCTTGCTCCTTCTGTGAGAGGGGAGCGAGGGAAGCAGAGGTGAAAGGACGTGAAAGAAAGATGTGAGGAAAAACGTGAGCAAAATTAAAGGCAAAGAAAATGAATGAAGGATTAATAAAAGTGAATGAAAAGAGGCAAAATGAAGAGAGATATAAAAAGACATCTCAAAATGTCCCACGTGAGAAGTGCAGACATCAAACCCTGCTGGTGAGAAGGGATTGGAGAAGGAAAGGGAACTCCTCAGCTCAGGGAGGAGCAGGGAGAGTGGAGAGATCCTCCAAAGGATCCACGTGAAATGGAACCTTTGTGCCTGTGGCCGTCCTGCTGCTGATTCCGGCTGATTCCGGCTGCTGGGCTCAGGTGGGGATTGGATTTTGGGAATCAACTCTTCCCTGTGAGGGTGGGGAGGCCCTGGCACAGATTCCCAGAGAGTTTGTGGAATTCCCATCCCTGGAAATGTCCATGCCCAGGGCTTGGATCAGTCTGGGACAGCGGAATGAAACGCTTTTAATGTCCCTTCCCACCCAACCCATTCCATGATTCCATGAAACACAGGGAATTACTGAAGGCACCCCTTGCACCCTTCCCTGTGGACGCAGAAGAAACCCAGAACACTCTGCAGTTCCTGCAGCTCCCCTTGGAAGAGTCACACAATAAAACAAGATAAAGGCGGGAGCCAAGGCAAACACAACGGGCCCACTCTCAACATTTATTCCTAGATATTTTTTTAGAAAAAGAAAATACAGACTAAGCACATAAATGGACAAGACTTACTTAGCTCAGTCATTTTTTTCCCTCCCATGCACCACTTTGGAAAATAAATAGTTTTTAAAAATATGGAGGTTTTATTTTCTCTTTGCCATCCAAGGCCCATACGTACACTCACAGCAAACCTTTAAGAGCTACATTTTTTTTTTCTTTTTTTCCCTGCTGTAATTATGGTCTCATTAAGATTCCAATAAAAAATAGTCAAGAAAACCATTTTTTTCTTCTTTTTTTTTTTTCTTAATTTTTTTTTTTCAGAGAAAACAGAAGTGCCCACAGTGTCTCTCTCTCCATGTTATGCTTTTAAAATATTTGCATTTGAAATTCCTCACTGCAAATAATTCCAAGCCAAATGTAAATATAACACTTAGATTACTCCCAGAAGAACATTCTTTTGACCATTAATCCCTCCAATTCGGAATCAAATTTTTCCCTCTCTCTCCTCTATTTTTTTCAAATTTTTTTTTTTGTCCAGGACTGTAATTCCACTGTATTGACTGGACCCTGCGATTTGACAGGCGACGTGTGCTAGGAAAAATATCCACATTTCAGAACCTGCTGGAGGTTCTCCTCCGCCTGATTTTTGCCAGGCTCTTGCTGCTTTTGCAGAACCCATGGGGACAGAGGTCCCAGAACACCGGGATGAGATTCCTGGCAGGATGGGGAGTGGATTATGAAGCTTCAGGGCAGGAGAAACAAGGTGTGACTTGCTGAGCTCCAGCATGGACACAGAGCTCAACACGGAGCTGCAATAGGAACATTATCACTCCTGCTTCCAAACCCCACCTGCATTTCCCCAGGACGCAGAAAATTCAGGAGGAGCCATCCCAACCCTTTAAGGCTGAGCTCCTATGGAATACAGGCCCAAGGATTCCACCCAAGAGCTTCTGCTTGAGCAAATCCTCTAAAAACAGAGCAAATCCCGCAGGAGGGGCAGCAGGGATTGGAGCTTCCCTGAGAAATTTAAGGGGGAAGGGATCTAAACTGAAAGTGGGTGGGTTGAGATTGGATACTGGGAAGGAATTCTGCCCTGTGAGGGTGGGGAGGGGCTGGGATGGCATTCCCAGAGAAGCTGTGGCTGTTCCTGGATCCCTGGAAGTGTCCAAGGTCAGGTTGGAGCAAACTGGGAGGGTGGAAAATGTCCCTGTGGAACTGGATGGGCTTTAGGGTCCCTTCCAACCCAACCCAGTCCAATCCAACCCAACCCAGTCCAATCCAATCCAATCCAATCCAATCCAATCCAATCCAATCCAATCCAATCCAATCCAGTCCAACCCAACCCAACCCAACCCAATCCATGATCCCGTGATTCTGTGATCCCAATTTGTGCCGTTACTCCTCCTCACCTTCCCAAATGACTGTGCCATGGGACACCCTGGACCTGGAGGTGTCTCAGCAAACCCTGTCACACCGTCCCACCTCACCGTGGTGACACCGAGGGCTCAGCGGCCGTGGAATTTCACTCCGGGCCCACCACTGATGGCGAGAAAAGCAAGGCCTGATCAGAAACTTTTCCAGCCTGTGTTTATTGGGATTTGTGCATGGCCACTGCCTCGTCCAGCAGAGGATTTTGGAATATTCGAGCACAGCACTTCCCAAGCAGCAGCTGGATGGCAGAGCCGGCCATGGACAATGCACTTCTATGCACTCCCAGCTCCCCTCCCCCAGCCCCCTTCCCTCAGGAAGATGGTTTATGAACTGTGTACAAATGTTTTCATTCAATGGCAGGAATGTTGTTTTCCTAAAATCGGGAATTAGGACTGGGGCTCATTTCAGGAATTAAGGTGTTAAGCCTCAGGAATCCAGCAGCAAAGACAGGCAGCATCCACGGGATGGAAATGCCAAGCGGCAGGAATCTGGGTGCGGAGACTCTGCAATGTTAATTGCCGCTTTTTTTTCCCCTTTCCAAGATAGGTTTGTCCTGGTGAGCAGAGTTTTGTGCTCTCTCTGTTGAAGCAGCACTTGGAAAAAGGCCCTGAGGGACTTCTTTCCAGCCCTTGTGTTCATTGGAAGCGCTGGAGTCGGATCATCCTGCTTTGCCCATGGATTTTTCCCTGGTGGGAATGCAGCGTGGTGGTGTTGGCACCCGGCTGCCTCCCACCTCTGCACCTGGGGTGGAATGCAGGGAGCACAGACAGATCATCCCAGGAATGCTGTGGGTGTTTCCTTGGGTCTCGTTTCTAGGTTTTAATTGCCTTAAAAATAATAGACAGCGCGATTTGAAAATACAAAAAAAAAACCCCAAACAAACCAACAACAAAAAACCCCAAACCACCAAAAAAGATACAAAGCTGTGAAGTGAAGGGGAAATTAATTTGTAAGACAATGGAGCAGATTGCAGCACCCTGAGCCAAAGGCCTGGGGCAGCTTTCCCAACCTCTCCTGCCCCATCCTTGGCTGATGGGAATCTCCCAATTTCCCTCCTGCCAAACCTGCAGCTCCCACCCTGCTCCTGATGGAGACCCCTGGCTGCCAGAGGGATCCCAGACGGACACAGCTCAGTCCCGACTCACTCACAGCTTCCTCTGCCAGCGATTTCCAAATGTCCAAGTTTCCAAAAATGGGATTTTAATGGCTCCATCTGTGCTGCATTTTGCATGAAACACATACAAGTAGGTAAACATCACATACAAATAGATAAACATCACATACAAACAGATAAACATCTTCAAAAGGCATTTTTCTGCTTTGTCTGCTTCTCTCTCAGGTCCCCACTGTACCACAAACTCCTCATTGACACAAACTCCACTTTCTCAATAATCAGCCCAGATCGGGAGCACAATTTAAATACATTTGCAAATGCATCAAAGCTAAATCACAGCAGCATTTATCTGAACTCCTGCTCAGGATTTTGGGCTGATTTTAGATTTTCTTTTTTTTGTTGTCTCTGCAAAGGAAACATCTGCCTCTGTCCTTGACACAGGGAAGATACAATCACAGGAGACTCCCTGAACTGGAGAGAAATCAAAGCCACTGGATTGGCCTTTATTTGGAGACAGTAATTCCTGCCTGGCAGTTCAGATACAATTGCAACATTTGCCACGAAAGCTTCTTGGGAAAGATAAACTTAATTTTCCTCACCACTACAAAATGTATTAATTTATTGTCAGCAGCAGAGATTATCCCTGTACACAGAGTCCAAAACACCCTTTCCAGATTTAACTTCCCATTCCCAAGGAAGGTTTTTCCCACCCAGCCATCCCTGGGCTTCCTTCTCGTTTTCCTTCTCCTGTGCTTTGGGTGTTTTTTTCTGGGTCCCTGAGCTGGAATTTAAGGGTGTCACGGATAAATTTGCTCTGTGGATTTCTTCAAGAGATCTACAAAGGGGGAGAAGATTGGTGAGAAAGGAATGAAGAAAAGCAGAACTGAAGGCAGCCACCAAGAATAAGTTTTGTGAGCAGCAGAATTCCCAGGGTGTGAAGAATAATTTGGAAGCAGAGACAGCAGAAATGGCTCCAAATGAAATGCAGGGTCAGCTGTGGGATCACCTTATCCAGCGTCATGTCTGAGGACCTGATCCAGTGCCACTGAGCACAGCATGGAGCTTGCAGCACATCCCAGATCCCAGGAAAGATCCCAGGAAAGCTGCTGGGTGTGGTGGGAATGCCCCAAAACGGGCAGGTGGATGAGCCCTGTGCTGGAGCCGGGGCTGTGCTGGGACACCTCTATCCTTGGGAACCCTCCTGCATTTCTGTCCTGCCCTGCAGGGAATGCCATTGCCCAAATTCTCCTTTCCAGAGGCATTTGGAAGCCGTGAGGGAGCAGGAGAGCAGGGGGAGCCCTGTCCCCTCTGGCAGCTCAGCCTTGTCCTGGCACAGGAACCCCTTGGCAGGTGGAGGATTGGGAAGTGTGGAGCTGATTTGTGATGGACACAGAGCTGGAAAGCTGAGCAGTCAGTCAGAACTTCCACAGCCTTGAAACTTCTCCCCTTTCCCCTGCACCTTCAGCAGCAAGGAGAAGGCCGTGGCATTGTCAGGCTTCCCTGGGCAGAAAACTGGGAGAGAGATTCCTGGTTTTATCCTCCCCCAAGCCAAGGCTGGTGGACAGGAGGAGTCTCCTCGCTGGGGGAGCAGGGACTGTAAATCCAGTCTGTTTCCAGAGTTTACTCAACAGTGCAAACAAAAATAAACGGGTGTCAGCTCGCCTGCTTAAAGAGGCCATGAAAGGTGACACTGTGTCACTAATCCCTTGTTGCCATTCATTAAATACATCCTCTGGGCTGTTAATCTTCACACCTTCCTTTGGGGGCCACCAGGCAACGAGCTGGGAGGTCTTGACCATGGCAGAGGATGGCAGGAGATGCCGAAGGTCAGCCTGAATAAGCAAAACCAAGAGCATTGGAATGGTAATAAGATCATGTGTGAAGAATGAACGTTAAATATGATCAAATTGGCTGGAGAAGGAGAAGCCCAGCTAAGAGGATATTCCAGAATGCCCCAAGAAATCTGATAAATCCAGATTCCCACGGATTCCCAAATGTGACAGAACACAGCCTTGGCCAAGATGGGGGTGGCAATAAAGGTGGGGAAGATGTTGGGGCTGATGGTGTCCACAACGAGAGTGTCTCTGCAGCATGAAACATCCAGAGAAGAGGAATAAATGTGGATTGGTTTCCCACAGAAAGCAGAGCTGCTGGAGGAGGGATCCCAGCCAGCTCTGCACCCACAGAGCAGCGGCTGCCCCTGGACAAGAGTGACCACAGGAACCTCACTGTCCTTCAAGGGCAGGACAAGGCACTCCTCACTTTGCCTGAGGTTCCACCTGGATCAGAATGTCTCATGCACTCTGAATTTTCCACAGATTTGTTGATCTTGCACTGAGGCAGAAGTGCAGCAGAGCCATCACCTCCCACAGGAGAACAAGGCAAGGCTGCCCTGGGATGGGGTGAGTGGGTGAAGGCCCAGGGCTGGGCAGTGCTGCAGGAACGGTGCTGGGCTGTGCTGGGCACTCACACCCTGCCCAAAGCACTCCTGATTCACCAGCTCAGCAGCTTGGCACCCCTGGGCAGGGCCTGCCTGCTCTCCCTGGTGCTGTGTGTGCTCCCTGAGCTGCTCCATCCCTCACCAGGCTGCTCAGCCGAGCAAACACATTGGAGATGTTCCCTGCGCTCCGGCAGAGACAACAAACAAACACCAAGCGGGATTTGGGAGCTGGGCTGTGCTGACCTGCCCTCAGGAATGTGACAGCTCAGGATAAACCCCAGCAGCAGCTGATCAACCCCATCCTCCCTCCTGAGCTGCTCCAAACAGAGCTGATCCTGGGCTCCTGCATGGAAAAGAGGGGAATATTTGGGACTACAAAGCTTCCCCCCTCCAGCAGATAAATTTAGCAGCGTTTGCGCTGAGGTTCGAAGCGCTGACACAAATCTGCGAGGCAGGGATTCAGCTCAAATTCTTTCCAGTGTTGTATCACCACATAATTCTCCACAGGTGCTGTTGTTGGTGGTGTTTCGTGGTAAATAATCCAAGCAAGTGGATGTTTTGTTAAAACAATCTCTCGCTGGCACACGGATGCACTGGTTTGCCCCTGGCTTTCTGGTGCCCTTGTCTGGAAATGAGGCTTCAGCACAAAATAGACAAAAAATAAGAACAACACCAGCCTGTCTCATCAGCCAAGAGCCTGGGTGTTATCCCATTTTCCCTTGGATACACCGAGGTGTCAGGGTGACACTGCTGGGTGAGAGACAGATGAACAGCTACTGACTCCCTGCCCCTGGGTGTCCTGGGGAATTATTCTGCTCTGGAAGAGCTGCCACAGAATCCTTGAGCTGAAAGGAAATCTCTTATTTAGCTCAAAATGATGACAACCCCCAAAAAGAACCGGCTCAGAGGGAGAACACCCCGTTTTTGTCACACGAAACGGGCAGGAAATCAGATATTTGGAAGAATTAGCTGGCAGAGATCAAGCTGCACAAGGGAGAGGAGGAGAGGCCGCTGCAGTGGGTGGTGGCTCAGTGACCCTGTGGTGAGAGATGGGGAACTTTCCTGCAGGATCCAGCATCATTCCAAGGTGGCAATGACCCCTTCCTTGGAGCACAGGGCAGAGATGGGATCCAGACCCCAGACATGGGAGCAGCTCTGCCACAGGGCCGTGGAACTCCGAGGATTTGCACAGCAGGACGTGTTTGTACATGTGCTTTGCCACCAAAATGTTTTTGTGTTCATTTTAACGACCAAAAAAAAAACCCAAACAAGCCCCAAATCCACAATTCTCTTGCACAGGGCCCTATTTACTGTTTATCTTTGCTGAGAACATATGGTTCCACTTTCTTGGGCTGTTGGTCTCCAGGGTTAATGACATCTGACCAGATGGCCCAAAGCAAAGAGTGATGGGACCAACGTGCAGGACAATTAATCTGGAGGGGGAAAAACAAAAAAGCAAAATAAAAGGAGAAATCCTGAAATGCCCCCACTTCACCCATAAAAAGTCAGATCCTTGGGCTGCCATCTAGACAGATGTTGTTACCATCTGGGAAGATGTTAAGTGGAGCCTTTCTGTTCCCTTTTTCCATTGAAATGCCCCAAATGTAAATAGTAGACACAAAAACATTTATAAATGATGCTGTCTCTTTTCCCCCAGTGGTTGTCTCCGCAGCACTTCCAGCTCAGCTTTTAAAAGTTTTTCCAGTGACACACTCCCAACGTGTCCAGTGACAAATGATGTAACGTGTTACTGGCCCAGGGGGGCTGTGCAGGGGAGCCCTGGCTTTCATTACATTTTGCACGCGAAGCTTTTCTCTTTCTCAAACCCTGCAGCGCCACGACACCTCCCGCAGCCCAGGGTGCCAGGGCAGCACCAAAATGCCAAAAACCAACGGCCACAAAGGGCTGCCACTCCCTCTGAACACACCCTGGGCTTCTGTGAGCATCCCTGGGAGATATTCCATGCTGGGAACCCCGAGGGAAGCTGGGCACAGCCTCCAGCACCCAGCTCGTTAAAGCTGCCCATGGATTTCCAGAAACCAGGAGCAAACTGAGCTCAAACACCAGCTCTGGCTCTGGAAAACGCAGCCTCCACCCTGGCAATGCTTTGTTTGGGGCTTGTTTTTCTGAGAGGAACAAGTTCCAGCGGTGTCACTGAAAGGAAAGGTTTCCTTTGAGTCCCCGGCCGTAGCTTTGTGCCCGTGACACCGAGGGCAGATAGAGTTTTGCTGAAAGAAGAGTGCTTTTTGGAGCATTGCTTATTTGGTTTGGGGCACTAATATAAACTGTGCTGGCAAATCCTTTCTCCTGTAGGCAAAGGTTAAGTAGTCCATTGATTTAATTGGCTTAAAGTTAAGTAGGTGTCTACAAGATTAGAGCCCGAGAGCAGCCCTTCATTTCAAGCTGCCTTCCTTCTTCCTCTGGCATCACAAAAATCTTTGGGGAGCCTTTTTTTCCCCCCAGCTTTGAAACTTCAACGTTATCTTTCGTCAGCATCTCACAAGTTGGCAGAAAGATGCAAAGCCGGGGTTTTACGGTATTTTCATCTCCCTCTGGCTTCACTGCCCATGCAGCCTCACAAGCAGCAGAAGACACATTTGTCCTGCACCACGACCACATCTGAGGGAGCTCAAGGAGCAGCTCAGCTTTTTAGACTCAGCTTGGTTATTTTAAATGCTGAATTCAAAGTTTTCAACCCATTTTTGTACTGTTTGCCCAGGTTTTTTAGGCTGGCTGCAGAGAGAATTCCAGGGAAATTGAGATATACAATGGCCAGAGTGTCCTGGGCTCCTTGAGATCCTTCTCCCTGGAGGAGCAGCCACCATCCCGTGATTTCCATGTGGAAACACTGAAGGTTTGAGTAACCCTTTACTGTAAAGAGCCTCCTCCACATACTCATCACCCACCCACCCAAATCAGTATTTTGGGAGTGGGAGCACCGCTGTGGGTGTCTGGAGCTTCAATGCTGGAAAGCACAAAAGGTTGAAGCAGAGATCAGAGTCCAAAAGATGAGGGAAAATGACTTTAAAGGGTCTTTTGTGTCATTTTTACCTATTTGAGTCTGTGCTTCATCTCTGTGAAAACCCCCAAATACAGGGAACCAGTAATTGGAAGACATCTGCTTCAAGTTGAAAGGAAATCATTTTACAAAACCCCTCTCCTTTCTATTTTTGGTAATTTCTTAATACTCCAGAAGCCTGTTGGATTATAAATGTTTATTACAGATGTTTGCAATGCATACCTGGCTCCCTGGGGTACATTTAATACTCCTGTATTAGATTATATGATTAAATCTTTATTAGAGACATCTTCTAGTGCAGTTTTCCATTGCAGGATGTTTGGAAGAGCAACTGAACATGAATTTAAGGCTTCAAAGATCCTTCCTTGTTATTCATTGTCCTGTTTAGGACAGAAATATTGGATGAAGAAACATGTGGGGATCTTCTTCCCTCCACAGGCAGCACCACTCTCTCCAAAGGGAGTGCCAAGGACATTTCAAGGGGGTGAAAACAGCTCCATCCGAGATTCCCGCTGAAATCAGGACACTTTAATTCATCCACTTGTGCTTTAAACTCTTCAGAATGGGAACAGAGTTTCCTTTCTGTTCCCACAACCCCCAGCAAAAGGAAATTCTGGGTTTGTCTCTCTCTCAAACACTTTCAGTAAATGTAATAAATGAAAAAATGAAATGGAAAGGTCTGGAAGAAAACATAGATTAGGTTTTGACAGGTATTGAGGTGTTAAAGATGCAGGTAAATGCAGCTTGGTTTTGGGATCTCAGATGGGTTGGGCTGGTTTGGGGTTGGTACTGGGATCTCAAATGGGGTTTGGGGTTGGTATTGGGATCTCACATGGGTTGGGTTGGAAGGGACCAAACTCCAATTCCAAAGGTCTGCCATGGGCAGTGGCACCTTCCAGGAGCTCCATCCCACCTGATGGTTGGAGTTTCTGATCCTGAAGGCCTTTTCCCACCCCGGGTGCAGGTGTGAGGTGCTGTGAGGTGCAGGATGTGCTCGGGGTACATTCCTCATCCCCATTTGGCAAACCCCGGGACTGGCAGTGCCTCCAGTCACGTACGGTGGGATTTCACTGCCAAAAAGAACGGGAGCTTTAATTGAAACCTGCGGATCCCTTAATGCAGAAATTACCCATTAAACAAGATAAGAGCAGAGCAATCCCTGCTGGAATGAGAGCTGGATGTTTGTGTCAACACTCGGATCTGAGCTGGGAACATCTGTGGGTCCCGCTGCTGGCTGGGCTGTGGGATGGAGACCCCACTTTCCCCTTCCAGCTGGCACTTTGAGGGGCTCTGCTAATTGCTTATCTCCTCCTCTTATCTGATCACCTCCCCCAGCCACCTCTGCCTCCGTTAAAGGGGTTTTCAACTGTGAAAGGGCTGCGAAGTGCAAAGCCCTGACAGAGACAGGTTCAAAAACCCAGAATAAACACCCCCGGGGGTTGTCTTTTCCCTGTTTCCTCAGCTGATTATCTGAGAACAATCAGACTGCTGCGGTGCTTTCTTTGGATGTGGCCGTGCCCTTACGGAGTTCCAGGAGAATGCAAAATGAGCATGGATCGTGTTGGAGCAGGCAGAGGCTGCTCGGCGAGGCTGCTCTGGGTTTCCCCTCCTTCCAGGCCAAGGGGCTCATAAATCCATCATTTTGTAATTGAATACATTTGACCACATGGTGTTCCCTGAAAAAGCTGCGGAAACATGGAATATTTGGGTGGCAAGGGACCTTGAAACCCATCTGGTGCCATGGGCAGGGACACCTTCCGCTATCCCAGGTTGCTCCAAGCTGGCCCTGGACGGTTTGGTGCTCTGGACAGCCTGGTTCCATTTCATTCCCCATGTGAAAGGAGGAAATTCTTGGATCTCAAAATAGTTCTTGAGTTGGGAATAATCCAGCCTAAGAGTGTCCAGTAATTCCAGGTTCAACACAAATTCCAGGGCAGCTCCAGGATGGGATTTTGCTTTGTCCTTTACCCATTCCTCATTTCATCTCTAACCATCATCCCACCAGACTGGGGATTTAAAGGAATAAGCTTGGATTGCCTTTGGAGCAGACAAACGGAGCTGGAGCACTGAGGGAGGAAATGAATTTAAATGTTTTTTGTGTTTATTTGACTTAAACAGGTCCATTTTCCCTGCACCAACCCACGGCTGCTTCCTGGAGAAGTCAGACTTCCCGAGCCATTCCTGTGACAGGCGCTCGCCGCATCAGACAAAATAAATTAACAAAAATTTAATTAGTTTGTAGCATTCCTGTCAAAACTGACAACTCAAACATGGGGAAAAGATCATGTTTTTCCCCGGGGAGCATTTTTTATTTCATTTTTTTGCTCTCTGTCTGAGGGGGAACACGAAGTTGCAGAGCTATTTTTGGGTTTTACATGGCCTACTGCTTCCTGTGCTGTGGGAGGGTTCAGGAGGGAGGCCATAAAGGGATTCAGTTTCTTCCCCTCCCTTTTAGGACTGTGGATATGGACCCTCTGCTTATTTACATTCTCCCTGACAAGTTTTTCCCTGACTGAGCTGTTTTCCTGTAATCCCCACTGGATCCTTGACATGGATTTCCATCACAGAAGGTCCTTTCAAAGGATTATGTCTTGGTCCTGGCCTAACTCCGTGGATATAAATACATGGATGGGTATCTTAGGAGTTTCTCAGGGAAGCATGGAATAACTCAGATGAATTTCCTACAGCCATGAAGAATTCCCCTCGGAAAAAAAAAAAAATCCCAAAATATCACTCAGAACTGGAATTTATTAACAACATATTCGCATCTTGCACTTTCAAACCTGTTTTTTACCTCCTGCCGAACTCAGGTCAGCTGTTAATTGTGGTGACGATGTCACAAACACTGAACTAGCAGAGTGATGTCCCAAATCCAGTCCTGGGGGATGTCCTGCAGGGAGGATGTCATTCCAGAGGAGCTCCTACATCCTGGGCTGGCACAGAGCAGGGGAAGGTGTTGTGGTTGGAGTAGCTGCATGCTGGAATCAGCTCAGTAATGATTTTGGGCCTTGAAAGCAGCTACTAATTACTTTAATTAAACAATTATCCAGGAGATCAAATAAATAGCAAATAATAAATCTTGCAGCTTGGGAGTATCATGCACTTCACGCAGATAAGCATCAGTGAAATATAATAGAGTTGAGTGTTATTGTTAATTTTGACTTGGGGCTTACAAATCACAGCTCCCCTGAGCTCTGCAAGATCCAGGTAAAGCAAGAAATCAAATTAAAACCTCTTTAATTCTTGTTTTCCAAAGAAAACCTTGCCTTTGATTTTCATCTCCCCCTGTTGTGGTGGGGGAAGGTCTGTCCAGGATGTCGGTGACTGCCCCTGGCTCTGCTGGAACCCTCAGCAGGGAAAATAAAATAGAGTTTAATTCTTTATTTGCAGGATTTCTGTGGCTCTGGGTGCTGTTGGTAGCTCACATCCCCAGGCAATCCTCTCCTCACCCCCGTGTGGCCAGGAGGGATCAGGAGAGGATTCTACACTGGGTATGGAATGAGGGAGGGAGACAAAGACGGGAATGCTCCCCTCAAGAGCAAACTTCAGGAGCTTCACCCAGTGATTTACCCCAAAAGGGAGGCTCCAAATCTCTGTTCCTGCCTTGAGTGCCAAGTGCCATTTTTTGGGCCACTCTGGCAGCACCACCCCCTTTCCCAGCCCTGCCCAGGTGTGGAGCTTGCAAGACCACAGAGCAGAACTACTGCATTAAAAGTTAATTAATTCCATGTATCTTATTAAATAAATAATAACCCATGGGCCCCGAGTGCTTCTTACAGCCCAGGATTGGATTAATTCCTGGATTGGAGCCAGCAGATTCCCAGTCTGCCCAGTTCAGGCACAGAGGAGAGCGTTTCCAAGTCAGTAACCAAGGGGTGATTTGTGACACGTCAGGAATATCCCGGGAAAAACGATGGTGCCGGAGACCCTGGAGAAGGGAAATCCATCTTCTGCTGGGGAAGAGGTGAATAACTCTTGGAAACCCAGCACATTTTACCTTCCCCCCCTTGGTTCCAAAGCCTATTCCAAGGTGGAAGATCAGTAGCTCGAAACTGAAAGAATTCCATGTAAAATAAGAAAGCGAACAGATTTCCAGGAGCAGAAATGGTACCAAAACCGAGGCACTGCCCCACTCCCTGTCCTCCACTGAGGGAACATTTATTCAGCAATTAGGCTGTAATGGCAAAACTTTCAAGGCAGTGCTGGGCAGAAAGTCAAAATCTACATTTTAGGGAGATATTTTAAGTCCCCTACAATGCACAGGAGCCTGAATGATTTTCCTTTCCCTGTAACACAAGAATTTGTCTTCCTACAGAGGAGATAAATGCAGACATCCCATAAGATTCATTTAATACAGCTTCTCTGAATTTCCCACCTGAATCCCAGAGGCACAATGTCACTATTGGGTGTTCACTCTAAAATTTAAAAGGTTTTGAGATTATTTACATTCCCCAGATTAAAAACTTGAGGGGGAAACAAACAAATAGGTGTTTAAAGTGAAACCAAAAAAGCAGCAATCGGGATCACAGCGATTGGTTTGTTTAAAAGAATGTTTGAAGGATTCTCCCATTATGGAATCAGTGATTTTCCAAAGAGTCCCAGAATAGTTTGGGATAAGGGGGGGATCTCAAAGCTCCTCTCACCCTTTGCCATGGACAGGGACACCTTCCACCATCCCAGGTTGCTCCAAGGTGGCCTTGGACACTTCCAGGGATGATAATGTGCAGCTCAGGAGGATGTTCAATGGTTCAGTGTGGCTCATCCCATGGAATATTTCCTGGCAGAGCATCCAAACCCCTGCAAGTGCTGCTTGCTGTGCTCAGGTCACCTCCCTCAGGGACTGTCCCGTGCCAGGAGCATCCCTGTGCTCAGGAAGGCTCTGACTCTCATCAGCTTTGCCCTAAACTTGATTTATTGCAATTTAATTTAATTAAATTTAATGCAAATACAGCAAGAAGAAGGCCCAGCTCAGCTGCTCTGGGGCTGTTCCTTTCTCCGAGGGCAGGACAGGACTTGGCCCAGGACAGAGGAATTATTCCTGGGACATGAGCTGTGCAAAGAAATAGGAGTGTGAAGAGCTGAGAAATCTCTTTGTAACTCCTCAGCTTCCCTTTAAGCAGGAATATTGACACAACCAGCTCTGCAAAGTGCTGAAATCTGGAAGTTTGGAGTGCTGGAAAGAACTGGGGTTTTAATAAAAAATAAAATAAGCTTTGAAGAGAGTGTGAAAACCCCAGGATACGGAGAGTGGATGGCAAACTGAGCTCCAGAGCAGGGAGATGGCTGCAGGTCCCCATCCCCTCCCCAGTCCTTGTTTATCCCTGCTGTGCAGTAGGACTGGAGAGGGAAGGAGGGGGGTGCATTGCCATGAAAGCTTCCCCCGTCCTTTTTTCTCCTCTCTCTAATGCTGCCCCTGATATATTAAGCTGCATTCCAGCCAGCTTCAAGGACATGTTTCTGAATCCCATTCAAGATGCTGACAGCCCCTGAAGGTGTGAGAGGAAACATGCCCTCAGATGGACTGCATTTATTCGTCTGCTTAGACCTTTAATCTGACATGTTTAGCAAAGCCTCTGCAGCGGCTGCTGAGAACGTTCCAGGAGAAGAAAGGAGGAGAAGCAGGATTCAGGTGTTGCCTCTGGAGGTTGTTGTGGTGTTGGTGGGGCAGGCTCCAAAGCTGACAAGAAAAAAGTGGTGCCAGCCAAGGAATGGGGTTCTCTGGTGCTGCTGGGCTGGGCAGGCTGCCCCGACTTTAAAACTGGTTTTACTGGTCTTTACTGGACTGCTTTACCACATGGAACCCCACAAATATCCACAACCTCCTTCATATCCTTTACTGCAAGTGGTACCACGTCTCCTCTTGAATCCATTCCTCTCTTGAGGCCACAGGGCCTAATTTCCCTTCTTGACCCAAAACAGACTTCAGCGGAATTTCTTTGTGCAGGTCATGAGCTTAGACTGGAGCCAGGTAAGACTCGTGGCAGATAAGGGCTCCTGTCCTTGCTCTGCACAGAACTTGCTGAAATCCTGCCCACTTTGAGGAGAGATCTGCTGATTTCCACCAGCAGGAGAAGGGCAGCTTTCCAGTCCCAGTTTTAATCCATCAGAGATCTCCTGAAAACAGCTGCCTTTTATTTATTTTCTCTTTTTTTTTCTTTTTTTTTTTTTTTTTCTTTCTCTATATGGGACTAACTCACTGTCTTTCTGGTTTTTATTTTTTTTTATTTTTGTTTTTTGTGGAGACAATCTCTCTTTGCTGTGTCCTGGTGAAGTACCAGTTATTCCTATTTAATTTACATCAACATCACTCAAGACTTAGTCACCAGCCTTAAATGATGTTGACTTAATATGGGCTTAAATAGAATAAAAAATGACTCATCACTGTGTGAGGGATTTCTGAGGCTGAGTAAAGGGGAGAAAGTGGAACAGCTTAATCCTTAACTTCTTCAAACCCTTCTTTTCTCTCTCCTGCTAAAATGAGAGGAGGGAATTCCCTGTGGTGCTGAAACTCTGATGATGGGAAAAAGGAGTCACTTTATAAAATACAAAATAAAAAGAAACTTTAATCACCATGATAAGATTCTCCTTAAAAACATTCAGTTCTGCCCTGAGAGCCCTGCTGCAGCACATTCATCATCACTGGGACCTTGAGCTGTGCTAAATTGTAAAATTGTATTTGTAATTGTGGTGACAAATTCCATGTGGCACAATGCTGATGGCACAGCAGCTGGGGCACAGAACAGTTCACAGGGGGCTCAGGTCTGCTGCATTTTGGAGCAGATTTTTAAAAGGAAAAAATCCCCAACTCCTGCAAAATCTTGTTCCTAAATAACTTTAAAGCCTGACCCAAGGAACTGATGGCACAGCAGTGGGGACACAAGGATTTGGGGCAATTTGGAGGGGCAGTTCAGAGGGGCCTCAGGCCTTCCCTCCGGTCTGCTGCATTTTGGATGAGATTTTTAAAGGGAAAAAAGCCTCTAACTGCTGAAAAATCCACGCCTAACTAATTTTAAAGCCTGGCCCAAGAAGCTGAAGGCCCAGCAATGGGACACAAGGACTTGGGGCAGTTTGGAGGGGCAGTTCAGATGGGGCTCAGGCTTTCATTCAGGTCTTCTCTGTTTTGGAGCAGGTTTTAATAAAAAAAAAATCCCCAGCTTCTGCAAAAACCTGTGCCTAAATAACTTTAAAGCCTGGTCCAAGGAGATGATGGCACAGCAATGGGGACACAGGGCCTGGGGACAGTTTGGAGGGGCCTCAGGCCTTCCCTCAGGCCTTCCCTCAGGCCTTCCCTCAGGTCTGCTCCATTTTGCAGCAGATTTTAAAAGGGAAACAAATTCCCCAACTCCTGGGAAATTCTGTGCCTAAATAACTTTACAGCCTGGCCCTGGGGAGCCCACGGTGTCCCCACCATGGTGCCACAGCTTCTCTGGGGACACATAGGGCTGTGGGGAGCCCAAACTTGCGGCCAGAGCTGGAGCCCGGTGGCAAATCCTTCCCAAGGGCTGGAATTTGGCATCCAGAGCCAAATCCACATTATCCAAAAGCAGCCACTTCAGCTCCTAATGACGGCCAGGCCTCAGATCTGCACTTTGCTCCTTTCTGCGGAGTAGAAAGAGCGATCAGAGGACACCCCCCGAGCCTTTGAGGAACATCCAGCTCGGGTTTGAGAGCTCCATGACTTCACTGCGAGCGTCGCTCGCCGCTCTCGACGTCTGGAATAAAGAGACAGACAGAAAAAAGCACCTTTGGAGCCTTTAAGACTAATTAAGGAGTGCATCAAAAGAAAAAAAAAAAAAAAGAGAGAAAGAGAGGGAGAGAAAGATACGTTTGGCTGACTGTGAATGAATCTTATAAAATGGAAATGGGAAACATGTGCAAACACTTTAAATATTTTTGCCCCTGCAAGATACTTGAAGACTTCCCTTGTAAAACAAATAGGGAACAAAATAAAACCAGGTTTCCTTCAGTCAGCACATAATCATTTTCATGTTAATTTTTATCTTGTTAACCCAAAAATCTATTAGAAGAAAATTATCTGCCTGAAATCTGGCTTGTGACTCACGCTAAGTGGTTCTGATATTTTGAGAAAATAAATCTTTACACTGTTTACACAAGTCTATCTGAAATTACAGTGTGTAAAAGAAATAATGGTTTCGAGTGACCATAGGTGACAAATGATCAGGCTTCTGATGTTATTCCCCTTGGCCTTGGTTGCAGGGGAATTTTTTTCCCTTTTCTTTTAATCCTTACTCGTAACAATAGCAGAGCATGCCCAGAGCTAAATGCAAAACTAATTGAACATAAATTCAGCAGTAAAATAATCATGCTGTGGATTCTGCCCAGGTGTTGAATGACCAGATCCAGCAATAATTAAAATGGGCAGAAGAGTAATTTAATTACAGACCTATGCTTAATTGTGATAGTCCTCCCTGCTTTTCATGCCAAGTTGTGCTACCAAAGGGTTTGGATTTTAGAAAAGATTGTTTGCACACAGAGAGCAAGATGGTTTTGAATGGAATGATGGAATGATTGAATCATAGAATCAAAGAACCAAATAATCACAGAATCATAGACTCATGGAATCACAGAATATGGAAAGGACCCACAAGGATGATCCATGTCCAACTCCTGGCCCTCGACTCCAATATTTTGTAGTTGTCACCTTAATTCTCCATTTTCTAAACAGGCTTGTTGATTGCCATAAAAAGGAGAATTAAGGTTCTTTCAGGATTTAAACATTTTCTCCTCACAGATACCACCAGTCTCCACATATTCCTTGTGTCGTCCCAAAATACAGTACAATAATAATAATAATAATAATAATAATAATAATAATAGTAGTAGTAGTAGTAGTAATAATTCTTCAACATCTGTGGCTAATCCTCCAAGCCAAAGGCTATAATTAATTCTAGCCCCTTTCTTCTGCTTTAATTTCAGCAGCATAAAATAACAGGTAGAAGGAGATGTTCAATAGTGAGAAATCTGGATAAACACACAGAAGTTCATTAATAAGAACAAGTGATGTGTTTTGGCTGGAAAATATCTTTTTGGGGTAAAAAGAAGGAAGCAAATGAAATGAAACCTGGGAATTTTATTCCAGGATTTCAGCTTTCCATATTCTGCCCTGAGTTGCTTTATTATCTGAAGCTCTGGGAGGACAATAATTGAGTGGTTTATATTGAAGTTACTACTTAAATCCCCTTAAATTCATAGTGGGCAGCTTGGAAACTCTGCCTTGGTACAGGGATTCCTGAGGAGGGCATGGGCTGCAGGCAAAAGCTGCTTTTTAGCAGCTTTTTGTTATTTTGCAAATTGATTCCACTTCAGCTCTAGCAGTTATCAAAACCTTCGTGTCTGAGTTTTGGTTTTTAAAGGGAATAGAATCCTTCCCATCCCTGCCAGCTTTTCCATCCTCTGGCTTTTTCCATTTCTGGCTAACTTCATAAATAAAAAATAAATCAATAAATGCCTCTGCTTGAGGCTGAAATCCTGGGAAGGGCAGCCAGTCCCAGCGCCCACCTGATGGGATTGACACACAGATTCTCTCTTTAGCCAGGCCGGGAAGGCGGCACATTGGCACAGACTGGCAGGAAGAAATGCTGGGAATAAATATTTGAATGGTACCTTGGAATTCCCAGTTGGATCAGAAAAGCAGGAAGGGCTTTTGTCCGTGGGTGAGGGACAGCTGGGATGGGACTGGAGGAGGGAAGAGGAGCTGCCCATCAGTGGAGCCCCCAAATTTCTTTGGGAATTTTCTTCCCTGTTTAAAATCTGTGCCTTGGCTGGGCACCCCGGAGCTGTTCAACAGGAATTACCCCAGGAATTCTCCCAGGTGAGACAGGGCAGAATCCCAAGGGAAAGCCCAGCAGGTGCCTTTGCTGGTCAGGGATTTCTCCCTGCTGAATGGGGCTCTGGATTAAAGCAGCTCCATAAATCCAACCTTTCCTCCTCATGTGCACCTCCCAAACCTTGTGTGACCCGTGGGGTGACACAGCAGAGGGGACAGCTCAGCATCCTTCGAGGAACAAACAAAGTTCTGGATTCCAGCGGGACAAGGGGAGGAAAAGTCATTTATTGGAAATCAGCTCCAAAGGCTGCAGAGTTCCGAGGTGACAGGATTTGTTTCGTGGCACTAAACAACATTCCAGCCCAGCAAGGCCAGGCAGGCTGAGCTTGATGCCCAGACCATTCTGGGATGGGCTCCACGGCATTTTTGGGCTGTTGCCAACAGAACTTCCCAGGAATGCTGGGGGTGAGCTGCCCACCCAGGCCACAGGGTTTGCTTTGAGATGCAGATCTCCACCACAACAAGCAGCACTCCCAGCAGGGCAGCTGGCACCAAAACCAGCTCCAGGAAATCCAATCCCATTCAGCAGGGGGAGAAGATTCCTGCTGGGAAAGCAGGGAGAAGCTCCTGCCCTAAAGAGCTGCCCTTCCATCCCTCCACAGGTACCTGCTGGGCTTGTTCCTTCCAGGTGCTTGGGGGTTTAAAACACACAATAATTTCACAGAGAGGAAAACCCAGGCTGGGCCCCACCACAACATCAGCCACAGAATTATACCCTGTGCTTCCTGCAGCAAGGAGAATTTGCTTCTCTATTACCCAAAAACGACACAGCTGAGCTCCGTGGCTTGAAGTTAA
Organism: Cyanistes caeruleus; assembly: GCF_971803275.1. Classification (NCBI taxonomy): domain Eukaryota; kingdom Metazoa; phylum Chordata; class Aves; order Passeriformes; family Paridae; genus Cyanistes; species Cyanistes caeruleus. The sequence goes on along the minus strand of NC_141719.1, from coordinate 10,131,327 downwards.
CATCACTTGGAAACATGAGGAGGAATGATTGAAGGATTTTAGCAGTGAATTGCAGCGATTCTGTTCATCAGGTGTCTTGGTGGCTGTTAAAACATTTTAAAATTCCTTTAATTTTTCTTTAATTAGAAATTAAATCAAATGCGATTTCTTTAATTCCAAGCACATCTAATTATTTTTATGCTCACATTTAATAATCCAGATTGTTGTCTGTGGATGTGGATTTGATTAAATCATCATGAACCAAATATTAAGCCACATCAAAAGATCTTAAAATGGGGCAAACTAGAAAAGTTATGAATTAATTAAATGACCAGAATATACATTATTCACCCAGCACCATCAAACAGAGCCCAGAACATGGTGGTGATAGAAAAATATAGAATTTAGCTTATTTAGGGAGAGAAATGTACGTTGAACAGCATTTTTGGTGAGAGGCAATTCTGTGTATTTGTCTTAAATTTAGGCCAAGCTCTTTAATATAGGACAAGCTTGGTTGTGCTGACGACCATGAAGTTCACAAAACAAAGGCCTGGCAGAAAGAGAATTTTTGCAGGAAATTCTGCTCAAAAGAAAAGATCTTCTCTGGGGGATTTAAAAGGCTCACAGCTTTGTAAATAATGTCACCATCACCACTGCTGCTGCTGGACCCCGGGGACCACCACATGTTCAGACATTCCACCAAGGGAAAAGGTGTTTCCCTTGTGATTTTCCAATTGTTTTCCAATTGTTTTTCCCCCCTAAAAGTGGCAGGGTTGGGGTTATCTCAGCCCCAGTGCCACCAGCCAAATAAAGCAGGCACTGGCTGCCAGCTGCTCCTCAGGCATTAATAGCGTGGCAAGATTTCCAGGGAAGTCAGCTGGAGCTGCTTTCCAAAAAACATGAATCAAAGGCATCCTATTGTCCTGGATGGATGGCACAAAAACCCAGATTTGCTGAGTTTCTGGCAGGAGGACACCTCTGAGGCCAGATAGACTGGGATGTGTTTGCTTGGAGCAGGGAAAAGGAGGAAAAGGTGGATGGGAAGCACATGGAGTGAACATGAAACCCCCCTTCAAACGGCCCCGCTGAAGTTAATGATGTTTTACTGCTTTGCAGCAGTCAGGGGTGTGGAAATCAAAGGCACTGCCTCATCAGGGAGCCTCTCCAGAGCTGGAGTGGCCCCTTTCTATCAACATCTTCCCTTCTTTTTGGTTTTCCCTGGAAAAGCCTCGGGAATAGGCTCAGGAGTGTTGGTTCCTCAGGGTTGCCTTCCATTTTTTATGCCCCTGGGGATGGACTAGATAATCTTTGAGGTCACATCCAACCCAAACCATTCCATGAATCCTTGAACACTTCAATGAATATTTTTAAAGAGTCTACACATTCTCTTCTAGAGCTGAACCCTCACAGAATTCAAATAACAAAAATAAACAGTTTGATTAGAGATAACTAAAAGGTAGGGAATGATTTGAACATTATTTTGCCCAGGCTCCAGAAAAGCACTTTCCATCCCCACAGTTGCAAAACCCAACCAATTGCCCAGCTGACATCAATGCTGACATCATTCCAGTGATTTTTTTAAGATCCAAGCAATTATTTTCTGCTGGAGATGGGGCTGGCACTGAATTCCTGTCAAGCACAGCTCAGGTGCTGAAGTGAAACTGCAGCTTTGGGAGATCTGCTTGTTTGTGTTGTTTTGGGGTTTGTTCTTCTGCATTTGCCTAATCTTTGTCCACATAAATATTCTGCTGCACCTCCGGCTGTTGCCTAAGAAAATAAATCACAAAGCTCTTGTCTGGAGGGGCTTGGCCTGGATAAAGCAAGCAGCAGGTCCAGGCACATCCAGGATGTCTCTGTGTGCTTCAAACAACCCCAAACCACAGCAGTTACCTCAAGGTTTGAGTCAGGAAGGATCTTCACCTTCACTGGAGGCGGTGGCAGCTGATCTGCTGCAATTATTGAAGGTCTGATGAGCTGAAAGAATAAAGCTGTTATTGAAAGTTATGATCAGGGAAAAGAGAGCAGATCATCCAGAGAGGGGATTGGGTCTGGGCAATTTCTGTACCCACATTTTGTATTTAAAGGACTAAGAGTAAGAACTAGAGTGAGTTATGGCGTCAGGGAATGGTTTGGGTGGGAAGGGATGTTAAAAATCATTTAGTTCCACGTGCAGGGACACCTTCCACCACTCCAGGCTGCTCCAAGCCCCATCCAGCCTGGCCCTGGACACTTGCAGGAATCCAGGGGCAGCCACGGCTGCTCTGGGAATCCGTGCCAGGGCCCCTCCACACTCACAGGGGAGAAGGTGAAGGCTGAGAGGGAAGAACTGTGGTCCAAGACCAAGAAAAGCAAATACTCCAATGTTTTGTTCAGGGAGGGCGAGCCAATCCTTTGGAAACAGCACATTGGAGCCTGAATCCCTTGGATCCTTTTGAAAATCTAATTGCATTTTGATACACAAAGATCATTAAACACAGAGGTGGTGGATGAAGAAGAATAGAAAGTAACGTTCTCCTTAGAACTCAGAAATAACATAAACTCCACGGAACGAGCACACTGAGCAGTCCTGGGAAGACACCTCTGGGTACTTGGATTGGATAGAAATTAATCTGGATGAAAATAAGACCAATCCAGCAGCAAAAACATCCCTGACAGGCTAATGTTCAATTTAAATAAACAGTTCTAATGAGATCTGTTATTACCTGCTATTTTGTCATGCTCTGGCATGCAGTCCCAAGTCTAATGTTTCTAAATGCTGTCATAAATTTTTTCAACCTAATCTGCTCCTAAAAATTTCAGCTCATGTCCCTCCTGGTTTGCAGTAAATTACAGACAGTGTTGAAGCCTGTGAGGGAAGCTAAACCTTTTTAGAGAACCTCAGAACACCAAACCCAGTCTTTCCTCATCCCGCAGGTTGCTGTGACTGTGAAGTTTTCTAAAGTTCTTTTCAGATAGATGTGTCAGGAACCCAATTTTGCATAAAATAGACACAGAAAATCACACAGCTAATCCAAAATTGCCTATTTAGTGCCCAAAGAAGGGAAAAAAGCTGCAATAACCTGTGCCCACCTGACAGCACTGTGACCCTGGCATGATCAACCCTCCTCTGCTGCAACAAAAACCCCTCCAGGTAACGACCCTCCTGTCCTGCCAATGCTGGTCCAAGCAGCTGTGCCCGAGTTTTGGGTGGAAAACCCCATTTCTGGCTGGTCTCAGCAGAGGCCTGGCCATGGCATTGTCCTCAGGGGCATCTTCACCTGCTTTGGAGGGAAACAGGAGCTGTGTCCTGGACATTCCCTCAGGATGTATTGTGTCCTCAGCCTTGGTGTATCCATGGAATTCTGGGCACAGGAGATGTGCCCTGGAGGATCTCAGGGTGGTGATGCCCTTCTGGTGAGCTCAGCTGTTCCATGGTTTTGGTTTTTCATGGCAGAATCCATGTTCTGTTTTGTTCCAACCTGCCCTGCAGGAACTGCAGAATAGCTCCACTCACTCCAGTGGATTTCCTCTTAATTTTTTAATGGAAAGCGGTGTCTGCAGGACTTTGAGAGATAAAGGGGGCTGAGAATCTCCCACTGAGCCAGGAAATAGTGGGAATATTCAAACTGCAGCATTCTGTGTTGTGTTACATCACCAGCACCTCCCTGATGCTCATGGGCTGGGAGAAGAGCACTCAGAGGCCGGGAAACTCAGGGGGAAAAGGGAAATAAAAGAGTTCTGAGAGACTCCTGAGTGATCCAGTTCAGGGTTTGATCCACAAGTGGTGACACAGCACGTGGATCACGTCATGGGGGGAATGAGGAAGGAACACCAAAGCTGAACGAAGAATTTTGGATGGTTAAATCCCTGAAAAAATGCTCCAGGCAAGTGGTGATGCTCTAACAAAATACTGGAGACCACGAACCACTAAAATTATCCAATGATTGTCAGTTCTGCTGGCTTTGGTCAATGGTTTTGCTCCAGGAACCCCCAAAACCAGGCCCCAGATGCTGTTCAGAGCTGGAAGGTTTGGGACTCCCTGTCCTGCATCGCAGGGACACACAGCAGCTGTTCAGCACAATGTGAGGAGGGGCACCCACTGGAAAAAGAACCAGAATTCAAATTGTCTGTGAATTGTGCCGCGTTAAAACCCTGATCACTGCCATGCAAACAACTAAAGGCATTGGGAACACATTTTTTGGGGGGTAAGAAGCTTTTAACTTCTTTTCCTGTAGTATATAAATCTGCACAATTGTTGTCACTCCCACAGTCCAAACAGTTTATTCAAAGACTGAGAGGAGTTTGAGTTCTCCATCAAGGTCAGGACAACTTCGCTGTGCCCTGACAATCCCCGAGCAGGTAATACTTCTAAAGCTTTATTAACACAGACTGGGGTCAATAAACACTTTGTGCTGCCCTCCTCCCATATCTCCCCACGTAATTCCCCAATCCTAATGCCTAAAGACCGGAGGGATTCCCAGACCCAAGCCAGGGAAAGCTCAGCAGTTCAGCTCCATTTCAGCTCTCTTTAAGGCCACCGTGGCTGCCACCTTGATAAATGCAGTTGTTACTAGGAAAGAACAAAATCCTTTAATCATTTTCAAACATTAAATTCCATCATGTCTGGCCCGTAAATGTAAAGTTCACTTTCCAGGAAGGATTTACCAAAGTTGATACCTTGTGCTGGCAGAACCTTCACTGTACATTTAGCAAAATGATTTTTCGGGGGAGGTTTTTGATACGTTCAGCTCCAAAACTACAACCGTGCCCTAATTTGCCCCGAGTGGCTGCAGCTGAATGTTGTCATCTGTCCCTAATAAGGGCTTTGTTTGTCCCGGGCTTATCCTGGGATAGTTAAACCTGAGGGAAAAAAAAAAAAAAAAAAAAGTGACTCGAGCTCCAAGTCTGTTCTCCCTCCCCGTGCAGCCTCCAAAGCCTGACGTCTGTGCTGGTTTCTCAGAGGCAATGTTCAACATCTGGTGCCGAACCAGTGGGGTCAAATAATGTTCTCACCATTTAGCGTAATTAACTCCAACCGCCCGTCTGCTGCACGGCCCCGCCGCAGCCAACACAAGCAAAGCCGGGCCAAGGCGAAATTTCTGCTCATTATTAAACCCAAATCTAAGCACTTGTCTGTCTGTAAAAACAGAGCAAAGGGAGGAAAACTGAAACCAGCGAACAGGGTCTGAGGTTTCAATAAATGTCAGAGAGCGTCAAGTCTGTTTGGATTGCAAATTATTGCTGGCTGATGGTCTATTATTTTACAACTGGCGATTGCTGTCAGGAGGTGGGGAGGGGGTGGAGGGAGAGGGTGCTCGAATCCCAGCCAGAGGGGAACAGAAGTTGCAAAATACCGTAACAATCATTTAGAAACAAACCACCAAAGTCACTTTAAAGCTGGCTAAATTTGGAGTTTTCATCGAGTATCTCTTCGAAGAGTAAAGAGGGCTTTGATGGATGTCCCGTCACCAAGGGCGGGTTGGATGGGGCTTGGAGCAGCCTGGGATAGGGAAAGTGTCCCTGGGAGGTGGGATTGGATGGGATTTAAGGTCCCTTCCAGCCCAAACCAGTGTGGGGTTCCACGATTCCAAGTGCCCTGGGATAGGAACCATCCCCAGTCCCTCTCTGCCATCCCCAAACACCATTCCCAGGAGAATTAAGGCAACTGGAGAAGCATGAAGATGCAGAGTAAAAAAAGCCCATCCCACCTCCCTGTTGTGCTGAAGGTGAGCTCATATCTTGTCAAGCAGACATACAAGAACTTTTAAATGGTTCTTAAGTTCTTCTGGTAAATGAATTAGAATACAAATGGGTGGTTGCTTCTTGGAATAGAGTGGAGAGGACATCTTATTGAACAGTGCCAGAGTCCCAGTGAGGTTTGGGTTGGAAAGGACCTTAATTTCATCCCATCCCACCCCCTGCCATGGGCAGGGACACCTCCCACCATCCCAGGTTGCTCCAAGCGCTGTCCAGCCTGGCCTTGGGCACTGCCAGGGATCCAGGGGTTTGGATCCACCAACAAATCTCGATGGATTTTACGGCCACAAACGCAGACCCGGTGTGTGAGGAGAAGGGAGGTGGTGAGGGATGAGCTGCAGGAAAAGCACAAATCAGCAGATGGACAAATGTCCACAGCCACAGAAGGGCCGGGACAGCAACGTGCTCATTGCCCCAGAGAAGGGGACATTGTCCTAATTCCACAAAAATCTTCCAGCTGCTAAAACCTGTTGGTTTTGGACTCTACCAAATAGCCCAGCTGAGGCTTCTGACATCGGGAAAAAGTAAATAAATCCATACCATGTGCAAAACAATCAATGAAAACATCCTGCAGTTAATGGGGGAAAACATTTCCCCCAACAACGCCGACTCCAGATCCAAATTTCTCAGCCAGCTTTTTTGGAAGAGAACCAAGCCATTGAATAGAACTTTACAACTCAAGACAGACTGGGGAGCTTTGAAATCTGTGAAGGGATGAAATGCAGGGAGATGTTTTTACATGGAAAACATGGTTGCTCTAGATCAATATGTGAGGTGAGCTAAAATAATTTGCAACTTTATAAAGCAAGAATAAGCCTTTACAACCCACCTATTTTATTTTTTTTTCATTTCTAATTTTTTTCAGCAATGCAAAGTGAAGAATTTAAGTCTGAAGACAAGAAGGCTTTAAATGAAATATAAATATTCAAAACGTGGCTGTTTGGTGCTATATGGAAAAGTAAATTCTATTTTTTTTTTTCCCTATTTTTCTCTCCCTAAATTAAACCTGTGTTTTGCAGAGCGAACTAAAGGATTCATGGTTACAAAAGAGTGGTTATGCTCTCCTGTGCCCAGCACCTCCTCCTCTCTCCCTCACACGCACACAGCCACTGGTAATAAAACTGTAACTTATGATTTCGCATCAATAATATCCCAAGAAGGGTGCCTCGATTTTCCCCTGGAGCAAAGGAAAGAGGCCAAAACAATCAACGTCTCTCTTGTGCAGAGCTGAGCTTGGGCTCCACTTGGACTCCGCTCTGCGTCCCCCCTGAGCCTGTGGAATATTCCTTACCTGCCTCAGCCCCGAATGTGATGGTGGCCCTGGAGCTTTTCTTGGCCCCTCTCGAAGTCAGGGGAGAAACGGGAGGAACGTGGATCACCCAAAGGTTTCTCTTCCACCAACCCAGCAGGATCTGTCAGGCAGAGCCGATCGATATTTTCCCAACAACTTTCTGCTGTGAAACCCAAAGGTTCTAAGGATATGTTTTAATTTTTATGGCTTTTGTCAAAAATGATCCCAATCCCTGGTTTCTGGAAGCAGGGACATTTTGCTGTCCCCTCACTTGCTCTGACTGTAGAGTACAATGACTTCAGATTTTACCAAGGTGAATTTCTCCTTCTCATCAATCTCTGACTTGGGTCAGCTTACACAGAACTGGGAAATACTCCTGGGATGGGAAATCTCGGGGAGCACACGGCCCAGGAGTCGCTGTGCACACGGCAGGGGGTGTGTTCCGTGCTTTGGAAGGATTCCTGGTTATCCACACTGTGCACCAGGAGGCACTGCCCAGGGAAGAGGAGATGTGCTCTTCGTAATGCACAGTAATTAAATCAGCTCTAATCAACCACAGCATCTCTTTGGGAAGCATCCATGAGTGAAAGGCTCAGTTTGTTGGGTTTTTTTTGAAGTACGAGTTTTTCTCATTAGTTACACCAAAGCTGCATTTAATTCTGGTCTTGGCTGAACTAAACTCAGATGCACGGAGAGGGCTGAGAATAAACTTTAACTCTTACATTTGGAACTGCCCCTGGAAAGCTGAATATCAACATAATCCCAGTCAGACCCCCTGTGACCAAACATGCACTTAAAGAAAGAGTAAACAGCCAAACCTCCTCGAGCTGCTTTGGCCCCAGCACTGTTCCTTCCCTTTGGCACTTGTTCCCTTGGAATGATGGATTAACAACTCCGAATTTCAGCAGTTTCTCTTCCCCCCTCCCTGCATTGGGATTAAGGGTTTTGATGTAATTAGTTTCTAATTGCTGTGTCCAAGCCATAGGAGTTGAGGGGTGGATATCCATGGACATCTCAGCTCTCCTCAGGCAGGAGGGAGCAAATTTCCTCGGGAAGAGAGGCTGACCATGTTTAATGAGCAGTTCTGGCCTGACAAATGGTTGTGTAAAACACTTCCTCCCTTCCCATGTGCTCCCCGCGTGCCTGGGCCCTCGGAGTGCCAAGCTCTTCACTTTTGGATTAAGTATCACACGCTCTACAATTATTTTGTCTCCTTGTCAGATGCTCGCTGTGGAAGGAGGCCACTGGCTTTGTTCCCCACCTGGGTGGTGTTAATGGGCTGCTCAGTCACCCCAGACACACAGAACAATCAGGGATTTCTCAGCTTTAGGGAGAAAAACAATTTTTCCCCCCCGTTGGTGTCCTCAGCTCTGTTCCAGATGCAGAATCTTGGAACAGAATCGTGGGATGGTTTGGGATGGAAGAGACCTTAAAGCTCATCCCATTCCACCTCCTGCCATGGCCAGGGACATTTCCACCGTCCCAGGCTGCTCCAAGCCCCGTCCAGCCTGGCTTGGGACACTTCCCTGGGCACTTCTGGTGGATCTGAATTTATCTGCACCCTTTGGAGCCTTGAATCTGCAGTGAGCTCTGCCCACAGTCTCTGCTGTGGGGCTGAACCGCTCAGAGCCCAGGAAATCAGAAGATCCTCAGTGACCCTCAAGAGTCCCTTCCAACCCAGGAGATTCTGTGAGACCAGAACCGGGTGAAAACCTTAAGAGAACAAATCTTCACGCTACATTTTACAGCAGAAAAATTTGAAAATGAAAATTCAGCGAAATCCCATTGAAATGTGACCCCAGAATTGTACCAGCCTCAATAAATCTCATTGTCCTTGGCTAAAATACCCTCGGAATAATTCTCCAGTTTTAACCAGGCACATCTATTAATCGGCCTCACCCAGACGAGAAAAACACTGGGAAAGAACATCCCTTTTATTGGACCTTCAAAACATTTTCCAGCCAAAAATTTCATCCAAACTGGGGCTTAACATTTAGAAGCTGGACTTGGCATTTTAAGGTCTGGTCGATACAAAGTTTGGGATAACCAAAAAAAAAAAAAAAAAAGAAAAAGATTGTTGAACAAAACCTGAGCTGAGCCCATGATGGATGGACCCTTTCTTTGGTCTCATTCAGCATTGAAACCACCCGTTGGCTTGGCCACCCTGAGCTCAAATATTATTTAATGCTGGCGTAAAAAGAAAATAATAATTCTGCAGTGTGAGTGTTCCACAGCGCGGCTTCCAATTCACCTCTGGCCTTCCAGGCTCTGGGCAATGATTCATTTTCCTCCTGACAGGAGGGGTACAACATTCTCAGCACTTCTTGGGTGGAAGAAAGTTTGTAGGAAGCAAATCCACAGCGAGCCATTAAACTTGATGAGGATTAATCCCCTCCCTCGCTGGTTTCATGTCCAGAATGCATCGATGGCTTGGAGGATTGAGCTGGAGTCCCCAGCTGGGAGCAGAGCTGTGATCTGGGGGTTTTGGGGAGTGTGTATGTACGACCTAACTAATGGTGGAACAAACCCCAGTGCTCTGGGCTTGGGGAGTCCCACTCCAGCAATAACAGATTGTAAAAGATCAAGTTTCAGCACAATTAGCTCCTGGCTGCAGTTTATTACCCCATCGGAGATTTAAAACATGATTTTTCCCCCCCACCCCCCACTGCATTCCAACAATACTTAAGTGTCTGGAGCTGACACTGTAAAACAATAATAGAGTGACAAATATCTGTCTAACCCAAGACAAACCCAGTGGCTGGGCTACTCTGGAGACAGTAAATTGTAAAACAAGCTTTAAAATGATCTTTTCTCCTTCTTCTTGCAGGTTACAGGCTTGAGTAGAAATGTTTTTGGTGTCCTGTTTGGTTTTTACCCTTTGGTGGGATTTCAGGATGGCTGAGGCTTCTGAAGAACAAGGCCCAAGGGCTGAAGGAAGAAATCCCTGTTATTCCTCCAGCAGAACCGAAGGTCAACACCCAGTGCCTCCATGTGAAAAAGAATTAGGTGGATTAAATTCCTCTCTGCAGATGTGCAGTTCCTCCCAGTGGATATCAGGAGCCGCTGGATGTCCCCTGGGATGGCATGGAGAGCATTCCAGCAGTTTCATTCCCTTGGGCTGGATGGAACACGTTGGAACAGCATTTGCAGGACATCGTGAGCAGGAATATGTTTGGGGACATCTTGCTCTGCAGGTTTTTAATAAGAACACCCTGCAAGCAGCCCTGCAGCTTCCAAAGCACCATGCCAAGAGTGAGCAAGGGAAGGGAAAGCACACAGGGGGAAAAAAGGGGAAGCAGGGAGCTGTCAGGGTCGATCTGGGATAGTTTCCATGGATTGGAAGTGAGAAGCATCGTGCATTCTGCAAAACACGGAGTTGCAATTACGGGAGCAAATTGTAGCGATTAGAGCGGGTACGAAACTTCTCAGTGACACAATAAACAGCAGGGCAGAGTTATTTCCATTTAATTAAAGCCCTGTTTACTCAGGCCCTGATGTTTCGGTGCCGGGCAGAGCTACAGGACGGCGTCTGCCCCATGGCTCCGGGTGTTGTGCGAGGCTGTGCAGGTGAGGGTGTCCCAGGAGCTGCCCGCGGGTGGCCCCGCGCCCCCGAGGCTCCGCAGGGCAGCTCTGCTCCGGGAATGGGGTCAGCATCTCCAGGAATCCAGGGTAGGACTGGGGCCTAAGGAAACACCGAGCACTTGGAACAACCCCAGGCTGCTCAGCGTGGCCTCCCTTCGCTTCACCGAGCTCTGCCCAGCTCTAGGCCACCTCTCTGGTTTGAGCTGTTCCTCAAGTCCACTTCAAAGCCAACAGCACAGAGGGAGGTTAGAAATGGAGTTGTGCCACCTCCCTCTCATGGGGGTCTTACATAGGCCCTTTCCTTTTCCAGGCAATCATGGAAACATGGAACTGTTTGGCTTGGATGGAACCTTAAAGATCATTTAATTCCACCCCTGCCATGGCAGGGACACCTTCCCCTGTCCCAGGCTGCTCCAAACCTCATCCAGCCTGGCCTTGGACACTGCCAGGGATCCAGGGGCAGCCACAGCTGCTCTGGGCACCCTGTGCCAGGGCCTCACCTCCCTCACAGGGAGTGTCCAGCTCGGAGCAGACACCTCATCCTTCAGCAGCCGGAGAGGAAAAGCCAAATCCCAGTTTTTCTGGGTACGACTCCTGTGCAGGAGGACGGAACTGGAGCCATGGAAGCTGCAGCTCCAGCCTGAGAGCTGTCTGGCTTCCAAAGCCACCAGGACAAGGGGATTTGGTGGTTTTGTTGGCTGCCTGCACAGGGCGGTTTGAGCCCAGCCTGGTTTCCACAGGTCAGGCTTAAGGCATGCTGGTGGAGAGCTGCAGGAGCCAGCCTGCACTGCCAGACTCCGTGGATAAACACAGCCTGCTCTCCCTGCAGGAACAGCAGCCCTGCAACGTCATTTTCCAGTGATGTCCATCTGGCACCTTCCTGCTGCACTAAACTCACTTTGAGGGAGTCAAGTGGAAAAAAAAAAGGAAAAAAAAAGTGAAAAAAAAGTGGGAAAACCAACAATGCTAAAAAAAGGCCTGCTATATTTAGGCTAAAGCTGAGGATGCATTGGTCAGTGTCCAAGGGAAGTGGCCCAATGACCTGATTACTGCTCTGCAAGGTCGATGGGAAAAGCTGAAACTGGAAAACTCGATCGGTTTTATGACCTTTAAGGAGTGCAGTCAGAAAAGGCAGTTTAGTGCCTCTATCTTACCATTTGTTTATAATATTAGTCATTCTTAGAAGAGGACCTGACTCATGCTGCCAGAGTTTCTCCTCCTGTATAAACTAAAACGCTGTGACATTCGGTTATTTCATTATTTTAGGCCCCTCCCAAATGAAAGCTCTCCCTGAAGCACCTTCTCCTCCCAGTGACACCAAGTCTGCAGAGAACAACATCTGGCACTTGCTCCTTCCACTCCACTTCAGGCGCCTGCTGGAGGTGGCCAAAATTAGCAGCACACTCACCCTCCGCCCCATGTTCAGGGATGAACATCCAAATTTGGGGCTTTCAGCTTCATATTTAGAGCTAGAATTTTCTGGTCTGGCACACGCTGGTATCTCTGCACTTAGAGGCACTCCAGCATGTTTATCAGGAGCTGAGAAAGTGAGGGTTGGGCAATAAAGATCATTCCACTGAAATCATCACCCCCACCCCAATCAAGGCAGAGATTTCACACTTGATTTTAAAAGATGGGCTGCAAACCACAGCTGCGTTTTTCTGCCGATTCCTCCTAGGTGCCACCTCTGTTTTACAGGCTGTGGAGATGCAAGGTCTATTTATAAATTACAACACGATCCCATCTGCACAGAGCCATCAGATCTGGACTGCATGCCAGCTCGGAGCTGCAATCCCCAAATGTGCCCTTGGAGCCCTCCAGGAGAAGTGTTCTGGGTGGAGACCTTCCCGATTTGGCTCCAAACCACCCCGCAGGTGTTCGGTTCAAGGAGCCTCGCCGAGGTGTGAGGCAAAGCAAGCCATTCCAGCCCAGACTGGTTAATACTTATTTTCTTTCCTGCTAATTGTACCCACAGCGAGCGGATTCCCTCGTTAGCCCCGGGAGCAGCGCTGAATTCTCCCTTCCCGCCTGGCACGGATTTCATTCCCCAGGTTGGCAGGCTGGAAAACTGGCTGGGCTCCAACCCTCCCAGTGCCTGGAACACAAGCCTTGCACAACCCTCCCAAGGCACCGCTTTCCCCGCTGCCACCTCCGCTGGCAGCGCCATCCCAGGCCGTTCCCTCTTGCCCAACATCCCGATGTTCCCCTGGGAAAGCTGAGGGCTCTGTCTGGAATAGAAAATGATGTTTGAAAACAAAGACACGTGGCAGAGGAGGAAAGGGCAGCTGAACGTGCTCACCGAAGGAGAGGGATGATTAATTGTGGGGAAATCTACGATTGGAGCGTGGTGGGGTGGTGGAAACAGAGCGCTGCCCTTCGTTCCCACCTCATTTCCATGGAGTTCACCCTGGTTCCCTGTCTCAGCAGTGGCTTTGGCTGCTCTGGAGGGGTTTGCAGCACCCCCAGGTGATGCCGTGGCCTCCTCAGGAGCAGCACCAAGGACAGGTTTGTCTCCAGCTGTCCCCTGCCTGCTGGGCACAAACTCTGTCTAAATTCAGCTGTGAGGGGGACGAAACTCAACCCAGACTCTGGAAAACAGAAGGAATTGATGTGCCCAGGGAACGCCCAGAGCTCTGGATCCTTCTGTTCTGCCTCCTCAGTAGCCACACCAAGCAGACAAGTCCCAAATCCAATGGGATGCTTTAATTCCATCTGGGAAACCTGGAGTTCCAATCCACATTACTGAGTGGCTTTAGCTCACGGACTCATGGAATGGTTTTTGGTGGGAACTCAAAGCTCATCCAGTTCCACAGGGACACCTCCCACTGTCCCAGGCTGCTCCAAGCCCTGTCCTGGGGCACTTCCAGGGATCCAGAAGCAGCCACAGCTTCTCTGGGAATTCCATCCCAGCCCCTCCCCACCCAGGGATCCTTCCCAAGATCCCATCCATTCCTGCCCTCTGGCACTGGGAGCCATTCCCTGTGTCCTGTCCTGCCATCCCTTGTCCCCAGCCCCTCTCCAGCTCTCCTGGAGCCCCTTCAGGCCCTGCAAGGGGCTCTGAGCTCTCCCCAGAGCCTTCTATTCTCCAGTCTGAAAAACCTAATTAACAAAACAGGAATATTAAATATATTTGTTAACAACAAATGTTATAAATATTGAATTTAAATCCACATTTAAGACCTTTCCCTAAATGATTGACCAGAGGTTTATGACACAAGTCAGTAACTAAACATGATTTGTTTAAAGAACAGTTCCATTTTAAAAAACAAATGCTGTCAAACCATTCATGGGGGAGAAAAAAGTGCCTTTGGCGTTGTATTAACGATATATTTTTAATTTCCCAGTTGCTGCAGTCTCGCTGTTTGCATTTAAGGCTGTCAGAAAGAATTGTTTAATAAGTGCCACGGAACAAAGAGGCTGGAAATCACCTCCCTAGGAAAGCTAGGAAAGCTTTCAGCACGAACCTGGAGAAAGAAAAGCCTGGTCAATACTGCTCGGAAGTGCCTGTTTGTGCTGTAATTAAAGGAATTTTGATTTATTAAACCTTCTGTGGGGCTGAATAAAACCTCCAAAGTGAGTGGCAGAGAGGTTTTAGGCAACGGGGGTGAGTTGGTGTCACAACTGTCAGTGCAGGAATCTCTGGAAGGATGTGCTCACTTTTTAGGATCAGCATTTTTCCAAGGCAAGCCCAGCCAAGTTTGGCCTAATCCAGATCCAGCGAGGACAGGCAGGAGGAGGGATGGCTACGGGGAAATGCCTCATCCATCCTCCCACCAGAGGCAAAATTCATCCCTCTCCTCTTGCTCCATTTCAGCTTGATCGTGAACTTCATGGAAATGAAGGATGGGGGGCTGAGATATTGGTAAGAATCCCTGGGTTTGCTGGGGAAACTCAAAGAATTTCACTGATATTGGGGTGGTTTTGTTGGGTTGATTGGTTCTGGTTTGGGTTTTTTAGCAGCATGGAGCCTCATCTTTATAATTAAATAAAACCAAATTACAGAAAACACCATCTGGCATTAATTCCTGGCCTAATGAACTGCACAGCACCAACCTGAGCTCTGTCTCCTGATAAAGCCTCCCTCCCCAGCAGGCTCTGGGACAGCTTTAGCAGGAGCAGCGCATTTCCAGCCCACTTTTACAGAACTTTTCCTTGGCTTTGTCCTCCTTACACAACCCTGACATTTCAAATGTCAGCTTTTTATTGAGCAAGAGACTTGGAGGAGTTAAAGTGGCCTTGAAAAACAATCCCCAGAACCCAGCCCAGGTCTCCAGGGAGCTCCTGCTCTGCTGGAAGGAGCTGGGAGCTCAGCTGGGGCAGCTTCCAGGACCTGGGGCAGCTTCCAGGACCCGGGGCAGGCGATCCCTCACCCTCAGTTTTGCCCTGTGGTTCTCCCCCCGCAGCCCCTGAGCTGTTTCCCGGTCTCAAACAGGCAGGGAGGTGAGCACAGGGTGTGCATGGGAAGCTCTCCACGCCCTCTGGGAGTGCTGAACTTTGCAGGGACTTGGGGCAGTGCTGGGGATTTTGGCACTTTCCACCAGAGCTGGGGCGCTGCTGAACCAGTTTGAGGAGCCCTGCACCAGAGGAGGGGCATTTTAATGTGGAGGGAAGAGCTTTAATCGCTCCTGTCCCTCAGCTCAGAGCTGCTGGGGACATTTCCTTTCCAGTCCAGCTCCTGCTGCAGCTTCTGGCTCATCTCTGGCCCGGCGGCTCCAGGGAGTGCCAGCAGCAGTTCCTGGGACACAACATTCACAGAATCCCAGGAGCACTGAGAGTGGAAAAGCTCCCCAAGGTCACCGAGCCCCAGCTGTGCTCAATCCCCACCTTGTCCCCAGCCCAGAACACTCAGTGCCACCTCCAGGCCTTCCCTGGGCACCTCCAGGGATGGGGACACTGCCCCGAGCAGCCCCTTCCAGCCTGGCCACCCTTTCCATGAGGAAATTCCTCCTCATGTCCTGGATCACCCCTTGAGCCCGTTCCCTCTCCTCCTGTCCCTGTTCCCTGAGCAGGTCCTGGCAGGGAATTGTGCAGAGCCAGAAGTTCCCCCTGAGGCTCCTTTTCTCCAGGCTGAGCCCCCTCCCCAAATCCCTGATCCTCTCCTGGTGCTCCAGCCCCTTCCCAAATCCCTGATCCTCTCCTGGTGCTCCAGCCCCTTCCCCAAATCCCTCAGCCTGTCCTGGTGCTCCAGCCCCTTCCCAAATCCCTCAGCCTCTCCTGGTGCTCCAGCCCCTTCCCAAATCCCAAATCCCTGATCCTCTCCTGGTGCTCCAGCCCCTTCCCTGATCCCTGATCCTCTCCTGGTGCTCCAGCCCCTTCCCAAATCCCTGATCCTCTCCTGGTGCTCCAGCCCCTTCCCCAAATCCCAAATCCCAGATCCTCTCCTGGTGCTCCAGCCCCTTCCCAAATCCCAGATCCTGTCCTGGTGCTCCAGCCCCTTCCCCAGCTCCGTTCCCTTCCCTGGACACGCTCCAGCCCCTCTGTGCCTGACTCACCATTCAAAAAGCAAATATTTGGAGGCCTGGGTAAAGCCAGGGTGCAGAGGGGGTGGAATCCCCCTGTGCCGTTGGATTCTCGGGGGGTGCTGCGAGCAGGGAGGGACCTGAGCACCCAGAGCACAAAGCTCCTCCACACCTGGAGCCACCTCACAAAATGATAAAAGATTTTGGGGAGGGAGAAGGAAGGAAAACAGGAAAATGTGACCAGAGTTGCTCTGATGGTTGCTCTAACCAAGGGTTTCCAGTGCTCCTAAAGCCAGAAAAGAGGGGGGAAAAAAACGTGTTGGGCTGTGGGAAGGGAGAGAGCGTGTTCTGAAGAGGGGAAAGATCTCCTTGAAGGATGCCAGCACAGCTCCAGGCACCCTGGGGTTCCTGCTGTGGCTGTGGCCAGGGCTCTGCAGGGCTGGGACGAGCAGCTTGGATGGCAAACGCAGTCTGGGACGCGAGGACGATGCTGGGAGGGACTGGCAAACACCTCCAGCTGCTCCAGCAAACAGCCACGAGGGCTGGGATTCAGGCCCTGCCTCTCATTAGCAGCAGCTCCCTGCTTCCAGGCCCTTTACAGGATGGAGGGGTTTAAGAACACATTTTACCATCCATTTAATGTAACAATATTAAGCTCGATTTGGCAAGGCCACTTCAGACATAAAACTTTAAAATGAGCTTTTTCAGAGCATAAAATCACAATTGGTCCTGCTAGTAAAAGGATAAAATAAATGTCTATTCACCCTAATTGCTGTCAAACTTGTGATTTTTTGTTTTGTTTTGTTTTCTTTTATATGTAGTAAAGCCAACGTGGTTTTATTGTATAGGGTGCAAACGCTCACCGTGTAATATTATAAATCCTGCAGAGAATTAAGCATCTGCACATTTTTCCTGGCTGTTTCTTGCTTTAACTCGAAACGTCTGTGAGCCCTGGCACAAGAAGGGAAGGCTGTGGGCGAGCCTGATCCCACCTCTTTTCCAAGCCCCCTCTTCCCGAGCCCTCTGCTCGTGTGCTGGCAGCGGGGCCGATGACAAACGGAGCAGCGTGTGAGGGTGTCAGCGAGGATTCTGATACAGAACATTCCGGGGCTTTATCCACCTCCTTTTCCAACTGCAGCCAGCCTCCTGCAAGCTCCAGCTGGAAAACAAGAATCCTTAGATCAGCTCCTCCTGCCTCCGAGCCAGTGTGGGAATTGTTGGATCCAGGAGCTGAGATCCCTGACCTTTGCTAAACTCGGGTCTCCCTGTGCTTCCAGAACAGCTCTGCTGGAATTCCATCAGAAATTCCTGCTCTGTCTTCATCTTGTCCCTGAAAACCTCTACAAGGAATTGTGGGATCCCTCTGACCTTTGCTAAACTCTGCTTTGGTTAACAGGCCCTCTGCTCTCCCTGTGCTTCCAGAACATCTCTGCCTGCTGCAATTCCATCAGAAATTCCTGCTCTGCCTGCTGCAATTCCATCAGAAATTCCTGCTCTGCCTGCTGCAATTCCATCAGAAATTCCTGCTCTGCCTGCTGCAATTCCATCAGAAATTCCTGCTCTGCCTGCTGCAATTCCATCAGAAATTCCTGCTCTGCCTGCTGCAATTCCATCAGAAATTCCTGCTCTGCCTCTTCCTTGTCCCTGAAAAGCCTCCAAGGAGCTCTGGGGCAAATGTCCCGCTGAGGAATGTGGCAGGAATTGTCCCATTTCACCTGAATAGAGGGAATTGTGAAGGGAAACAGCCCTAGAAGGCTCCAGGTGATCCCAGACACATCCCAGGGACTGAAGGGTGCTGGATAAGCTGGGACAAGCACCCAGCAAGGCTTAACCAAAGCACTGAACAGAAAAGAACCAAAACCTCTCAGTTTTTGCTGTATTTCTTTCCCCTGAAGGTTCCCTGACCTTCCAGAGATGCTCCAGCTGCCCAGCAGGGTTACCCAGGGATGACCATCCCAGAGATGGGGAGAGCAAAATGGAACTTGTGAAATTTGCAGGTGTTTTTTGGAAAAACAGCAAAGAATTTGTCAGAGTCAGGGCTGGAGGAGCTGGGACAGGCAGCAAGTGACAGAACCCTGCTCCTGCCACTCCTCCACCTCCCACCAGCCCTGCTTTTGCTTTTTCAGTGCCTCACACACACAAATATTCCCTTTTCCTTTGTTTTCACGGCAAAGAGCGAGAAACTCGCTCAAATCTGGGGATTTTGGCACAAATCTGGGGCTCACCAACAGCTCCAGGTTCCTCTGGGAGCTCTGGGGAACAGCAACAACACAAAACAGCTGCAAAAAATGCTCCTTTCCCATCGTCTCTGGTGGCTGCAAGGAGCCCTGGTGGTGCCAGGCATCTCCTGTCAGCAGTGCTGCCCAAACGGGAGCCAGAAGGGAGGCTCTTGCTTCCAAAACAATTCCGTCATTTCCCTTATTTACTTCGTTATCACTTCAATCTGCAAACGAGGTTTCAGTTGAAAAAAAAAAATAAAAAAATAATAATAGAAAGAACGTTCCCCACCTTCTAGTTTTCCATTAGTTTCTTCCAGTTTTGGGGGAAAAAAAAAAAAATTATGGTGGGTGTCTCAAGCCTTTTTTATTTTGATTTTTTTGTTTTTAATCTTTGCCAGTTCAAACCCAGCAGAGATTCTGTAGAATGAGATTTCAAATGAAATGGAGGCGATTCACAGCACCTTTGCTGCCGTTGCTCCTGGTGGGATTCTTTGGAAAACAAGGATTTTTCCAGCCCAGACTGGATGCAGTTGCACATTTCCAGCCGCAGCAGAGATAAGGGATTTGCACTGTGCTCTCCTTCCACTAGATGTCCCAGTAAATATTGTTTGCATTGATTGGGATTGAAGGATTTCCCTGGAATGCTGGGTTTTGTCCACCTTAACGGGCTCATCCCTGCTGGTAGAATTTTTAATTTGGAATAAAAAGAGGGAGAGTGGATTTAGATTCTAAACCCCACATAAAACACGCTGTTACAGAAGTGTGAGGATGCTCTGGGCATTTCCTACTGATCAGTGGAACAGAAATACAAACAAATAACCTGGAACGTTTATCCCAATTAATAACATCCCAATTAATAACAGCTCCTCCTTTCATGGAAAATTACTGGATTGGGATTCCAGCAGGAGCAGCAGCAGCTCATATTAAGGCTGCTTGGCTCTTCCAGCTGGGAAGCACAAGGAACTTTAATCATGGAATTATGGAATGGTTTGGGTTGGAGGGATTTAAATCCAGTGCCGTGGGCAGGGACACCTCCCTCTGTGCCAGGGTGTCCCTGCCCAGCCTGGCCTTGGACATTCCAGGGATCCAGGGGCAGCCCCAGCTGGGAATTCTGGGCTGGATTCAAGGGCTCTGCTAAACTGGGGCTGGGGGAAGGATTTTGCTTCTCAGTGAAGGAAAAGGAGAAGGAACTGTGTTGGAATTGCTGCTCCTGCTCCAAGGACAGCTCTGGCAGTCGCTGTCCCAAATCCCTCTGCTCCCCTCCTGCCACTGGGACACTGCCCCAGGGACAGGGAGCCTTTTCCAGCCTGGAAATGGAACAACACACCCTGGAGATAATGTTGGTGGGAATCTAAATGTGGATTTTTATTGGACACCTCCAGGGGCAGGTATGGAAAAATGGCCACCAAAGCCCACACTCCGTGGGATGAACAAAGGTTTATAGGCTTAGTAAATTGGCAAATAATAATAAATATTTTTAAAATATTAAAATTAAATAAATATATTACTATAATATTAACATCATTAACTATATTATAATATATAACCAGTTATTAATAAAATAATAGAACGAATAATATTACAATATATTAAAATATATTAAAGTAATATTACAATAATAAACGAATAAATTTATTTAGTATGGTAAATTAAATTTAAATGTAGCATATTATTAAATTTAAATTAATAAATTTAATTCCAATTTAGTAAATACTAGACAAGAATTCCCAATTAGAAGCACAGGTTATGAGGGAATTCCCCACTTTGGTACCAGCTGGATTTCTGGATGAAAATCTCAGAGTTGTAGCCAGGGAGATCCAAGACAGGATGAGGGCCCTTAGAATGTGTTTTGTCTTTCTGCCTAGGGAAAGGGCATGGAAAACTACTGGGAAAAGCAGCTGTCAATGCAATAATGAGCCACGGAGCTCCGAAGAGATGCGAGAAGAGTACAGAGAATAGAAAAAAGGAAACAGGCAAATACCAGTAGGCATCAAGTGGGAATTCCACTCCCCTTGTCCCAAATCCCTGCTCTCTGTTCTCTTCCAGACATTTGGGCATTTCCCAAGGGACAGATCAGGAATTCCACTGTCCCTGTCCCAAATCCCAGCTCTCTCTTCTCTTCCAGGTGTTGGGACGCTGCTCAGGGGACAGGAGCAGGAATCCCACAGCAGCAGGAATCCCACAGCAGCAGGAATCCCACAGCAGCAGGAATTCCACAGGAGCAGGAATTCCACAGGATCAGGAATCCCACAGCAGCAGGAATTCCACAGCAGCAGGAATTCCACAGCAGCAGGAATTCCACAGCAGCAGGAATTCCACAGGAGCAGGAATTCCACAGGAGCAGGAATCCCACAGGAGCAGGAATTCCACAGCAGCAGGAATCCCACAGCAGCAGGAATTCCACAGCAGCAGGAATTCCACAGGAGCAGGAATCCCAGCTGGCTCCCTGTCCCAAATCCCAGCTCTCTGTTCCCCTCCTGGGTTTGGGCACTGCCCAAGGAGCAGAATTCCAGTGTCCCCTGTCCCAAATCCCCGCTCTCTGTTCTCTCCCAGGCATTTGGGCATTTCCCAGGGGACAGATCAGGAATTCCAGAGGAGCAGAATTCCAGTGTTCCTGTCCCAAATCCCAGCTCTCTGTTCTCTCCCAGGCATTTGGGCATTTCCCAGGGGACAGATCAGGAATTCCACAGGAGCAGAATTCCAGTGTTCCTGTCCCAAATCCCAGCTCTCTGTTCTCTCCCAGGCATTTGGGCATTTCCCAGGGGACAGGAGCAGAATTCCCGTGCCCAGCCCGGTCCCTCCCGGGGCAGGGAGCCCTCAGGATGTGCAGGAGCATCCCCAGGGGCTGTGCTGAATTTAACCCATGGCTTGCCATTCCCGAGCACTCCGGGAGCATCCACACCCCCTGGAGCAGGGCGGCTCCGACCCCCGGCTGGGGCTGTGAAATCAGAGCTGCCGATCGCTTTTGTTCTGGCCTGGTGGTCTGTTCCCAGCCTGCCACCACCACAAAAAGCTCCTCACTTGTTCCTTCTTGCCGAGCTTTTCGCTGTCCTTCAGCAGGGGAAGCTTTGAATGAGGCACTGTCACAGCCCGGGGGCAAAAACGCGAAGCAGACAAAGCAAAACCCCCCCAACCCAACGCCCAAAATCCCCCCAGACAGCTCCAGGTGCGGAACACGACACAGAGAGGGGAAACGTGGGAAACTCTGCTCCTTCTCCAGCTGGAATTAAAGGAATTGGATTAATGGTTATTTAAGTAGACATACGTGGAAACAGATTGACTCCAGATAGGAAAAGATGAGCGCAAACAGGATGGGCGATAAGGGGATAGATGGGTTAATTAAAATGCTTTTTAAAATACAGAAGTGGGTGTGAAGTTAAGAAGGAATAGAAATGCTGGAGTTTAGGGTGGCTGGTTTGAATTTGAGCTCCTCGTGATCACAAAGCTGTCACTTGACAGGAAGATGCTCAGAGAGAAAGGCAGAGCCTTCCTGAAATGGAGAGAATTCATCTCTCCCTGAAACTCCTTCATCCAATTTCGATTTTGCACCCAGCTCCCTCTCAGGCCAAGGCAGAGAAGAAACATCTGCCAGGCCATCCCTAAAACTGATAAGGAGGGAAGGCAGGAGGAACCAGCCCCTCTGGGGGCTCTGCCCTCAGCCCAGCTCAGACACCTGCACAGGCAAAGGCAGCAGCAAGTCCTGGCCTTCATTCCTCCAAAAAATGCAAATAAATCACACAAAACCCTGAAGATGGCTTCAATCACCCTCTTTACACATTGCCCTTCCTCAGAGAAAGAAAATCTCTCCTGCTCCCTCCAGTTCAGCTCTTGTTTTCCTGGCTTGGCAGAAGGATGGGGCTTGGGAACACCTGAAAAACACTGGGATTGTTTTGGGTGGTTTTTTATATCCTGGGAGAAATTAAATCAACAGACAAATGTGGAAGCTCTGAATGGAAAATCATGTCCAGACTTGTAGAGGGAAAAAAAAAAGAAAAAAAAAAAAAATACAACGATAACAAGGCAAATCCTGCAATTTCAGGTTTATGTTACATTCATGGGGCAACGGGGAAAAAACCCTGCTCAGCTTTTAAAGCTGTCCTGTGTCTGCAGGCAGCAATCCCAGACTCTCCATTAGTTGTGCAGTAAAAGTCAGGAAAAGTTGGGAGCAGACAAAATATGGGATGAGAGCGCAGGGGCTGGAGGATGAGAGGATGATTTCTGTGGTGTCGCTCTGGCCCAAGGAGATGGAATAACCTGAATAAACCTGGGGCACCCAGACAGGCTCCCGCAGCTTCCGAGGGGGAGTTGGAAATGGACAACGTGTTTTCCCTATTTCCCTGGGCTCTGGGTATCCTCTTCCATCTCCTAACGCAGATCTGCAGCCAAATAATCTTCAGGAAAAACATTGGGAAGCTCATCAAGGAGGAAGGAGGTCCCTGTGTGTCTGCCACTGCCTGGCTCAGGGTTTGATGGATCAACAGTGCCAAGGAGCAGAGGATCAGCGCTGGGAATTCCCAGCCTGGATAAATCACAGTCACGTCCCATCCTCAGGCTGGGAAAAGAGAATTTTGAGGAACAAACTGTCAGAGATGGGGAGAGAACGGGAAAAGTAATAATTCTTTAATAAATTTTTCTTTAATTCTTTTTATAAAACTCTCATAATTCTACTCCAGGCTCCTTGGGAAGAGCACATGGATTTCTCTGCGGCGATAGAACAGCTTCAATCCTTGGGAATCTTTCCTGATTCCTCACTGGCTGACTCTGGCAGTCTTTAAAAGATGAGGATTAGGATTTACCTTCCCCATGGGAGGTTCAGGCACTGCAGGGGTTGGGAAGATCCTGTGGAAAGGGGAATTTCCACGGGGGAACAGCAGCCTGTGGATCTGCAAAGAACCCAAAGGACAGGCAGGACAAACCCAGCCCCAACCCACCTGGAACTGCAACCACACCAAAAATCCCAGCTTCACTCCCACCCTACAGTGAACCTCGGGTTTAACCTACAGAAGATAATTAGGTGATAATTAACGCATAACAAATGTCAGGGATTGTTATTGCTGGAGCCAAAGGCACCTCCAGGACAGATTCCCAGTCTTGGCTCAGCCCAATATTTTGCTGTGGGTTGTTCTTATTTATTTTTTTTAATTATTATTATTTTGGGGCTATTTTTTGCTTCCCCAAATCCCATTTTTGGAGAGCCCAGGCTGCAGGAAGACACCCTGGGATGCAGCAGGGAAGGATTTGGAGCAGAAAGGAGCTCCTTTCCTCCTGAAAGGAGGTGATGATGAAGCTGGGAGAGATGTGGCTCTGATAAACAACACCCACCTTCCCCAGCCTGTTTGGGGTGGCACCAGGCCAGGAGGGAGCTTTGTCAACAGCTTTAATTGGGGAGCTTTAATTGGGTTTGCTTTGCTCCCCCACCAGCAAATTCTCCATTTTTCAGTGCATTTAAGAGCACCAGAGGACAGCAGGATCCTGGACTCATGGAATGGTTTGGGTTGGAAAGGACTTTAAAGATCACTCTCCTCCCACTGGGTGTGAGGAGAAAAACCTAAAATCCAACAGGATCCTCGAAAGCCACCCCAAAATCTGTTATTCCTGTTATTAAAAATTGTATTTATATTATTATATTAAATTATTATATGACTGATATTGTATTTAATCTATTATATTGCTATAATTTAAATGATATAACATTTTATGTTATAAAATCTGTTTTTCTGTTATTCCTGACAAAAACTCTCCATCCTCTGGAGGGCTGGGTCCTGGAGCTGGTGTTTTCAGGCAGACCCAGCAATCTCTGGCTCACAGCACTGCCAGGTGCCACTTCAGGGACAAAGTGTCCATGGATGTCACCAAGGCCTGATCCCTGGGTCAGTCCTGCAGGATTAATGTGAGCAATTAAAGCTTAATCCCGTCCTAAAAACAGCCCCAGGTCAGGACAGGGTCAGGGAGAAAGTCTTCAGCTCTCCCTGAATTCTAGAGATGGACATAATCATTCAGATTTTTGGGAGTTCCTTTCCAAGCTTTTAAAATCAATGTACAGCACCAACCAAGCCTGACACTGTGTCCTGTCATGGATCCACTCCACCAGCCAGTTAACCCCCAGAATGGCCAGGAGAAACCTTTCAAAGCAGCCATCGGTCTTTAAGTGCTGAAGTTTTCATATTTTTCCTCTGAATTTCCACTGGAAAGGAGAAGCAGAGGATGCCCATGGGGTCACCCAAGGTGTGGAGCACTCCCAGTCAGTGCCAGGAGTTGTGAAGCTTCAGCTCTTGTCTCAGTCTCAGAAGGGCTCAATTACAAAACTGATCCAGGAGCTGAAATTTCTGCTTTTCCACAGTTCCCATGGCCCAGCTCAGCCCTCTGCCTGTCCTGGCTGGGCTCGGGGGCTTGGTGTCCACCCTGGGATAGAAACCATTCCAGCGAGGCCAGGAAGGGTGACAGTGGCTTTGTCACCCTGTGACAGTGCCCTGACCTCCCAGGACACATCCCCTGCTTCTTGGATTTGTTACCAAGCCACAGTGACCAGGGCTTCCAAAGGAAAAAATAAAAAAAAATCAGCTTTTGGCTCCTCTTTTTCTCAGCCTGCCAGAAAAGTGCACCTTTCTGAGCAGGAGAATGTCTGGAGGTGAATCCCTCTCCGAGCCTCTCCCAGCACCCACAGCAATCCCTGGGGTTAAGGACGCCCTTCCCCGAGGAATATTTCTCCTCTTGACATCCATCACAAGTCCCAGGGCAAAAAGCAGCAGGTCTGAACAGGAGAGGGAGGGAAAAGGAGCCTGGTTTGCTGCCTTGCAGCATTTTATCCTGATCAGACAGGGAGATAAAACCTCTGCTCCCGGTTAGAGGAGCTGGAAGAGGAGGCCTCATACTCCCTGCTGCTCTTTGTGGGTGATTTATCACCAGAGATGCTCAATTTCCCTCCTTAGCTGGAGTGGAAATCCAGGATAAATAGGAATGAATCGAGTAGGAGGCAGTGAGAAAAGGGTGTGTCCTGAATTGAGGGGAGCAGTAAAAATAAACCTCCAAACGCTGCCATGGTGTGTTTATAAACACTTCACAGCCTGGAAAGGGGGGACAACGGGCAGAGAAAAGGAGGAAAATGAAAATTTCTGGTTTATAGCAGAGTGGGTGAAATTTGGGGTCTGAAAATCAGCGATTTTCCAGCTCTTGCTCAGCACCTGATGCCCTTTGGCCCAGAGCCACCAGGGCAGAGCTGGGGGACAACTGCAACAGGGCTGAGGAAATCTTTTCCCAGAGCAGCTGGGGCTGCCCCTGGATCCCTGGAAGTGCCCAAGGCCAGCCTGGACAGGGATTGGAGCAGTCTGGGACAGGGGAAGGTGTTCCTGCCATGACAGGGGTGGAATGAGGTGAAATTGAGGTCCCTTCCCACCCAAACCAGTCTGGGATTCTGTGGTTCTTCAGGAAACTCAGCTGTTGAAAAGAGGAGAGATGAATTAAGATGTTCAATAAACTGGGATCTGTAACCTCGATTCCACCATCACAGATATTATTTGTTATATTCCTCCTCATCATTTTGGCATCTTCAGGAAAAACGAAATGAGAATTAGAGTGAGCCAAGCCCAGGAAGATTTGTGTTTGCTCTGCACGGCCGAGCCTCACTCAGCACGGCTTTGTTCCCAACTCGGGCTTTACCCTCAGCTGACTTTCCACATCCTGATTCAACAAAGCCCTAAAGCCTGAGCAAGCGGTGCTGGTGTAAGCCTGAGCTGTTCCCTGCTGCAGCTGCTCCCCAGGATCTCTGCAGGGAAGCACAAAGGGCACCAGGAGCACGGGCAGACGAGATACAGCCCCGGGATTTGCTTCTGCATCTCGCAGATTTTTTTTTTTTCGGGGTTTTCCTTGGGAAGGAAGGCACCCAAGCCGTGCCTGGATAATGTCACACTCACTTTTTCCAGGATTGGGGCACTCCACATAGGCAGCAGCAGCGGGATGAGACTCCAAAGGTGACATTTCTACACCAGAAAATTACTTTTCACTGCCGTGAGTGACAATGGGTGATGGTGGTGATTCCCTCCTTTAGGCTTTGGATGAAGGAATTCAGCTTTGTGTAGCAAATGCCATCACGGTTCTTTTAGGGAATCAAATTCCAGCCTCAGCTTGGGGTTTCCCCACTTTTTTATTTTTTAATTTTATTTTTAATATTTTTTTTCTCCAACCAGTGGCCACGAGGAACATTTTGCTGTCAGGAAAGGGTAGCAAGCACCACAAGGAAAATAAGGGATAAAAATATCCCTTATAAAAATATTAGGGATAAAATATATATTAAAATATCCTTTTTTCATTGCTTCCTTCTCATCCCTAACCCTTTGTTTTTGCTTCTCTGAGCACGGAGCAGAGCGCCTGGGGTGCCTGGCACAGGCAGCTCCGAGCTCTGGGGCTGGAATCCCCCTTGGATCCATCAGATCCCGCTGCCAGAGCCCGGGAAGTGGCAGAACAAAGGGATCCGACCTCCTTTCCACGGTGTCCCCCTTCCATCTCACGCATGAGGGGAAATCTCCCCCGGGAGAGCAGCCCAGCCCATTCCTGTTGGGAGCGTGGTTTTTCCGGATGACTGGGAGTCTGTAACCCGCACCTGAACCTTGCTGGTGGCTCAGCCTGTGGGAATTGTTTTGGTGGAAGGCGAGACCCAACAGGTCTGAGAGCGGCAGGAAGGCTCTGACAGCCAGAGGTAATTCAGGAAAACCCACGGCTCATCCCTGCTCCGCCGGCCTGGGGAGTGCTGGGGGCTCCCAGCGCTTCCCCCTGCTCAGGGGGAGCAGAAAATCCCCCCAAGCCCCTCTCAGTTCTCTCCTCACTCCCTTTTTTTCTTGGGGCAGATTTGCACATTTAGTTAAGAGAGGTCATGCTCTCATTTTTAGTTCAGGGAGGTCTCAGCATTTCGAGGTCTCACCATTCTGAGCTCTGAGCATTCTGAGCTCTCACCATTCTGAGCTCTCACCATTCTGAGCTCTGAACTCTCACCATTCTGAGCTCTGAGCATTCTGAGCTCTCACCATTCTGAGCTCTCACCATTCTGAGCTCTGAGCATTCTGAGCTCTCACCATTCTGAGCTCTCACCATTCTGAGCTCTGAGCATTCTGAGCTCTCATCATTCTGAACTCTGAGCATTCTGAACTCTCATCATTCTGAACTCTCATCATTCTGAACTCTCATTCTGAACTCTCATCATTCTGAGCTCTGAGCATTCTGAGCTCTCACCATTCTGAGCTCTCACCATTCTGAGCTCTGAGCATTCTGAGCTCTCACCATTCTGAGCATTCTGAGCTCTCACCATTCTGAGCTCTGAGCATTCTGAACTCTCATCATTCTGAGCTCTCACCATTCTGAGCTCTGAACTCTCACCATTCTGAGCTCTGAGCATTCTGAACTCTCATCATTCTGAGCTCTCAGCATTTCGAGGTGACAAAAGGACGATGCTGAGAGGGAAATGCCTTGGGGGAGCATTCCCAGATAAAACAAGAGAGCAGCTAGACACCAGATTTCCTCCTCACTCGCCCCTTATGTGCACGTTAAAAAGGCCCAAACCCTCCTAAGAAGTTCCATTGTTGTGTCAGGGACACTTTTTTCCCCACCTCTGTTTTGTCCTAACTTGATAATGAATTGCAGAAAAAGAATCTTTCTGCTGGAAGTTCTGCCCTGGCACTTGTCAGAAATGTCATCTGTTAATTACTGACTGTGAGGAGCTGCAGAATTGGGCTTTGGTGCTGCAGCTGATCCTGGCCCTGGCTGAGTTGGCTCCTTGTGGGCCAGGGACAAGTGCAGGGGGACAGGAGGGCCCCACACATTTGGAAAAAGTGATTTCTGAAACTCCCAGAAACATCTGGAAACAGGGAAAGTGAGAAATCCTTGTGTAAAGATGCTTCTCACCTCGTGGTGTCCAGAACCAAACCGAATCATGAACAAAATGAGCTCGTTTTGATTATTTTGGTTATTTGGAAGGGGTTGCCCAGGGAGGTTTGGAGTCCCCAGCGCTGGAGGTGGCACTCAGGGCTCTGGGCTGGGGACAAGGTGGGCAGTGGGCCCACTCTGTGATCTTGGAGAGCTTTCCCAACCTCAGTGATCCTGGGATTCTGCTCTCCCAGGCAGGAGACAGCTCTGCATGGCTCTTCCTCAGCAGAGTGAAAATTCATTTATAGTTTGGAACCCTTCACGTTCCTGATGAGATCCAGACACTGCCAGAGCTCCTGAGTGTCCTGGAGCTCCTGCAATCCCCCTGGAGCAGAGAACATCTGGCTGCTGTCCTGAGCCCCACAGCTGGAATCATGGAATCATGGACTGGTTTGGGCTGGAGGGGCCCTCAAAGATTCCCAGTTCCAACCCCTGTGGAGGTGCCACTCTCCAGATCAGGCTGCTCCAAGCCCCATCCAACCTGGCCCTGAGCACTTCCAGGGATCCCTTCTCCACTCAGAACCTCTTTGCTCGCCTTATCCCGGCCTTCCATTCCCAAATTCGGGTCCTTCCAGGAGTTTCCCTGCTTTTCCTGCCCTTGCTGTCCTCAGGTTCCCCAGGAAATTGATTCATCACCTAAAGAATTCCAGCTCTTCTTTCTGGAGCGCTCCAAGAAGCTTTTCCCAGTCCTTTCCCACTCCCCACCTTCCTGATGCTTCTGGAATCCATCTTTTCATGAAGGAAAAAGGGATAACTGAAATAATTCCTGTTTGTCACCTCTGTACAATTGATTCCCATTTAACACCCCCGAGACCTTCGGAAAAATATTTAAAAATCCCTCAATCTTTTAGGAGCCCAAGTTAGAGCTGTTTAATCACGGAGCAGAAGAGAATAAACCTCTCTGCAGACCCACACAGTAAATCCTTTAAGAAGTTCAAATGCATTTATTAGAGAAAAGAAAAAAAGTTATGGATGTTTCAGAGGTCAGGAGAAAATGCCTGGGAGACCCATTCCAGCTGATCCATGGAGGTCACTGTTTATATTTTTTGCTATTTATGTGTGAAATGTTCTCTGAATGAAGGGCATTATCTGACAATTTACTGCTGGTTTGCTTCAAAAGGTGGGAAAATGGATATTCCAAAGGTCTGGGTCTCCAGGCAAGAAAACGGGATTGAAATAAATTCAAAGAGGGATTTTTTGTTGTGTTTTTTTGTTTTGCTTTGTGCCCTGGATTCCTCCTGGGAGTTGTGGATGGTTTTTGTGGGTGAAAACAAAGGAAAAAAGAAGGGAGGCAGCAAGAAAGGAGGGAATTCAGAGACGGGGATTTCTGCCTGAGGAATGATGTGGGGAGGACACTTTTCCTGCTTCACAACTCTTCCTGTGATGGCCAAAAATTGCTCCAGGTGGTGCCTTTGACACCAACTCCGTGCTGATAACCTGGAACCACTGCTCTCCCTCCCCTGTGTCCTACCAATGGGAATATTTGGGAATATTTGGGAATATTTGGGAATATTAGGGAAGCTGGAACAGCAAAGATCACAACAATTTGAGGAAAGAAGAGCAGCAGAAGGAATTCTGCAGAAATGGAAATGGGGCCCCTCTGTGTTAATTAATGTTCATTATGGAGCAAGGTTAAATAATCTTAGGGAAGCAGGGATCTGTCTCCCAATCCCTGTTTTCCACTTCTAAACTTTCTCAGCTTTCAGCCAGTCCTGGATAAATGGGAGGGCCAAGCCTGGGAGCTTTGGAAGTTTCCCCTTGGGATGTGGCCAGGGAGAGCCCAGGGAAAGGATGGAAGAATATTTTGGGAAAATATTCCTGCTTTTTGTCATTCTCAAAGAGAGGTTGGGGGGATTTAGGAAAATTCTGAATTTCCCTGGTGTACCCACCAGTTTTTGGGGATAGTTCTACCAGAGATGGGAGTTTGGGTCTGTCCTACAACAGGGATATAGAAAATCTCTGCTGAGAGAGTTTTTTCCCCCTCTGGAAGGGGAAAATGATGTAGATTTGTAGATGGGGGTCTTGTATTTCAATCATAACAAACCTTAAAAGTCCTGAATCCCACAGAATCGGGACCAAAAACGTGGCAAGAAAGCTCAGAGTTTTCTGTTGTTATTTATTCTGATCTTTGTTTATAGGAGCATATTCTTGATAAGCTTTTGGAAAAGTAATTTTTAATGCAAAAGAAAAAAAAAAAATCCATCATGTTTGGACATTTCATCTTGAAAGCATTTCAAATCTCTCCTTTTAGGCTGCTAAACCAGAATAAAAACAATTATCACACACGACAATTTGCAAAGCTTTTAATTAACAAAACTAACAGGAAAAGAAAAAAAGAAGAAGAAGAAGTAAGGAAGGAAAAAAAGCAAAAATCTCAAGAAAACTTGCAACAGGTTTTCCCTAAGCATGGGTGGAGTGGAAAAAGTGAGCCAAGATAATTACCCACACTTAGTCATAAGGAGCAGGAAACACAGTAAAAGAAAAAAAAAAATCTAATTGGGGCTGGTTTTCATATATATATATTAAGGTGTTAATTTCCATCACATCATACAATGCAAGAACTTGGGATTTGGAGTGCAGGATCCTTTGCAGAAGAAATGATAGAAAAAAAAGCAAATCCACGTGCAGATGTTGATGTGGACACGATTAAATATTCACACAGCAGCTTGGGCACGGGGTTTGGGCTCATGGAGGGTTTTGTTTCTTTGCTTTCAGACAAAAGCTGCTGCCACTTGGACACAAAAACAGAAAAACAACAAAAAAAGGCACCAGGAGGTGACAGGAGAGAGGTGTCAGACAACCACAAACCCTCAGAAACACCACAACAACCCCCAGCTCCTTCAGAAAGGAACGGGAAATCCATCTTTGTGCCACAGGAATCTCTTTTTTCCCCAAAGGAACCAGAGCTGGACGTGCCTCTCCTTTGGAGGGCTCCAGATCTCACACTCTGGAACAATTTCACTGCCAGAGGAGTTTGACCCCTCAGTTGTTTCTTTTCAGTTTGCAAAGGTCTGTGCACTTTAATATCATTATTAATAAAGATAAAATCAGCTGGCTGTGACCAGCTGGAACACCGAGGGGAGATTTGGGAAGGTGGAATTTAGGGAAGGACCTTCTTTCCCAGAATTGTTCAGGCCCCTGGGAGGCAGGAGGGGATTGAAAGGAGGAGAGCTTGGGATGGCCAGTGCTCCAGAGGAGGAGGATTTCAGGAAAAACAACAGAGGGTGAGAATTCGAGGCCTTTCTTTTCCTTCTGGTGTGGAGTGATGCCTGATCCAGCTGGGATGGGAGCTCTGGGTGCTTGGGGAGCCCAGGCAGGGTCCTGACCTGGCTCGTGTTTGTGTCACTGGAGCAGGGGACGGAGATGAGAGAATAAAGTGGGGATTTATTAAAGGCCTTCAGCAGTGCAAAATCCTCACAGGAGCTACACCCAGGATGGACAATGGGCACCAGCTTTATCAGATTATACAGTTTCAAGTTATTACAATTATAAATTTGGTCCATTTCTATATCAGGGGTTAATTCTCCAATTACAGCTTCAGGTAATGAAGTCACATTCCCCCGCTTTGCTTCCCCCCAGATTCACTTTTGTTTCTGCTCCTCGGGGCTGAGGCAGAGGATCCTTGGATCTCAGGTTTGGAGGGATTTTGTCTGGCCACACTGAAGGGAGTTCACCAACATTCCCTCTGGAGCTCAGAGTTACACACCAAAGCAGCTCAGAACCTGAAAAACAGAAAAACCAAAAAACTTACAGCATCACCTTAAAAAAAAACCTCTAAAAATCTGCAGGCATCACCCTGTCAGGGCTGTGGGGCTGCCACATCCCCACGGGTTGCTTGTTCCAGAGGGAGGTGGTGCTCCAGGCCCTGCTGGGGCAATCCTGTTCCAGAGGTGTCAGCTGGAAACTCACCTCCGAGCAAGTGGAAAAAAAAACGGAGGTGAGCAAACAAAAAACCTCATCTGTTTGTGTTTGCAGGGCCTCTCCTCTCCCTGGTGCTGTCATTGTTGCGGGATGGCATTCCCTGGCATTCCCAGAGGGGGAATGTTGTGGCTAAAGGCAGAATTCCTGCCAGGGTGAAGAGCTGCCTTTGCCTGGGCGCCACAAAGCCAGAGACAATTCCTAAACTGTTCCATGAGTTCATGTCTCTCTTCCCTGCTCCTCTTCCTCTCTGTTCCAGTTAAAATGAGCAATCCCAGCGCTGGGAATGGCAGCAGTGATCCCTGTCAGGGACAGTGGAGGCCTGGCTGTCCCCAGAGGCTCCAGATGCCAATCACCCCTGGCAATTAGGGATCCTAATTTCCCTCCTATCTGCTGCACTGGGGCAGAAAGGGAGGTGATTTTCACTGGTTTATTCTTCATTTTTGCCCCCAGCAAAAGAAGGAGGATGAAACCAATCTGAATTTGAGGAAAATCTGATCCCCAAAGCAGCAAAGTGCCCAGATGCTCTTTGGGATTAAGGGAGTCCCTTTGACAGGACAGCCACGAGAGCTCCAGCAGTGACATCCATCAAACAGCACCAGCAGCTGGGCCTGAGGAGGCAGGGATGTCACAAAATCACTCCTCAACCTGCCCTGCCATTGCTCTCCAAGGCCCACACAGGTTGTTTAGAGAAATACAGAATAAATGAATATCTGGAGGCTATAGGAAGACAAATGGATGGAGAATGATTGAAATCCAGGCCATTTAGGGGTATCAGCACTTCCTAAACTCCCACACCCAAATCATCAACATGTCCAGAGAAGCTGTGGCTGCCCCTGGATTCCTGGAACTGTCCAAGGCTGGATGGGTTTGGAGCACCCTGGGACAGTGGAAGTTGTCCCTGAGGATGAAATGAGTTGATCCTTCAGGTCCCTTCCAAACCCAGACCATTCCATGACTCTCTAATGATTTATTCAGGGTGTTTTGTTGCTCCCAAGCCCAAAGCTGCAAACAGAAATGTCAGAGAGCCCCAGGGTGCTCATCCCCAGTACCCCTGAGCCTCGTGGTGCCATTTCCTTTCCCTGCTCTCCTCTTCCTCCCAGGAATTCTGACATTCCTGCTCCTCCTCCCGGATCAGCCACGCCACTCTGGGATTTTTAAGGGCCATAAATCCTTTATTGGCCAGATTAATCTGGTTTAAAGTGTGGCACCCAGTAAATTCCGTGCCCTATTTGCTTCAGCACTGCCTGTGGGGAAGGACAAGCTGGGAGCCTGGGATGGGAATGGCTGGAGGGGCCTGGATGAGGAATGAGGAATGAGGAATGATCCCAGGCTGCTCCTGCCTTGTGATGTTCCACCCCAACAAAAAACCTTTTTCTTGTTTTTTGTCCAAGCTTTTCCCAGCCTCTCCTGCTGACTCCTGGCCAGGGGATCCCTTTCAGCTCAGGGAAAGTCTCTGCTGGGGGAGGGAGAGAAAGAAACACTTCAAAAAATAAAAAAAAAGGAAGAAATGGGCGCTGTTTTTCTGGAGGTCTCTTTTTTATTGCTTGTTGGGGCCCTTTGGCTTCACTGCAGAGGTCAAAGCTGCTGGGTATTGCCAGAGGATGCAGGGCCTGGCTCCTGCCTCAGGCAAATATTGGCAAAATTGGAGGGGAAAAGGCACATTCATGGAAAGGTTTGGATGTGTTTGTAAGGACAGGGATTCCTGGCCACAGGGAAAGCAGGAAAGACCAGCTGACTTCTCCAACAAGCCGGGCCCCATCTGCCCTCCTGCTTCCCCTGCCAAATGTTTGCTCACAGCAAGAAGGAAAAAGTGACCAGCAGGGACAGGGGAGGTTCATTCCTGCCACCTTCAGCCACAAACCTGTCTGGAGGAGCGGCCCTGCTGTCCCCTGGGACTGTCTGTGCCACACAGCCGTCCCCAGGGTGTGGGGACACTGCCAGGCTCTGCTTTGGCACTCTGTGACCCCATCAAACTCTCCAGGGTGAGGAGAACATCCAGCCGTGCCAGGCAGCAGAAAACAGAGGAATGAAGATGTCACAGATCTTTAGAAAGAAAGGTGTTCCATGGTTTGTGTCTCATGGTTTGTGTCTCATGGTTTGTGTTTCATGGTTTGTGTCGAGCACGAGCTCCTGGTGGCACAGGGAAGATGCGAACCCTGCGATGCACGGAGGGAAGGATGATAAAATATTGCCATCTGTTGGCATCCTGAGCAAGGAGACCTCTCCACATTCCATGTTGGTTTGCTTGTGGACAGGGAGGGGAGGGATGGGACAGCAGAATGCCCTAAAAGGGAATCATTCCAAAACACAACGCTCTTTTTTTAAAATTATTTTTTGTTTCATTTTTTTCTTGGGGATTCCAGGTTTTGATGTCCCTCCACTCCCTCCCACCCACGGTTTGTCACCACACAGGTCTGGCCAAACCCTGAATCTGGATCTCCAGGGTTGGGGGTCTGCACTTGGGGAGTTGTCTATCCAGAAAACAACCCCTCAGGGAGAAGGGATATCATTTAATATCATTATTAATCAACACCAAATCAGCTGGCTGTGACCAGCTGGAACACCGAGGGGAGATTTGGGAAGGTGGAATTTAGGGAAGGACCTTCTTTCCCAGAATTGTTCAGGCCCCTGGGAGGCAGGAGGGGACTGAAAGGAGGAGAACTCGGGATTGCCAGCGCTCCAGAGGAGGAGGATTTCAGGAAAA
Organism: Cyanistes caeruleus; assembly: GCF_971803275.1. NCBI lineage: Eukaryota > Metazoa > Chordata > Aves > Passeriformes > Paridae > Cyanistes > Cyanistes caeruleus. Next base: position 10,096,524 of record NC_141719.1, on the reverse strand, counting down.
ACAATAAAACTCGTGCTGTTCCTTCCAGTTGGAGATAGAGGAGCCCCTTTGTGCCAGACATTGCCATGAGCTCAGAGCCTGGAGCGCCAGGAGAGCCTTTCCCACATCCACGGGGATTTCCAGGCTGCGGGCACGAGGTGGAACCCCCAGACACATCCACAACCTCCAGGCCTTGGCTGCCGACCCAAACCTCTCTTTATTGCCTTCAAACTCCACAGCTCTGCAGGATTTGCAGCTGGAAGTTGAGGATGGGAGGAGCCACCTGCGAGATTCCATCTGAAGTTGTGCTCCTTGCATGGGAAAACACCCGAAACTCCGGGAGAATCCCTGCCCCGTCCTGGCAGTGTCCAGGGCCAGGCTGGACAAGGCTTGGAGCACCCTGGGGTAGTGAGATGTGTCCTCCACTGCTGGAATGGGATGAATTTTAAGGTCCTTTCCAACCCAAAGCATTCCATGATCCCACAAAAACATGAGCTGGATGTGTCCCTTTGGTTCTGCCTTCTCTTCCATGTTTATTCCAAGCATTCCTCCATCCTCATCCTCCTCCATGTGACATCTGAGGGCTCCACACTCTTCACCCTCCCTTGGATCCACGACTCCAGGATCACCCCAAACTCTGGCTGCCCAACTCTTCCAGCATCACCTTGTAGGAGAAAATCAACTTTTAACCCAAAGCTCTCCTTTGAATTGGAGAGATTGAGGGTGGATGAGGAAAGCAGCATCATCTTCCCGGCCAGACAAAGTGAAATTGTGTTTTAATCAAAAAGAAAGGCAAATGTTTCAACCTCAGGAACGGAGATTTTGGTTTGATCAAAAGCCCAGAAGAAGTTGGAGGTGTCTCACTCCTGGCTGGAAGTTTTGAAAATAACAGGAAGGCAAAAACAATTGTGTGGCAAAGCAGTCAAAATATCAAAGATGCATATTCATTTTTATTTTTAAATTCAGATTTAAAGTAATTTTCAAAACTTGAACGGAATATCTTTTTATTCCATTGTTTTTCAAACACCTCAGGTCAGATGAGCTGCTCCAAGTAATGAGGTTTTTGCAGTGAAAGTGGTAAAAGAAAAACGCCTTGAAATTGTTTTAGGCAAGAAGAAGTTGAGAGGTTTAAGTAAAATTTGCAACAAAGTATTGATAGTGCAGACATCGCTTTTGTCCTCCAAAACTGGTGTCGTCAGTTTGCTGAAAAAGTTAAAAAAATTATTCTTATCAATTCCTGCAGCCACTTCCCTAAATTCCATTCTAAGTAAAATGTGATGATTTCACCATTTCCCTCAGAAAATGACAAAACCTCATCTCCATCTGCTTTTAGTTTAAGCTAAAAATACGTCTAAAACAAGAAGAGTGATGCCTCTGAAAAAAATATTCCTGAAGCAAAAAAGTCAAAAAAATCATAAAAAAAAGAAAAGAATAATTCTGGATAAAACCCAAAGTTGCCTGACAATTTTCCCATCCCACAAAAACTTGAGATTTCCAAAACAATTTTGCTGTGCAGTCGGAATAAATAAAAGACCCACCCAAGAACATCCAATAACCCGTGGTGAAAGCTCTGATTTGGGATCTCAGCTATTCCAACCCAAATATTCCCTGGTTCTGTCTGCTGGAGATGATTCCTCCTGCCCAAAGCCAGGAGCTAGCCTGGATCTGGGAAGCTTTGCTCCAAATGGATGCATTCCTGCAGAAAAAAAAATAAAATAAAAAATAAAATCAGATGTTGTGGTTTTAGTGAATCACGATGAAAAATCGTCCACCAGAATTTCTCAACTCGTCATCAAATTTGGGGATTAAAGGAGCTCAGGGTGGCTGTGCCATCCCTCAGGGTCAGGAGCTTCCCCAGGGATTTAAGGAATGGGATTTAAAGAATGGGATTTAAGGAATGGGATGGGATTTAAGGAATGGGATGGGATTTAAGGAATGAGATTTAAGGAATGGGATTTAAGGGATGGGATTTAAGGAATGGGATTTAAGGGATGGGAATTAAGGAATGGGAATTAAGGAATGGGATGGGATTTAAGGAATGGGATTGGATTTAAGGAATGGGATTGGATTTAAGGAATGAGATTTAAGGAATGGGATTTAAGGGATGGGATTTAAGGAATGGGATGGGATTTAAGGAATGGGATTGGATTTAAGGAATGGGATTTAAGGGATGGGATTTAAGGAATGGGATTTAAGGAATGGGATATCAGGAGCTCTGGTGGTTTTGGGGAGGTTTGGGAGCCCCAGCTCTTTTCCAAAATCCACCCAGTGAGGTCCCACAGGCTGAGCTGCTCCACGGGGGCAGAACTGGACTTCAGATCTCACCTGAAAAAAATCCAAATTTTCCAGTTTGGGGCATTTCCAGGCTGGCCAGAGTGACCCAGAGGGAACAGCAGCAATAACCTGACAGCTGCCCCGAAATTCAGCTCCACAGCTGAATGCAAACCCCAGAAATGAATATTCTCAGAACTCCTTCCAAGGGAAATGCTCCAGCTGCCATCACTGCCAGCAGCTGAAGCGCTGATGGTGCTGAGCAGGGGCTGGGGGTGCAATTCCCATTTCTGCTGGCCACTTTGGCTTTTGGAAAGCTGGAGTTTGGCTGTGGCACCAGGAGATCTCACGGGGCCAGGAATGCAGCGGGGTGTGGCTGCAGGTGACAGGTGAGAGGCACTTTCTGCCCTGCTTCCCTGTTATTTTTAGAGCCACCGGTGGAATGTCACCTTCCCCAGCCTGGGCTCTCCTCACTGGCAGCAGGGTGGGATTTTTAACTTTTTTCTCCTCGCTTTGAAGTCAAACCAATAATTAAGAAGGAGGCCTGACTTAGCTGAGAATCCCTACCTGGTGCTGCTGCCGTGTTCCTACTAATGACAGGATCTGAGGTGTCTGCAGAGGTTCTGTGGGGTCCAGGCAGGGATGTGAGAGGGGCTGGATTCCTCTCAGGGATTAACTCAGCACCCTGCCTCAAAAACAACACCCAAACCAGAGAGGGCCTTGCCCAGCCTCATCCCCTGAGCTCGTGGCAGAGCTGGAAATGCAGCTTGGGAGCTCCTGAGGCTGGATTCAGATTCAGGAGGAATTAAATTCCAGTGCTCTAGCTAATATTATATAATATTATTATATAATATATAAAATAATAGATATAATATTAGATATAATATATAATAGATTATTGTGTTATATATTATATACATAATATAAGAAATACAATACATATATATTCGATTTTATATATTATAATATATATTATACTATATACTAATATAATATATAATATATATTATAATATATAATACATAATGTATAATACATAATACATAATATATAATGCATAATATAAAATATATAATATATGATATATGATATATGATATATCATATATGATATATAATATATAATATATAATATATAATATATAATATATATAATAGATAATATATAATACATAATAGATAATACATAATAGATGATAATAGATAATAGATAATAGATAATAGATAATAGATAAAATATAAAATATAAAATATAATATATAATATAAAATATATAATATATAATATATAGTATATATAATATCAGGATTAATGTTATATATTTTATATTATATATTTATATTATATCTATTATATATTAAAATCTATAACATATATAATATATATTATATATTCCAGGATAATACATCTTTCCATGATGCCAGTTTGGGAATACAAACACCAGGGCCTCGTGTGGCTGATTCATCCCCTTTTCTCCTTGATCTGATATTGCACACCGACACTTCCTGCAGAGTTAAACTGAAGAAAAGCCCGACTTTACAGAAATTGACTGGGGAGGGGGGAGCTCCCGGGTGATGGAGCACAGGGATAAAACAGATGACAGGGACAAAACACAGCTCTGGCAGAGCAGAGCAGAGCTCTGGGAATGCTGAGCCACCTTAAACCACCTCAGAGGGACAGGTGGCAGCAGCTCCAGGAATGCACAAATTGTATTTTTTTTGTTCATTCTGACATTTTTGCCCCTCCCCACCCCCTTAACCCCGCTGGGTATCAACCAGCCCAAGGCTGATCTCGTTCCCTGTTTGTAAAGCTGCAGTGATGGTGACACCCACGGTGCAAATTCAAAATAGAAATGTGGTTTTTTTTTTCACTTTGTAACCCCCTCCCAGCGTGGTTACTCGATGTTCTTAAAAAGTCTGGGGGGGTTGGGATTCACTCGGTGCATTTTCTGGTCAATTCGGTTTATCTAAATCATTCCTTTGTAGAAAAAAAAAAGCTGGGAGAACGCAGCAGACAATCATCTTGGGAGGATGTGGTTATCAGGAGATAATCAGGCCCTGGGGACAGCAGACACACCTGGCTCTGCTGTGTCCCTGGAGAATCATTAACTCCCTTCCACCCCGAGCAGGAATCACCACTGGCCTCTGATTCCTGCTCTGCAGCAGGGAGATGTCCCCAAAATCAGCTCCTGGGGGAGTCCCGAGCTCTCCGGGATTCCTGGAGCAGCAGAGAGCTCACGGTTCACACCTGAGCTCAGCCCCCGGGAGCTCCTGGGGTGTGCAGGGTGATCAAACCCCGCAGGATCCCGGGCTGGAGCGGCAGGAGCTGCCCTGGAGCAGGGCATGGGAGCCACAGCCTCTCCCCGCCTGGAATTCCGCACTCTGCTGCTTCCACCTTCAGATTTAGGGTGCTGGGAATGCTTTACCTGGCCAGAAATCAACCCCAGAGCGGGGCAGTCACAGCTCCCAGGCGAGCCAGGCCTGAAGGAAACCCGGACTGCTTTAGGGACAGGGGGGATGGAATAAGGAGGGATGAGGAGGAGGGATGAGGAAGGTTTTCCAGCAGTCTCAGGCTCCTGAGTTACACCAGGGTGGGGGAAAAGCCCCGGACAGATCCGTGTGGAGCATTTGGGTGTTTTGCCATTGACTCCCAGCTCCTCATTCCAAGGAAAAGCCTTGGCTCCCTGCAGCACCGGGATCGCCTCCTTCGCCTCTGGGAATCCAAAGGGAAAATATTTTCATTGGAAGGCAGCAGCTGATAAGCTCAGCAAGGTGGAAGTGGATCTGCCACCTCCTGCCCGGAGCCCCTTGGCAGCGGCAGCTCCTTCCTGAGCTCAGCGTGTCCCAGCCCAGCCTCTGCAGCTCCTGACCCGGGAGCTTCCCCCTTCCCTCCCCTCCCAGCACCGAGGGGATTTGGCTCTGCAGATGATGGGATCCATTCCAACGGGGAAGGGGAGCACATCCAGGCTCCTGTGGCCCAGACACCTGATGGTGTTCACTGAAGCATCGCTGGCATTTTCCTGCAAGACCCATCCTGAGAGATTTGGCTCTTCCTCATCCCAACCTCCCCCAGCTCCCACCCTCCAACTGCCACAGTGTACTTTGGGAAGCTGCCAGATTCTATTAATTAAACTATTATCTTCCCTCACTCTCTTTTTTTTTATTTTTTTTTTTATTGAAGATCTCGTTGCTCTGAGGAATCCATTGTTTATTTTAATTAGAAGCAAGGATTTGTCTGGAAATCCGTACGTGGTGCTGGCTGCGTAACCTGGCTGGGGCTTTGTACTGTTCCCAGGTGAACATGGAAATGTTGCTTGAAATTAAGGGCACAAAAGTATCTTTCATTTCAGCACAAACCTTAAAAAAAACAAACCACCAACAACCCTGAAAATCTGATTCTCCAGGTAAGGGAAAAGTGAAACCAGCCTCATTGAACACACATTTATTTACTCCAATTTATTCATGGATAGTTCCCTCCAGGACACAAGTGGACAATCCCTGCTAGAAACTGAACAGGATTTCTTTGCTAATTTGACAAATGAAGAGAAAAAAAATGAAGGCAGTGCTCCAGCCTGGCTGGACAGCCAAGAGTTTGCACCTGCTCCTGCTTCTGACTTCAGGGCCTCGCTAAGTGCATCACTCACCCTGCGAGCACAGCTCCTCTCTGCATTAATTATTCTATAATTACACAGGTTAATTAGTTATTTAAAGTTGATGGGATCTTCAGAACCCTCCTCTCCCTCAGCTGCCCAGGTCAGGTGGGACCCAGCTCCTCTCCATCCCCACTTCAGGATGTCCTTATCCCACCTGTCAGGCACAGAAGTGATGGGCACATCCCAAAACTGTTCAGATCATGGAATCACGGAGTCATGGAATGGTTTGGGTGGGAAGGACCTGAAAGATCATCTCATCCCACTCCCTGCCATGGCAGGAACAGCTCCCACGGTCCCAGGCTGCTCCCAGCCCCGTCCAGCCTGGCCTTGGACACTTCCAGGGATCCAGGAGCAGCCACAGCTGCCCTGGGAATTCTATCTCAGGCTCTCCCCACCCTCATAGGGAACAATTTCTTCCTGATATTCCATCTAATCCTACTCTCTGTGAGTTTGAGGCTGTTCCCTGTTATCCCTGCACTCCAGGCCCTGGAGAAAACCCTCTCTCCCATCTTTCCTGTGGGCTTTCCTCAGGGAAATGTTTGGGATGGATGCAGAGAGTTCAGGACTTCAGCTTCCCAATCCAGACAGCCCCTGAGACTGAGCTGTCCCGTCCTGTCCCAGATCCCTGTGTTTGCCTAAAGATCTGTCTGGGTTTGGGATCTGCTTTAGAGCAGAATTGCCAATTCCTGATCAATCACCTTCTCCAGTTTTTAACTCCCCCTCCCAGGGAAGTTCACCTGGGGTGAAACTCTTGCTGCCTCCAAGGAAACCTCTTCCCTTCATTTTTTTCTCCTCCCTCCAAAACACAGGAACACGGATGGAGGGGATTCTCTGCAAGCCACAAATACACACGTGAAGAGTTTCATCTCCTCTTGGCTCAGCCTGAGCATTTCAATTACCAGGGAGAAGAAAGGAAGGAGCAGGAATGAAAGATTGCTGGGCTGGATCCGTGTCTCTGGGAAGGGACAAAGGAGTTAGAATTCCCAACAAAACCTCAGCAAGCTGCTGTTCTTTGGCATTTATCCATAATATCCACCAGCACAAGGCTTTGTTGGGAATTCTCCAAGCCTGTCTGTCTCTCTTCTTTCCCTTGGAGTGGTTCAAGTTCTGCTGGAGGTTGGGACAGAGGGGATTTTGCAAGGCAGGAGCTGCTGTGAGACCAAGGAGTTTCCCTCCACTGCCTGCAGTCAGTTCTTTCCCTGAAACTCCTCCTGAAACACTCTGGGATATTCCTGGGAAGATCCTTCCGTGCACACAGTGACACTCAGGGATGTCTTTGGGCTCCCCATCAGGAATTTGCCTCTCCAAGCGAAGCCGTTCTGCTCCAAACGCAATTTTCAGCCTCCGTGACGTCAGTGCCGGCTCCCTGGGCCATCCCTGGGATGGAGTCGGGGTCACACACGGCTTCCAAGGAGGCTTCCGAAAAACTGGGCTCTTCTGCTGACTCATCTCCGAGCCAGACCAGGTGGGTCCCATTAACTCCAGCTCAGGAAGCGAAAATGCGGAGCGTCCCCACAGACAGCCGGATATTTTGGCAAGGAAAAGCCCTGGAAAGGAGCCAGTTCAGGAAGCAGCTCAGGATAATAAGGTTTAGATTTGTTGGTGGAACAGAGGAAAAGCCCAAGGTGCAGAGTGATTTGGGTGACTCAATCTGCTCCCAGTCTCCCAAGCCGCTGGATTCCAGTTCGGATCTCATCCCGAATATCTGCTTGAAAACGGATATTCAGGGAATAGGATTCAGAGTGACCATTAGAGCCCATAACTTTCAAAAGAAGATGAGGGAAAGTTGTTCCTTTCCGACCACACGGCTGAGAATTTGATTCCAGCAAACTCTGGGGTTTTCCTGCCGTTGTTGAGAAAGATCCAATCACTTTCCTTGCAGCTGAAAAACTGACAACTAAAAATGAGCTGAGTGCTTTTCCTGAACTCACTTGGCCAGATGGAAAAGAAGAGCAGGGAACTTCCCAGACAATGAAGAAGAATTTGGAAGGGTTCAGAAATAAATTCTGATTTCTTTTTTTTATAATTGAGAAAATATATAATGAGGTAATTATCTCTATTTGTTTTTGAGAAATATTAGAAGATAGAATAGTTGGCGATGAAAGAATTGAGAGCAGAAGCCCAGAACTCTGATTTACTGTTTTCTACTCTTAGACCACAAGAATTTTGCAAAGCATTCCTCAAGAGCAAACTCTGTTTGATTAGAGCCTGATGGAGCAGAATTGAGGACAAAGTTCCACTGCACCCTGGCTGCCCAGTGCCTTGACATCCTGAAATTTCCATAGCTAATGATGGAAACGAGAGGGAAACAACCACAACAGCTTCTAAGGACCTTTATTGGACAACCCAAAAGGCAAAGCTTTGGGCTGAGATCCAGAGGGATCCTGGAAACCTCATTTTTTAACCCAGAGCGAGACATTTCCACTGGCTCGTGACCATGCTCCATCAATAACCCTGGAGCTGCTGATAGGACATCCATCCCTGGGAAGTCCTGGGAAAAATGGGGATGGATATTTGTGCCTGCCTAGAACACCCCTGGACCTTTCCAGCCACGGGATCCTAAATGGGATTGGCATTTTCAGCTGGGCTGCAGACACCCCAGGCGATTTTGGAGCTTTAATTGGTGGTTTAAGGAGGTTTTTTTTTGCTCCCCTGGCTGTTGAAAGTGCTTATTTAGGGAATTATCAGTTCAAAAGTCCTAAAAATGCCACTGGGGTTGCTTGTCCTCCCCTTCCAGCTCCTGTGTGATGGGAAAGCTGGAGAATCCAGATCTGCAGGCCAGGCTGAGTTACCACAAATACCTCTGAGTGTCACAGTGACACCGCATCCCACCCAAAAGCTGGCTCAGGTCCTGCCAGAGTGGAGTTTTCCCTCTGGAAACCCTCCCAGTGAAGCACCAAGAGCTGCCCAGCCCCAAATCCAGCTGAGACAGAGAAATCCCAGCTCCACATCCCATTTCCACCTTCCCTTCTTCCCACCAAACCCCCCAAACCGGACCCACCCCATCTCCAGGTGAGTTCACTCCGTTTCCATCCTCGATCTCGGAAAAAACTCCAGCAGATTTTCCACTTCTCCTCCTGAAGGAGCAGAACAACCCATCCCAAGGGCTGGGAGCAGCTCCTGTCCTGGAGAAACCCAATCCCAGGAGCTGTGGGCTCGCAGGGATCTGACCCAGCCTGGCACACGAGGTTTCCTCGCTGTAAATTTCCCCTTCTAGCGCTCCCCTTCTCGGCTCCTAAAGCTGAGCAGAGCTGAAACAATTCCAGGCAGGAATTGTATAAATATATAAAATATAAAATATAAAATATATAACATATAATATATAATATAAAACATATATGATATATGATATATGATATATGATATATGATATATGATATATACTATATACTATATAATATATAATGTATAATATATAATATATTATATATGATATATGTTATATACTATATACTATATACTATATACTATATAATGTATAATGTATAATCTATAATCTATAATCAATACTATATAATATATACTATATACTATATCATATATATCATATATCATATATCATATATCGTGGATCATATATCATATATCATATATAATGGATCATATATCATATATAATATAATAGATTTATATAATAAAATAATTTAAATTATTGAATTTTGGAATTTATTTATTTCTGTGATGGAAGTGTGTTTTTAGTCTCTCTCTTTAAACATTTCTGCACTGGCAGCTCTCTGGAGCACGGATCTGGGGACAATGTCAGGTCTGTCCCTGTGCTCTTGTCCCCTGGCTGGTGGCAATTCCAGCCTGAGCTGCTCCACATCTCGACTCTGCTCTCCAAAGGCTGCCTTGAAGCTCTTCCTGAATTGCTCAGGCTTCCCCTTCCACAAATTTAGAAACAATTATCCCCAAATTCATGGAATCATGGAATGCTTTGGGTTAGAGCCAGCGCCACCCCTGCCATGGCAGGGACACCTTCCACCATCCCAGGCTGCTCCAAGCCTTGTCCAGCCTGGCCTTGGGCACTTCCAGGGGAGTCCTGAACCTTTCTGACCAAAAACTGTCCACTTTAAACTGTTTGTGACCTTGGAATTCCTGTCTGGAAATTAAAGATAAATGATAATGCTTGGATTTGGCCATTTAATTTTCCTACAGTGTATTTTCTCCTTTCCCTCCCTTTTCCCCCCACTGTGATTAGGATAATTCCTGGCTCCAGCTTGGATTTGTAGCCAAGCTAAAATGAAGGAATGTCCTCTGGGCTGTCAGGTCAATAACCTGTCCACCTTCTGACACCTTTGTGAGGAATCTCTTCACTCTGTTCCCAATTTGCAGAATTTTAGGTACAGGACGGGACCAAACTCACAAAAGGAGAGGTTCTTATTGACAAAGATGAAATAAAAAATACAGAAATAAAAATGAAAAATAGAAATCAGTTACAGAAGGAAGCCAACCAACTCAAAAGACCCATCAAAACAGAGCAAGGATGGCTGGGGATCAGGGATTGAAAGGTGAGGAGGAAGATGTCCCCGAGATCTGAGGTTTATCTGAGCAGGACCAGTCAAAGCAGGGACACAGGAGAGGTCACAGCCTGAAGGCCACAAATCTTCACTGGAAAAGACAACCTGTCCCACGGGGAAGGACTTTTTAAGGCGAAGCTGTGGAGATCGAGGCGATAACAGCAAAATTTTCCAGTTCCACTCCAAACAAAGGCCAGGACGCTCTGAGGTTGCTCCCAGCACACAGGAGCCTCCATGAGGGCTGGAAATTCCTCACTTTTCACCTCTAACCACCCCCAGAGCTGCAAGGCTCTGCACACAAACCCCAAAGAAGAACCGAGACCACAAGGTGCCTGCGATTGTCTCCTCCTCGCAACATCTCAATCCCCCCGGCTGTTAACAGCCACATCTTTCCCTCTGCCGGCAAAGCCCTGACATCTGGCCGGGCTTTTCCCCTCAGGAAAGGCAGGATGCCATCCCCGAGCCGTGATTCCAGGGTTGTTAAACAGCAGGGATTATCAGGCAGGACAATATTAAGTGGTATTTAACAGCAAGACCAAAGTTCCTTGTCAAACGCTTGACTTAGTGTTCCTTGATTGTTCGCATCCCAGCGCCGGGACCTTTTGCACTGAACCATTTTTCATTTTGACAACAAACTACCGCAGCTCTCCAACGCTGCCTGGCTGGAGCTGCCAGCAAAGTATTCCTGGGGCAGAAATATGGCCAAGGAGAGGGGTTGAGGGCTGCAGGAGAGGAGGGCTCAGCCCTTCCCTTGTGGAGCAATGGCATTCCGAGCAGTAGGTGTCCAGAGTCGGAGCCTGGCTAATGCGCGCAGTAGGATCCTCTGTCTAGTCATAACAATGGGGGGAAAAAAAAAACCAAAAACCCAAAAAAATCCTAAAAAAGGGAGAGGAAAAGAGAAAATTGAGGCTTGGTTTGATGGTTGGAATTCCAGGCTGCCTTCTGGTGGATGAGTCTTAATGAAGATGTATGGTGGGAGAGGAGGGGATGGGGAAGGGAGGTTGGGTTACTCATTTAGGGGGGAGTTTCCAAAAGGTTTTTTGGGGGGAATCTGAAGGGCCTTTAAACCTCCACCAAAGCTGTTTTTATTAAAGCACTAAACCCAGGAGTGCTTATGAAAGTCAGAGTGTGATGTGAGCAAAAGGCAGGAAATAAAGGGGGAAAAAAAAAAGGGGAACTTAATGAAGGTTTAATCTTCAAGGGAATATGGACCTGGAGACTGTAAATCTAATGGAATGGCCCCATATTCCAATGTCAAAAGCTGCCATCTTATGCCAGCAAATTTAACATTTTCAGAGGAGAAATGGGCTTTTAAACCCAGCTCTTTCTGCTGTTAAAAGATGGGATGTGGTACTTGGAGACAGCTACAAACCCGGCTCTTTCCAAGGGTCTTTCCTACTGACAGATTTATTGGGGAATTTACCACCCCTTTTCCATCCTCTTCTGTCTGTACATGCTCCCTCTGTGCTTCCAGGCTGGAAAATTTCCATGAAAAATCCTGGAAATTTGATTGTGAGATAGTCTGGACCCAGCCAGAGTGGTTTTCACTGCAGGAGAAACAGACCTTGGAGTTTGCAATCTCTATTTCTGATATTTATTTCAAAATTCCCACATTTCCTCATTTTCCTTTTTTTTTTCTATGTTTCTTTTTGGAAAGGAGAGCAAAAACCCACCTTAAATTCACACTTTGGGGCCATTCAATTCTCTTTTGAAGGAATTCTAGCAATATTCCTGGAGAAATGTTGCATTAATACCAGAAATTAAGATATGGATTTATTTTTTACTTCACCCCGAAGGGAACTGGGCATTTGTACAGATTTTTTTTTGGTATCATTTGCATCATTTAACACTCCAAACCTTCTTGCTGTGGGCTGGAAGCTCCATCTGTGCCCTGAGCAATCTCCATTCCCAATGTTTCTTGATTCACCACCAAGGATTGAATTGTTTGCTCGTGGCTTTCCAGATAACATTGTGAGAAATGCAGAAAATCAAATGTAATCCCAGTTTTCCTCATCCCTACACACACTCCCACGGATTCCCTTTGTCAGCCTGACAACAGCAAAACTGCACACTCATCTTAACACAATTTTTTTTTTTTTCTGGAGGGTCTAATGCAATTCAACAGAAAGTTGGAAAAAAATCCCATTATTTGGAACAAATAAAAAGAGGATAAAACCTTTGAACTGCCCTGAGAATGTTGCCAAGCTCAGAAATATGCAAAGCTTATTAATTATGAATTATTAGCTCGGATGCTACAGCTTTTTTCTCTTTTCTCATCTATCCACAGCCTTAAATCAGGGTTTGTTATCTGATTTCAGATTAACAAACACTGGAGGAGGAACATAAATAACATAAATAAAACCAGCTCAGGCAATGAATTCCTCCCCATTGCTGCTGTAAAAGAAAGGAGAATCCTCACCAATAAACAACAGGGAATTTGAGAAGAGAATTTCTGTTTTCATGTCTGTAAAATGACACCAGGCTTGGCTGGGTGTAATGTGACTTGGAATTAAAGGAAAATAATCTGCCTGCACTTTAAAGCTGCAATAAACCCTCCAAATTTGTACCTAAAACACAGATCTCCGATGAAATTCTACTTGAACTCCTGGGAAGTGATGGAATGGACACCGAGCCGTGATTTTAGCGTTTCATGGAGCGCTCTGTGCCCCTTTCCTGCTCTCTCACACACAAAATAATCCTGGCCCCTGCCAGAATATTTGGCTCCCAAAGTATCGCTCAGCTGCTGTGGGAATTGTGTAAAACAGTTTGTTCTCAAGCAATTAAAGCATTTCAAATGAAATGGTCAGGCCAGCAATAATCGTGCCTTGCTAAAAATGGATGAAAATTAACACCTTTGCTCCAAAGATCCCGGAATGCCGCGGCCTTTTCCGAGTATTCCAGGCAGGGGCTGGGAGCTGCCGCTGCTTTCGGCTGGAAAAGGAGCAAACCTAAAGCAGGATAAAACAGAAATTAGGGAGGTCTGAGGTCTGGAGTCCAGTGGACCCTCTGCTGTTTGGGCAGTGTCTTCCTTCCCTCACCATCCTCCCGTGGATGCACCAGTTTGGGATGCTCATTCCATGCTGGATATTCCATGGGGATATTTTCAGGGAAACCATTCCAGCAGACACACTGTGCTGCTGCCCAGCCAAACCACGGCATGACACCTCTGCAATCACTTCCAAACTCCAGTTCCTCAGATTGTTTTTAATCTCCAAGTGTTGGAGCAAATCCCCCCAGGCTCCAGGACAATGGATATTCCCTATGGGAATGTGCCTAATTAGCCCCCGAAGGGATGAGAGCTTCCATCCTTGGCAAAGCTCCCATCCCAAAGATGAAGGAACCACCCAGACTTTTTGGTCTCTCTGTGGCAGGGGTGCAGTTAAAAGTTCCAGCAATTCAGATGTGCCCTAAAATCCTAAAATCCCAGGTTCCACAGAGAAGCTGTGGCTGCCCCATCCCTGGAAGTGTCCATGGATAGTGGACATCCCTGGAGCACCCTGGGACAGTGGAAGGTTTTCCTGCAGGGCTGGAATTAATTAATAATGATCTTATGTAATTAATAATATGATCTAATATAATCTTAATAATTAATTAATAATGATCTTTGAGGTTCCTTCCAAGCCAGACAGTTCCAGGATTTGAGAATTTGCTCTCTCTGCTGCCATTCCCTGGGGATGATCCTGTCTCAGCTCAGGCACACGTGAGACACTTCATTTGTAATTTAGAGGCTTCTGGCAAACGTTCAGCTCCAGACACCTCCAGCCTAAGAGTGCAGAAATCCAATATTGCCCATGGAATTTGATAGGAATAATGAAACTCCTTCCTCTCACAAGCAAAAGAGAGAAGAACTAATCACAAATTCCCTGTTTCCTCCAACCCCCAGTGCCAGACCTGCAATGGTGCAGGGGAAGAGCTCATCTGAGCCCCTGGGGTGATCCAGGGAGGGAGAGGACACACACAAGTGCCTGGCAGCTGCTGATCCATGAGCAGCTTTAATTCCCTGAAAACAATAACCTCAAACTGGGAAGAAATTGGGACAGAAGGGTGCAGAACCACTTGGCACATGGTGAGCTGCACAAGCCTCAACTCCTGCTCTATTTGCATTTAGCCTTAAATCTCCACCTGAGGCACACAGGTCTAAACTCCATCAAACTTCACTTTGAGTGAATTCAAGACAAAACGTTGGAAATATTTAAAATAAATATTTAAAAATATTTAAAATATTTAAAAGTGGCCGCTCAGGATTTCAGTGACAATGAAGAAATGGCCTTAACTCCACGTGGTCACATCCAGCCCAGAAATCCCTCTTTTAAAAGGGTTCTTTTAAAGCACAGATTGTTCAATACTTAGAAAATGAAAGTGCAGCTTGTGGAGATACACAGGGAAGAAATACAGCTTCGTCAGAACCCCGGGAACCCTTCCATCAATGCAGCTTCTTCTCAGCAAAACCTCAAGATATCACAGGGACATTTATAACTCCAGCAGCCTTTGATCAGCCAAAAACCCCTCCAGAAGGGTTATGTTCAGCAAGAGATCCACAAGCATTAACAAAACAGATGATCCATAAATCTGGGACAAGTGCTGGGTGACAGCTGGGGCTCTTCTGACATGAATTAAAGACCAAAGGGTCCTCTCAACTATTTCTACCTCCTGTCCCCACCCCAAGCTATATTTTTTCCCTTCTTTGCTCTGAAGCCACAAGTCTGGAGGGTTCTCAGTGTGAGCTGTGCCTCTGTCAAAATCACTTCACACCCGCAGGAAAAAATTTTTTAATATGAATTGGGCTTTAAAAAACTTTACCTTGATTTAGTGAGAATATAAAGTGGGGCCACAGTCAATGTGTTATTTGTAGGAACCCTGGAACATGAAGGGTCTCTGCTACCAAGGCAACATTAAGCACTAACTCCCGTTTTAAAAGCTCCCAAAGAAGCTCTTTATTCGAGGCAGGGTTTTTAAAACGAGGAAAGCAGCGTTATCTGGAAGCAGACATTCAAAAAATATATAAATACAGGAGGTTTTTGGACCAACAGACTTCCAGGGATTGCTGCAAGAGATGTTGGGCACCAGCTAAGAGTGGGGGTTCAGGCTGGGCTCAGCCTGAGTGGGACAGTGGGGACATCACTGCAGCCACCAACAGAAAATTCCAACTTTTATTTCCATTTCCTGCACAAGTTTGGAGCTGCTCCTGTAATTCCCAGTCTTTCAGCTTCCCTCACACCATCACTTTAAGAACCCTAGGAAAAAAAAAAAAAAAGGAAAAGAAAAGAAAGGTAACGGAGATTTTATGGGCTGCCAACTGATTGCTGAGCTCATGCTCTATTGGCTTTGAGTGCAGGATCCATTACAGATCCCTCAACTACATTTTATCCCCGAACTGCATTTCAGCAGCATCGCAGCTCTGCAGGGAGCTCGGTTCTCCTGCAGGGAAAAGCTCCTGGAAAAGCCACGGGGGTTTTATCTTCCTGCACAGTCACACGCTGAGCCCAGGGAGACTTCTCCTGCTGCTGCAATTGGGAAATCAGGGCAGAAAGGGGATTAAAGTGCAGGTCCAGGCTGTGCTCTGCCTGCAGTTCTGGCTGGAGCAGCCTCTCTGGATGGCTCCGTGTCACATAATACACTCAGCAACGGCCTTAAACAAATAAGTGGCTTTTGTGCACAATGGGATGTGTGTACAGACCTGCAAAACCACATCCATGAGAGAGCAGCCAGCTATTCTTCAACCCTAAGTGAGTCCTTTCCTCACAAAATCTTCTTAAAGCCCTTTCTAAGTGTTATTTCACTTTTTAAAAGCTTGGCAGCACAACCTTTTGTGATGTTTGTGTCTGGCAGCTGGAAGGGCTGAGGAGAGGGGGGATTTAGGTGCCACCAAAAGGGGGTAAATTGGGGAAAATCCGGCTTGCTGCCTTGACCTGTGAGCTCTGAGATCTCCAAGGTGATCCTCCTCCCGTGCCTTCCCAAAGTGTGAAAACTCAGGAAAAGGAGCTACAAAACTCTCCCAGATTTCCAGGAACAGCCGGGATTGTCCCCCTGTGCCCAGAGGAGACACACGGGGATATTTTAACCCATTTTAACCCATCTCAGGGGCTGCCCAATTTCCCCACAGACCCTCCAGGGAACTGAGACGCCTTTCCAATCCAGATTTTCAATCTCGTTTCTCTTTCACCCTCCCCTCGCCAGGAGGTTCCCTGGACTCTCACTCCAGGGCCAGCCTGGCATTCTCCCCCTGCCAAGCGGCATTTTTGGGGACTCATCTCCCTTTCTCCCGAGCTTTGATCTCCTGCCTCTCCATGGCGGGGCGGCTCTTTGGAGCATCCCCATCTCTCAGCAGCATCCTCGGTGTGGGGACAGCTCCTGTTAGCGCCGCTGCTGCCGTGCCACGGGCCGGGGATGCTTCGCATTCCTCCCTTTGATGCCCCCCGGCTGAAAGATGCGGTGACTCGGGGAGCGCTGGGGGAGAAGGGAGAGCGACCTGCTTGTTTAACAAATGAAAGGAGATGGGTTCTTAGCGCTGCTCGTTAAGAGGTGGGAATGGGAAATGTTCTTTTTGTTCCCTTCTGCTTCATTTTGCCCTCGCAAGAGCGTGGCTGGGACACAGAAGCGTTCTTCTCTGTGCCTGAGCACAATTTCCCCGCTATCCCAGATCCTTTATCCACACTCGCCTCCTCTCTTTATTAATAAACAAGATAAAAACCAATTAACAAACCCGCCCACGTCACCTCCAGCCCTTCTTCCAGCACTAATTTTTACCATTTACCACTTGCAAATTGGATGTTTTAAACCTCCAGCGCTTCCAGAAAACCTTCGGGATCGTTCCCTGCCTATCTCCTGAATGAAAACTCACTTGTGACAAAAGGAATCTCATGTCGCTTATTCAGACAAAAAGAAAAAAAAAAAAAAAAAAGAAAAAACGAGCTGCTAATTAGCCTCATAATGACTTATTTTCTCCCCCCCTTCCCTCCCTTATTTTAAATAAAACCTGATGATGCAAAGTATTCCTTGGCTTCTCGCTCTGTAACCAAGCGGCTCTCGGTGGAAAGAGCTTCTTTTTTTATGGCTCCGTATTAAAAGTAAACCGGCCCATGCCAGGTTTGGATAAAAGGCTATTTATTTTCAACCAATTTGATAGCTGCAGTTTTCGGTAATTGAATTTTCTGTGGTCGGAGAAGCAGTAATCTTAGAAACCAAATAAATATTTTTTAATAAAATGGAACACTGAGAAACCCTATAATAATGTCAAATATGTAGCCACTTATGGATGGATAAATATTTTAAGAAATTTACATCTCACCCAATGCTTTAGGCCTTCAGCTTCCCTGGAAATTTCAAAAAACGCTATTTTATTTTGGGGAGGGGGCGGGGGTATTTAGATAAAGAGCTAAATACAAATCCTTCAGTTTGCAGAGGGTTTGATTTCTGATATTTGTGCAAGGAAAGAGAAATGCAAAAACGCTTTCTCAGACCCTTTTCCTGGCACATGGAAATCCCAGGGATCCAGGTTGTCCTGCAGCCACCCAGGCTCCAAAATAATGACCAATTCTGCTGGAACCACCCCAAAACCCCTCTGCAGAGTCCCAGCTCGTGAAAACAATGAAATCAGGGAGAAAAGCCACTTTTGTGGCAGCCTCTCCTGACAATCCTTTGGACAGCCACTTGCTGCTGGTGGTTTGTGCAGACTGGGAGAGGCGTGAGTGAAATCCCTCTGCAATCCAAAGGGGAGAGCAGGAGAACCAGGAGATGCTGGGAATAAATCCCAGGGAGAGGTCACAGCACACCCGCAGGGATTCCCTCAGCTCTGGGGCAAATTCCTGGCTCTGAGGAGCAAACTCAGCTCAGGGCACACAGGAAAAGGGGGAAAAGCTTCCGCTGAATCCATGGAACACAGATCCAGAGGCTCTGCCACCCCAAATCCTTCCCTGCTGCCACTCCATAAAATCCCTGATCAAACTCCCTGTGGCTCCCTTTGCTTGGGAGTCCCTTGATTTCTTCTTTCAGCCCTTTTTAAGTTTTTAAACCAGTGCTAAGTGGCTGTGGAATAAAGGGGATTCCACGGAGCAGGGACAGAATTCCCGATTCCTGCTGGAACTGGAATTCTCATTCTCTTCTGGTGACACCTGCTGGCAAAGGCAGCCTCCTGTAACAGCTCCTGGAAAAGCATCAATCCCAAAAATCATCTGGATCGGTGACACCAGGTCAGGGCTTTTGGGAAATGAGACACAGGAGAGTGGGAGGACCTGGAGTTAATCAGCCAAAGTAAGGAAAAACAGGAAGAACACACATCGGGCCTGGAAATTCAGGGAATGCTGCTACAGAAGGGGATAAACTGTTCCCCATCTCCAGGGATAAGTCATAATAAAGGATCAGTGCACATCCTATTGAGGCAACAAAGAGCTGGGCACGATCCTGTTTAGTGTAAGGTTCCTAAAGGGAAGTGATGCTGGAAAATCCTTCAAACCCCCGGAGATCTGAGTTTCCAGCCGTGTTTTTTCCAGCATGGATGCTCATTCCAAGCTGATCAGCCCCCCTCTCCTTCTTTCATTCATTTTCAGTGCTGCTGAAAAGTGAAACCCAGGTGGTTTTCAGCAGGACACCGTGGAAATCAGGGATGAAATTCCCAGTTTATTAATGATGTGCCAGAAAAATGACACAGGATCAGCAGCTCCAGCCCTGATGGAGAAATCACAACCATGAGTTCCACACCCCAGGTATCCTAAAGGACCTCGATATCCCTGGGGATTCAGCTGAAATCCGTGTGTTTTAGCCCAAAATTTCAATCCCAGAAGACAACGAGTCCAAAATGGAAGTGGAACCTGTGCTTGGTCACTATTTTGACATAGAGCAGGGATGTGGGATGGGGTTTGCCAGCACAAATCCCTTTCCTTGGCATCCCAGCAGGAATCACCGTCAGACACGGAGCACTCCTGCTGTCACATTAAGGTGATTAATTCAGAATTAAAAACTCTGAGCTGCTCCCATACCTCTGGAAAACAGGGAACAGAGCAGGAAGGAGCCGTAATTCCCAGGAGACGGCAAATCTTGCTCAGCTGCGTTGAAAACTCTTCAGTGCAATTTCCAGCCAGTTTATCTCCCTTTCAATAAAGTTCACATTTCCTTCTTTTCCTTTGTTATGGAAAATTCTTGGGATCACAGACTGCGTGGAACCAGCAGGACTAAGTTTGACGAAACCTTTTTAACGATGCATCATGGAAAAAGCAACTGTGGATTGTTCTGGCAGTGCCAAAAAAAGAGTTTCTGGTTCACGCTGGGAGTTTCTCCTCCAAGTTTTAGTCTCCACAAGCACCTTGGAGCACACATCAGGAATAGTCACTAACAGCTTTTCCAGTCTTTCTCCTGGAGCCTCCATCCCACAATATTTGCCTTGTTCAAGGGGGAAAGATGCATCTTGGAGCCATTTTCTGGGGCAGCTCTGGGGCATCATGCAATATTTATATTCTGTTAATCTGAGCTTGAAATGAAAGATGGAAGAGGCCAAATCCAACCTTTCCATAAATGCCATTGATTTGGGAACAGCATTGGAGTTGGGCCAGTGTTTTCCCTCTCTGCCTTTCAGGATATTTGTGGAAATGAGGAGCAGGGTCATTTGGTATTCAGCCCTGGCTATGAATTATAATCCGGGTATGAACTGCGCAGAAATTTAAAAGGCAAATTTTTCACCTCAGAAACAAACTTTTCTTCCAGCAGCCAAAAAAACCCAGGGCCAGATGCAGCCCCTGGCTGGCAGGAAAGGGCAGCACACAAAACACACGTGGGGGGTTCGCCAGGCACACAAAACCAGAACAAAATTAAAAGAATTCCACCCTGAGCAAAGGGGACAGCTTGGAAACTGTTCAGAAACCTGAGGGGGTTCATGAGATTGGCATCACCAGGGACATAAATTTCCATAATATCTGCATCAAAAATAGAATCAGGCCACCTTTATGTTCTGTACCTTGTTTAATACGGGCTGTGATGGAATTAAATCACTTCACAATTAACATTTTGTCTCTGGGCCATTCCCTGGAGTGGCCAATTCCTCCCCCTCGGAGCAGGGAGAACAGTGAGGCACCAGAGGGGTTGGGCAGGACCTGTCTCGTGTGTGGGGCACCCTCCCCTGAAGGATTTGTGTCTGCTGGAGAGGTTGGAAAATACCCTGGATCTTAAAGATGTTCTGATTTATTGCATTTGCTGATCTTGCCATGAGATAAAACCTCCAGAAACACCTCAGGGTTTTATTGCCTTTGGGGTTCCTGGATGTATCAAACATTTAAGATTCCTGGATGTGCAGATCTCTGAAGGATCTGAACCTTCTGGAGAGGCTGGATAAGACCTTGGATCTTAAGGATGTTCTCATTTATTGGATTTTCTGATCTTGCCATGAGATAAAAACTCGTCCTGTGTGGAATTCTTCCCTGGAAAATCCCAGAGACAGCAGGAGCATCTCCTGCCTGTTTGTATAAAAATCCTGTTTGTTCATAACTTTTATTCCCCTTTTCCACCATGGAAAAGCAAAGCTTCTTAATTTATTTATATTTTTAAATTTATTTTTACTATTTAATTTATTTTTATTATTTAGTTTATTTTTATTATTTGATTTATTTATATTTTTAAATTTATTTTCACTATTTAATTTATTTTTATTATTGAGTTTATTTTTATTATTTAATTTCTTCTTATTATTTAATTTTTATTATTTAATTTCTTCTTATTATTTAATTTTTATTATTTAATTTCTTCTTATTATTTAGTCTATTTTTATTATTTAATTTCTTCTTATTTAGTTTATTTTTATTATTTAATTTCTTCTTCTTATTTCATTTATTTTTGTTATTTAATTTCTTCTTATTATTTAGTCTAATTTTACTATTTAATTTCTTCTTATTATTTAGTTAATTTTAACTATTTAATTTCTTCTTATTTAGTTTATTTTTATTATTTAATTTCTTCTTATTATTTAATTTCTTTTTATTATTTAATTTTTTATTACTCCACTTATTTTCATTATTTATTATTTTTTTATTTTTATTATACAATTTTATTTATTAATTTCTATTGTACTTATTATTTAGTTGGATTTTTTTTAGCTGTTGTTTCGTGGACTATTTTGCATCTGAGCATGGAAAGCGCCGGGCCATGATTGAACTGACCTTCAGTAAATTGTTTAACCTGCTGAGATTTCTTCTAAAACAACAACAGCATCTTTTCCTGGGGGGGAAATGGGGCTGGATAAAAAGGGAAAAGCCAGCACCCCAGTAATTTCAGCCAGCACAAGGGGAACATGTGGCATTTTGAGTTCACCTTAACCCTTCCCCTTGGCATTTCAAGGCTTATTAATAAACAAAACAAACCGGCCTCAGAAAACAGATGAGCAAACATCTTGGATGGCTGCAGCCCATTACTGAGCCCCTTCCTTCCCTCACCCAGCACCCCAGGCCTCCACGCTTCTCCCTGCAATATTTTTACCATTAAGGAGCAGCCCTGGGATGTGTTGTGGTAAATATTCCCCCCCCAACCCCCCAAAATAAAACCCCCCCAGGTGGGAAGGTCAGGCAGCGTTTCCTCAGCTCCGTGGGACCTCCCCAGGCACTCAAACAAACCCCCTGTGTCCCAGGGCAGAGCCAGCCTGGCACCAGGAACATAATTTACTGTGCAGGTATTTGATTTGGTAAAAAAACCCGACCTTAATTGGAAAAAAAACCCCCTCCATCTCTGGGTGCATAAATGGATATATGGATGTGGATAATAGGCTCCTGACAAGGTTGTAATTCAGTGAGAGGGGCCAGACCCCAGTTTGGGGCTGACATGTCACTCCAGCCTCCAGCAGCCCCGCTTTTCCACCACCCCTAAGAGGGTAGCATGTTGCAGCTGGCAAAAAAATAAACAAACCTGAGCTCTGTGCTAACAGGATTTTTTTCCCCTCCTATGATTTATGCCACGAGAGAAGGAAAAACAGCGACACGTTTGTGAGGGCAGGTTCCATTCGGCACCTCCAGCACGGCCGGGACCTGGACGCTGGGAAATTCAAATTTTTGGGGAAGGATGGCATCTGAAATGCACGTGCAGGGCTTTATTTGTTCTTTTTTCTTCTTAATTTCTGTGCCTCTGCTGAGGAGAAGCTCATGTGCAGCAGTCAAGCAGCGCTTCTGGTGTCACTCATTAAAGTCAGGGTTTTATTTAAAGACTCCTTTATTCTGGGGTCAGAACAGTGAATGTATCCCTCTCTCAAACAGCATTTTCTGCTCTTGGCCACCTCAGTGGGTTTTTCCAAGCACTGCCTTCAGAAATAAACTCATTTAGACCTTCCCCCATCTTCCCTCTCCTCGGATTCAGAGCACGGCTCCGGGTAAGAGCTGAGTCCAGGGAAGCTGGAAACTCCTAAATGAGCTCAGTGAAGGTTTGAAATCCCCAGATCCCCATCAGAGGCCGGAATGAGCGAGCACACAGGGCTCAGGAGCGATGACAGGGCAAAGACACCAGCCCAGAGCCCCTCTGCTCCCTCACACCCCAATCCCAGCACTGGGATTCCCTTTTCCAGCTGGAGCCTGGGAAATGACTGAATTCCCCCTCCAGGCTGGGCTCTGGGCTTTCTCCCATTGTTCCCAGTTTGTTTTTCTTTCCAGCAGGAACAGAGGGCTCCAGTGTTGGATTTGCAAGTGGGGATGACAAACACAGAGCATCAGGCCTTGCTTTTCACCTTGGGCATGTGGAATGTTTTACCTGGGAGCCAAAAGAGCCGTGTGGATTTCTTCTGCCATTCCTTTCTATCCCAAAAGTTTTTAATCACGGGTAATTTCAAGGGAATAGAGATTTTTAAGAGAGGTTTCCACCAGATTTCATAAAATGGGGAATTGGATAGGGAGGTAAAGAGGAGCTTCCCTGGCCTCCAAGACAGCGGAAAAAAGGGAGGAAAAGAAAGGGAGGGATGGTGAAAAGCGGCTTTTATGGAACTCTCTGCACACCAAACACTTGTTTGTTGCTCTGGGGATTTTTCCATCCATCCCCTGCTCCCGAAATGCAGGAGCTGAGTCTGAGGAAGGGAACTGAGCTCTACACTCTGGGCCATGGAGTGAAAGCCTCCCTTAGGTCTGGGATTTGGGCTCTGGGTGTCACCTTTCAGAAACAGAACCCAGAGGAACCTCTGAGCCCGGGGAGTTTCCAGGACAACACCCAAATATAAATATCTGTGCCCTGCAGAGGGAAGGGTGTCAGTGGCACTGGGCTTGTGCTGAAAGACAGAAATCAGCCAAGATCCTCCATCCTACAACAGGAGGATTTGCTTTTTACAGCTTGTTGCCATCCCAGCTCGGTGCAATCCTCCTCCTCTTTAACAACAGCGAGTCCAAGCACACAGAAACAGAATTTTTCCATCATTTTTGTCCTTCCTGCAGAAGCAAGCACCAATCCCCAGCCCAGCAGCAGCCTGGCTTCACGTGCCTGAGCTTTATATTCTATAAGTCTAATATAACAGCGTGTCAAATGTTTGCTTTGGCGATCCCGATGCCTCAAATCCCCTTTTTATACTAATATTTCAAATGGGAAAAGGCTTTAAAAGAATGGGAGCAAATTACTGCTTCAAAGGTTTTATTGGGCTTCCAGCTGAGCATTGCTTCTGCTAAGAATGGGGATTGGGGAAAAAAGCAGCGTTTAGGCTGCTTTATTGGGGTTTATTTCCTCTGCTGCTGCAGTCCTGAAGAAGGGAGAGGAGCAGCACAAAGAACAAGGAGAAAAGAATGATCTTTTTCCCCTCCTATAAATCCAAATAACTCTGATTTTTTACAGTTTGTAAAGACTGACCTCTAAGTTATCCCAGTTATGAGAAGGCAGGAAAATTCAGCTCAGCAGAAGTGAGATGGGCTTCCCATCAGTGACAGCCACACTGAAAATACTCCTTCTTAAAAACATTATTTTAATGAAATATTTGGGAAATTATGGGCAAACATTTTGTTGAAAATTCAGTTTATAAAATCTCACCCAGCTCTGTTGTTTAAGCTCAGGGAGAGGCACCAGAGCAGAGAGAGAGGCAGAATTAGCCTGGCTGGATTTTAAGGGATTTACACAAGGGCACTCTGTGGGGTTCTTGGGATGATTGCCCTGATTTTAGTGCCTTCCCAGGGTTCATCAGCTCCTCTTTGACCGTCTTGTACAAGCCCTCAGGCCACTGCAGGGCCCGGGGACAAAAGATGATTTTTGTCAAATGGGTGAACTCATTTTTCCCAGGTCAAGCATCTCCTGATCCCAGTGAGGCTGCTGGTCCTGCTGGGAATTCCACGCTGAGCTGCTGAGGAGGGTGGGGAGCAGCCAGGAGTGCTCTGGGTGCCACTGCCAGCGCTCCCAGGAAATGGAGATGACAAAGCTGGAAGCAAACCAGCGGTTCAGATGGGATGTGACAAACAAATCCTTCCCTGGGAGGGTGGGGAAGCCTGGCACAGAATTCCCAGAGAAGCTGTGGCTGCCCCTGGATCCCTGGAAGTGTCCAAGGCCAGGCTGGAGCAGCCTGGCACAGGGGAAGGTGTCCCTGCTGTGGCAGGGGTGGCACTGGCTGAGCTCTGAGCTCCCTCCAACCCCACCCACCCTGGGATTCTGTGTGAACTCACTGGGGGAATTTTCTTGCACAGCGTTTATTTCCCTCTCCATTTCCAAACTCGGGGATTTGAGTGTGGACAGAAATCTGCCCTGCTGCTGCTCAGCTCTCTCCACTTTCCCCCTGGCTGCCAGCTTAGGGCAGATGCAGATCAGCCACTGATTGTGGCCTGGGGAACAAAAAGCCCAGGCTCCATCCAAGAGCTTTTCAGCTCAGTCTGGGAGCACCAAAAGGAATTGCAGCGCTGGAATCACCCATCCTTCCCTGCCAAGGTTCTCTTTGGTGGAGAACAGCCTGGAGAGATGGAGCTGAAACCTTTCAGCAGCAGAGTTCAGCAGGAGTTACCCCAGGCACGTTTCACCCCTGGGTTCAGGTGTCAAACCACAGCACGCTGTCCCTGATCTCTATGCTCTGACCGAGCTGGAGCTCTTTGGAGCAGGAATTTCCTCGCTGTCAGTGTTATCACAGGTCCTTCTCCTCACCTGGCACCTCCAGGACCTGATCCTGCAGGGTCTGAAGCAGATCTGACCCTCTCACCAAGGAACTGCAATTTCCATTTATTCAGCCATGGAATAAATTCCAGGCTCTCCACACAACACCTGGTGCTAAGGAACGAAAAAAGAAACAACAGAATTTCAGGTTTTGGAACGCCCAAATCTACCAGACTGCTCAGATATCAAAAATCAGATTTCTTTATAATCTCTTGCCTCACAATTGGATGCTGATTCCCTGCACTTCACAGGGAGCTCATCTCCACAAATCCATTCTGCAGATAGCGAAGCCAAAGCCACATGAAAGAGGGACAAAGATCAGAGGCAGCAGAGCCGGGGATACACAGAAGGAAGAAGACAACTTGAAGAGTAAATCACGGTTTAAAATCCAACCAGCACTTTTCAGTTATTCAAGGCACTGTTTTCTTAGCAAGGATTAGAAAATGATATTTCAAATGCAGCACTCGAACAGGGTGACACCTTTTCAAATGAAGGGTTTCTGTTGCTGCTCCTGTTATTCTGTCAGGTCTAAAAGATGACTTCCAAGTAGTTTGTCGATCATTTTTAAAGAGGGGGGAAAAAAAAATAGCAAGCCTCAAAGAACAAAGGCAACACTTCAAAGCCTTCAGCAGAGAAGGAAGTGCTTTCTAGCAAAAAATCATCCACTTGTGTCAATGAAACCTTTGTCAGGCAGCTCCTCTCCTTGGCTGCTGCAGCTGAAGACAGACGGGAAAGAGAATCCCTGAGAGAAGGAGAGAAGTCATGTCCCAGCAAAGTCCCCTGGGTGCCCTGTGTGAGGAGCTGTGACTGTGACACACACCTTGTGTGCCCTGGAGAGGCTTTCTCACCCCTGGAGATTTGGGATGCTGGCTGTCCCCCACCCAAGGAACTCCTGGAGAGGATTTGGCAGCAATAAGGAGCAGAAGGAGTTAAAAGCAAGGCCATTTCCAAAAGAACTTCAGTTCCTCAGGCTCTCCATATTTTTTCGTGTTCCTCAGAGCCAGGGAAATCTGCAGTTTCAGAGGGAATGGATCCAGTGATCCAGCACCACCTGCACTGGGCTCTGCATCAATCCAAAGCATCAGTTCATTCCCTCCTGACCCTCACACTCGCACCTCAGCCAACAGAGATTTCTCTTCCCAGACATCTGGAGTGCCATGGAGATTTTCCTGGGAAAAAACTTCCACACTGTTCAGGTACTGAATTCATTTTGGGACCTCTGTTCTCTTTTCTAACAGGATTTTTGTGGTCCCCCAGTGCAGCTGTCCTGTACCACTCCTTACACAACCTGAGCTCTTTTCAGGGCCCCTAACCCAGAGCTCCCACTGGCAGCGCTCCCTCTCTCCTGGAATATTTGGAATATTGCAGAACACGTTGTTAAACACGGCTTTAACACGAGTCAGTGCAGTTGCTCTGATAGCTATTACCCCTAACAAGCTTCCCCTCAAAACCCAGTCGCTTTTGACCCTCACACACCTGGAGGCTTCACCCTCCTGCTGCACCTCTGACCTATCCCCCATAATTGACACTGGGTAATTATCAGCAATTTGTTGGCTTTGTTTTCCTTAGCACCCAATTATGCAAAGAACAGCCCTGGAATGGAGCTGCTGTGAGTTTGGAGCAAAGCGTTTCATGCCTGAGTGACTCTGCCAGCCCTGCCCGATGTGCAGGAGCAGGAAATGAGAATTCAGGGAATATTTATCCCAGGCAATCTCTGTCGGGGTGGCAGAAGGATATTTAATACCTTTTTTTATTAACTCTTATGAGAACCTCCAGCCTGGATGCTGCCTGTTCCTGTGGACTGCTGGATATTTCACTTTGCTGAGCTCCTGAGCTCCCTGCCCTGCGCACCCTCAGCTTTTCTGCAGGGACAAGGCAGGGCTGGGATATCGACAAATGCCAAAAAACCCCACATTTTCCAAACCCAAAGGGGAGGACTTGATCCAAACCACGTGCAAGGAGAATCCCTCCATTTCTTTCTGCACAAAGGGAGTGGAGCAGAGCTGTGGCCTGGCTGTGTCCACATTGGATTTTGAGCTTGAATCCACTGCTTTGTGTTTTTTTTTCCATGCTCTGCCCATGCCCACCTTGGTTTTTGTGCTTGAATCCATTGGTTTCTCTTTCTCTCTCCATATCCACCTTGGTTTTTGTGCTTGAATCCATTGTTTTGCCTTTTTCTGTCCATCTCCACCACTGATTTTGTGCTTGAACCCATTGGTTTCTCTTTGTCCCGTCTCTGCCGCTCACAGTGCTGAAATCAGAAGAGCTGATCCCATCCCACCCTGCCCTCTGTATATCAAAAGGGGTTTTAACCCACAGACTTTCACCTGCACTAAAGATAGAGACAAAAACACTGGAGAAAACAACATTCTGGGCCTTTTTCCCTACCCTTCCTCACCCCACTTGGATCCATTGGATGTGTCAAGATCAGCGTTCTCTCACCAGTCCCGTCCCAGCCTTGTGACCTCATCCCCTTCCCTGTTCAAAGATGAGAACACGTTTTCAGATGTTTTGGGCTATTTTTAGGCACACCCAGAGACACGTGGGGAGGAAAGGGGCAGGAGGACTTTCTTCACCATGGAACAATCTCTGTGTCTGGAGAAACCCCTCGGATTTAATGTCACAGCACAGAATCGCCCTGGGTAAAGCTGGACCAGCTCCATCCGGCTGAGATGGCGCTGCTGGAATCCATTCCCTCTGGGAAGGGGCTGAAAATGCACAGGGAGGGCTCTTTATCAGCACCACAGGACGATGTGCTCTGTCAGGTGTCCCAAAAACAGGAACAGAGGGATGGGAGGACAGGCAGGAATCTGTGCTGTGGCTGAGATCCAGGCTCTGCCCGTGGATGTTCTCCACTCTCCCATGAGAAGGGAGAGCTGAGGCACAGCCCCATCTCACCCCAACACCCAGAGAATTT
The DNA here is from genome assembly GCF_971803275.1 of Cyanistes caeruleus. NCBI lineage: Eukaryota > Metazoa > Chordata > Aves > Passeriformes > Paridae > Cyanistes > Cyanistes caeruleus. The sequence continues at coordinate 10,068,123 of NC_141719.1, read as the reverse complement.
GGTCCCCTGTCATTCCCTGTGCCTCCAAACCTGGATTTCCATCAGATTCCATCTGAGGAGTCAGCAGGGAAGGAGGGGAAGAAAGACAATTAAACCAAACTCCCCAATCCCAGAATAACCCCTGAAAGGCATCACCTTTCCTCCCCCTGCAGAACAAAGCATGGGAATATTCAAAAGGCAGCTCCAGAAAGCCTCTCCCAGCACTCAGCTTGGGGATCTGCCCACCTTGCCTGATCCAGAGCTTGCTTCCAGCCATGCCTGGCACTTTTCCACCCAGGAACAGCACACTGGGCTCCGGAATGGCTCTTGCATGTCACGCTCGTGGGCATTTGGCCCACGGAGCGCTTTGTTACCCAATCCAGAAATCCATGAAATCCAAGCCTGAGTCAAATCCGAGACATTGTGGAAACTGAGGAGGGCTTGAACGAGCTCCTGGAATAAAACCCGAGCCCCTCCCCAGCCAGAGCAGTATTTTTAGGAAGTGGATTGAGAAATGTTTTCCTTGCTCCATTTCCATGTTTACTGGGATACAACATTGTTACACTGGATTGCATCAGAAAACATGGAAACAGCTCCACAAATTGATCTGGCCACAAGCTCCCCGAGGAATTTGCTCCTTGTCTCCAAGGAGTTTACTCAGCACAAACAATGGCAAATAAAGACAAGTGCTTCTCCAACAAATAAATACTGGGATATAGATATGTTAGGGAATTTGGGGTGGATTTTAGGGTCATTCCCCTAAGACATTGGATGTGGTTATTTATAAAATTAGAGGATACAATCACATCCGAGTGAAATTCGCTGTCGTTTAGGGAAAGGTCCCATAACTGAAATAATGATGGGACCAACCCCTTCCTGGGGCTTTCGGTGTCTCAGCCACTCCAGAAAAGGAACTGGACTTTATTTTAGGATTTCCTAAGTGCAGAAATCCTTCTGAGGTCTGAACTCACATCTCCAGCCAAGAGAATTCCAGGGAATTGATTACCAACATAATGGGAAACATGGCAGCTCAAAAAATTGTTTGGTTTGAACTTGGGATCTCTTCAATAAAAGAAAGAATAAAAATGTCCAAGCGTTGCCTTTCAGACATCTGAGTGGCCTCTGCGTGTAATCAATTAGAAACCAACTCTATTCCACAGGAAAATGGCTCTGGCTCAGCCAAAAGATAATTTTTGTCAAATAGGTGAACTAATTTTTCCCAGGTCAAGCATATCCTGTGACTCCTTCCCTGCTCTCTCTGCTCCTTACCTTGTGTTCCCAGTTCGTTTCAATTCATTAGTCCAAAACTTGTCTGAAAATGGAATTTTCTCTCCAGAAAAAAAAGAAAAGAAACAAAAAAAACCCCATTATAAACTAATGATGGAAATTATTCTGACAGGGACAAAAAACCCAATAAAACGACAGCAACAACCCTGATATAAATTCATTTGCATGCAGGGATTTCCAAATTCTGTTAAGTTTTTATTTGTTTGTTTGAAAATTTAAAGAAATATTTTATTTCAGGGTTTTTTTTCCTTCAATAGACAGGAAAAAAAAAAAATTCCATTGTGAGGCTTCCAGGTGGGCAGGCAGGATGCTGTCAGTTCCATTTCCCCACCGATGAGTTGAATTTCTCTGGCAAAACCGTGGCAGGCTCCAGGAGCAGTTTTGATTTTGCAAAGAGATTATTTTGTATCAGAAAATTCTCTGGATTTGGCCCAGCAGACAGGTTCTGTGGGAGCGGTAATGGTGATTTTCAGGGGGATTTGGTGCAAGGCTGATTTTGCCATCAGTGACCAAGCACTGAGTGCAGGAAAATCTGGGAATTAAGGGGTTTAATAACAGGAATTAATTGCCTAAAGGAAGAGAACGTGTGGATGTGTAAAGAATAGAAGAGGTTGTGGCTGCCCCATCCCTGGAAGTGTTGAAGGATGAGGATTGGAGCAGCCTGGGATAGGGGAAGGTGTCCCTGCCATGGCAAGGGGTGGAATGAGATGAGATTTCCCAACCCAAACCATTCCACCATTCTGTGATTCTGTGGGATTTGGCTGTGAAATCCATTAGAAGTAAAACCCCACCAGGAGAGGAAAATGGGCTCAGAGGCTCTGTTTGCCAGGGCTTTGCCAGGCAGGAGCTGAAAGCGCTCAGTTCCTCGTGCTCTGATCAGGATCGTGAACATTTCAAGGCTGAGGAAAGAGAGGCAGGGATCAAACACAGCCGAAGCTGCAGTGGTTCAGTCCCAACACCACAAACAGCACCCAAAAATCAGCCCTGTGTCCGAGCTGCTCCCAGAGCTCCCCCCTGGAATGATGTCTGAGCAGGCAGCAGCCTGAGGCTGCTCCTAGAGCCTGGCACACCGGGGTAATTCGGGAATATAACACATGCCCAAAAGGAATTTGTTCCTCCTCCACCCTGTACGTGGCAGACGCTCTGTGAGGACACCCAGATGAACTTTTTCACCTGAATTAGAACAAAGTGTTTTGCTATTCTCTCTCGGGTTTCCTTCTCCTCCCTCTCCACCCCTTTCCCTGTCCTTGTTTTAATCTCCAAACCAGTAATGGCTCTGCAGGCGTCCTGCCAGGGCACAGCTTGCATTCACCTGGCAAATGCTGGGCTCCTGCTCCTGGCTCCAATTAAAAACCAAGACAAAAAGGAGGAGCCAGGAGGTCCTTTTTGAGCCAAGGCATCCGCCCAGGGTGTCCAGACTTTATAGCAATTAAATTTATGGGAACTAAAGACTCCCATCACTCTCTTGCTCTTTCTTTTGCTCCAGAAGATGTTTTTATCACCCTGAGTATTGGGATAAAAATGTTTTAAAAGGCTGACATGATGAATATTTCTAGCATTATTTTCTTTTTGCTTAATAAACAAAATGGAGATGATTTATGAAAGTGCTTTTTAATGCAAAAACTTTTATTTCTGGTCTAACAGCTAAGTGAGAAATGTTGGGAGGGACTTCAGAACACAGGGCTCTCAAATCCAGCAGCAGCAAGTCATCCATCAACTCATTCCTAATTGTCTTTCCCCCAGTAAACCAATCATATTTTAATTGAGCACTTTGCAGGTCTCATCGAGGAACCTGGGAGCTGTTACTCACATCCCAAAGGCTTCCTCAGGTGTGACAGAGCCACCAGCAAGTCCTGGCAGCAGCGTTTGGGGGATCCTTCACCTCAGCCAGATGTGCAGCTCTGATTTGGATCCTTTACCTTCACCTCAGCCAGATGTGCAGCTCTGATTTGGATCCTTCACCTCAGCCAGATGTGCAGCTCTGATTTGGATCCTTCACCTCAGCCAGATGTGCAGCTCTGATTTGGATCCTTCACCTCAGCCAGATGTGCAGCTCTGATTTGGATCCTTCACCTCAGCCAGATGTGCAGCTCTGATTTGGATCCTTCACCTCAGCCAGATGTGCAGCTCTGATTTGGATCCTTCACCTCAGCCAGATGTGCAGCTCTGGTTTGGATCCTTCACCTCAGCCAGATGTGCAGCTCTGGTTTAGGTCCTCCTTTGAACCACCCACCCCTTCCCTCACTGATTTCTTGCCCCCACTTCTCCCCACTCTGGCATTATACCTCAAGATTTGAGTGCTGGCATTTGTCAGCCCCCTCAAATCCCTTTTTTCTCCTTGTTTCAATACCCAAACCGTAATTCCAGCACATTTCAAGGGTGGAAGCTGGAAGAACAGAGCCCTGAACTCATCCCTGGCATGCTCCCTGCAATCCAGCTTCCCTCAGCAGGTTAGGTGAAGTCCTGAGCGCCTTCATTTCCATTTCAATAAAAGCAAGATGGGAATTCATCCCGCTGACTGACGTGGGAACGGCTGGAGAGGCAGGATGAAGAAAGCAGTGCTTCTTCAGATGGCAAACTCCTCTGGGCAGGGAAAAATGCCAGGTCCTGCCACTGCTGAGTGACTTGGATCACCCGGCAGGGATGGGATGGGGACAGCCCAGACCTTCTGTGTGCCACAGGCTCTTCCCGTCCGGCCCGAGGCACCTGCTCAGCTCCAACCATGGGCAATCGCATTAATTAATGATTAATGATGATAGGGCTCTTGGAAACAATTTTTTTTTTTAGCCAAGCATCACACTGGCAAATGACTCAGAGGAGTCGGTAAACACTGGGCACCCGCCAGCAGTCCCAATGCAGAGGAAGCAGCCTGACTTCAGAGGATTGCTGTCCGCACTCCGGGGGAATTAGGGATACCCATTGGAATGCAATTACAACCCCGGCTGCGATGGGATCAGCCCGCGGTGGATCAAAGCCACTGCTGAGCAATAATCGGTGATAACCCGGGCCCAGCTCGCATCACTCGGCTCTTCTGGGATGCTGGAGAGCAGAAAGTGAGGTGGAAATTGAGTGTCCAGGGCCTCGGGGCTGAGAAAAGCATCATCAGGAATCAATCAGAGCAGATAGATACGGGTGAAATGAGAGCGTTTGTGTCCTCCTGCTGTCACAGCTCTTTGTTTAATATTTGGGCTCATTCCCTTGCTCTGCAGGCAGTGAGCAGCACCCAGAGCACCAGGTTTTGCTGCACAACACAGAACTACTCCCAACAATCTGAAAACATCCAGAGTACCTCCCACATCCTCCAACTTCATTCCCTCCTGAAGAATGACCAGAACACCTTTTTTACTTTTCTGTAAGATTTCCATCTTAACCCTCATCCAGATGTGGCTGTAGCCATCAAAGGGCTGGGATAACCTGATGAAAAGAGTTTCCCCTCAAAGCAGGGGTGAGGGGAGGTCGGAAAATGCTGGGGGAGTGACTCACTGCATGTCCAGACAACCAGATTGGACCCAAAAGGTGTCAGACATCACCTAATAGTGGAAATGAGGAAACCCAGATAAGATAAGTGCTAAAGGGACTCAGTAACTCTGCAACAGCCCCGAAGTCCAAAAATAAGATGAAACAAGGACCCAAAATTAAACGGCACAAACTTGACAATGTCAAACAAAGCAGCAAAACAAGACAGAGCTCCCAGATGATGCCCTGGAATTCTTCCTCCCTCAGTTAATCTGCTCGTGGAACCTTTCCCAGTTCCCTTCCATGCTGGCTGGCCCTTATCTGGGCAGTGCATTTTAAAGGAAGGACAGAACGGGTGAAATAAATGGAATAAATGAAATAAAAGAAATAAATGTTGGCTATTTCCAGTGTCCCCAGGGCCCAGCTGCCAGCCTGCAGGGGAAGCTGCCACCACAAGGGACACAAAGGTTGAGGTCAGGAAGAAAATATGTCCCTGTGGGATGCCGAATCCCAACTCCTGCCCACTTGTGGCCACGGATGATCCTGGGGCACAATTTGCAAGGCTGAGGGTGTCAGCCCTGGTACATTGTCCAAACCTGGGTTATTTATAGCCACCCTCCCAAAAATACTGCTTGGAAAAGTTAATTTTGTGTTCTGTCTGCAGGTCTGAGAGGAGCACAGGGAATGCCATGGGAGCAGTGGACCCTGGGAAGATAAATGTCCTTTATCACCTTGAATACCCACACAACAAAAAGAGAGCAATAAAGAATAAGTTAAAAAGGGATTTATTTCAATTTCCATGTGTTTAACAGCCCCAGCTTCAAATGCTCAAAATTCTGTATCTCCTCCAGACACCTGGAGTTGTGGATTCCAGCTCTGCGTTCCCGTGTTCCTCCACTGCAGCTGTTGAGGTTTGTAAGATCAGGAACCAGGCATGAGCAATATTTAATTAATTTCCTCTCTTCTCATCATCTGTAATTAATTCTGAACAGCTGGTGGGTGCAACCTTGAAGAATGTTTTGCTGGGGAATATGAAGATTTTTTCAAAATTAAGTGTTAATTCCAGTGCCCATGCAATGTTTCTACACAAGCTAAATTCTAAAGAATTCTCATAAATTCAAAACAAATTTGAAATTATTAGAATAAATTCTTCTTATTTCTAAAATAAACCAGTGGGAGCATGGGGATGGAAGGGCAGGGAGATCCTGGGAAGCAGGGCTTGCCAGATTCTTGGATTTTCCACTCGTTTTAGCACAGAAGCCCAAATCCTCAGCATTGTGCTTTTTGCCATTATTAAATCAAAGTTTTCCACTGGTGCAGAATTTAATACTGCATTGCTAGAAGCGGAATCATGGGGAAAATTGTGTTTTCTTTACCTTTCAGATATAATAAATAGATAAAAAAGTGAAAAAGGAAAGTTATTCAAAGAACCAAAGGCTCCAGCTCAATAGAGCCAAGACAATGTACTGTGAGACAGATCTGGAAAAGAGATATCAGCAGAAAAGTCTATCAGCCAAAGTTAATATTTGCACAAAAATGGTGACTCATTTAAACTGGGATTTCCTCTCCTGGCCACTTATGGAATATCAACTGTGTCTCCATCGAGTTTGATGCAACGACTTTCATCTGAGAGTGAAAAATGCTCAGCTCAGGTAAGGAAACTTTTATTTTTGGGCCTGGATTCTTCCTCTGTGTCCAGCTTCTGAAATGTTCAGGGAATACTCTTGTCACCCAAAATTCCACCACATGGTATTGCTCAACTCTTTTTATGATGCAGCCACTTCCTGATCCCAGTTATCCCCCAGGAATGCAGCATGGAGCCAACACAGCGGTTCCACGCTAAATCCCCCATTTAAAGTTCCCAAATAAAAGCAGAAAACACCTCAGGAAAAACAACAGCGCCGATTTCTTCCATTTTCTTAAAATACAAATTTAGTTCTAAGCTATTTAAGCTGAAGGGGGGCACTTCAGAGCAATTTAAGTTTGCTCCAGGCTCGAGTTTGGAGTTCCTGAAGAGCTGCTCAGTGTCACAGAGGAGGAACATTGAGAAGCTCCACGTCACAATATCACAGAAGATACCTGGAGGCATCATTAAGACACATTCCTAAATGTTTTGAACTTTTAGGAACACATCAGGCAAATATCCAAACCCAGGTAGAGCGTGAGAAGTCCAACTCATTTACAACACATATTTAATTTCCTTCTGGCTCTGAATTTTATAATTTCAATATCATTGACTGTGTTTTAGTCAGTGTACGAGGAGATTTCCCTGGTCCTGAACAAAAAGGATTTTTATCCAACTGCATCTGTAGAAGAATGATAAATAAACAACATTAACAGAAAAATCACTGCTGTCAGTCAGGAGCGTGTTTCGTGTAAAACTCAACAGCTCTGGAGATGTTCACTGGGAGAAACAAAAATAAGCTGAAAATCTGGTCTTGATAACTCAGAAGTAACTTCTGAAATTTAGGATCTGCCCATAAATGAAAAGACAAAACCCTGCTGTGAGGTGCCGAGGGAGAAGCTTCATTTCTGTCTCCATCTGACTGCACAATTACCTGCTCGTTAATATTTTGGATTCTCCAGAGCAGGCACTATTTTCCAGAAGTAGGGAGTATTTTAGTGCTCAGCTTGCTGCTCTTGGCACTGGATAAACACTGGGTCACGGTTAAAAAAAGCACATTATGCATTTAATCATGTCGATATGGAAAGAGTAGGATTTATTAAAAGCACCTAGATAAGTTCCAGGCCTTACTCCCATTAGCTTCCAGTGGTGACTCACAAGTTGGTTTTATGAACTGTCTGGAAAAACCCCTTTGGGATCTGACTGCATCTTTAAGCACATTTTGGAAATGTGACCTGCTGGTCCTTCCCAGTCCTCAGAAGAAGGGGGTGATTCCTGTAGGGATTTTAGGAATGACAGGAATATTCCTGATAAAGCCGGGATACCCTGCCTGTGGCACGCTCAGCACCCATCCGCTTCCTAAATCCATTTATTTCTGATTCTCTTTTTGTTGACCTTCTTGTGAAAACCCACTGGGCTTTTACTATTTCATTAGCTGTCTACACTGTACTGCAGGTAAATACGGGGGACTTTAAAATGGGAATTAAAACAGTGCGGATTAAAATAAAAGGTAAATAGAAGAATACAGCGAAGGTGCTGCTCTGAGCCTCTACAGCGCTTGCTCAATTTATGCCGCTATTTAGGAGGCTGTTTCTGTGCATGCTAAACCAGAAGGCCCCTGAGGATTATTTGATGCGTGAGAAGGGTGCTTGGAAGGCCTGGTTAAGGCCGGAGTTACTCAGGGATGGAGTAATTCCCACTGATTTTATTCCTTAAAACCAACCCCGCTCGCGGCCCCGCTGCTCCGACCGCCCGCGCCTCGCCGCCGCCATCTTCCCGGCGGGGAAACGCCGGCCGCTGATTGGCTGCTGCGCCGCTCACCGACCAATGGGAGGCGAGCTCGCTGTTGCCACGGCAACGGCGTGCAAGATCGGCCCCGCGGCCTGCGCTGAGTTCCAGCGAATTAAATGTGAATTACAACACTTAAAACCAGTTATACCTGAATTATAAACGAGTTATACCTGAGTTATAATCGAGTTATAGCTGAATTATAACAGCTACAACTGAGCTGTAACTGAATTGATGCTCCGTCCCGTCCACACCGTTTAAATTTTTCCCTCACTAACGAGTTCAGTAGCTCACCCCCCCAAAAAATAAATCTATAGGGACTTTGTGGCTGTATGGAAACACAGTCATTAATAACCATACATTCATAGATACACATATGTATATGAATAGCGCATAATTTTATTCCAGTGGGCCAATTTTGCTTTAATAAATAAAATGTTATGAAGGGAGGGTGGTCAGCTTATTTGGAAGAACAACACTGGCCGGCGGCGACTCAGCTTTCCCTGGCTTTTTCACAGCTATGAACTGCTTGATATTTTTGGCTCGGCTCTATTATTATAATTTTTTTTTTCCCCTTTTAAAAAATATGAGGCAGTAGGCTTCCTCCCAAGACACACTCAGGTGGGGCTGCTTCGAGCTGCTGACTTTCCCCTGGGGCACCTCATTTTGGGAAAAAAAAAGGGGAAAAAAAAGAAAGGACAACTCCCCCGTGACACACTCACTAAAGCTCAAATGGCTCCGCTGTCCCCTGCCCGTCCCTCCAAGGCTGTGAAGCCTCATTACATCCCTCAAAATGATTTTAAAAGGCTGCAGATGGAAGAGCAGTGACATTTATCACTTGCAAATGAAGGCCCTGCCGTCACCTCCAAAGGAGAGTTACATTCTGTAATGCTCATTGCAGGGTATTTTTCTGCTGACTTTATACGCGGAGTCTGAGGGAAAATGAGCTCCCTGTGCTGGGTTTTATTGCTGCAGGGCTGGAGTGACTCCCCGAGGGTGGATGTGGAGCCCCCCAAATCTCCGTGGGATTGTTTTCATTCGCACACGTCACCTGGAACCAGCAGAATTCCGCCACCGCTCTTCCATCCCTCCGCAAGGAATTGTTTTCCCTGATGTTTGGCCTTTCTCAGATGAGAGTTTTGTTGTGTTTGTTCCACCTACAACTGTGCTAGGCCAGCCTGTCAGGTTGTGGTTTGATTGGAGTCAAAGTTTGGATTCCAAAGTTTTAGTAAAAATGATAAAACTGTTTGAAACCAGTCCATTGTTGGGGCCAATTTCTGCTGGAGCCTGAGCTTTGCGCTGAGAACCAGCATCAGCTGCACAGTACAACAATTTATTAAAGAGGTTTGATCTCTGTTGTACAGAACATTATTATCCCTGTTCAGGAATTCATTTCTGTTTTATTTGCTCTTTATTTTTTTTTTCATGGCACGACATTTCCAAATAGATGGGAATGAGAAAAAAGGGAACAAGCAGCACTGTGAGAGAGCATAAACCACCGAGCGCTATTGGAGTGCTGGTGTGAATACAATTGGAATTAGGAAATTCAGGGAGAGTCACCAGTTATAAAAGGATGGAAGGCAAAATGTGGGATTTGCTTTATCCTGAATCTGGTTTCTTTGGAGCTGCAAGGGTTTTAGTGGCTCAGGCAATTCTTCCTGCATAATTTTTATAAAAAAGTCTCAAAGTGATTTACAAAGGAAGTAGTTGTTTTGGCCCACCATCTAGATCTGGAAAATGAGGAGAAAGATTTGCATGGAACCAAATTTTTAGGCAATTTAGGAAATTCTGAGCATTCTGGGTCTTCCTTTTACCTTTTGACTGGAAAGATACTGCATAGCCTGAAAGTTTCTTTCCCAAAATACCTCCTGAACTGAGGTGCTTAAATATAGGCAAATGTGAGTTCCTCACCCCGTGAAGAGCTGCCCAAAGCTTGGTTCCAGTGGTTCCCTTAAAAATGAAAATCCCTTGTGCTGCCCTTGGGCTGTGGGGAGAGGGAGAATCGGAGAGAGGAGGAGAGAAAGCCCCAGCAGCTCCATTCATGGGGGGGATGCAGCCCCTGCCAAGTGTCATTATGAAAATTCTTCCTTTTCATACGATATTAAACTCTCCTCTTGGCAGGTCCCCTGATGCAGCCAGTGTTTTCAGTGAAAATACACGAGGTACTGAATTCTTTAACCTCAGTTCATTTCTCATTATATTACTCTGTTAATAGTCCTGGGAAATACACAAAAAGCCCAGCGCTGTGTCCGAGCTCAGCAGGGATCTCTGCGTGTTTAGGGTGGCCCTTGGCAGCGAGTGAGCAGAGGAGAGGAAAAAACATTTTTGCAATGGGAAGAAGGCTCAGGAAGAGTTGATTTTTCTGAATTTAATTGGGCATTGAAACAAGGCCATTTGGACCTCATCTTTCTCTTTAAATGTCAAGGGTTTGAGGTTGGAATCATTATAGAATAAGTGCTGGGTTTGATTCCTCCCCAAATTTAAGATTTTATTTAGTTCTTGTAGCCAGCAAAGAGAAGGTTTCCATGGATTAAGTGTGGAGTTTGCCCCCAAGAAGCTCCTGCCCATTAGGCAGAACCACAATAAATGACAAACTCAGTGTTTCTGCTCTGTCACAAATATAAATCAGAGATGTGAAAGGACACATGGAAGTGTGACAGATCCCAATCCACTGCAAATGGGGGTCACCAAAACTAACGTGAGGGTGTTTCAAATACACCTGCTTTTGCTTGTTCTTCTCAGCAGCACGCTCACAGTCGGCTTTTGTGGCTGAAGTCACCGAGGAAAACTGGGCAACTGCAGTAAATTTATTGCTTATGACCACGAGTGTAGCTGCAGGAGACTGGATGGTGATTTATGGTGGTGTGGCTATAAATTTTGGTCCTATCTCCTGGTCTGGGTGTATTTCATCCAGAAATATTTGATTAATAATTTTTTTTTTTCCCCCAAAAAAGCCAGTTGGTCTTTAGTTTTATTGCATCAGCCAAAGAAGTAGAAAAATCTCTAAAACTCCTGTTGAATATTGTCTTGATTGCAGGTGAGCAGTGGGCAAGGCCTCTTGACCAGGAACTTTTGCACAGAAGCGTGAAAAATGAAGAGAGGAGGTAGAAAGGTTTGCTCAGCGTTAGGCAAAAATCTGTGGCACAGGTGGAAAACCATCCCTGGTGATGTTTGCCCAGTCCCTGTCATCATTCCTGCCCTGGCTTCTCAAGCCACTACTGAATTTGTAGGTTGTTGTCAGATTCTGTCACCCAGCTGTGTTCTCAGCATTCCCAGTCTGGGAATCCTGCTGGGAATTGGGATCAGGGGGCTGCACTCACACAGAGCTGCTGCTCAGAACTGCTGAGGGGCTTCTCTGCATCCTGTCTCCAACAAAACCAGTGCTCACTCCTCGAGCATCTCGTCCAATTTCTGCTCCCGCTGACTCTTGCAAATGGTTGTTCTGAGCCAGCACAAACTAAACAGATGTTTAAATGTTCCTTCACTCTTTCTTGGTTTTATTTTTGTCCCCTCATTTTGCTTTCAGTTCAGACCATGACAGCTTTAGGTTGGGAGTTTTTAAGACCATTCACGGCTCTACTCGCAGCACCTCAAGGCAACCTCTATTTGTGCATATCTCCAGAAGCAGCAGGAAAAAAGTTCCATTTTCCAAAAATTCCTCCCACTTCCTCCTCCCTGCGTGTGCCTCTAACCACTGCTGTATATGCAGTTAATTGAAATGGTGTTTGTTTTATCTTGAATAACCTTGTAATTGATTGAGGTGGTGGACAGCGAGACTCCAGAGTCATTTACATACCTGTGCACGGAGCAGTCATTTCTGGGAGCCTTTCCACTGCTTTTTTTTTTAAAATCTTTTTTTTTTTCCCCCCTGAAGAACTATAGCGCCCTGTCTGTGCATGTTTGCATATATCTATAGATACTCGCCTTCATATAGATCTCCCCACAGTCCATTCACTCTGGCTGCCACTGTCCATTTGCTGCTCCTTGGGATCTTATGTTACCTGGGCTGGGGAGACTCCTGGCACTCTTCCCTCCGAAAGAAAAACAGCCTGATTTGGGGAGTGCTCGTTCTGCACAAGGCCCCGATTGTGTGCGAGGGCCCAAAAAGTAACAAATGCACTTTAATTATGTTGGATGCTTGGTGGCTGGCTTTGCAAATCTTTTATTTGTTTTGAGAAGTGCCCCAGCAGCAGCAGCAGCAGCAGCACTAAATTTTGTGTGCATTTGGGGAGCCTCGCGGGCTTGGGCTGGGGGAGGGAGGACGGGCTAATTAACTGGGCTGCTGTCAAGCTAATAAACTAATGGAGAGCTTAAACAAATACAAAAATAAAGGAAGTAGACATGATGGGGAAAAATAAAGTGACTAGACATGAAGTCTTGTGACGTGCGTTTCCAGCTCCCATGAAAAGGTGGCCGTGGGCACCCAGAACTCTGTGGAGGGACGTTTGTCTCCTCATTCGAGTGCCCCTTTTAGGAGGCAAAGGTTTAGTGGATCTCTCCAGGAATGAGTAACGAGAGAGGAGCTTTTCCCATCCTGCCCAGAAACCAATTCCAGCTCATCAGAGTTGTTCATTTTGGAAAAGAGTCAGGTTCACATTCATGGGACAGAGGGGAGTGGAAAGCAATCAATGTTTAAACCTTCTCTTTGCCAGGCCGAGATGTTACATAAGGTTGAGGAAAATGTTTTATTATCCCAACTAAGCCTGAAGTGTCAGATACTGACGGCGTTTCGGAGACAGGATGCTGGGCTTGATGGTCCAATAGTCTGACTCAGGCTGACAGATTTTCTCTCCCGCCCTCTCAGATTATTACTTGTTCTTTTTTGGTCCATTAGGTAGGAGGTGGTTTGAAACTCAAAAAGGTTAAAGCAGCACACACGTTACTTTGGGACTGGGCTGAAAGGACCCTCCCAGCTCTGCTCATCCTGGGGCACCAGACAAATATAGATCTTTGCTCATCTGATTTCTCAAGGCCTGCAGCTCCCATGATCTCATCCCGAGGTGGTACACGCTGGGATGGGGCAGTACCTGTGCCCAGCTCCTTGGCTTTGTCTCATCCTTCTGTGGCTCAGTGTTATTCCATGAGACTTTAGGGGATCACATCCCAGTTTTGGTGAAATTTTCGATCCTTTTATCACTTCTGTGAGTACTGGTTGTTCTACCTGCATTTTCCAAGGCTTATCTCAGCGCTAGAGTTTACTTAAAAACTCACAGGGCTTTCAAATGTTGTTGAACACTCAATTATCTGACCCAGTGGTTAACAAAACACACGGTGCTCCATGTTCCTCTTTGGGAAAATATTTACCAGCCAATATCTGTGTTATTTGGCCACCTTTGCTTATCAAACACAGAGGAGTTTGTACTGAATAAATCGAGGCAGCCATTGCTGGATAATAACTTGAAAACCAACTTTTCAGCTGCTAAAGAAAGGAAGTTTTGCATTTGGAGAGCTGCAGGAGATGCTGGGTGGTCCCAGCCAGCGTGGGACACGTATGGCTGGGATGACACAGCCCTGGGGCTGGGCCAGGCTGGGCTTGGAGCAGGCAGCCAATATTCCAGATCTCCTGGAAAAGCTTTTGAACTGCCCCCTGATTTGCCTTTCATTTCCAGGATGAAATATCGGCCCAGAGGATCCTTGCCTGGGTTTGATGGCGCCTCCTGAGTGTGACAGCGAGTCAGACGAGCAGAAAGATTTCGTGGTCTCAGAACAAAACCATCCAACCACATTTTCAGTGCTGATTTTCCTTCTGGAGATCTCTACGTGGCCTGGTAGTTTCTTTTCAACTTGGAAAGGTTTGAAAGCTGGTGAGGTTGTTGGTTGCATTCTTACAGCCCTCCTCACACATTCTCTGGGGTGTTGCAGATTCCAGAGTGTGTTTCAGTCTGCCCCAAACCCCATCCCCTGAAACCTTCCTGAATCCAAGGATTTCCTTCAGGAATGCGGTGATGAAGTCTCAGGCAGAGGCAGCAGTCCCACAGAGAGCTGCTCCAAAGATTTGGAGGGAGGAAGAGAAATCAACACCAACATCTTCCAGGAAGAAGGCTGATTCTGTGCCTTTATTGTCATTTCTAAGGCACTTTGGGCTAGTTTTTGCTGAATAAATCTGGCTCTGGCAGCAGCTTTTGGTTGCCTTTGGTTAATGCTGTGCTAGAAGATGCTGAGACACCACACAGATGACCTGACCAAAAGTGTAGCCATGAATAAAAAGAAGCTTGAGGGATTGCTGGTGGTACAAGCAACTCCTAAGGATAAATGTTCCCAGATGTGGACAGATGTTGAGTGAAAACTAATTCAGAAGCTCTTGTCTTTATCCCAATAACACTGGGACAGAGGAGAAGCAAAACTTCCCGTTTCACTCACGACAAAAGCTTTCCTCTTCCTCAACCCAGACCTCGGAATATTTTCTTGCCTCCAGAGCAGAGCTGTTCTCAAGCCCATGGAAGATGGGAAGAGCTGGATGGGGTCTGTCACTCACGGCAGTGTCACTTCCCATCGTCACTCTGCTCCTTCCCTTGCAGCCCTGGCTGCTGCAGCCATGGGGAATCTGATGTTTTCCCATCCCTCCGTGGGATGCACTGGCCTGCACAGAAGGAAATGAGCTTTGCTCAGTACTTTTGAAGCCTCTAGGGAAGTTTTATCCATGACCAAGGATTTCATCCCACTGCAAGGCTGGATGATGAATATTCAAACTGAGCTGGGAGCTCTTTACTGAAATCCCTAAAAATATAACAAAACCCAAAACAGAAAAAATCAAACCCACCTTCAGCAGAGACAATTTACATTTTTCACCTTCAAAAATTTTAAAGGGATTTAAAAACTCATTTTAATGAGGAGATTTGAGATTGGCACTAGGAATTATTGCAGATGGAAAG
Source organism: Cyanistes caeruleus (assembly GCF_971803275.1). NCBI lineage: Eukaryota > Metazoa > Chordata > Aves > Passeriformes > Paridae > Cyanistes > Cyanistes caeruleus. The sequence goes on along the minus strand of NC_141719.1, from coordinate 10,053,117 downwards.
GCTTGGGTCGTTAGGAAGAATTGTTCATTAAGAATATTGTATTTAATGACTAAATCCTCCTGAAGACAGGCTCCCTCTCCAGTCCTGATCCCAATATTCCATCCCTTGTGGATCTGGACCTGGGATCAGAGGAAAAGGTATGATTAAGCAAGAAAATAAAGGACAAGGAATTAAAAATAGACTTCCAGAATTGACTGTACACAGCCACCAACTGAAGGTCCCTGCTCAATAACTGGGTGTTTTTATCAGCAGTTCTAGAACATCCAAGATATTTAATTAACTCAGTTTTTCAGTCCAGCCTATCCCTGTGCCATGAATTAACGTCACTGGTGGCAAAAAGATGTTCACAGGGAGGTTTTGGTGTCCGCTTCTCACCTTTTCCCTTCATGCAACATGCTTCCAACTTATTTATTGTGGGTTTCCAAATCACCTTCCTGTTTTCCTGGCCTTTGTTCTGGATTTGGGATAAGTGGAGGGATGGAGAGAATGAGACAGGCTGGTTTTAGGGCAGGTTTAGTGAACAGCACTTGAGGGTTTTGTGTGTTTCCTTGTGTAACCAACTACAAGAGGTTTTAGCCTGCTAGGATAAAAAAACTGGAAAACATCAGTTCTAGGTTAGTTTTCTCTCTGTGTTTTCGGCTTTTCCGAAGACAAATGATATTTTGAAGCATTTATCTCAGCTCTGTTGAAATGAGTGGATAGATCCTGCTCGGAAGGACTCTCAGCTGTGACATTATCTCCATGACAGATTCGGTGCAGTCAGTAAAAAGTTGTTAAAAACACACATTCCGAGGGATTTTTTTTTTGTTCTCTTATTTTTTAATTTTTACTTTAAATTTATTTAAAGATTTAAAAACCTACTTGATCGCAGATCCAGCCTGGAGTTTCCAGCTTGAAAACACAGATCAGCATTTGGTCTTGCAGTCAGGCACAGATAAAATTCCAACGTGTAACACTTCATTTAGCAGGGTATTAATCCCTGGGGAGTACAGGGGAACCCTTCGGTGAACAAAACTCCTCAGTGTGGAGCAGGTAAAAATATCTCTGCAGGATTTTTCCCCCTGTGTGTGACAATGGTGAGAAGGTGACCAGCCCCAGCTCCAATCCGTTTGTTTAACTTGCTGGGAATTAATCAGAGCACCCTGGGATTAATAATTACTTAATCAAATAATCGCTTCGTGACTCCAACACTTATCTTTTTTTTTTTTTTCCTCCGAGCAGGCTGGAAATAAGAGCCGTGAATATGTAAATTGGAACTGATTAGAGGATTAGGTTTCACTCATTTTTTTTTTTTTATTATTTGGAATAAAAACAGCCTGCAGATCCCTCCAAGCCAAGCTGTGTCTCTGAATTACAGCAGCAGCGCCTGTCGGCTGTGATAATTTCACTTCATTAAGTTCCAGATATAAATAGGGAACGGTTCTTTTTTTTTTTTTTCCATGCACCACCTTTAATAAGCAGGGCCTGGAAACACAGGGGTTATTGATCCCCACAGCCATCCCCAGCCTCAGGAGCAGAGAACGAGGACCAAACCCCTTCTACCTGCTGCCTCCTGCAGCCAGGCACAATCCAGCTCTGTTGAATCCATTGGAAAAGCCAAAAAAGCATTGGAAAAGTGGAAGTGGCGCTGCCCCATTCGTAGCAAAGCAAACTGGAATTATTTGATAGGTCCTGACAGCAAGAAATGTCAGTGGGGATCACAAGGTGAGGACTCCAATGTTCAGGTGACCCCAATAACTCCCTGGCACTGCTGAGCATCCTTAATGTCCTCTAATCCACAGGGAAGGCTCGTGCCAAGCGTCCCTGGAAATCCTCCTGGTGTGGCAAGGCCATGATTTGAAAAAGTCCCGTCCACAGCCCAGAATGTGCCCCCAGGAGGAGTTTTAACCAGGCCATCCTCTCATATCGAGGGGGGTTTGCATTTTAGGTTATGACCCATTGTTTGGAAATCTGTGTGATCCCTGTTCTGGAGTAGGGACTCACATCCTCATCAGGAAAGTGGCCCATTCCTTTATCTAGACTTTTAAATTTATACCATATATATAAGGCCAAAAGTTCTTTACTGAAGCTCAGGAAAGAATTCAGAGGCAGAGCAGAACCATTATTTTCTCAGAATTTAAGGATTGTGTTCTTTCATTTCATAAATTTGGGAATGGCTCCGAGCTAAGGACACAGAATAAAAGAAGCTCCTAATCTTGCACTAAAAATGTTGCCATGAATAGAAAGAAGCTTGAGGGGGATTGCTGGTGGTACAAGCGACTCCTAAGGACAAATGTTCTCAGATCTGGGTAGATGTTGAGTGAAAATCAATTCAGAGGGTCTGGTCTTTATCCCAATTAAACGCCACAAAAAAACCTCTGTGGAAAGTGGCCACACGTGGATCACAGCTGTCCTCTGCCCGGGCACTGCAGGAATTTCCCCATGTGCCAGTGGATTTGCAGGTACCATTTCACCTCTGTGAGGAAAGGGTAAAGCGTTCCCTCCCCTCAGAGGTTCTGCAGCTGGGATTTTCTTTTCCTCTAAATGAGCCCTGGGAAGGCTGAGAGCTTTGGGAGAGAGGTGCTAACTGAGGAGTGGGGAATGTGGAGGAGCTGTGTAAAGGGGGAGACTGAAAACATTCAAATGAAATCTCTCAGTTTAGCTACAGGAACCAAACATCACAATAAAGCAGCCCTGTGTCCTAAAAGCCCTGAGCAATTATAATGAGCGCAGAATGCTGTAATGAGAATTTTCAGTGAGGATTGATCCTGGTTCTGAGATGACACCATGGAATAACCATCCTCCACCACAGATAGGCTGAGATTTGATGATTTTCCTTTCCATGGCCTGCTGGAAGTCAGGGATAATCTTAACCTACCTTTGATGGCAAGCATGAGTTTATCCAGCAGCACACAGTGGGAAATCCAGGGAGAAAAATGGAACCACAAAATCATGGGATGGTTGGACTGGGAGACGCCTTAAACCCATCCCATTCTACCCACACCTTCCCCTATCCCAAACCTCGTCCAGCCTGGCCTTGGACACTTCCAGGGGTCCAGGGGCGGCCCCAAACCCTTGACTGGATGCTCACATTGTGTAAATTCAAGTTTGAAAGCTTTAAGTATTTTTTTAATATTTCCCCACACGTGGGGCTCGTTAGGGAGCACCGACTGCTCCAGTGGTTCTTAAGGATTTAGGAGGAATTGCAATTTTGGAGTAAAACCTTAGGCAGTACAACTAATTCTTATAAGCACCTTGTGGGTCGTGTGGGCCTTTCACAGACATTTTCTGAAGAACTTGGATGGCGATTTCCTGAAAAATAAATGAAAATAGGGAAAGAAAAAGCCTCGCTGTGAAAGTGCAGAGCTGCTCAGAGAAACCTTGATGCCTTTACCAGCGCTCCCAGGTACTTTCAGGCTAGGTGTGCTTGAAATTGAAGTCCAGGAATTAGAGAACACAAACTTCATTTATTCAGGAGCAACTGGAAAACGTGAATGCGTTTCCATGGAGATGGGCTGATTTCCTTTCCCACAATCCAAATCTTTTCCACAGGTCCTGTTTCATTCTGATCACCCTCATGTTTTGTCGAGAAGTTTTTTGGGGGATTTTGATGTCAAGAGTTGGCCAAGCTCCAGGCAGAACAATGAAAAAGTAGTAAATCACTTTAATAGATACAGCAAGAAGAAAAAAAACCAAGGCAGAGAAATGAAGGGACTGAAATCCAGCAGTCCCAGGACATCCATCAAACACGGAATACTCTTCTTGAGGAACAGGAGGACTCCCCAGTGGAATAAAGTGCAGAACTGGGATGGGGTTAGAGGGGCTCTGGTGCTCAAGGTGCCAGTCAGATTGAATTATAAAACACACATTTTGATATTATCTCCAAATTGTGCTGCTGGGGATGATCACATTTGTAGAATCACGGAATGGTTTGGGTTGAAGGGACCTTAAAGCTCATCCAGTGCCATGGGCAGGGACACCTCCCACTATCCCTGGGTGCTCCCAGCCCTGCCCTTGGACACTTCCAGGGATCCAGGGGCAACCGCAGTTCTCTGGGAATTCTATTCCAAGGCCTCCCCACTCTCACAGGGAAGGATTCCTTCCTACTTCACCTGTGCCTTACTGACTGTTGGGAGTTACTTACACACAGTTTATTGTGTATTATTTATACACGGTTTATTTATTGTGTGTTATTTATACACAGTTAATTTATTGTGTGTTATTTACAGACAGGTAATTTACTGGGAGTTGTTTACACACAGGTAATTTATTGTGAGTTATTTACACACAGATAATTTATTGTGAGTTGTTTACACACACTTTACAACACTTGGGTGGCTCTGGCTGCTGTGACCACTTGCAGCTCCTGGTGATCCCAGAGGTCTGTAGCAGGTGCCTCCAAGACAGTTTGGTTGTTACATTTTATTCAGAGCATGCCCCTCTCAGCAAATCTGAAATGGCTTCGTAATAATTTTTAGCAATGTACAAGGGACCTGAAATTACAGAGTTTTAGTGGAGAATATTTTTATTGAAGACTTTCTTTTTTTCCTTCATCTCTGCTCGAAAAGCACAGTATACACAACCTTTCTCCTCCAGAGCTGATAAATGGTTTAGCCATTATTTAAAGTTTGGGAAAAGGCAGCTACAGAAATAACATTTTAATGTATTCCAGATTAGCCTTCATGCTATATTTGTAATAAAGACTTGTTTCCAACATTGGTTGGCAGATCACTCGCAGGGACAATTATCCAAATAGCCATTAGGATACGATTGCGCTCATTTCCAGGCAGCGCGGCCTTGCCAGGACTCAGCTTGGCTGGCAGCTGGCTTTGGGCTTGACTTTGGGAGAAAACCACAAGAATTTGTCAGTCGCCTTGGCCGTAAGGGAGTCTCCTTGTCTTGAGGCTATTCTTTTTCCTCCCAAGGAGAGGAGGCAGAACATGCTCTGCTTTGGGTTGGGTTCCTCCTGCTTTGTCTTTCGCCTCAGTGGCAGCAGGAGGAGAAGACTCAGGTGTGACTCAGGTGTGAGACCCCTCCCACCACTCATAAAAAGAGGAGGGTCAGGAGGGAAAGAACCAATGTGTTTTGGAGGGGGAGAACTGGAAAAGGAATCAAAGGTCGTGTGTTTCTTCTACCGGGGGAGGAGGCACTTAATGCCAAGCTAAATCAGCGTTAGCTGGGCCTGGAGACTCCTCTCTCTCTCTGCGTTTTGCTAATGTGTCGCTTGGCAGCTCTGAATTCTCCTGGCTGCTGCAGTCAGGAGCTCGAGGCGAAGAACAGCAACTCCCTGAGAAGGGAAAAGAGCTCCTGGTGCCAGGGAACATGTTCTGTGCTGAGCTGATGTCATTGGTTAAGTCACACGGGCAGTGCTCAGGGAGATTTTTCATATTGAGAGATAAGGAGGTTCACAATGGTTGGTGAATCTTCAAACAACTGCAGCTGTTCCCTTTTCTAGAGCTGGAACAGGTTCCTTATTTCTGGTCAGTCCAGTGTGGGTCCTGCTCAGCCAGCAGAGACCTTGGGGGCTGCTGTGTCCTTCTGTCCCGAGCCTTACAAAGCTCATTCCAAGCCTTCAGATTACTTCAGTGACAATGCTGAGTGTTGTAAACTGGAGATAATAAAGCTGGAACCAGACCAGCAGGATTAGATGAGATGTTACAAAGAATTTACTGCCTGTGAGGGTGGGGAGGCCCTGGAATAAATTCCCAGAGAAGCTGTGGCTGCTTCTGGATCCCTGGAAGTGTCCAAGGCCAGGCTTGGAGCAGCCTGGGATGGTGGAAGGTGATGGTGGTGGGATGGGAATTAAAGTCTCTCCCAGCTCAAACCATTCTGGGACTCTGTGCTAAGTTTTACATTGTAGAAATGAATTTATGGAAGGAGATGTGCTCCTTGTGACAGCAGAGAACCTGATAAAGGATCCAAAGCTCCTTCACTCTTCCACATTCCTACAACCAAAGGCTCTGGGTAAACACGGCCCAGCAGCTGCCAGGAGAGACCAGCACCTGTGAAAAATGACTTCCCAAACTCTCTGTTTCTCAGGAGGAGGAGAAGGTTCAGGGCTCAGCATCTTTTTTTTTCCCCCTTTTGCATGTCATAAATAACAACTGCATTATATATACATTATATACACACACACACATAGAGATACATATATATGTGCATATATATATATATATATATATGTAAAAAAAAGGTGTATATATATGTATATATACATGTATGTATGTAAAAATGGTGTAATATATAACCAATAAATTTATTAAATATAAAACTATAAAATACGCCACGAGCACAGATAAAAATAAATAAATAAGGGATAAAAATGCAAATAAATAAAAAAAATAAATGAATAAAAATCTAAATTTAAAAAAAAAATCAAGTAAATAAACAAATAAGTAGCCACAAACATATATATATATATAAATAAATAAATAGCCATGCATAAAAATAAATAAATAAATAATAGCTATAGATAAAAATAAATAAATAAATAAATAGCTATTATTAGATAAGTATTAGATAAATATATCTAATACATTTAGACATAATAACAAATATATCTAATATATTTATAATAAATAGATGTTAGATAAATACCAATAAATAAATAAATAAACAAACAAACATCTATCGATAAAATAAAATAAATAAACAGCTATAGATAAATATAAATAAATGAATGAATGAATGAATGAATGAATGAATAAATGAATGAATAAATAAACAGCTATAGATAAAAATAAATAAGTAAATAAGTAAATATATATATATATATATATATATATATATATATATATATATGTATGTATATATGCATAAATGCTGTCATGTAGCTGCACAACAAGCACTGCTTCAAACTCTGGTCAGCAATTCTGGTGGAAATAAAAACCATTTAAAGGACAAACCCATCTCAGATCCTCCTTTAAAGAATAACCTGAGGCTCTTCTGTGCCCTCCACACGGGTGCCCCCAGCCAGCCTTTTCCATGGGCTGCTGCAGCAATCCCTCCCTGCTGGCTCTGCTCCAAAGCTGCTCCGGAGGGGCTCCGGCATCTCCTTCCAATGGAGCAGAAAATTGCTTCAAGGCTCCGGCAGCGACACCTCAGCGGGCTGGGGGCTGGAATTAGCAATAAAGCAGCACCCATGGCCAATGGGGCCATTGTGCCCCACGTCCCACCCCGCTGCTGCTGCCGAGGGGAAATGTGTGTGTGAGTGGGAATGAGGGCTCGGAGGTGCCCCCCAGCCACAGGGGGATGATGAATGTGCTGCAGTTGGCATAAAGTGGAACCCCTGCCAAGGTGGGGCCCTCCTGTTCCTGCCAGTCCCCCCCACCTACGGTTCTACTGCGTTATATTTTTAGCGTTTTTATTTTCTTGGAAAAATATATAAACTGCTGTTATAGAATGTGTTTAAACAAATGAAATGGAGCTAGCAGGTGTACAAAAAATGGCCTAAAATGCTTCCCAGAGCTGCAGTTAAACAAAAAGAAAAAAAGAAATAGAGTAAACTTAAAGAGTTCCATATTGGAAAAAATAATCTCTAGGTAGAGTATATAAATGCTTTTTTTTTTCTTTTTTTTGTACACTGCACACTCAGTTTCAGTTTTGATTGCTAAATTCCTGATTTTGTTCTTGGGTTAGATCATCAATGTCTCACTCAGATTAAAGGAGTTAACTCTTCAGAGGTGCCACTATGGTAAATTCTGAGATCACAGAATCCCAGGGATTGGAAGGGATATTAAATCCCATCCCACCCCTGCCATGGGCAGGGACACCTTCCACCATCCCAGGCTGCTCCAAGCCCCTCCAAGGAATCTTCCACATCTCTGAGCAGCAGCAGCAGCACATCCCAGAGGAAGCTGATTTACAAATCTTTGGCCCCTTTTTTTGTTTTTTTGTTATTTTCTATATTTGCCATCTCCCTGGTGAATCTGGAGAAGGCTTTGGTCTGGTTTGAAAATGATTTCTATTAATTTTTGGTAGAATAAGGCTGTGTTTTCCAGCTTAATCCAAACTGAAGGACTGCTGGCAGTGCACTGAGAAACAGAAGTGGAGAGAGAGAGATTTGTATTTGGATGTGTGGATATAGAGAGGATGTCAATCCAAAATAATTTATAATCAAAATACACCCTTAGCCAAGAGACAGGAGGCTGCGCAGAGAAAGAAAATAATTCATTCTAAGTAGAGCTGGAAAGAGGGTTTTACATTGTGCTTGTGATGCCTGGTTTGATGGAAATCCGATACGAAAGAGACGTAAAAATTCACTGGATTCTGATTTCTCTTTGCCTCCCGAAGGCTCAGAGGAGTCAGAGCTTTGAATTTTGGTGTCACCCATCACTGTCTCCTCGTAAGAATTGCTGAGCACTTTCAGCACAGTGAGGGAGGAGCTGGGCTTCCATTTGACAAGAAAAGTGACATTTTTATGGGCCTGGCTCTGAATATTTTTCTCTACCTCCCCAAATTTTGGTGAAGTTTTGGTTCTGTACCAGTCCTACAGCTCACTTTCCTTTCAGCAATCAGGGCTAGCAAAATACATTATTTCTAAATGAAACAAACCTCATTTATTTCCAGGGGAAAGCAATAAAATGTGCCACGCTCCTATTTCCAATCTTTCTGAAACACTTTGGTTCTCTAAGTAAAAGTTTTAATGCATAAATTTCATGCAAGATCAAAAGTTATTAAACCTCACTTTGCCATCTTTGTTCATTTGTTTTAGCCAAAAATATTATCTTTGATAGAAATTTTGCAGCATTTATTTTTCAGGAATAAGTTTTTTCAGTCATTCCATGAATTATTAAATAAATATTGTTATCATCGCTACTGTTTTGACTAATTTAAACTTTTTAAACAAAAGCCAAATTTGAGCTGTGTTTCTTGAAAAGATATTCTGGATTATTCCAGCCCCAAATAATTGATTCAAATCCTCAATCCTGACTTTATGGAGCCCCCACCCTCACTCTGGTTTGTTAATTTATGTGCGATTCTCCACTCAGTATTCCAATGAATTCATCTGCAATGCTGACAAATCCGTATGGATGGATTGTTCCCACTTGTGTGTCCAATTTTCTTTTAATGGGTCATTTTCCTCTGAATGGGTAATTCATTCCACCCCTGCTCTGCAGACCTGGTTTAAATCCCCTCTTTGCTGCAGAGTGATATAAATTGTGGGGAGTCATTCAGAAACTGAAGAGGGAGAGAAATGGAAAAAAGGAGGGATGGTTCCCTTCTCTGACATGCAAAGGTTCTGGCTTCAGAGTGAGGCAAAGACAATTTAAATTAAAACATTTCTGAAGGCAGAGAGCTGTTGAAAGATGTTTGGAGACGTCTTCTCTTTGTTATCATCATCCCAGCTTCTCCAGGGCTTCTTGGTATCCTCATCTCTGACGAGAATTACAAACCTAACCAGCAGGAATTGCTTCTGAAAGTCTGAAAGCAATCCAGATTTATGTTCTAACAGCACTGCACATGTGGGAAATCTGTTTCAGCTCCTGATCCATGTGAAGTTTAACATGGGAAGTCTAATGTGAAATCTAATGTGTGAAATTCAATGTGAAGTTTAACATCTGAAGCCCAACATGTGAAGTTTAACATGTGAAATTTAACATGTAAAGTTTAATACGTGAAGTTTAACGTGAAATTTAACACATGAAGCACAACACATGAGGTTTAGTGTTAAGTTTGACATCTGAGATTGGATGTGGGAAGTTTAACTTGTGAAGTTTAACATATAAAGAGTAACACATGAAATAATGTGAATTTTAATGTGCAAAGTTTAACACATGAAGCTCAATGCATGAAGTTTAATGTGTGAGGTTTAACTTGTGAAGTAAGTTTAAAACATGAAGTTTAACGTGCAAAGTTTAACATGTGAAGTTTAAAACATGAAGTTTAATGTGGTTTGCAGGGAGGCTGCTCAGAGCTCTCCGCGCTCCAGCCCGTCCGTGTGCACAGACAAGTGAAATCTTTTCAAACAAACAGGCTGGAAATTCTTGGCTTCTCCAGGAACCGGCCTTATTTCCAGCGAATCGTGGTTTGGATTCCCATCCTGCCCTTGGCATTCCAGTTTTCCCCCTGCTTGCCACAGCTAGATTCTGTTTGCTGTTTCTGGACCGAGACGCTGAACAAGATCCTGGTGCCTCAGGTAGGCGATGTTTTACCATGCAGGAAGAAATCCCTGTCTGAAGGCAGGGAATGGAACCTCCTGGTTAACAACTGGCAGACCTACAGGAAAGGGATTGAGCTGCCGTCAGTAGGTAACTTATTAATGGCTGGTGTTTAATTTCTTAGGGTAAAACAGAAGAATCTGGTGGTCCTCACATGAGTGGTGTAAGCACAGACAGGGCTGTGTAGAAAGGTAGCGCCGTTTCCTTCCAGCCACCATTAAGGGCCTTGCAGATCTGCCAGAAAAGGGAAAAATCAACCTTCTGTGGAAATCCAGCAAAAAGCCTTTTCCCCTTCAAATCATTACAGCAGAATTTAATGATGCATCAGCGAGCAGAGCGTGCTCGGGCCAGATGCACACGGGGCTCTGCCGATGCTGAAGCTCCCCGTTTCCTCCATGGACTTCCCAGACTCATTGGAGATGTAATAACTGCATTTCCCTGGATTTTTGAGCTGGTGGAGTGCAGAGGCTGTTGGGATCAGGGATAATATCTGCTGCTGTGCTTAGCTCTGCTGTCCCCAACCTGTGCCAGCTCCTCTGAGCGTGGCTGGGAGTAAAACCAGCACCGAGGAGAGAAGGAAGAGTCAGAGACAACTCAAGTGTGGCTGACAAATCCTCAGTGAGGCATAAAAGGCTTGTTGTGATTATGCCCAAAATGAGAGTGACTAAAAAAAAAAAAGAGAAATCCTTTCTTTTCTAAGGCCATTTTAAATGCAAACACTCATTCAGAGCCAACAGATGCATGGAAAGAGAATTTTCATTGGCTGGAGACCAAATTAGGGACAATGCTGTACATGAAATTTGCTCGTTTGACCAATGTTATGCTTCATTTTCATCAGCGCTGTCCATGGAATATTAGATATTCTGGCAGTTATTTAATAAGGCCAATGCACACAAGGAGCCCTTTAAGGTAAAAAGTAAAATAATCTCTATTTTCTCTTCAGGAGGTTTTGGCAAATGGGAGAAGATGGAGGAGAGGGAATAAAAAGTGTATGTGAAACAAAAGTTTTAACAGTCTGTCTAACCAATTGGGATAATTAAGTTTTACTTCAGCCCTCAGGAAACCCCAGGGAAGTTTGTGGCATCCCAGTTCATGTGCATATTAAGTAGGGGATCATGTAACCTTCATGCAAAGCTGGAAAGGGCTGGGTTTGAAGGAGTTGTGGCCCTGGTTTGGAGCTGTATCAGTCTGAGGCAGCCGTGTTCCTCCAGGGCTGGACTGCCTTGCACAAAGTTGGGTTTGGATTCACAGGAGCTCTCCAGATGGGAAGGGTAGGCTGTGGAAATAAAGGGAAGAGCATGAGCTGATCCAAAGGTGTGGAAACCCTGCCCCGACATCCCTCAGAACCAGTCAGCAGTGGGACATCCCTCAGGAGCTGTGAAATGCTGGGAGAGGGTGAACAGTGTTCTGTTGTCCCACAAAAACCCAGCTCCCATTTCCCTCCTGACTGGTGCAAGACACAGAAAAGATTTCATCACTGTTGGTGAAAATCCTTGAGCTGGTAGCAGACGTGTTGGAATTAGGTCCCACTTTATCCCCCCCGGCCTCTCCTGCCATTCACGTCTTTAAAATGAGGTGGATGCACAAGGAGGGAACGGGATTTGCTCAGGGGGTGCTGAGTGGGGTCTGCCACAGCCCCAGCACCCTCTGCCTTGTGAGTGTGTGGGAGCTGTGCTGGGAGAAATCAGGAGAATTCCTGCAGGTTCTCATTAATGGTGTCTCCCAGTGGAAAGCTGGAATGGGAGAATCCTCTCCAACAAGGGCAGCTTTGCCCCCCCAGCAGCTTGGTTGGCAAAGCAGCAATTTTAGCTTCTTCCAAACATTCTTATCTGCCCAAATGTACCCAAATCTGCTCACCCTCACCCTTAATCCTTAAGTTTCCTTCAGCATAGGAACCATTCTCGGATCTTCACCCAGCCCTTCTTTAATACTTAAAACTCTCAGTTTACACTGACATTATTTCTTCCATTCAATACCTGGGTAAATCCTTAACTGCTGAAATCAGCCCTGTTCCATGGGATAAAATTCACACTGGGGTTTTTTTCCAGATTAAAAATAAAATAAAATGGTGTTTTCATTCTAAATGAAGAAGAAAACATGAGAAGGTTTTGTGTACAAAGTGATTCATTACAACTTTTGTGGGGTCCCTGAGTAGATCCCAACCGGGTGCAGGAAGAGAAGGAAAGAGGAAGGAGGAAAGAGACTCATTTTAACACATCAGCCACTAATGAGATCCAAAGTCACAGCTTCCAACCCTTCCCTCCTTTTCCCTTCTTCAGCCCTCAGTCCTCCAGCAGTCCCAAATATGATACAGCACTTCAGGAGACAAACATTCCTACGGCGTTTCAGGAGTGCTGAGGTGGGAGAGATTGATTTACCAAGGCCTTACAGCCAGGGGGGATTTTTTAGCCCCCCAAACAATGCTGTTATAGAACATGTCCTCACAAAATATTCAACCCTTGCAAATTTCCATTTTGGGCTTGCAACCAGGTGTGTCTGAGCTCTCTGCAGCAGGGTTTTTACCCAGCGTGGTTCCTGGAATTAGAATGCAGCTTTATCCCCGTGTGTTTTCTCCAGCAGACTCAGTTCCTGGACAAGCAGTTCTTGCCTCGCACGTAGGTCACCTCCATGCTGGAAAAAACCTGCAAATAGCTCACCTCATGTCCTCCAAAACACACAGGCATCTTCCCTGAGATGTTTCTCTTGGATTTCTTGGCTTGGCTGTCTCCAGGGCTGGGAATGTGCAGCCTGTGTTACCTGTGCTCCAGCTATTTAGACAGAGCAGTGGGAACGGAAGGATTAAGGTCGTGGCACCCTCTGAGCTGGCTTTTGAGTGATCCCAACCAACAAAAGTGGGAGCAAAGAGGAACATTTTGCTCAGATCCCCCCATCCTCAGCGCTCTGGCCTGGAGCAGTGAGTCCAGCCCGACCCCAGCGCTCGTTCCCTCAGCTCAGGTGGCAGCAGCGCGTTCCTGGGAATGTCCCAGGCTTGCTCTCACGGGTGACTTTCCGCTTTCCCAGCTGCTCAGTGACAAAAACAGAGCATTTCAGAATTCAGCTGCTCTGGAGGAAGCTGTTTGGGCTGCTCTGCAGAGGCTCAGGGGGAGGCACCTGCCAGGAGGGCTGGGCTTGGTGTGATGTTGGTCCTTGGAAGTGTTTTGGATGGGATGGTTCCTTGAGTCCCCTCCAGGCCCTATCTCAGAGCATCCTGACCATCTGTATTTTCCCCCCACTTTGCACCCAAAACTTGTCATTAATTCCTTCCCAGGCCCTCAGTGTGCTTATCCCCACTAAGGAACAGAAAACTCCGCTCCATGCCGAGCACCAAACCACGCCAGGAATCAGAGAAGGGTTAAAACCACGATTGGTGGGCACGGCCCCCCCTGTTCTCTGCAAGGTTGGTTGGAATTGTGACTCGAGACTGACAGCTTGCCTGAGTGTTTGTGGTTCAGCTCCAAACCACAAGAGCCAGGAGCACATGGTTTAGATTCAGTGTCTCTCTCCAGCTAACATGAACCAGTTGTTCCAGAAGCTTGGCTATCTCTTGGAGAAGAGTTTTGCACCAGGATCAGCCTTGATTCACCCCAGACGGCCCTTTGGAAACCCAAAGCAAAAAAATAAAATAAAAAAAAAAAAGGAAAAGTTTCCTAAACAAAGCCTCACATTTACTTTTTCTTGTTTATTTTTGCAGCTTGTAAAGGAGCTACTAATATCCTGGTTGTTAAAAAAAAATAAAAATGGGGGGTGGTGGGGGGAAGAGAAAAAAAGTAAAACCAAAAGAAAAATTTGAAATGCCAATCAAAAGCAGCACCAAATTAGGGAGTGTTTACTTCAAAAATACGGTTTTTGTTGCCTTTTTTAAGGCAAATTCCTGTAATGTAGTAATGTCAGGGAGGGCATAGAAAGATGAGACTTAATTGACTCAAGAAATATATTTAGACCAATCTGTTCAAATTTGGATGGGTAAAATGAGATTCAGAGTAGGGCTAAAGTTTAGTCCATGAACTTGCACATAAAAAGCATTAAATGCCCACCTAACAATGGTCACTGAGCTTAATTCCTGTTGTAGAGAACCACAATCATTTATGGTTTTTAATAATCATTTTACTAATGATTTAATAAAATGATACTTAAGTTTAACCATTGTGTGTTGGGTTTTAAACTTTAATGAACAGCAGGAAGGATGAAAATTGAAATGCATAAGAAGGAATGTCCAGGTGTGGGTAACTGAATGAAATGAATGAAATGAAGGCATCATCACCCAGCTCATGTTGGAGTGGGAATCAAGTGGGCGCCAGTGTTTAAAAATCCCGATTTTTTTCTAAATTGTTCTAAATTCTCACTGGTTACGTGCCCTGTGCTGCTCGTCACTGAGCACAGATTCATCACATCCTCTCTGGATTTCTCACGCCCTGGCTGAGAGGAGCTGGGGGTGCCCAGAAGGGGGGACTTGTCACAGCCAGGTGTTACAAGTGAGAGACTGTGGGTGAAGAGCAGATCCTGCAGCTGCAGAGGCAGCAGATCCTGCAGCTGGAGACGCAGCAGATCCTGCAGCTGGACAGGCAGCAGATCCTGCAGCTGCAGAGGCAGCAGATCCTGCAGCTGGAGATGCAGCAGATCCTGCAGCTGGAGACGCAGCAGATCCTGCAGCTGCAGAGGCAGCAGATCCTGCAGCTGGAGATGCAGCAGATCCTGCAGCTGGATACACAGCAGATCCTGCAGCTGGACAGGCAGCAGATCCTGCAGCTGCAGAGGCAGCAGATCCTGCAGCTGGAGATGCAGCAGATCCTGCAGCTGGAGAGGCAGCAGATCCTGCAGCAAAGCCCCATCAGCAAGGCAGGATAAAACCATGCACGCCTCGAGTGTGCAAGAGCTTGCTCTAATCCCGTTAATTATCCACCCGCACACGCTGAAATGAGGCAACATCCTTCAGGCCCTCTGAGAAGTAATTCAATAAATTATTGCGGTGAGGAAAGCAAGCCGGTGCTCAGTTACCCCAGATCACAGGTATTAGGGCTGGAATGAGCTCTCCTCCAACAATTTCCCATCACCCAGCCCCTGGGATTATTTATTTCTCCTCCTTGATATAAAACTGGTTCCAAGCTGTTACATTACACGACATGGAATCACCTTTGGAGGTGAGGAGGTTGAAAAGGAGAAGGAATCCTTCTCTGCTGTGTCTCTCTATCTCCTAGTTAGGAATAAGTGACCATAAAATCTGTGGATGTGTGAAACCACAATATATTCCCCTGTTCTGCCATTAAAAGCCACTCACGACACGAAGGTGAATCAGAGGTGGGAGGAGCGTGTGATTATACACCAGGAGTTTGCTTCCAAGAACAGATTACATTTCTGGGAATTCCAAATACCATATATTTTATTTTAGTATTATGGGAATTTTCAAAAGGCTTCTAACGTTACTGCTCTTTAAGCTGCTCTATAATCACGGGATAATTTTTATTAACAAAAAAGACTTTATACCTTGAGAGCCACGCAGGGGCCGGGGCAGGGCTGATGGGGCGAGCAGGAGGCTCTGAGGGCTGAGATGCTCTGGAGGTGCATCTGGCAGGTTAAAACCTGACTGGAAATGCAGGTTTAAGGTGAATATTTGAGCCTTTTGGTACACAGGAGTGGGGCTACACTGAGTTTTTCACCACACACACACTTGAGGACTCTCCTCCTTTTCTACTTCCCTCCTGTTTCTTCAGAACTCCAAAGGTTTTCACCTCTTCACTTTAATGATCACATTTGTGATTTGAGAGTCTGAAAGTAATGAGGCTTTGCTCCTGTGGTGAAAAGAAAATTTAATTCAAAATTAATTGAAAATGAATGGTAAAAGCAAGGTTTTAAGCTGGTAGAGGGCAGGGTTAGATAGAATGTTTGGAAGGAATCCTTTACTCAGAGTGGGGTGAGGCCCTGGCGCAGTTTCCCAGGGATTCGTGGAATCCCCATCCCTAGAAGTGTCCCAGGCCAGGTTGGACGGGGCTTGGAGCACCCTGGGATGGTGGAAGGTGGAATTGGATGATGTCCTTAAGGTCCTTCCAGCCCAAGGCACACTGGGATTTGTTCTGTGAAACGCCACGAGGGTGAGTTGGGAAGAGGAAACGCTCCAAGCTCTCGATCCCAACACAATGATCTGAACTGCTCGGGGCAGGACGATCCCTGTTCCTGCCTCAGAGTGCTCTGGGGTGTGTGGGAGGGCTGGGGACAGCTGTGCACAGGGACAGGAGTCCCCAGCCTGTGCAGGCAGTGCCAGGAACACGGAGAACCCTGGGGGAGGAACGAACCCTCACGTTCCAGAGGCGTTCCTCTGCCGCCGAGCGAGGAGTTGGACGGTAGCACTGAGAATGTCCTGCCCAATTTGCTTTTATATCTGTTTATTTTATTTCGTGGGGGCTTGTTAGTCCTGCCCATTGTGAGTGTCTTTGGTTACAGCCGGTTTTATTTCAGGGATCAACCCAAATCTGCTGAAAAGGGAAAGTGTGTCCCTGACAAATGCCATGAGCTGGAGCCATAAATAACCCATGCAGCCCCACCAGAGAGACCTTGGCAAGGCTCTCAGAATATCCTGGGCTGGAAGGGATCCACCAGGATTGGGTCCAACACCCCAAATCCCACCCTGGGCATCCCTGGAGCGCTGTCCAAACCCTCCTGGAGCTCCAGCAGCCTCGGGAATGTCACCATTCCCTGGGGAGCCTGGGCAGTGCCAGCACCTCTGGGGGAAGAACCTCTCCCTAAAATCCATCCCCATCCCCTGGCCCAGCTCCAGCATTCCTTGGGTCCTGTCCCTGTCACAGGGAGCAGATTTTCAATGGAATTTTCAACAGAATGCCTGGGTTGGAAGAGAGTTTCAAGGTCATCGAGTCCAGCCCAAAGGTGATTGGTGATCAGTGCCCATCAGAAGATGGGTTTGTTCAGGAGGTCAGTTCTGTGTTGAAAAAAAGCAAAAATCCTTCTCCAGAGGCAGAATTTCCCTTCTGTAGAGTCCCACAGAATGAGAGCTTGGGCTTCCCTCCTTGATTATTCTGATTTACATTCACAGAACATCAAAACACACCAAGAGCCTTCCACCATGAAAGGATTTTTTAAAGTAAAAGCAATGAAATTGATTAATTCTTAATTCTTCCGTTTCCATTTAGGGTGCTTTGTTAGCAAATGTGGCTGCCAGTGTCTGGGATTATCAGACTCCTTTTGATGCCTGATATTATGACAAGTTACTGCTGCCATTTTTTCTATTGGGACAAATCATGTTTATGGAAACACAGAAGGGAAGGAATGGTACCTTCAGGTTTAGGTTTTACTTCCCTATAAATAAAACCATCTGAACAGGGTCTTGTTTGGGAATGGAATGGTTTTCTGGAATAAGAATAATAATAATAAAAAATCGCAGTGATATTGTACCAAAATAAAATTGAAACAAAACAATATTAAATTAATAATATTAAATAATACCACTTTTACCAGAATGGGAAACTTTTACTCTTAAAAAGCTGAAATACCTCAGTGTTAGAGCTCTCAAGAGAGCACAGAATTTCCCCTAATTTTAATGGAAGTGTGATAAACTCCTTAGGACATTTTCTCATATGAATGCAATTAATTCACTGCTTCGTGCAATCAAGGGGTGGCCCACAGAAAAAAACCCAATCCCCTGATCTTGGTTTGGCCTTTCTGATCCTACATCGGAGCAGCTGATTTTTCTGGATTTTCTGGAGCAGCTTTTTCTGCCTGGGATTGGGAATTGCAGCTGTGGTTGGGAAGGGGCTGGAACACGGATGGGAGGGACACGGCACGAGGAGGTCCTGCCCCAGCTGGGGAGCAGGGCATGAAGCCAAAGCCAGGGAGAATTTTTTACCTGGCTGCAGCCCTCGTTCTTAGAGGATTCTTAGGATAATTAAGGTTGGAAAAGACCTCCAAGGTCATCAAATCCAACCTTTGGCTGCATCCCGATGTTCCCACTGAGCCCTGTCAGAACTTCTCCAGGTTAAGGCTCCATGGAGTTGGACTGGAGCACCTCTGCAAGTCCCCTCCAACCCAGACCACTCAAAGATTCCACGATTCCACTCTTCACTTCCCTGCAGGCCTGTCTGTCCCTCGTGTCACATCATCCCCTTTGTGCCAAGACACCTTTTGGACTCCAGCCTGGAATACGACGGAAGCTTCACCCCTACCCATCATCAACGGAATATTCTATTTGGGAATTACACAGGGCTTGAAGGAAAGGGCATCTCCATCAAATACAAATCAGCAAAGCCTTGAAGAGCCAAGGTGGAGCTTTGGGGCAGTGGAGCAGCTCCAGTGGAATGGACCCCGTGGCCTTTGTGGGGTGCACCAAGAGCAGGGAGGGTTCCAGGGGTGTCAGTGACCTCGGCCAGCCCAGACACACGCTGGAGTCCAGCTTACAGCTGACTGCAATCCTGAGGCTTTGCTGGCCCACAGCCAGTTTGAAACCCACTTGAGCCACCCCGGTATTTTACAACATTGTAAAGACTTTATTGTTTAAAACATTTCAAAAATTCTCCACACAAGCTGGCAGCCTCCCAAAACCGTCTTAAATGAGCCAAAACTATCAGCAGCCACCCACCTTCCTGTCCATTATCCTCTGATTAATGACATTCCACCGCCAGGGGCTGGCATTTGGGGTCTGGGTGCTGCAGGACCTTTGCATGGATGTGATCCCCAAGACCTGCAAAGTGTCTTGGCATGGGGGGACCGTGCAGGAGGGAGCTCTGGGGGTGCAGAGAGACCAGGGCTGGCAGCATCTTGGAGAACCTTCACTGGACATGGTGAAGCAGGAGAAACCAAATCACATGGAAGTTTCTGTTTCTGGATGGTTTTTGTTTCTGGATTGTTTCTGTTTCTGGGTGATTTTGGTTTCTGGATTGTTTCTGTTCCTGGATCCCTGTTTCTGGGATGGTTTTTGTGCTCTTTGTCCACTCCTCTTGTACCTTCTGAGGCAAAACAACCATAAGAAGAACCTGAACAAATAACTACCAGCCAATCAGCTGGAATGAATTATTGAATTAGCTCCATCATCAGGAGAAAGAACAGCAATGTTTATTTCCTGTTTCAGATGCAATGAGCAGATGATAATTAGTGAAAGGATTAACATGGTTTAATGAGGGTGGGCAGGCCCTGGCACAGATTCCCGGAGCAGCTGTGGCTGCCCCTGGATCCCTGGAAATGTCCAAGGCTGAGCTGGACAGGGCTTGGAGCAGCCTGGGATGGTGGAAGGTGTCTCTGCCCATGGCAGGGGGTGGCACTGGATGAATTTTGAGGCCCCTTCCAACCCAAACCATTCCAAATCCATGATGCCATGGTCCAGGCACCTTGCTGCATGGCCATGCTGCTCCTTTGTGCTGTGGATCCAGGAGGTTTTCCAGGGAAGCTGCTTTTCTGAGCAAAACCATGAGGGAAACTCTCAGTGCTTTGGAGTCAGTAGTTCCCACCTGTGAAATGTCTCCTGCACGTGACAAGCTGAGCAGAACATCTGCTCTGATTCTACCCAGAGCTGGGCATTGAAACAGCTTTGAAATCTGGACCAGAGGATCATTTCTTCCTGAGAATCCACCTTCCCAAAGCGTTAATTCTGGTGCAAAGGAGGCACAAGGGCACGTGCTGCTTTGCTGTGCAGGTCCTTCAGCAGGCTGAGGTTTGATTCCTGGCCTCTGTGATCACCTCCACCCAGAATTTGCTGCTGCTTAGGCACAAACATTTCTGGCCTCATTCCCACTCCAATCCTTACATGTACGTGTTTATTCCCATGTCTACACCACTATACAGCCCCAGTGGGGGTAGGAGCCCAGCAGATGATTTTTCAGGAGGTTTTATTTCCATGAGAAGCTTCAGAGCACATTTTCATTCAGCACTGACTCATCGTTCTCTCTTTTTTATTTATTTATTTTTTTTTTATTTCTGCTTAATCCAAGAAACTCTGACTAAGTCAGCCCTGCCACGTCCCGAGTGTAGCAGGGATTCCTTGATGCAAACAGAACTGGTAATTCTCCTCCGAAATAGCAAGAAATTGCTATTTGTGGGCTCCTGCTTTACGCAATGCTGACCTTGGCTGAGGCAGCCCCAGTGGAAAGGGCCGTGGTGCATGAAGTCAATGCCGCTGTGGTAAATAAAGGCAGCGCCAGCAGGGCCCAATTTCAACATCTCCTGGCACAGGAGGCAGAGCTGGGCAGGGGCACCGAGCTGGATTTTCTGAGCAGCAGTCTGGGAACCTCATGGCTCCGTGTCATGGGGACACAGCCCAGCTCGGTGTCTCGGCTGCGTGTTTTGGTCAGTCCTTTCTGAGCCTGCAAAACCTTTCCATGTTCTGCACAGCCACTGGAGAGGGCTGGCACAAAAACCCGTGGGCTGGGAGCACAATAAGATGGTTTTGTCAGTGGCCCAGGCTGCTGGAACTTCAGAGGGTTGCAGGTATTAACTGAATAAAAAAAGGGAGAATAAAAATATGAGAGCTCATTTCAGCACTTGAGCTTGGCAGAAAGAAATCACTGAGTGAGACCAGGGCTAGGCCATGATTTAGCCTCACACAGACCAGTTTAGATGGAAAAAGTCAAATTAGGTGACTACCTGCAGCCCATAAACCCCAAAGACATGTTTCTGAAACAAAACACAGCTCAGACTCCTGAAAAAGGCCAGCTACCCTCGCCCAGCTTGCCCAGAGCTCTGCTTTGGAAGGCTGATCCATCTTTTTTTCCCTGTGAATCCTTAAATAACACCATGAGTAGCCAGTACCTATCAAGTTTCCTTATCTGATCAAAATTAAATTGCAGACTCAGGCTTGGAGGACTCCAGGTCTGCCTTTTCCTGTGGATGGACAATCCAGGAGGGGATCAGGAACCCTGTGGCTGTCCCAGAGCTGCTTGAACAGGGTCATTCTCTCTTCCACATCCTCTCCTGTTGCATTTTAACCCCCAGGAAAGAGCTGGGACCATTTCCCTGTTGGATGTGCCCCTCCTTTCAAGGCAGTGTTTTCATCCCAGCCCCCTGTGTGACATTTAAAGTGATAAATCCATGGCTCTGCCACAGCTTGATTAACTCAATTCCAGTCTCTTCCAGTGGTGTTTTCCCTCTCTGACATTTCCCACCCGTGGTTGCTGCACAGCTCCTTCCCTGCACAGGCTGTATCCTCGTTATCACATGAAATCATGTTTTATTGGGAGAAATATCACCTCAGAAACACACTGGAGGTACCTGAGCTGGCTGTTTCTCCCCAAATTCTCAGCTTTCTTTCATCAGGATGGTTTTGTTGAGATGATATTGCCTCTCCTGGGTGTCATTCACGGGAGCTCCGCAGCGGTGATGAATAAAACAACTGTGGCCAGACTGCAATAAATTAATTGCAGCGTTTTATGTGAGTAAGAGAATGGGCAGGAGACCTGAGACTGAAACCCAAATCTGCCTCTGACTCGGGATCCGTGGTTGAAAGATTGGTCTGAAAAAGAGAAAAGATGTCAGAGTGAGAAGAGGGAGTTTGGGGGGAAAATAAACCCAAAGCAGCCCAGCACGCTGTGGTTTCTAACAAGCAATTTGCAGTCTCCATTTCCAGCCAGCCAAGTACATGGAAGATCTGAATTTCTAATTTAGCAACTGCATGTTATGTTTTATGAGATGCAGAAAAGTTTTTTATGGATCCGTGTCTTTGCCTTTTATTGGCTGGAAGCTGATTGTGGAGCTGCATTTCGGGAGTCCTCCAAAAACCCAGCAGGGAGATGCCAACCTTCCTCTCCAGCTTTTGTTTTGGCTCAAGGAGGATGTGAGTTCCAGGCCACAGCTGGCTCTGACAGATTTCACCTTCCAGGTGTGCTGCAGCTCCCAGTCTTGCTTTGTTAAGCACTGCTTTAATCTCAGTCTGCAGTGGGAAAATGGAATTTTGTCCCGTTTAATGGAATATTTAATGAATTGACCAGTCAGAAAGATTGAAGCCATGGAGAGGAGAGCCAAGCTGTGCTGAAATGCAGGGTCCAGTGGGGTGTACAGGGTCACTCTCCTGCTGGTCACCGTCCTGCTGAGGAATCAATCCTGGGTTTTGCTTCAAACCTCCCCCATCCAGCTCGAATCCACCGGGATTTTTGGCACAAAAAGTGGCATTTGTGGAGGTGCAGCCCTGTGTTTTCACGCTGGCACTTGCTCAGCCTGCAGGGAAATCCCTTTTGTGCCCAGCAGGAACCCTCAGCCTCTCCCCATCCTGCAAGAACCAGGAAGGGGGGAAATGCAGAGCAAATCATTCCCTGGAGAATCCCAAATTTCCTTACAGATATTTACAAATGATCAGATCCACGGCTTTGCCAAATGCAGTCCAAACTCAGTTCTGCCAGAGAGTGTTGGGAAAGGGAGCCTTTTCCTCTGGGATGTGCCATGACTTGGAATCCTGACTAAATCTGGGCTCCTCTTGTGCAACCAGGATCATTTTCCAGAGAGATTTCAGGGATTAACTGGCCTGGTAAATCCTGTGGGGTGTGAGCAATTTTACAGCTGTACCACGGCAGAATATTAATTTATTAATTGCTTTTGCTGTGAGAGGATGAACAGGTTTGCTCTGCTCTTCTTTCTTCAGAGTTAAAAAGCAAATTTTACACTCATTTTTAAAGGGAGGGCAGTTCCAAATGATATCCTTTTTATCATTGGCATATTCACCTGGAATATGAACATATGAAGCATTCCTTGGACAAATGTTGCTGATTATTCACTGATTTTCCAATCAAGGCTGCTATTTTTTAGTTACTGATATTTTTATCTATCAGAGCACTGCCAAAATCCAGCGTTTCAATATGGATATGGCCACTATTTTAGATATTCTGAATTTTGTGTTTAAAACCCCTGACATTTGACAGTTCTAAGTGAGCACATGAAATTTTTCTGCAGGATTTATCTGTGGACAAATCAGAGATTTATCTGTAAATAAATCAGAGAATCAGATACAGCTCAGTATCTCACTGCCAGACGGGGAAGAATCAGCTGCCTGTGGAAATAAATCAAAAAAACCAAACCAGAAATGTGGGATTTGAGAGGGGAGAAAAAGCCCTGATTGCTCGAACCTTTCTTTTTTGATTTTTAAAGCCTTCCTGAGCTGACTGGTGAATGCTTTTCCCAGCATTTCGGGCCAGTCTGGGAATTTGGGAGGTGGGATTTGCTGGGGGGAGTTATGAAGTGTGCGGGGCAGTGATGATGGGCAGGCAACAGCTCCTGGTGGTAATTCCAGGGGTGGAATTGGGGCTCGGAGCAGAGCAGCCTCCCCGCTTTGCTGCCATGGCAGCAGCACATCAGCAGCACCTCTGCATGACCTGGGATCGCTCCCAGGCTCCGGCTCTGCCTTCTCCAGAGGGATCCCAGCGTTGGGAAAGCCTCGGGATGTTGGCTCAGCCATGGGGAGGGGAAATGGGTCCTGCTGGAAAATTGTCCAGCCGGGAGAGGGGAGACGAGCCGGCACCGAGCCCCAGTCCCGACTTCCCAAAGTGGAATTTTAGGGGGGATTTTGATGTCAGGTTTTCCTTTCTTTGGGTGGAACGGTTCAGGCTCTTTGGGAATGCCTGGCCAGGGAGTTCAACCCTTGCAGAGCATCATCCCAACCCTCCTGCTCTGCTCCGGGCTCCCTTTCCCCACAGCGCAGCATTTCCTTCTGGAGAATCCATAAAAACTCTCATACAAAGCCAATTCCTCCTTTTTTGGGGGGGAAAAAATAAAAATAATCATAATTTTCTTTCTCTTTCACAGCAGGAACCCCGTCCTGTAAACACAAGGCAGCCCTGTCGAAACATTGGGGGTAAGATTTTATCTATTTTCCTTGGATGTTTCCCCCTGTGCCCCCTCCTTTGTGGATCGTGGTTGAAGTGATAATGAGTAAATCCTGGGATTCCTCCAAAAATTTCAGCCAGGGCTGGAATTGTGCACAGATACCCAAAAAAATCCATGTCCACAGATTGTCAGCACCTCGAGCTGACCAAAATATAACGGTGGGGACCCCCTGTAAACACGGAATTTCTCAAGGGAATGTTAAATGGGAATGATGTTATGTTTATACAGAGCTTTCCATCCAGGGGGAACCCAGCTGCTCTGGAAGTCACTGCTCATGGATAACCATGGGACAATTTAGGGCAGGCAGGGAAAAATCTGAAATTCAGTCGGAAAATCCAGGGATCCCCCCCAAAATAACCTGTTTACAAGAAGCAAAAGCGTCAGAGCTGCAGAACGTGCAGGGAATCATTTCCAGAAGGAGCAGGGGATGATTTCTGTGGCAGAGAAACTCCAGGGAAGGTCAAAACAGCCCTCAAGGATCGAAGGAATGAGGGAATTTTTTCCAGCCCCACTTGGATGTGCTGTCTGTGCTGTCAGAGCACCGAGGGCTCGTGCGAGGACGTTTTCCATTTGTAATGTTAATCCAGCCATAAATTCTCCAGCTCCAATCCCAAGGCCAGCTCCGTGCCATTCCCTCATGGCAAATGTTCCCCAGGCTCCAAATATCCCAGAGTTTGGTGGGGGTCATGGAAGGGGAAGGGAAAAGAACATTATTGAATTGGCTGGGTTAAAACTGAATTTTAACTTGGTGGAAAAGATGAAAGGTTGGTGGTGTTGAGTTTGGGGAGCTGCACTTTGGATGAATTAAAGGCCAATTTTTCCACTTTATCTTGGGATAGCCCTTCCCAGGAGCCCCAGTTTCCCATCCCAGTCACCCACAGACCAAAAAGAAGACAACTGAAACACTTTTCCAAAAACCCTGGAGATTTTCTCTCTGAACAGACCCTTTTTAGGCATTTAATGAAACGTTTTAGCTTTCAGTAAAGACAAGAAACCCTTAATGTTTTCCAAGATGTATCTTTTATTTAAGAAAAACCTGATTTTCTCCAGCAAAACCAGGCATTTTGTTGGAATATTTTAATTTTCTCAATCCCCAGTGTTTCTGTCAAAGACCAGCCCTGGTTTTTTAGTGGAAAAGAAGCCAAGGAGTGCTGGGGAGGCTTAATGGGAACAATTCTTAGCTCAGACTTTGCTCTGAACATGCATTAAATCAGTTCTAAACAACACTTCAGGGCAGCCTAATGAACTATTTCTTTATTCCTTCATTCCTCTTCAAATAAATCTGATGGAAGTTGATAGAAAGTTATTTTTCCTCCTCTTTATTCTGTTATAAATTTGTAGGAACATCTTGCTCTCCTGTGGCACCTCAGAGAACAGATCATTCACGTCTATTTATCATTAGGATTCATCACTTTTTTTTTTGGAAAAAACTCCACGTTCCCTCCCTGCTCCTTCCCCATTTTTTTTTTAGGAAACTCAGGAACATAAAATCAAAACAGAGGAGCAAAGCAAAGCACACTCAGCACTAATTTGGCAATGGGGGAAAGGCATTAAAACAGCTTTTATTGTTGAAAACTCAGCCTGAAGTTTCCCTCCTATAAAAAAAACCCCAAACCTCGGTGACATTTGTTGGAAATTCTGGGAGCCAGTGGCTCATGGATTCCATTGCAGGTCTGTAAAACCAGCCCAGCTCCAGCTGCCATGGGACCAGGGCTCTGATTCCCACTTGGAGAAGTGGGAAGCTCCACAATTCCAGGAGCTGCCCCAGGGGTTTGAATGTCAAATTTGGATTAAAATCGCGCCGGGCTGAGCGTGCTCCAAGAGGATTTGGAGGGTCTGGAGGGTCCCTTTGGGTGAGAAGGATTTGCTAATTTAATCTGCTGGAGGTGTGAAGAATTCCTGGTGGAGATCCTCTGCTCCTGGGAATCCATGGATTTTAGGCCATTTTGGTGGGACTGGGGTGGGTTTTAGCCATGGAGTGTAAAAGCCACTGGGTTTTGGCTGCCTGGCAAAGGAGAAGCTTTGTGGAGGCCACACGATCCAAAAAGTTCACACAATCCATAAAATCCACACAATCCACTCCATCCACACAATCCAAAAAATCCACAAAATCCACACAATCCACCAAATCTACACAATCTGTGCAATCCACACAATCCACACCATCCCCAAATTCACAAAAATCACAGAATCCACAAAATCCACACAGCCCCCCACAACCCACACCATCCACAAAATCCATAATAAGCACAAAATCCACACAACCCCCCACAACCCACACCATCCACAAAATCCATAATAAACACAAAATCCACACAACCCCCCACAACCCACGCCTCCACCCAGGGCTTCTCTCACCTCCCCACTGAGGAATTCTCTGCTTCCCTCTGAAGGACCTGGTTGCTGATCTCCCACATTTTGGTTGGGAAAGCTTTTCCCCCCAATCTTATCTCAAAAAGAGAACCGATTCTGTGTTTCTGCTCACTATGGAGAGTTCTTTTCCTCCCTGGCATTTCCCAAACTCACAGAGAATTGAGGGGAATCATTTCACATGTTCAAATTCACATCTCAAATGAAAAGAATTTCATTTGGGAAGAATTAATGTGGGCTCTTCCAACCATTTCAGTGACTCCTCACTCCTGCTCCAAATGGCTTTTTTGGATCCATTCAGAATATTTCCTTCTGTAATTTCAGATATAAGGTAATGAAAAATAATAGTAATAATAATAATAATAAAGTTCTAATAATTTAATGTTTTCATTCAGTCACAGGGAGCTCTCGTGTTTAGTTTTGCAGAAATAAAAGTGTTCAGACATCTCTTTGTTGGACTCCAGCTGGGTGCAGGTGACCAGATTGATGCTGGTTGGTGTTTTCAGTGCCCACAAGGTGCTTTTTGCTCCTTTTAAAGAAGAAAGTGCCTGAGGCAGCTGGTGAGGGAGCTGAATTGTTCCCCAAAATGCGTCCTTGCAGGAAAAAATCCATGCCAGGAGCTGCTCTGCTCCCTGCTTCAAACTCACCTGAGTTTGGGATCAAACCCTGAGGGCAACCCGAGAGGGAACATCCCAAAGCTCAGCCTGGCCAAGGAGCTCTTGGAGCACTGCATGGAGCTGCAGGCAGAAAAATAAACAATTCAATCAACAAATTAGGGGAAAAAACACCCAAATAAATCTTGGAGGAATGAGAGAAATGGAGAAAAGCTGGTAGCTTTCCACCAGCTGGGTGACCCCAGTCACCAGCATGGACAGCCCAGTTTGGAGCTGGGATGTGGGAATGGGGAGGGTCAGCTGGTTTTGCAGGGCTGGACTGGTCAGAAACCTTATGGAATTCGTCACATTTTTTAAGGATGAGGGGAAGAATAGAAACCACGAGTGAAACCCTACCCAGCGCCACAAATATCTACAAAGGGAGCCCAACCTCGGGGTTTTAGGCTGTCTCTCCCCTGCCCTAACTCCTTTTCCTGTTTGCCTCAGCTTAGCCCCAAAATACGTCAGAGATTCCCAGGAGACTTTTCTGCCCTGGAATGGCCTCGTGCTTCCTCCCAGGCTCTGTCTGCTCCCTCATCCTCAGGGCCCGAGGGTTTTTGCTCTCTCACTCTCCCTGTAAATCCCCATTTTCCCAGGAATCCATCCCAGACTGGCATTTTCTCTCAGGTATTCACTCTGCCCCCTTGCCAGGTGCATTTTTTGCACGAAATTATATGAAAATTGTCATTTTTCTGTCCTGAAGGATTGGTCTCCCCTCCTCAACCCAGGCGTTTCTCTCCAGAGTTATTCCTGTTCATTTGGGCTCATTGTCCCAGATATTCCCTGCCCCTCACAAGTTGAAAACTACAACGATGCTTCCAGGAGGGAATCACTTCTAGAACAGCTTGGGGATTTTAGCAGCCAGGGTGAACATTTTAAGGCACCAGTTTTCCTAAATCCTGGTATTCCTGTGAGTTTTGAGGGGAAAAACAAACAGCCCAGGTCCTTGATCACAAGAATTGCTGTTTTCTGCACTGTGGTCACTGTCTGGCCCTCACCAGCACTGGGACCTCCTGGAGAATTGGGAAGGGACAATTTCCCACCAATGGAGGCAGGAATTCTGTCAGTACTGATGTGATTTCCCACACACCCCTGGATCCCACTGCCCTGGAGCTCACGGGGTATTCCATGGAATGTATATAATCCATATAAACCTTCCAGATCCGGGAAATCTCCCCTGGACTGGGGCTGCCATTGTTCCGCTCAGACACACCACAAACCTCACAGAGTCTGTGGTTGATCCAGCCCAGTGCACTCAGCTCCTTTCCAAGCAGCCCTTGGACATTCTGGAATGCACAGAATTCCTGGGCTGCCATTCCCAGGGGAGAGACATCACTCACCTGAGGAGCCCTGGAACACCTCAGCTACCCTGAAATCCAGCTGAGGATCAGGTGGAGTTTCTCTAAAATTGGAAATGTTAAAATGGACTCTTTATCCAGTCCTTTGGACTGTTAAAATCCAAAAAATCTACTTCTTAAAAAAAAATAAGATGGTTTGGAATACAAGGATTTTTTAAAAAATGGGGTTTTAATTTATAAAACAGAACAATGTTTAAATTCTGTGCCTGCAGAGCAGTCCAAGACAGAGACAAATTTTGCATCCCTCAAGTCACTTGGGAGAAGTGGCTGCAAGTCTGGGAGTTTTTCATCTGAACATCCCTACTGGAAGAACTTTAATCAGGTTTTCTTGGTCCAAGAGCATTTCATAATCAGAGTGAAGGTGCAGATACCTGACCCTTGAAAGAATTGGATTCTGTTTGCTTCCCTCTTCAAGTACAGTAGCAAGTGGATTGATTTGGCAGCTAAATTCCAGCCTGAGTTGGGAAATTGGGGATCTTCTCTTTTATTTCCTGCTTTCTGTGCAAGACAAAAGGCTCTTCTCCCCCTGCATTCCTCACCTGTAAAATCCAAGTGTTTTCGTGGCAGTTTTGGTTAAAACAACAGGTTAAAACCTCCAGGGGTGCTCAGGTGGTGTTGTAAGGCAGGAATGGAGGTCCTGCAAACCTCAGGTGGCCAGACAGAAACGGCCCTTGGGACAACAGAGCCTCAGGAAGCTCCTGGAGCTCAAATAAACACTCCAGGGCAGTTGCTTGGACACCCTCCTGCAAACCTGCAAAACAAGGGTGGAAACCTCCTGAGCTGCTCCTTGCCCAGGTTAGAAATAGGAAATTCTGCTTCATGGTGTTACAGCTCCTCTCCTCATGACCGTGACTCAGGAGAGCAGCAAAAAAAAACCCCATCAAATGGAGACAGTGAAGCTGGACACCCCTCCCAATAAAGGGCTTTGAGGTGTTCGGGGTGAACTTTGGCAGAAACCTTGGAGGCTGAGGCAGGACATGAAATATCCCTGCTGAAAACCTACTCTGGGTTCCTCCTTATCATATCTGACCTTTTATTTATTGAATCCTCCAGGATCAAGTTGCTGGCCTGGGTCTGGAGCAGGAGGTGGGAGCTCCACTGCTGCTTAATCTTTCTAGGAAAGCGGTATGAAAACATTCGGGTCCTTAATTGGCCTCATTAAAGACTCTGGCCATCTGGACCTCACTCATTCTAATTAGTCATCGATAGGGCGGCGATTTGGTCATGAAAACAGGGGGAAAAAGCCACCTCCAGTCTGTCAGCTCTGCCTTTGCTCAGCTTTTGCCCAGCAGGCTGGAGCGGGGGATGCGCTCCCAACTGCAGCTCGGGTTTTGGCAGGGTCCCTCCACCCCAGAGCCCTGCAGGCCTGGAGAGGCTGCAGCTAAATGTGGCAAAGAAATCAGGAGCGTGTGATCACCCCGCCCTTCCCTTGTCAGCCAGGCTGGCATCCACACTTCCAAGTGTCATTCCTGTCCAGAAAACCTTGGAGAACACAGGGAGGAGGTGTTGCTGAAGTGCTGCTGGAAATCTGGGGCTCTTCACTGGCACCCCCTTTGTTTGCAGGCAATTCCCACCTTGCTCTTCCCACAAGGACAGCTCAGGAGAGGAGGAAAAGGAACTGAGTGAGTCCTGCTGCCTCTTTTAGGATTCCCAGATTCACATGTTCCATGTGCTGCCTTTGACTCACCCAGTTTATCCCAGTCAGAGCAACCAGGACACTGCTCCAGGCTGGAGCCTCCCCGTGTTTGTCCATCCTGGGACAGCACAAGCCCAAACAATCCCGGAAAACCACAAAAAGGTGGCTCAACAAGGATAAATAAGAGTGCCTGGAGCACAACATTTGCAGCAGTGGGTGGGCAGGACTGGGGAAAAATGGCCAAAATTGGTCCCTTCAGCACTGGTGATGCATCAGGGGGTAAATCACATGTGGGTGGTCTTGAAAGCTGAGGGACTTCTAAGGTCACACTCCCAAACTTATCACAAGTGCTTTGCCTCTCAAAATCTCACCTCCCTGCTCCCATCTCCATGTTCTTGGCTGGTGTCATCCTGAAAATTACGTGTTTAGGGATCGTATCTGAGAATAGTGATGGAATATGTGCACAGGCCCACCGTAGGCAGGTGAAGAGAGATTTACTGGCTGCTTTTTAGAACTAAATGCCATGATTTTGTACAGATTGTGCTGGGATTTAATGAGCCTGAGCTGCCTATGACCTGGCTGGGTCCAGGACATTCCCCTAAAATTAGTGACAGCAAGATCCAAACCCAAGGTCTGGTTACAAGCAGCGTTGGAGGAAGGTTGTTGAATCAGGAAAATAATCTGGCTTAGCCACCCCATATATTTGACAGTTAATTTTGTATCTGTATTGAGGAAAAACACCCCAGAAAACTGTTTTTTACTGGGCCAGCAAAGGCTCTGGGTTCTGGCCACCTTATTAATAATATTCTTCTGCAGGAGGGGGACACAGTTCTTTATAAAGATTTATTAATAGTCATTATTATTTGCACAGGAGCTTTAATGTGCAGTAAAAGACCTATAAAGACCAGCAACCAAAGGAACTCTTCGATTTCACGCCGATCTGCACTAAGAAAATACCAGTTTGGGTTTTTTTTTTTGTCTTTATTTTTTTTTTTTTTCAAATAATAATAAAACAAAGAGCTTTCAGGAGCAGCCCCAGCAGAAGGCTAATGTAAAGTGATATATTTGAGCCCCAGGAGGATGGTGTAAGTTACTCTTGCCTCTGAGGCCTGTTTATTGTGTTTGTCTGGTTGCCCTGGGAACCAGCTCACGCCGTTTCACTTTATTTTCTAATGTTCCTGTAAATGTTAGGTAGGGCCGGGATTTATTATCCACTGTCAACACCTCCGGTGGAACGCGCCGCTCGCTGGCGTTTCCTTGGCACGGAGCCCTCCCTGCTCCCTCTGACCAAAAAAAACCCCTTTTTTTCCCCCCACTGAAATGTGTGTGAGTGTGAGCGTGCACACGTGTGCGTGTGTCTGGGCATCCCCATCCGAATCCATAAATCCCAAACTTCTCCATTTACCCAGCAAATCCCAAAGGCTCTGACGGGGATGGCGAAGGGTGGCACAGCCGCGGTGCTCAGCACGGGGGAGCTGGCTGGGAGCTGTGACTCATTTTTGGGGTGAGGTGGATATTTAGGGGCTGGGGAAGGAGTGTTTACCAGGAGTGTTTATTATCCCAAAGGCAGCAGCGGGATCCTGCTGCTCCTGTCCCCAAAGAGCTCGGGTAATTCAGAGTGATGAATCATCAGAATTATTAAGGCTGGAACGAGCTGCTCTCCTCTCCTCCAGCAGCCTCCAGGCATGACAGGGCACATTTGGTGGCAGACTGGTGGGTGTGAGGCTTATTTTTTAATTTGCTTTTTTTTGCCTTGGGTGGTACCTCCCAGTCTAGCAGCCGGTGTTTCACTGGGGACACTCTTAACCTTTGAAACATCCAACAACAAACGCAGTCCTGACTCCCTGAAAAGTGTGGCTTTGATTCTCCCTATCCTTTCCTTAGTCCTGCTTGGAACTGCAGCCTGGTCTCTCCTCCCCATTTCCCTGAGGAGGATTCTTGTCCACCTCTCACTTTCCTTTACACAGGAACATGTTCCTGCTCCAGTTCCAGGCAGGAATTCCCATCCCCTCTCCATTTGCCTGCTGCAGCGCGCCCTCTCTCCCAGAATTTCTGCACCAAACGGATTGTCAGGCTTTGGGATGGGCTGCCCAGGGAAGTGGTGGAGCCACCATCCCTAGAAGTGTCCAAAAATCCTGTGGATGTGGCACCTGAGGACGTGCTTTAATGGTGACTGTGGTGGGGCTGGTTTGAACTGATGATCTTGAAGGTCTTTTCCAGCACCAATGATTCCATGATTCCGTGATCTCCACCAACTCCTCTTCGCCTTGTCCCCAACAGGAGGGATTTGGGCCATGATTTGGCGTGGCTGAAAATGCCTCTCTTGCCAAAAAAAACCCCTCTCTCTGGACACTTGTGCTCACCTTTGCTGCTGGTGGGCTTTGCCTCCACTTTTACAAAGGGATTTGGATTCAGCAGTGGTGAAGAGATGAGCTGGATCAATCCACGGGAAAAATCCAAGGAAAATGCCTCTGTTCCTCCCCTGTCCCGGGGCTGATCCTGCCTCCCACTGCCCAGGAACCCTCTGTGCTGGGCAGGAACCTTTCCACCATGGAACAGCTCCACAGAAACCCCGGCACACAAAGCACTGGGGTGAGACTGAGGGTGCAGGTGATGGGGAATATCCAGAAGATTTGGGAATGCAGGTGGGAAAAGGCCTGGAGCAGAATGACTGGTGACAGGAAGGAAAGGACAGATGGGGAAAGTTGGATTTGACAGTGCCAGGCTGTGGAGAGTGGATTTGTCTTTTGGTTGGAATGAGTTAAGGGTGGTGAAGTCTCTTAGGAAATATCAGAAACTGGGATTCCTGGGTGATGCTGAGGAACTGAAATCTATATTCCCAAGTTCTGTGTGAGAACTGGAGTGAGGTGGGATTAATTCATATATCAAAGATCCGAAGCCTTCCCTGGACTCAGGTGGGGTTTGTGGGAGCGTTTCCCAACAAAACCAGGCCCTGTTGCTTTGTTTCAGGGGAGATGATGGAGAGAAAATGGATTTTTCTTTGTCCTGAGTGAGATGTTGCAGGAAGGCCAAAGCTGCGCACAGAGCTCTGGATTTTCCAGAACCTTCTCAGGCAAAACAGCTCTTGGAATTTGAAGAGCTTTTACCTGAACCACAGTCAGTATGAAATACTCACATCCCTCACCCATCTCCACTTTAGGGAATATTTCCAAATGCACAAAGTGTGGTTGTAACTATTTAAAATGAAAAATGCCACCCTCAAAGTTAAATGTAATGGGCAAAATACCTTTTTAATGAGCCTGGAATGGAATGGAGATGACAGTGACAAGAGTAACCCAGCGAAATTCCAGCTGCTCCTTTTAATTGCTCCTAATTTGCTTTTAGGTGCTGGAAATTGGAACAATTTGCCTTCAGGAACCTGTGAGGTCTCAGACATTAATTGATTTTGTCTTGCTTAACCAACCTTACCAAAACCAGAGCTTGTTTCACCGCCTGGATTTCAGCTTAGAGCTGTTCTGGGTGAGACATTGGGCAGAAAACATCCCCAGCACCCACCCAGCTCCATCGCTCAAACCACGCTGGGGACTGAGTCAGGGAGAGCTGAACACCTCTATTTGCTGTGATACCCCTGAAAAATACCCCTAATGAGACAGCACGGCACTGGGAGATGGATTAAATAGAAAAAAGTGCAACCTGGAGTTTATTCCAACTCAACCAGGCCTAACAAATGTGGTGTTTGCAGGCATTTTTCTTCCTTGTGCTCAGAGAGCAGCTGAATAATGGAAAAATAAGCTCTGCCTTGCAGGGGCAGCAAGAGAGAATAAATCATAGAATGGGCTCTTTAATTTTCTTTTGAAAAACAAGTCCAGTTCTCAATGTTGTGGTTTAAGGAGGCTCTGTTATTCTATTTCAGGAGAATTTATTGTATTATTATCATCTGGTACAGAAAAATAGTGGAGGAGACATCTCAGGAAACACTGGGGTGGTCACGAGGTCACTGTTTGGGAACAGGAGCCATCCTCAGGGCTGATATCCCAGCCCCAAGTGCCCCAGGTGTTATTTCTGAGCCACCTGAGGCTGGGTGAAGCTCAGAGCTGCTTTCTCTGCCCTGTTCTTCCTACATTTCATCTCTTTCCTCCTATCAGAGCCCCAGGAAAACCCAGGGGATGCTGGTGGACACTCACAAAAAGGAGAGCAGTGGCTGGATTGACACTGGAATCGCTTTGGATTCACTCTTATCCCACCAAACCCAAACCCTGACATTGCTGCAGTCCAGGCACAGCTTCAGGAAAGTTGATTTGCTGCTTGAAAAATCCCCCAGCATTTCCATTTTTCCCCCCTAAAGTTTTGCTGTATTTAATAAGGTCTTTATTGTTTCATTGAATCAATTTGAAGTTCTCCTGTGTGCTAAGCAGCATTTTGAAGGTGTTAATCCCTGTTGGCTCAGTGCATCCTCTCAAAAAACCTTTTCATGGATCTTTCCCATCTGATTTTGAGGCCAGTGAGGAGAATCACCCCTCAAGAGGAGCAGTTCCACGTTTGCTGCATCAACACCAAACTCAATTCCTTACAACTGTAAATTCCCATTTGCCATCACCCATTTTTCTAAAGGAAGTAGACTGTGAGCCTGGAAAGATTTATATCTCCATTCTAAAATATCCATCATTTTAAAGCCAGCCCTGCTGCTCACATCCACTGAACTGCCATAGATAGACTGCTAAAGTACTTAAAAAAATGATAAAAAAAATACTTTACAATATATCCAGATATTTCAAGCCCTTTTGTGTGGCATGGATGAACATGGAGCCATATTTCACAAAACCTATTTACATTTCAGCTCTGTATTTTTGCTCTTTATGTCGTTTTCCATGGCTCTGCATTGCCAAGGCTTTTTTTATTTTTTTAATTTTTTCAGAAATAGAAATTTTCCTTGCTGTGACATCACTGCTTGTCCTCAGGAACACCCCCACCCTCACAAGATCTGACCTCAGGTGTTGGGTTTTTATTTTTTTGGTGGAACCATTCTTGCAAACCCAAAGATTTACAGGCTGGGAAAGGTTTGTAACGATCCCAGATTAAGGGTGGGACTTTCCAAACAGTCCCAGCCTTGAGAGTTTGAACTCCATTACCCAGCAGCTTTTCAAAGCTCCACCCTGAAGCTGTGTGAAATTATTCTGGTGGCGTGGAGAGAGTATTTACCTAATGTCAAATATTAAACATTACTGCCCATTAAAATATAGGCCCTCATTATATTTGGCCTGGTGGAAATGTGCAGGAGAGAAGGAGCAATTCTCTTTTCCAGGCCTCTGGAGCTTGGTGGAAGGGCTGGCACTGATTTCTGGTGCCTGCCTGTGGGTTGGGAGCTCCTTTTTGGGGAACTGATTCCCATCCTGGCAGAAAAGTGCAGGAGAGAAGGAGAAATTCTCTTTCCCCAGCCTCTGGAGCTCGGTTTAGGGACTGGCACTGAGGGTTGGGAGCTCCTTTCGCAGAGCTGAGTCCCCTCCTTGGGCCACAATTACCTGGGAGCCCTCAGAACACAGCAGGGCACTGATTTCTGGTACGTGCTTGTGGTTAAGGACCTCCT
This sequence comes from Cyanistes caeruleus, assembly GCF_971803275.1. Lineage (NCBI taxonomy): Eukaryota > Metazoa > Chordata > Aves > Passeriformes > Paridae > Cyanistes > Cyanistes caeruleus. Next base: position 10,017,613 of record NC_141719.1, on the reverse strand, counting down.
TTTTGGGAAGCCAGGTCCCATCTTGGTGGAAAAGTGCAGGAGAGAAGGAGAAATTATCTTCCCTCAGCCTCTGGAGCTCGGTTTAGGAACTGGCAACGAGGGTTGGGAGCTCCCTTTTGGAGAGCTGAGTCCCATCCTGGTGGAAAAGTGCAGGAGAGAAGGAGAAATTATCTTTTCCAGGCCTCTGGATCTCGGTTTAGGGACTGGCACTGATTTTTGGTGTCTGCCTGTGGGTTGGGAGCTCCTTTTTGGGGAACTGATTCCCATCCTTGGGCCACAATTACCCGGGAGCCCTCAGAACGCAGCTGGGCCCACTCAACCACACAAAAATCCCCATTCCTCCATCCCTGAGGGTGCTTCTGGAAAGTCCAGGCCGGAATAACTCCATGTGGGCACACAGAGCTGTTTATTCCCAATCCTCGGCCTGCTCCGCGTCCCCCCTCAGCTCTGGTCTCAGATCCTGGTCCCTTTGTGCGGAGTCTGGGCTCACAGGGGCTGAGGAGATGCCAGGAGGAGGAGGAGGAGGAGGAGGAGGAGGAGGAGGAGGAGGAGGAGGAGGAGGAGGAGGAGGAGGAGGAGGAGGAGGAGGAGGAGGAGGAGGAGGAGGAGAGGAGGAGGAGGAGGAGGAGGAGGAGGAGGAGGAGGAGGAGGAGGAGGAGGAGGAGGAGGAGGAGGAGGAGGAGGAGGAGGAGGAGGAGGAAGAGCTGCTGGGAAGGCCTGAGCACCCGGGGGACGAGGACAAACAATCCCGGGGTTTGCTCTGGGTGTGGGAAGCTGGCGCCGCTCCCTTTGCTGGGGACATTGGAGGCCGGGTGACAAATCTGGCACGTGGATGGAAAGCAGCCGCCCCTGGGTTGTGCTGACAGAACAAATCTGGGGAAAGGGAAGGGGAAAAATCCCTGCCAAGCCCAGCTGTGGCCCCACATTGTGCTGGGCTTGTCCCCACTCGGCCACCCCAGGCTGTCCCTGCCCCTCTTTCTGCTGTGATGAAATGTTTTTCCCTCAAACCCCTTAAAAAGCTTCCCCAAATTTGGCTGAAAATGCAAATTATTTGTAACAATGAGGGATGTCCTTTCAGTGATGTAAATTTTATATTGTGATAGTCACTATAACATTTTCTTCCCAGGAGAACTGTGGAAGTTGTAATTGCCAAGTCAAGGTCTCCTTTTCCATGACCATGTTGAGGGAAAGAAAGGAGGAATTATTTTCATATATAATGATTTTGTACACTCTTAGTGGACAATACATAGGTGAAAACCAAATTAAAAGCATCAGCTCTCTTTAGAGGTTTAAAATGAGATTACTCCCAGTGCTTTAATGAATATTCCTCCTTCCTCACTCCTTTGTTTTTAGGGCAGAGGGGCAAAGGGAGAGGGAGGTTGGGGGACTGGATATTCCAGCAAAAGGGTGGCAGTTGGATGATAGGAATTGCTCGTGTCCCTGCTCCTTCCAGAGGTGCCACAGCTACGTGGGACATCGTCATTATTATGGCTCAAAGTTGGCCAAGGTCACCCCGGTTCATCTGCTTTATACATTGGGAGCCTTCTCCTCATTAGTTGCCAAACAAACCTTTTTATTTTTGCACACGTTTATGTTGATTTTGTGGTTTCTGAAATTGGATTCTGTCTCCTACGGGCCTGAGTTTCCACGGCAACCCCGGCCCTTATCTGCTGCTGCTGTTTGGCAGACAGACAACAAGGCCTTTCAGTTTACTTCTCCCATTTTCCCCCTAATATTATTTTCTTTAAAAACCCTTTTTTAATTCTTCAGCGTGTTCTTTTTCTTCCTCTTTTTTTTTTTTTTTTTTTCCTTCTTTCCCCTGCCCTTTTTATATTATTTTTACTTTCCCCAACCCCTGTCATTTAAAAATCACATAATTAATTGAGCACATCCTGTGCCACACGGGGCTGCCATGACTTTGAAGTCCCAATAGATCATTTTATAGAGCCGTGGGTACCATTTTTTCCGAGGCAGCACCAGGCGCCAGCTCGAGGCCTTGTGGAATTCAGCATATCCTACTCCAGGTATGATAAAGAAACCTTGGCACCTTCTGTTTGTTTTTACTAATTTCCTTTCCAAACTGCCTTTTCAATATAGAGGAAAGACCTCAGGACTTAAAGTTTGTTATTTTCTTTCCAAAGTTAGTCCCTGCTCCCCCTGGCTCCCTCCCTCTCTTCCTTTAAACCAGACTGAACTGCTTCTCCTCTCTCCATGCTAAATTTGCTTTTTTCCCTCTTTTTCTTTTCTTCAGGAAAGTGTGGTCTGATTTAGCATCATGGAGCTGGGAGCTGTTACTGATCCTGCAGCAGCAGTGAGGCAAAAAGACCCTGACAGGCTCTATTAACCCTTAAAAACAATAAATGATCTCATCAGCCCCTCAAAGACAGAAGAAGAAATAATAATGCAATCATTGACTTGGGTGAGGGAACAAGGCTTTGGGGGATTGATGCTGAAATCCATCCCCAAAGCCCCTGGTGCTGGAATTAACCAAGAGGGGCTGAGTTTCTCTTAGCTGAAAAGCATTAAAAAAGGAGAATATGGATGCACAGACATAGCAGAACTCGTATTTATGTTTATTTACATAGGTATTTATGTGAAGAACAGAGAGAGGAAGACAGAAGCTGAGTGGAAATATCTTAAATCAAGTTAAAAATAATTGAGCTTTCACGATGTTGCCTTTTGAATTTGGAACAAAGGGTTGCAAAACTCCCTAAAAACTCTTCATATCTGAGTCAGGAACTTCTGGAGATGCACTGAAAATTGTTCATTTTCATGTATTTTTAGCGCTTTGTGAGAAGACAAACAGCATCTCTTGGCCAGAATGAATCCGTGTGGAATGATTATCTTCCCTCTGGAATGCTGGGAATTCTGTGTCACTGAAAAGAAGAGAAATGAGATTTTTTTTGTACAGACATTTCAAGCCAGCTCCTGACATCTGATGGGAAACCACATTCCTGCCTGTGAATCTATAAAAGGATTTCAAAATCCTGAAGGAAAAAATAAAAAAATCATCTTACTCTCCATGAAATTTTGAACAATTTAGAAATGATTCCGGGCTTCATTTTATAGAGCTTCCTTAATTTCATGGCTGCTTGGGATCTTACTCAAAATCCCAGGTTGGAAATGAAAAATTTCCATTTTTTTGCGATGGGCTTTGGAGGAAACAGTGGAGAAACTTTCTGTGGGACTAAAAATGGGAATCAATTCATTACAGCATCCCTGAGGTTCCTTTTAAAAGCCTGGAGAGCAGAAATTGCTCTGTCTGTGGGGCAAACTCATTAAATTCCTTGTCTTGTGCCTTGTATTTTCATCCTGAGCTGAATAAACAGGCAGGAAAATCCTCATTTTATATTCAAATGATGCCACGAGGAAAATGGGTGAATTGAACAGGGCTGGAATTAATAGTGGAGATCTCCAGTCATTCATAATCCTCTAAAAACTGCTTTATATAGTGAATATTTGATGATGCCATTAAATATTTTTATAAATGATTTTGTCATTCTGGTTGTTTTAGACAGATATTTAGTGTGACTTATTCCAGTTTTCTGCCTCTCTCCCTTTTTTCTCCCTTCCCTTCTGGAAAATTCACACATTCACTAAAAGTGAAGAGTGTAATGAACTTTATGTTCCCCTAATTTGAATCCTGCACAATGTAGGATGACAAAAATAATTCCAGATTTGCTTTGAAAATGCTTTTTAATTGAATTTAATTTTTTGTTTTCTGCTGAGATGAATATAGAACTCTTTAAAAAGAAAAAAAAGCCAAAATTTTGAAGCATTTCTGTGTCAAAGCAATGACCCCTGTTGATAATTTTGATTTTTTATTTCTCAGATGTGATGGTTGGCTCTGCAGTGAAACGCAGCATTGAAAACTCCAATATTTGGTTAATAAATCATAAAAGAAATACCATTTTTTTCCTTTTTTTTCAAACTCTTGGGGCTCTAGGGGTTTACCAGAGCCACAGTTCCAGGAGTTCTGTGGCAGGGAGGTTCCCTCTGTCCAGCCTGACTGGTCACTCACTTTTCTCTGGAATTTTGTGGCCTCCAGGCAGCTCATTCCATAAATGAACCAATCCATTTCAGTACAAAAAACCCCATAAATCTGGCCTGGATTTGGGCCTAAAAGCTGGGCAAATTTCAAATGATTTGGGGGTGCCACTGCAATTCCCCAGCAGCTGCCCCACCATGGGCTGAAGGAGGTAAATTCCATCTGGGGGTGCAGGTTGGGAGTGATTTAAAACAGCCACTGGGGCTTTATGATAATTTCTTTAACTCAAGGAGGTGTTCAGGGCTTTTTGTTGGGTTTTTTTTCCCCCTCCTGCACAAGGGAGACAATGAAGTTGCAGAAAGTGTACGAGACTGGTTTTGTTTAACTTTGGTCTTCTCAATTTACTCTCCCTGCCGCTGCCCTCTGGATATTTTTATGGAAGCAAAAGAAAATGCTCCTTTTATGTATTAGGGCTATGCATGGGGGTGACTCATTTGGCAATATTAATAAGAGGTAGAGTCAGCTTTATTTTGAAATCTCCCTCCAGAATTATTTGGGTGAAAGAGAAAAATGGTCAGATTGCAGGATGAGGCCATTTGCTGCACGGGGAAGGTTTTACCTTTCCTGGTGTTTCTAATTCTGCAGAATAACAAGATTAAAAAGAAAATTCCCAGCATGGACTGCAAGAAGAGCTCATTCCAGGGAAAGCCAGGCTGGAATATTCCTGTTTTGGAGGGGTAGGTGTAGCTCAGGCTGGGAAAAACTGGGAATTTTTCCCGTTTTGGTGAAGGGTGATAACAGCACACCCTGCTCCAGGCATGGCTCTTCCTCCTGAGCTGCTTTTCCATGGGTTGTGAATGGATCCTGCAGCCACAGAAGAATTCCTGATTTTTACAAAACTGAAGCCCAGAGCATCTCCTGTCCTGTGTTTGTGCTTTTGGTGTCTCTCAGCACAGGGGGATGTCAGCTCTGTCTCAAACACCTGGAGCAGGGCTCTGGGTGCTGTGGGATCTTCTGCCTTCATGTCAGGGCTGCCACATCACTGCACCAGTCTGAAAAATAATCCTAAACCAAGAAATGAGAGTGAGGGAAGAGGAGAAGGAAGGAGGCCATCGATGGCATTCACAAATGAATGTTTCTAGCGGCACAAGCCTCCCAGCTTGGCCCTCCTGTTTCATTTCATACACTGAATTAAAAAACCCATCCATCATTTCATCAGGTAATTTTTACAGGCAAGTGAAAATAAAGGGCAGTAGCCTGATGAAAGCTGCCTACAAGATAACCAAAGCAAAATGTGCTTTTTATAAATGACTGTGTCATGCTGGCTGTTTTGGAAGGATATTTAGTGTGACTTATCCCAGATTTCTGCCTCTGTCCCTCTTTTCTCCCCTTCCTTTGCTCTCCTCTTCTGGAAAACTCACACATTCACTACAAGTGAAGAATATCATGAGCTTTCTTCTCTCCTAATTTGAATCCTGCTCACAGTGGGATGACAACAACAATTCCAGGTTCTCTGAAATGTGGCTCAGCTTAGACCTGTGTTACCCTGATGCCTTTTCCTTGGTCTTAAAATTCAGAGTTAGACACAGTTAAGGGATAAAGGGTTTTCATTTCAGTATTTAATAAGGATTTTTAAGGTTCAATAATTTGTTAAGGTGGAATATGTTGAAATGTATATTTATGGTAGGTTGAGTATATAATTTTATAGACTTTGCAAATTAGCATAATTGACAAAGATGTTTTAATGAGAGTCTGAAATTAATAGGGTGGCATCTCCTGATTTTAAAGCATTTTTTTTTAGATGGATTTAACTTTAGTTTATAAGATCTGCTTTAGAGGGGGCTTTGTTTTTTTAAGATAGTTAAAATATATAAGAATAAGATATAAGACATAAGAGATGATAAGATACAAGAGATGGTAAGATATAAGAGATAAGGCATAAGAAATAAGAGATAAGAGATAAGAGATAAGATATAATAGAAGATATAAGATAGTTAAAAGCCAAAGGTTTTTTGGCTTTTAATTATGAGGAGTTTAGGATTTTGGTTTTCTGGCTGAATAGAATATTAGGATTATGTTAAAATATTCTACTTAATTATGTGTGTTAAGGTTTATGCATACATACTATGAGTATACAAGAGGTATATAAGACAATATGTAAGAGGTATGTAAAAAGACAAAAAAATCATCATGGCATCAACCCCTTTCACTGCTTTTCCCTCATCACATCACCTCCATCCAACGTTCCTGAAGATGTTCCAACATTTTCCAAGGCTGGAACATCCATCCCTGCTTTCCCCCGTTGTCTGGAGCTGTGTAAATCCCATGAGTGATTCCCATTTGTCAGCTCTTGCCTCAAACCAGCCCGTGTCTCTACCCACAAATAACTCCCCAATAATTAAATTGTCCTGGTTTTGATCTTGCTCACAGGAGCAGAGCGATTTTCGTTCCCTCATGGATAAGATTATCCTAAAAGGTTGTGATTCAAGCCTTCCCTTTTGCTCCGATATGATTCTTCCAGAGCTGGGGCCTGATAGGGCCCTGCGCAGCACCAGGCCTCTGTTTTCTCTGTAAATACAGCCTACAAAATTTCAACAAGTCAGCCCTTGTGTGCCACACCGGGAGATTGATGACAAACCACATTATTTTTCCCCTCCATAGAACTGCCCACAATTACAGCAGGGCTCTCTCCAAACACTGCTGTGTTTTTGTCCAGCAGGGAAAGGGCAGCAGCACGGGCCGGCATGCTCGAGCGGGGCTGGAGGCAACACTGAGCAGCATTATTTGGGGAAAATGCCCTTTTCTTCCCTTTTTTTCTTTTTTTTTTCCTCCCCCTATCCATGATAAAATATTGGAGCCGATTCTGCCACGTGGGTTATTGCAAAGCCATGAACCCACCAGCAAAGGTTATCTCAATAGCAAGGGAAGGAAAGGAGGGGCTCAGGCTTGGAAAAAATTCCCTGAGCTGCTCCTGGGATGCTGAGGCTGCTCCCAAACCAGGGAAATTGGTGAAATTGAGATTATTAGTGGCTCCTGGAGATGAGGTTTGCTCTGTGCTGGGGTTTTAATCCAAAAATTCCTGTTTTCTGTTGGCCTTGTGTTTGATAACTCAGAGATTTAATAATCTGGCAGATTACAAATCCCCCAGGCTGGAAAATGTCAGGAGTGAACAGTTTGAAAAAATAAATGAAAAAGGTAATAAAAGGCTGAAAGAAGATTCCTGGAGAAGCAGGATCACGCTCCTGTTGCCATCCCATCACCCCTAATACTCAGCTTTTTAAACATCCCGTTTTTAACCCCTGATTTTTTTCCTGCCGCCTTTTGCTTGCATCACTTCATCCATAATAAAATTCGGAAAACAGGGATTGCTGGGCGCTCTGATGAACTTTCCAGAAATCTGCTGTCCTCCAGATAACTGAATTCCCAGACTCCACGGAGAACTTGGGAGCACCTGAAAAGCAGGGCTCCCTTTCAAGTGCAAAACGCTCCCAGCATCCAACATCTGTCAGAATTCCCTCATTTGTCACGAGGCTGCTGCAGGCTCATCCATCATCCTGCCACGCCACGCTGGAAATGGTGCTGAAAAGATCCAAGTCATTGCCTCCAAAATGTTTTCTTTATCTCTGGGCACCTTCAAATCTTCCAAGGGAGCCCTGAAATCTCTACTCTCCCCGCTCATTGTTTATAAAATGTGTTTAATTTGGGTGGTTTGTGTATGAAATGAGGGCGGTTGAGGTTTTTTTCCTTCCTTCAGGGGCATTTCTGGTCCAAACGTGGATGTGCAGCAGATTTCTGAGTGATAAAGAACCCTCTTGTGTTAAGTTTACCCCTTGAAACTTTAATTATTTTTTGCTAATTCCATTTTTTGTTGGCTTTTTTTTTTACTTATTTACTTAGATCTCCAAATAAATGGTGAAATTTCAAGGCGTACAGAATATTCAGACCATGGTAGGTAAGAAATTAAGGACTTAATTCTTCAATTATGGCACCTATATCACCAATATTTAGCCAAAAAAATTGAGTTTCCAGTGAGAGCAGTTTAATCAATCTGACTTTTAGGGGCCAAAAATACAATTTCTGCAGTTTCTCATGCCTGTAAAAAAATTTATGTGCATTTCTCTCCTTGGTACCCCAAAGTTTCTCAAGAATTTCTGTGAGACTTTAGTGCCTTCTAAAGTTTATGTAGCTCTAGAAAAGATACACAAATTCTTGAGGAAAAAAAAGTCTAAAATTCTTCTGCAATTGTAAATTGTCTGTGCTTTGGTTGGTTGAATCTAAATCGTTCTGAAAACTTAATTCTTCCTTGGAGTTTCACATCAAAAAGATCTGGAAAATGAAATAAGGCCGTGAGGTTTCAGCAGGAAAGAGATGAACCAGAATTCAAACACAAACTTCCAAATTCTGGGTGATTTTCTTGGATATCGGAGCAGCTTGGAGAACAAAATGAAATGTGACTGGAATGCTGATATTCACTCCACAAATTTAAGACAATTTTAGTGCTAGGGAAGTTTTAAAAAACCCGAAATTTGGTTCTAGGAGGACAAGGATTCCTTAGCAACTCAAGTCAGTGCAAATGGAGTTTTTCACAGTTCCCTGGGCAGGGAATGGGAAGGATTTTAAAGGAGTTTTGGCAGGGAAGGGGAATAAAGAGCATTGGGCCAGTGCCTCCAGTAGCTGTGAGAATCCCACCAGTTTTCCATGGGATTTCTGCCACCTCTGTGGAAAATCTGAACGGTTTAATCCTGGGAGCTGCAGCCCTGCTCTTGAGGAAAAGGGATCCAGGATGAAGACTGGAAACCTTCTGCAGTGAACTCAGAAACTGTAGCAAACATGAATATATTAAATTTAGGGTGTTTTTTTAAAAAAAAAAAATAAATTAATTGAAATTTAATATTTTCATTGTTTATTTTTCAACAACCAATCAGTTCAGGACATCCTGATCAATCAGACCCTCTGTCAGCAGCTCAGGAGTCTCTGCAAGGAGGACAAGTTCAAGGTGTGAAGGGCACTGAGTTGGGGTGGTGAGGATAAAATTGGGGAAGAGCTATTTCTTTCCCTTAAATAAAAAAAACAAAAAACAAGGAAAAAAGAAAAATAAAAGGAAAAAAAGAAAATAAAAGGAAAAAAGAAAAAAAAAGAGAAGGGCAGCAATAAAGCAGAAGTCACTTCCTAAAGGTAGCCATTAAATCATTCAACACTCAGCTCCCCCGAGAGCAGAGGGTTCCTCTTTCCGTTCCAGGAGGGATTTTCAGGAGCCATTCCTCATCCCCATCCTCTTCTCCCTGGGCATTATCCCAGACCCCATCCAGGGGCAGCACCACAGCATTCCCTGGGATGGCCTTGGGTCCATAGATCACTTCCCAAAAAGTTTCCAATGGGTCCCCAAAGAGGAGGGCCGAGGGCTCTGTTTCGCTCGTGATAATGTGCTAATGCTCCAAGACCCCGCATAAATCTTCTCCCCGCATCATCGTTTGTCAAAGTCACAACACCGGGCTGGAAACAGCAAAAAAAACACTCCAAAAAACCAATTCAACAAAATAAAATAGAAAGTAGGATGAGATAGAAAACGTGGCTTTGTTTTTTTCGTCCCTCCCATGTGATTTTTCCCCCTCCTCTCCCCCTTCGCCTTTTCTCTTAATCTCAAAACCATCTGATTTTAAAATAAAGAGAGGGTTTGGTTTCTTCAGTTTTCTGTGGGAGTGCACACGTGCGTGGCTTGCTGGACTCTTAAAAATGGAAACTCAGAGTTTGTTGGAGGAGCCTTTGCCACCTCTGCTTAGGAAAATGCTGTTGGGGAGAGCGTTGGTTGCCCTGGCGCTGCTCCCCAGCTTTAGTCATCATTTGGGCTGATCAAATTTGATGGAAAAACACGATCGTATCAAAAGCCCTGATGGCTGAGGGAATTTGTTTTTAATCATCTCTGAAGGAGCAATCCCACAGACCACATCAAAATGTTCTCCAGTGCTTGCTCGAAGTGAAAAGAAGTCGTGAGAGAGAAAATCGAACTTGTTTTGATGTTTCATTTCTCTTTTCCTTTTCAGCTCCGTCTCAAAGTCTTCTTCTCAATTATTTTTTTTTCCTCTCACCGTCTCCTTGTCATCCTGATAAAGAAGTTCTATTTAAAACACCTCCTGAAAATCACCAAATGGGGATGTTTAGCTGATGTTTGTGCTCTGAAGTGCCAAGGCTGACACTTCTTACTGGTTTTACCTTTGGTAATTCTGTCTTAGATGAGTTCTTGATGTAGAAAGGGAATTGTGATGGCATTTGAGCCCTGTCCCTCCCTCGTGCTTCTGTTGATAGATTAACACCCATTATGGGTGCCTTGGTAGACAAAAAGGAAAAGAAAGAGATTTCTCCACCAGCATTTAATTGGATCTACCAGGAAGAGCCAAGACTTTGGACCTGACATTCTAATCATTATCAGAGAAGAAACATTTTCAGCCAAAAACAGATGAAAGCAGGTGGGAACTGAAGGGAAAACAAATGTGAATTGATGTGGTGACCCCAGCTCAGCCCTGCTGTTTTCAGTCAATTATTATTAAATACAATGAAATACATTCCCTATTAAATACATTATATTATTATTAAATACATTATTAAATACATTAAATACACATTAAATACACATGAAATACATGGCAGGATAATCTAGAGCTCCAAGCCCAGCCATTCCCAGCCATGCCAGCAGTGCCAGTGAAGGCAGCAAAGCAAATTGAGATCAGCCCCACAGCCCCTGGGTCAGCTTGGGCAGTTTTGGGTGGCAGAACCCAGCCTGCAATGCCAGAATAAGGCAGAAAAACCAGAATATTTTTATTGAAGCAGTAAGGGATAGTGTTGGTAGCCACTACTGGATTCTCAAATCCAGCCAGAGCCTGGAAACTCTTCCAGGGTTGGAGTGAGGAGCTGTGAAACCTCTCCTTTGTTGCACTCTGACATTTGATACGCATTAAACATTAAATATTAAATATTCTGCTGAAGGCTGACTGCTCTCCCTGCATTGAAGTGGCTCCGTTGCTGCTCCCAGCTCTGTCCCAGGCTTTATCTCTGGTGTTCCCTTTCAGGCTGGATGGGAGATCAGGCTGGGGAAGGGCTGGCATCGCTGTCCGTGTGGGAGCCCCCGGCCGTGCTGGCAGCGTTCCCGAGCCCTGGCATCCTCCTCCAGCCCAATTAGGCTTCACCTCAGGTAACTCTTCAAAAGAAAACTCTCAATAATCAGAACGTGATGGGCGACACATCAGGAAAAGGCAAATAAGAGGCTGAAATCCGGCACGGAGCCGCAGTGGAAAACGAGCCATGGGCTGTTTCCATGAGGGAGCTTGGATGCTGTACAAGGGCTGGGGGGGGAGAGGGGCACCCCGGCATGGGATGGGGAAGGGAGGGCTCCCGGGGAAAGGTCTGCTCCTAACAGGATCCTCATGGAGCAGGTTTTGGGTTTCACACCCTGCTGACAATTTGCTGCAGTTGGCACCGGGAGGATGAGAAGGGAAATGTTTCTGGGGTCTCTCTCTGGAGAGGAGAAGCTGCACCATGCTGCAATGTCCTTTTGGGTTTTCCTTCTGTCCCAAATCTGAGTGCAGCCGTTCCTTGTCACAGGGACCTTGCCACGCTCTGGGGGTTTGGGGATTTGTGGAGCAGGATGAGGCTCAGGTCCAGCATCCCTGGATCCAGAGGATCCACATCCCTGGATCCAACATCTGGATCCATCCAGAACCCAGAGCAAGAGAGAATACTGAACCCAGAGGGCGACTGCTGCATCACCCCATCCTTCTCCTCCACGGGACCCCTGCCAGCCCTCTGGCACTGGGAATACCGGGATAGGGGAAGAGCCTGGATTGATTCCAGCTCCTTCCTCACCCATCCCCATCCTCACATCCCTGAGGAGCCACCCTGCCGTGATGGAACACCAGTGTTATTCCACAGGAACACCAGTGGAAACTGGGCTGGGGTTACCCCTCCTCCTCTGATTCCTGTTTAATTGGCTCTTCATTAGGTATGTTTTCTATAAACAGAGATTAAATTTAAAAAAAAAAAAAGTGACACTGGAAATACTCTGAGGAAAGTGTGTCTGTGGGAGCCAAACGAAACTCCACATAATCCCTCTTCTCTCTGTGAGAAGAGAATAATGTCCTCCAATTAATTATACCGAGGCATATAATTACACACTTACACAGTCAAAGACATTTTGTAGCAGGAACGAGATTGAATGTCAATTCCAGCTTCCAAAACCACATGGAGTTAAAACAAATTTTAGCTCCCATATTGAACTTTTCAAGCCACTTTTATTAATCTGTAGAGCGATTATTGTTGACTGGACAAGTTATTTGGGACGGAGTTTTTGCTGCAGTGCAGAGCTGGCAGTGTAGAATGCCAGACTCCACAGAGAACTGCAGTAAACCAATATATCTGTGCAAAAAGATCTGGATTTTCAGAGATTTTTATCAAAAATAGATGCTGAATAGTGGCTGGTTTGGCCAAGAACAATATGTGGTGCTCTCACCTAGGGGTTCCTTATTTCCCTGTGGATTTTTGGCCTCCCTGGGCCGTTTCCCTCCCAAATCCATCCCGTGGAGGTGGCAATGCCAAGTTTGATAGAACCCGTGGCTCTTGTGTGGAGGAGTTGAAAGCACAAGATAAATTACTGGAGTTTACTGAGCAACATTTTCACTCTGGGACTGAAAGGGGAGAGTGGCTCCTAAAAAAAGAGTGCTGAACACGTCATGATTATTAAAAACAATCAAGCCAATTAGAAAAAACCCAGCATTTTAAACATGAATATGCACTTCCTGCATATCTATTGAGGAATTCTTCCTTTCAGGCAGCATTTGCTGATGGATTCTGATGTCTCAATCAGGATTTCAGGACACGGATTTTTCCTTATAACATTTGATCCGGCGTGCAAGGAGATGTTTTATCACAGCCCTGTAACTATCAACTCCAACTGATTATTTGCTTCAAGTTAAGCATGAGCTTAACTCCTCCTGTTGGCTCTGACATGGACATTCCCACCAGTATAATATTCCCAGTCCCTCCTGTTATTACAGCATTCCCCATAACGGGAACCCCAATATTACCGAGGACATTTGGCAACCTTGGCCAATGTCAACAGAATGGGAGGTGCTATTTCATTAATTTCCCCTGACTTGGGACAAAAATAACTTCATCCATGTCTTGGTTTTGTGTTTCAACCTCCAGGAGAACAATTTTCTTAAAAAATAAAGAAATTGGTTACTTTATACCCCGGCTGGTTACATTAGACTGTAATTTCACAAGGCATCAGTGATTCCAGGGGCTGATTTTCTGACAGGCCAAAAAAAAATGACCACACATTTGCGAGCATCAGTAGTCACCTCTCCTCATGCATAAAGCACACGGACACATTTTTGGCTGTCGGGGTCTGAGCGGCAGAACAGGGGGAAGGAAGAGGCAGAGACGTGTTTTGGGTTCCTGACACGCGGGGTTGATGAACGGGGATCCCGGAGTGAGGACAGAAAAATGGGTCCCCGTGGGGCAGGGTGAGATCTCCTCTAAGAACAGAATGAGTGAGGAAATCAGGGCAGGCACAGCCTTCCTGCTGGGGGAGAGACCACAAAGGGTGGGAGGAAAACAGGTAAAGGGAGCAAATTCAGCAAATTCATTGCCCAGGTAGAGCTGGGTGTCAACGTATTTATGGTTTGGTCTCTTCTGCATCTCCTCAGGTCCTCCTTAAGCTGGATTTGGGGGTTTTGCCTTTTTTTTTTGGTGTGTGTTTGGTGAAGGGTTAAAATGAGCCCTTGCAAACCTTCTGCAGGACTCTGCTGTAAATTTGTAGCAACCCCAAATGTTTAAAATCTCCTCCTAGTAATAAAGGCCACGTGCAGGGACCTGAAACTTTTGCAACAAATGGTTTTCCATTTTTAGTTATTTTTTTTATATTTTATTGTTATGATTTTTTTAATGCTGTACAATCAGCAATAACACCACAATCACATGTTTGAAGCTGGTATTAATAATTTTACAGCCAGTAAACACCTGAAATCTCTCCTCTCCTCTCTTTATTGGCTCCCTGGATTTTTATGAGTGTATTGCTGCAAATAAGGCAGTGCAGGGAGTTGCCATGTTGGGAAAGACCAGGTGCCCATCTGTTTCAAAATCATTCCTGGAGTTAAGCTTGAAATGCATTAAAATCATCTGGGGTTGAATTTTGACCCAGTTTTGCTCCCTGAACTCCACTTTTCTACGATAGACAAAAAAAGTGTGGTGAGTTTTGGCTCTATAAAGGATCCAGGAGGAGAGCAGAGTGAAAGGGAGGAAATTCCTTAGCTCGACCCAGGGTGCTCTGAAAGGTCTGGCCATTGTATGGGGTCACCCTTTCCCCTTGGAGTGTCCCCCCTGTGGTCTCCCCGTGGGATGTGGGAGGGAGCTGGGGCTGCTCCATCCCTGCAGTGCCCAAGGCCAGGCTGGGCAGGGCTCCGAGGAACCTGGGATAGTGGAAGGTGTCCCTGCCCATGGCAAGGAGTGGAATGAGATGAGGTTTAAGGTCCCAACCCAAACCATTCCATGATTCCAAGATCTATTTCAGCCAACAGGGCAGAAAGGAAGGGATGGGTGGGGTTTTCTTGGCCTGAAGGATTTGTGTCCAAGTCTGTCCCTGTTCCACGAGGGTCAAAGCTCATCAAAACCCTTTGCTGAACATGGATTTCCCCAAAAACCAGGACTAGTGAGGAGTGAGGTCTGCTTTTGAAGGACAATTCAATGTCCTCTGTGCCCTTTCCACAGCTCATCCAGACCTAAACGTAGAATATGTATTAAAATGAAGGCTGTGGCAGAGGGGAGAATTAAACCCAGGTCTCCCAAATCCCAGGTTAACCTTAACCACTGGATTATTTTCCTCTCTTGTGTGAATGCTGCCTGTGCACATTGTGTACAGATAGGAGAGAGATTTACTGGAGAAATAACCTCAGCCACAATAATCCACGTGTGTACATGGATATAAATATATATATTCTCAATAGCGGCCTGCGAAAGCATCGCCTCATAAAAAACTCTCTGAACACTCAGTAAATTCTGGGCCAGATTTCAACTCATGTTCCTGAGATAAGGACCGGAGGGAGGAGGAAGAAACAGACAGCAGCAATCCTTTCATCCCCCTGGCCACAGCTGCTGGGGCCGTTCCTTTCAGCAGATGGGAATAAAAATAGATATATTTACAATTTACAATTGCAGTTGGATGGAGAAAGGAGCAGCAGAGAACACAGAGCAGTCGTTTGCTAAACCCATAATAGTCGGGATTATGCAGCGCTGCTGCTACAATAACATTCGTTTGCTGTCAGCGCTCCTGTGTAAAAACAAATTAGCTGGATGATTAATGAACATCCCGAGCAGCGTGTGGATTCTCCTCCGTGATGCTCAGGGTGTGAAAGCCTGAGCTGTCCCTGATCCTTGTGCTGTCCCCTCCTCACACCTGTCCTGAAAAGGTTCCGATCCTTTTTAGGGGGTTTGTTTGAATAACAATAGATAGGAGAAAGCGGAGTGCAGAAGTGTCTGCTGGAGGTTTGGTGGACCCTGAGGGTGGCTTTGTGGAGAGGGCTCCTGCTGCAGCCCCCAGCACAGCCTGGGACTGGGAGAGCTGGAGGTGAACGGGAGCGGATCCGCAGGGAAGGGGTCACAGCCAAAATTCAGGGAGTGTTTGGACGATGCCCTCAGGCACACGGTGGGATTTTGGGGTGCCCTGTGCAGGGCCAGGAGCTGGCCTGAATGATCCTTGTGTGTCCCTGTCACCAGGATATCCCATGATGTGATTGCCAGGGTCCCCTGGGCGCTGTGGGGACTCTGTGACAGGAGCAGAGCCAAGAGCAGGCACGGAGCAGGGCTCTGCTCCCTCCTCCCCTGACCATCCCCTGCTCCATTGTGTTTTCCTTTTGGAGCTTCTACCTTTTTTATTCCCTCCTAGCTTACATACCTGAGGGGAATCAGAGCGAAAACCCAGCGTAGAGAGCTGGGATCTGTCACCAGCAGGCACCTCCAGAGATCTCCTGCTGGTTTTTCCTGCTGTGCATGTGGGGGCTGCAGCCTCTGGGCATTTTAAAAGTGCTTTTTCACCCACCTATCTCCCTCCAAGGTGTTTCAGATGATTCTGCAGAGAGCTTCCATGGCAAATGGGGAGATGAATGTGTTTTTTCATTTTAATTAATTAATGCATGTTTAATCTAGGAGCTGGCCTTTAAAGATCCTTGTGTGTCCCTTCCAGCTCAGGATATTCTGTGATTCTTTGATTCTAGAAATGACCAAGGAAGAAGGAGGTGTGAATTGCTATCCCACAAAGGGTGGGCAGACAGTTCTGAGTGTGAGCCAGCCTTGCAGGGCGTGCTGGATCTCTCCAGGTTTGTTTGGAACTGCTTTGGCTGCCAACACAAAACCCCAAAATGATTTGGGTTGGGAGACACCTCAAGGATCATCTCATCCACCTCCCCAGCCATGGCAGGGACACTTCCCACTATTCCAGGCTGCTCCAAGCCCCATCCAGCCTGGCCTTGGACACTCCCAGGGATCCAGGGGCAGCCAGCAGTGATCCTGGTGCTGAGTGTGCTCCTTCCTGAGGGGTGCTGAGGCAGAGCTCCTTTCTGGCACTCACGGGGTTAAGGGTGCTTTTTCTATTCCACACACACTCGCACGAGCCTCCAGCAGTTATATAATATAAAAAGGCTCTTTTCTCATATCCCCACAGCGCGCAATAGGACTCCACATATAGCACACCAAAAACATAAAAAAATAAAAGGACCCCAAACACTGCCAAAATCTACATTTTCATTTGGCAAACCAGTTAAATCTATTCATAATCTGGTGCCTGAATCAGGTTTCAGACCAGACTAGACTGCCTTGGCTCCTGGTTTTTGTTGCTCGACCTGTCTCTGACTGAATTTAGCTATGATGTTACATCTTTAGCTGTAGAAAATTTCTAATAATGGTAGCCTGTTTTATTTTGCCACTGGAGGGTACAAGTTCCAGCATTTCCGTACCCAGGTCCAATTGGAGCCAGTTTCGGACTTTTTTTTGGACAGAAACCTCCCTTGTTGCTTTGCACTGTTTTCTTTTTGCCCTTTTTTTTATTTTTTCCCTTTTTTTTTTTCGTTTTTAATTTTAATAATGTTCACTCTCACAGCTTCCAGGAGGCAAAATGAAAACACAGCAAATGTGAAACGTGCAGTGTCAAAAATACAGTCCCAGTCACCTGCCCCACTCCTCTGGGGGGGCCCCTGGAGCTCCACCAGCCCGTGGTGGTGAGGATGGAGCTGCAGCTCCTGGAGGGTCCCTTGGAGCTTGTGCTCTCCTTGGGAGGCCACAGCTCAAGCTCTGATTTAGGGGATGAAGGTTAATTGGAAATAAATGAATCCCTGCTTTTGGGCACGGCTCATAGGGGCACTGGGTTGTGAACCCTAAAGGAGATGCACCAAAACCAAATCCCAAATTTCACTCCCTGTTCAATGTTCTTATTAACAAAGCCATGAAGGTGCTTTCCCTTCACTTCTGCTTGAACATCCCCAGCACCTCAGGCCTAAAAAAATATCTGTACACCCCTAAGTGCTCCCTAAACCCCTCAAATTCCCAAGCACAAGGACAGCAGGACCACTCTGGGCTGGGAATTAGGGACAAGACTTCATGTGCAGCTGAGGGTCTTGGTGGCATTTTGGTGTCTCCCAAACTGATTTTCCCTGGAAGGATCCAGTTCAGCTTTTCTGTCAAACCTGCTGCCTGCTGGAACAGGAAATCTTTAGGGTTTTATATAGTGCTAATAGGCCACCAGAAATTTTGTATAGAAATAACCCAACACAGAGAATTAGAGAACATGGACAGGACTCTTGTTTTAAATATATAGATATAAACAGAGTAATTCCTTCTCCCTCGATAAATTAACCTGGGGTCTGTTTGGGCTGGGCAACCACAGGGAAATTAGAAAGGAGTAAAATCGTGGAATTTGTTTGGAAAACAAATTTTCTTTAATTTTATTTTAAGCATCTTGAGGAGAAGCGAGGCAAGGAGAGTGATTTGGAAGGCAGTTGTGAAGTTTCAGTTGTTAAAAGGAACATAAAGTGAGGTTGAGGCTGGTTTTCTTTGGTTTTATGCCTTTCTCTGAATCCAGAAGTGGTGAAAGTTGGCTCAGCCTGGGGAGAAAAGGAGGTTTCATCTCCTCAGTGATCAGAAGGGAGGCTTGTTCATCCCCCACACACTCATCCATAAATATGCCTTGGAGAATCCATAACAACAGGGAATGCTGATGCTGAGCTGGAGGATTAGATGATTCCAGCACATCTGTGTAATTATGGGAAGGTTTAAAGGAATTAGCACTCCAAAACCTGAACCCAGCTGGGGGAAAGCCACCACCACAGTCCCGGGGGTGATGGACAAGGCTCGGGGAATGACCGACGCCACAGACGTGGATATTTGGGAACAAAAATGGATAAAACCATGGAACAAGGAGTCTGTCACCTGTCCTGGGCAGCAGCAGGAGGGGACAAAGCAAAGCAGGGCCATGGCTCCACCTGGGATCCATCTTCCTCCCTTGTGGAGCAGGGAATTGTGTGGGGGCTCCTCTGGGGGGGTTTGTGTGGCACCCCCAGATCCCAACTGCTCTCACAAAGGGGACATGGAGGGGACACAGCCTGGGGCTAATTTGGCCAATTTAGAGCAAAAGTAACCCAAAGAAGGAGCCAGGAGGTCGGGCCGGGCTGGGGAGCTCTGCCCTGCCAGCTTTGGGTGGGTTTGTGTTAAATTGGATGTCTGAGAAGTCTTTTTTCTGCCCAACCCTCATCATTACATGCTTGCATAGAAAATTAAGTTACCACACCTTTAATGAACTTAATTTCCTAATTCTGACAGAGTTACCACTGCCAGTGATTCACTCCCTGCTTTTTACACATTTGGGCTGTGTTTTGGTTGTTTTTTTTGTTTTTTTTTTAAACCAGGCAGATCTCCATGGCCAAACACTGGGCTCATTATTTTCTTTTCACTTAGCTGAAACAGAGTACCTAAGAAATTACAATCGATGTTATCTTAGAGCAGGGATTCCTCCAAAATTTCCACCCTGGGGGGAATGTAGGAAAAGCAAGACATTTCCTGACTCATCCCTTCTGATCCTTCAGCCTTCATCCTCTGGTCCCAGACCTGACCAGGGAGAGATGCCATGGATCAAACAAACACTTTGCAGAGTGGTGCAAAACCCCTGTCTTGAAGCTCTGGAATGGTCAAGGTTTGGAGCTGAGCTCTGCCAGGACAGCCTGGGGGAGCTCAGACCTTCCTGCTTTAATCCTGATGAATCCATGGAAACTTTTCCAGATGCTACACGGGTTATTCTTCAAACATGTAAATTTTATTTAATTAAGTGAAACCGCTCTCAAAAGACTAATTCTGCTCTCCAGTGCTGCTGAGAAGGGGATATTAAAGGAGCTGCTCTGTTAAATTCTAGAAACTCAGGGTAATTTCAGTGTGTCCCAGTATCTGCAGAGCCTTTCTGGCAGGTAATTGAGGGTTTTCTAATCAGAGCATTTAAACAGGACCGTGCTGTAGGAACACGATGCTGAAGCAGAAAGCTCAGGCAGGGAATATTCCCAAACTGAACATTATTGTTGCTATTGATATAAAAAGGGTGGGAAGGGGGATTGTAAAAGTGTGAGGAATTAACACATGGGCTCCTTGAGCCCAGACTGATTCTCTGCTGCTCTGACTACACGAAGGAGTTTATAAATCCTTTATAGGCTTCTGCTTCAGGGACCTATTCTCAAATTTGTCATGGGATTTGGAGGTGTGAATTAGCCACTGGTCTCCACTGGATCCACTCATATTGATTTGGTTGGAATTTAAGGTTCAGCCCCTGCTCCAGCACTGCTCCAGCAGCTCTCAGTTTTTCATGTCCAGAATCCTCATTTCAATTCCCAGCCAAAATGCATCCACTGGCTCTTTGCACCCAGGAGTTCCTGTGCTAAAATCATCTTTCATTTCCAAGATCTCACGTCCCACTCTGCAATTTAGTCCCAATGTACTTCCAGCAAGGAATTGTGAATAAGGACTGAGGGAATTGTTCTCTCAGACTCCTAAATACGGAGGGGACAATTTGTTCTTACAGTCAAAAAGAAACACAATCATGGAATCCCAGACTGGTTTGGATTGGAAGGAAACACAAAGCTCATCTTGTTTCCTTTTCCTCTATCCCAGGGTGCTCCAAGCCCTGTCCAGCCTGGCCTCGGACACGTCCAGAGATCCAGGGGCAGCCACAGCTGCTCGGTGCCAGGGCCTCCCCACCCTCCCAAGGAACAATTCCTTCCCAAAATCTCATCCATCCCTGCCCTTGGGCAGTTTGAATTTATTCTGTATCAGCAACCAATGGGTTCAAAGCACAACAACTCTGTCTGGAGAGCCAGGCTTTGACTTTCTTGCCATTTCTCTCCTAAACTTGCCCAGAGAGGTGGTTAAATAATTGATATTTGCTTTCTGGAGGGAAAGTTTACTCTCCTTTGACCCTGCTTCAGAGTTCTTTAAGATAAGGCCAAATATTGACAAAGCTGGAGCTGAGATTTCAGTAAACAGAAAATCATTGGTGTCGCTTAGGAGTGAAAAAAACCCCAACCAGCCTGGCTGTAAACTGTCTTTTAGGGTAAGGAACTGGGGATGTGCTCACTGAGAAATCCTGCTGATGAAGAAATCCCTGGTATTAAAGGGCAGCAGAGAGCTCCCACCTAAATGAAATACAAGATTAATTCTGTGATCCTAATTTCCCTGACTCCAGGCTCACACAGGCAGAGGGGGATAAACCCAGGGATATTTAACTGATTGTGGCTTTCTCAGAGAGGGAGGGAAAAAGAGGTTCCTCCCACAATTTGATGGGGATGGCAGAGCCAGAGGTGGCTGCCACATTGTGCCCTACTTTGGGAAAGCTTTAAAAACCTTGCAGTCTAATTATGGTACTGGAAATAGATCTTAAATGATTTAGAAATACAAACCACTATTGACTGGAATAGAAAGTTTAAGGAAACCTGGGTAAAGTTAATGGTTTTGTTAATGCCTCGTGCTGTTGTTGTGGAAGCTTTTATTGCTCTTATGACAAATTTGTCCTTTTTATCTCATTCCTTTTGCTGTGCCTTGTGCCCTGTGTGGGGGTATCGATCCTTCCTGCTTTCAACAGCTTGGCCTTTAAGACAGCAGTTGCCTTCCTTCACCTAGGGGAGCAATCCCAGGATCTTGAAATCCTTGGAAATGGCCAAACACTTCCCTTGTTTTTGATGCTTTTATCCAGCTACAGACCTGCAGAAGCCATTGCCGAAAAAGCAGCCCAATATCGATTGGGAACAACAACTTCCAGCGGTTCAAGGAGTTGTTTATTCCCAAATAACCCCCTCCTCCCTCCCACTGCCCCCAGGGCTGTGATGTTCCAGCAGTGTTGACATCTCGGGCTGGCACCACATGAAACCAGCTTTGCTTCCCAGCAGGGTCAGGGAGCTCGGGAATGACGGATCACGGATCACCGCTGCCCTTCCAAGAGGACCTGTGAGTGCCCTGGGAAGGCTCCTCCTGAGATTTCTGGAGCTGGGTATTTGCTTTCCTTGGATCACACCCTCCTGGGAGAAGTGATGCTGGATGCTTTTCCTATGTCGATGATGCGGGCTCGCTCCTTAAGTAAACCACGACTAATTCCTGCCCCTGGCGCTGCCATCTCGCTGTCCTGCCCTTGAAAAGCAGTGATTTGTACGTCTGCTCTGCTGGCTCGCCTTGAAACCCGCGGGGTGGAAACCAACAGCAGTCCCTTGCCGTTATTAACTACAAACTCACCGCAAAAATACCAAAAAAAATTTTAAAAAAATTCACTTTAAAATTTTCCCTTTATTTCCACCAGTCTGAAGCTACCTGAGCACCTTGTGGTGGGCTTAGATTGTCCAGAAAGTTCCTAATGCCCACAGAAAATGAATATTTTGATGGTGATTGTGTTTATTTGTGTTTATTGCTGTGTTAATTTATCTGCTCCGACTGTCCAGGAGGGCAACACCATCACCAGGCCTGATAAATGTGCTGGAGGATGTAAACCTGGATGAAGATTTTGGCTCGAGGAGAGTTGGTTTTTCCACAGTGAAATGATGGATTTATCATGCTAGATATGAACAAAGTTGTTACAAAGTAAAATAAATTAAAATGGAGGCAAAACAAACTTTCCATTTTATTTAGGATCAAATCCAGACTTATTTCATCTGAATGCATTGATCAGATATTTAAATTTGAAATCAAGGGTTGTAATCCTGTCCAGCTGGAATCAAAAGAAATGGACTATTCTACCAAGTAATAATTTATTCCATCCTAAACAAAACCAGAGGGGTGAATCACCCCCTAAGACACCCAGATTTCTCCATTTACTGGGCAGAAAGCTCTAAAATTAAGTGAGATTAATTTGAATATATAAGAAGTCCTCCAGCAAAGCAACACTGCTGATGACAAATAAAGTTTTAAATTAAAAAGGACTTTATTGCTCTTTATCTTATCTGTCCACGCCATGCTCACGTTCTGTTGATCCCAGGCATCAGAGTTTTTCCAGGGAAGATAAATATTCCCTTCCCCTCCTCAAAACATAACTTGGCTCTGAGTTTTGCTTTATTCTGCTCCTTCTGAAGCAGTGAAATTGGAGATTTGATGGCCACTCCATGAGATGGGGACTCGTCTGAGGTTGAGCAGCACTTCCAGCCCTTCCCAGTTCATCCCAGTGAATCATTATTTGTTGTTATCCATAATGCAGTGTTTGCTTGTTGGCATAGAGATTATCCATGCAAATCCCAGTTCTCCCACCCACTCTGCAAGCAGGAAAGTGTTTAATGCAAGTGTTGGAAGGGACAGATTGATGACACATTGCTCTCATCTTCATCTAGAATCCAAAAAATAAAAGAGAAAAATTCCCAACAGGCCAAAGCAATAAAATAAAAGCAGGAAGAAAGAAGAGCAAATGCAACGAGGGATGAGATTCTGCTCCTGTGACTAAAAATCAAAAATCATTAAAATTTGGGATAAAATTGTGAAGTTGTAGGAACATCAGATTTGTTGCTGACTGTCCCTGCATGGGGAGAGATCACCACAGGAGGCTCAAATCACTGATGATTTTTAAAATTCCATTTCTTGGGGCAATTTGGGCAACTCTGGGGGGGTTCTAGAGACAGAAAACCCCCTGAAACATCAGATACCTCCCTGAGGTATCTGAAAAACCCAAATCCCCTCAGCCACTTGAGGAATTTCTGCTCTTTGTAGACTTCTTTGTAGCCCTTCAACTTCCCCCAGGACAGTGAGCCCTTACTCGGGTGTTTTAATCGGTGTTTTAACATTTGTGGTTGTTTTTCTGGAATTCCTTGGAATTTACTGGACTGTGCATCCCGTGCCCCTCTCAGACCACAGGGAATTACAAACCTGCTGCCTCAGCTGATACCTCCCAACCCAACAACCCCAAATTCCTCAAAATCAGAGGACAACTCGGAGTTTTTAAACACATAAAACTTTCTGTCAGGTACACATTCCCCCTTCCCCAAAAAAATGTTCTGGTGAGGGATGCAAATGCATGCAAATGAACCCAAATAATCCATCTCCAGGTCCATTTGGATGAGGCAGGAGAATCTCTCCACCCACGGGGTGTTTGAGTTGAAAGCAATCCCACAGAACGGGAGGCAAAGAGGAAGGTGGGCGACTCGCTTGGACTCCTCGATATTTCTTTTACACGGCGTGAATTTAGCTGAGCACACATTTTGAAGGGCTGCTCTGAGGCTGAGGGCTCTGCCAAACCCCCAAAATAACTCACAAACGTCATGGTCTGAGGGATGGCTGAGCTGCCTCTGCTGAATGCTAAATTGGAAAGGGGGATTTGGGCCTGCTGAAAGCAACACTTTTAATGTGGACACACGAGCAGAGCAAGAAACTCCCAAATTATTTCAACAGCAGCTGGTGTTTATGGAAACCCAGTGATGGGCACAAAACAATGAGGACATTCTTGTGGCTGCGAGCTTTCGTTTTCTGTTGTTCCTACTTGTTGATCTGGGTGAAAAGAAGTGGGAATAACCTTTCTTTTTAAAAGAACAGATGTGTTTTAGAAACAGTGGTTTCTTGCTCGCAGCCATAGGGGAACGAGCAGCTGCCAGCTCCTAAGGGTTGCCAGTTTGTGTGTGAACTGTGTTTTGTGTCTTGTTTTATGAGCTGAAGGACAGAAATGGATGATTTTATCTTCTTTCTTCTCTCGAGGTGTTTGGGTAGCTGTATTTTAGTCTTTCCTCCTGAACAAGGCCTAAAGATACCTGCAAGCCTTAAAGATACCTGCAAGTCTTTCCTTACTAAACAAGTCCTAAAGATGCTGTGTTTTCTGTCTTGTTTCATGACCCAAAGGACAAAAATGGACAATTTTATCTCCTTTCTTCTCTCGAGGTGTTTGGGCAGCTCTTTTTTAGTCTTTCCTCCTGAACAAGACCTAAAGATACCTGCAAGTCCTTTCTTACTAAACAATTCCTAAAGATGCTGTGTTTTCTGTCTGGATTTCTGAGTTAAAGGACAAAAATGGATGATTTTCCCTCTTTTCTTCTCTCGAGGTGTTTGAGTAGCTGCTTGTTTTAGTTTTTTTTCACCAAACAAGCCCTGAAGACACCTGCAAGTCCCGTGGTGGAGCAGGAAGGGGGAATAACTCCCGATATTCCACACGGGAGTGCAGCTCATCATTCTGGGCTACACCCAAGGCGGATTTTCACAAAAGCCACAGCCAGGCTCGCCGTGGAGCCCCTGCAGAGCACAAGTGCCCTTTGCAGGCTGATCAAAGCCCCCATCCATCACCCGAGCCCCGGCAGCCGCCCAAGGCCCGGCGTGGCCCTGATGGAGTCACGGCTTCAAACCCAGCCAGAACCTGGCAGAGGAACAAACAGAACGAGATCAGATCCCACCCCGAGCCCAGGGGAGGCTCTGCCCGTGGCTGGGGTGAGCTTGGATGGAGTGTGAGGTCGCTGCCAGCTTGGCTTTGAGCACCAGGATGTCTCAGTGGGATTTGTCTGGAGAAAAAAAGCCCGGTGGTGACAATCTGAGAGGGATGTCAGGGCTCCTGTGAGCATCTGCAGGAGAGGAAATGGGAAGTGGAAATGGAAATTCCCAGTGTGAGCAGGGCAGGGTTCAGATCTGGGTGATAACACCCAGCATCTTTTCCCAAAGGAAGATTTTGACTGTCCTGGATCAAAAAGCTGCAGGGCAAGAAGGTTTGTGTGTTGTGTTTGTGTTTGGAGGTCAGACTGGGCTGCTGATTTCTCCTCTGCTGGTATCTGAGTAACACTGGGACTGTTTGTAAATATTTTTGAGAGGTTCCTCACAATAAAAATGAACTGCTGCTGTTTGGTTACAAATCTAAGAGGATCCCATGTGGAAAGCAAAGTGAGTAAATGAGGATTTTTCTTGTAGTTACTGATAATTATTGCTCACATTTGAAAGCAAAAACATGCACAAAGTCTTAAATGAATGTGGCTTTCTGTGGTGCCTGGGTATTTGCAAACGAGTACTGAAGGAAGCACAAGAGATAAATTTGGAAATCTCCTTCTCCAATTACGATTTTGATGAGAAATTAAAAGCCAGAACCACTTCAGGTGAATTCTGCTGATCCTTCAGCACAGCATATCCCAGTAACTGCAATCCCTGCCCTCTGGAACTTCCAGAGGCTGAGGAACAAGATTTCAAGGACTACACAGAGCGTGGAATATGTTGGTCTTGGTTGTTTCCTCCAAGAAACTGCCTCTCCTTTTATTCCCCATGGAAACAATCAACCACCACACAAGCATGACCTGAAGTTCAACAGCTCTGTCCCCTGCAGCTCCAAATCATGTCTGTTACTGTGATGAGTGTAAAAAACACCCAAAATCCCCTTTTTTGTGAACATCAGTTGGAGCACCAGCTCCAGGCAGGGCACACCAGAAGAGCAAAACTCCAGCACACAAATTCACTGTTCTCTGTAGGTCAGTGGCTGTGGCAGAGCTGGGTTTATTTTCCTGCACTTTGGCTATCTAAAAATTAAATATCAAGTCCAAAGCAGCCACTTAAACTCTGTAATTAATGGAGGAGACATATCCAGCGAGCAATCCAGCCCCTCATGGGTAGCTGGGGGTGATTCAGCCTCCCTGGAGTACCAGGGGGCTCTGCAGAGCTGGGCTGGGGTGGCTCAGAGCCATCCCACAGCACCCCGTGCCCACTGCTGTGTAACATCCTGCAGTGCAGGTGGGAAACCACCCTGGGCTGGTGCTTCTTCATCTTCCCTCTGCAATGTTTGGTCCAAACCCCACTGAGATGAGAAATCCTCGTGAGCCCAGTTTGGCAGAGCTCACCCTCCTTGTCCTCTCCTGGCCCCGGGGCCAGCAGGGCTTTGGACCCAGCTGGTGAAATAAAGTCTGGGCTTTTGTTCACTTGGGGAAATGGCAGCACATCAGCTGAAGTGCCACAAAGAAAAAAAAATATATATTAAAAAAATAAATGAAAGAAGAAAGGATAAGATGCCACTTGGGGAAGAAAGTTTGGCAGGGTTGGATGTCAAACACAATAGGAAAAAGCACTTAATGTGAGGATCTATAGAAATTAATAATTAATCTCTTAACACCAGGCAGCTGCATGTACAGGTCTCCAGTGGCTGCCAAGAAGTGGCATAATCCGGGCAGATTTGTCCTGCAATTGCAGCAGAAGGGCGGGGCAGGGTCCTTATCACTGCCTAAAGTGGCTGAGAAAACAAAATCTCTGCCATTCCTGGTGTCACGAGCATGGCAAAGACACGCTGGACATTTCCTGGGGGAAAACAGCACCGGGATCTCTGCCCCAGGAAGGGACGGCAGCACTGAGAGGCAGAAATGTCCACGGTTCATTTTACAAACAGCTCTTTGCTCCCGGCAGCAGGAACACCCAAATTCCCTGCAGGACACAGGTACCCCAGGCAGGAGCGATGGAGCAGACACCTCCCAGCAGCCAGATGTGGGATAACCTCAGTGGGAGCGAGATTTCTGTCTCGGTTCAGCGCCCTGGAGCTCGGACTGAGCCCTCAGAGGGTGAACACAGAGCTAAATTGGCCTGGGAGCCTCCCAAGCCCGGCCGGAGTCCCTGGGAGCCGCATCCCTACGGAGCGCAGCTGATGCTCCGCAAGGGTGAGCTCAGCTCTCAGCCTCCCCCACCCACTGATACCGTGACAATTCACAGCTATTCCCGTGGAAAACATCCAGAAAAAAAAAAAAAAATAAAAAATTAAAAAACCCTCCCTCGAAAACAAACAAAACCAGCTCCAACCGCAGCGGGCTGGAAGGCAGCGATGGATTAGAGCAGCGCTTTTCCCTTTTCCCCGACACTTCTCCCACTCGCAGATGCTGAATGGGATCCCAGTCTCCTGCTCGGCTCTGCTCTCTGTCAAACCCTCGCAAAAAGGGGGCTACTGCAGCTCTTACATTTCGCAGGCTCCGCTGCCCTGCCAGCTCACACCTTCTAAATCCCGGCTCCGTTTCCAGCAGGGTGCGGCTCGCAGGGATTTTTCCTAAGGAAGCCGCTTGCTGCCACCGCTCGATGGCAGCGAGCTCTGCAGGGCTCGGCTCTGCTCCCCGATCCTTCAGCCAAGTGGAAAATCTTTAATTGTGTGCGGGCCTGAGGTGCTCCGAGAGAAAAAAAAAAAAAAGGGGGTTCTGCTCGCTGCTGAAATGCACCCGGAATATAAATTTGGATTTGTGTCCACCCTGGAAAAGAAGGAAGAGTAAAATACCTGCCAGGCTTTAAATGCAGTCCATAAATACCCCATGTACATGCATGTGATGATCAGCCTCTCTTTTATTTTAATTTACATTATTCCAGCTTTTTTTCCCCCCCTCTTTTTTTCATTCCGATTATTGCCCAAAGTTATGCACAAGGATGAAAACACCTCGAATTGCTACAAGAAAATTTGGGAACAGGATGCCACAGAGGCTGTGGCACAGGGTGAGAAGCACTGAAAGCAGCGGGCAACTGCTGGGTTGTTTTATTTTAATTTTTCTTTTGCATTTTAGACGATGGAAACATCCCATGAGCTGTGGAATCACCACCACCATCATCATCATCATCATGTGTCAAATGCCAGCATGTTATCTCAGGATATGACGGAGTGGAATTGAGCAGCTGTGGCTGCCCCATCCCTGGAGGTGCCCAAGGCCAGGTTGGAGTGCCCTGGTCTGTGGGAATTGTCGTGCCCATGGCACGAGGTGAGCTCTGAGGTCCTCCCAACCCAACCATTCCATGCTCTGGGCCTGCTGAGGCTCAGCCTTCCCCCAGACACTCAGCCCTGGAGATGCTCTGTGTCCAAAACCCATTCTGGAGCCACCATTCAGCTGTTGGTGCCCCTCAGGTACCAACTGTGCATCTCCAGCTGCTTTTGGGACATTTCCTCACATCAGCCTTTGCACAGGCAGCCAGAGGAGTTTTGGGAATCCTCTCCCACCATCCTGGAGCTGCCTCTGCTGGCTCTGCAGGACCCACCTCTGCTCTGAAGGACATTTCTGTTCCCAAAGCCCTCCACGAGGCTTTGAATCCTAGACAGCCCTGCTAAGACGATGATCTAAACTGACCTAAATTCCAGGTCAAGCAAAATTTAGGTTAATTTCACTGATGTCATTTTAAAATTTTAATTGGCATAAACCCTCTGGGGCAGGGATTTTTCCAGGGAGTGCGTGTGCGAGTTAAATCCGCTGATGGAGGCTCACGCCGCCGCTGAAATCCCCATTCCCAAACTTTTTCAGATTTACCCGTTTTGCCTTCATATCAGGGTGTTTCCTTCCTAGAAATTCAGGGGGAAAAAAAAGTGAGGCACCCAGGCTCCAAAGAGGGGTGATGCTAAAAGAGTCCTGCCAGGAGCAGCCATTCCTGCAGATTGAAAGATCAGGAAAACATAAATGCAAACAGAGAGCCCATTAAACACTGGTGGAAAAATGGAAGCCCTGGAATGTCTCCAATATAACTAAAAAGCAGTCCAGGACTGGAGTGATTCTGTGTTTGTTTTCTGTCCATTTTTCATGGTTTGCTCATTGTCACTTCGAACTCTTCCAATATCATTAATACAGCTGACCAGTGTTATTTCTAAGAAAAATATTTTCATTTTTAAAAAAAGGACGTTTTCCTGAGAATAATTTTTCTGACTGTGGTGATATATTGTTGAATTGGTCCTTTTTCTATAAAAAATTGACTTTTTTTTCTTAAAAAACCATGTTTATTGAAAAATTTACTGGAAATATTACCAAATCTCCATCAATTAATTACATATATAATATTTTTATTTCACAGAAATAAAGGAGTGCAAAGCAGGGCCTTCTGTGACAGGATAAATCCAACCAGTGCAGCTTGTGGGAGCACAATAGTTCATGTTTTAAGGGTTTGGGTGGTTCCAACAATCATCCCAAAAATCCACACTATTTCCAAACTCAAGTTTGTGCTGACCAGGAGCAGCTGCTCAGCAGAGCTTCGCTCCAAAAGGGCATCTCTGAGCTCCTGTCCTTGGAGTTGTTGGGTGGATGGACTCTTCCTTCCCATCTCTCTATCCACGTTCCTCATTTTCCCATCTCCATCCAAAACTGGCACTGAACAGGCCCAAATAGCCCTGTTTTAACCCTTTATGTGCTGTGTTTTTATCTTAGGGGTGCTCCACTCCACCTCTGGACTAATTAAACTCCTAAAACTCCCTTCAGATTTATCTCATGGGAAGATTGAGAGGATAACGGGAGACTGGGACATGTTGGGATGGGCACACTGAGCTTCCAAGACCCCCCAAAATCTGGCCAAGGAGATGGGGAAGGACCCAGTGCCCCCCGGGAGGTGCCGGGGCAGAGCGAGGTGGGACAACACCATGCTGGGATTAAAGAGAATTGAGGAACAGCCAGAAAATACCAAACAGGGGATGAATTGTGAGGGGTTTAGGGGGGAAAAGAGGTTCCTCAGTATTGAAGAAGTATGTTAATCACAGCAACAGCTTAATTTTGTGTGTAATTACAACTCCGCTCTTCCCTCGCTCCCCCACCCTGGCAGAGGTTAATTTTGTGTGCGCACATTCAATCTTGCCTTGCCAGGGACACGGGGCACTTATTGACACAGATGCAGAGCACTTGAAGCTGGGAGGGGAGGGGGCAGGGCCCGGGGAAGCTCTGGAGCCAGGACCCAGGGCCCAGCCCCACGGCGATGGTAATTTGTGGTTTTTCCTCCAACGTTTAGTAGCCACAAAGAAGCCTTAGAATTTTCTGGTCAGAACCAGGACTCCCCTGTTCCTCTGCAGACGAAACACTGAGCCCTTACACTCCAACCCAATAAATATTTCATCTGGTTTGGAGGGAGAAGGGGTGGAGCCGGGCAGAAATTGTGTTTCACCAATGCAAATGACAGCTCAGACCCTCCAAGAGCCAAATCCTGCCTTGCCTCCCACCCCTGAGGGCGGGCAGGGGCACAGGGGGGCTGGGGGACAGGGACAGGTGAGGTCCAGGTGATTTGGGTGCTGTTGGACACCGTGGACACGTCCACAAGGCTCCCCTGGAAAAGTACAATGAAGCAGAGAACCCACAGAACGTGAGAAGTGTTACACAGAGGAGAAACTCGGAACCCAAGCAGGTTTGGAAACCTCCCAAATGCATTAAGAGACAGAAAGATAAGTTTAAAACACGCTTTGCTCTGCCCTCCTAATCAATAAGCAATGGACAGATTTCTGATAATGCATTTATTTCGCCTTCTCTCATTTTAATCTTTGTTAGTCAGGTGTTGGTGCCAAGTTGGAGCATTGCCCTTCAATCTGAGCCTCCCTCCTCGCCTTCCTGAAGGCGCTGCTCTGATTCCAGCAGGGCTTGTGACAGTGACTCATTGCCCAAAGAGATGGGGGACAATCTTTGGAAGAGCCTGGACACCATCATTCCTTTGGGAAGTCCTTGGGATGCAGAGCACAGCCTCAGGATTCCATCCAGGGGGAGACATTTTAATTTTCTGTATTAACGCAGCAACTTGAAAAAAAATTCCTGAGAAGTAAATCATCCACCCAGGCTTTCTGGTCAAATCAGCTGTGATAAAGAAAGATTGAAATCAAGACACAGAGTTGAGTAAAATCTCCGTGAGTGATTCCATGAGCTGGAAGGGAGAAGAAAATCCAGACCTGCTGAATCCAAAGCTGAAGGGAGAAGGACATGGGAATTTGTGGGAGGATTGTGTTCCCATAGCCCATAAGCACTCCAAGGAATAAATCAGGGGCAGAATTTATTCAGGGCAGGGCTGTGATCTCCTGTAAGTGCTTTTAAGGCTGAAGGGAAATGCCCACATCGCTCTCCTGTCACTGCCCTCTGAGGGATTTATATCCAGCTTTTAAGAGTTGTTCCTGAGAGAAAGATTTAATTCCTGTCCCACCCATCCCAGCCCCCTATGACTGATAAAATTCAGGGTATGCTGGAAGTTTGGAGTCTACAGGAGGCAATTCCATAATTCTGGAGAGCTCCAGCTGCTTCCCACGAGCCCATCCTGCTCCATAAACAACTTCTACAACAGGAAAATCACCAACCCCACAAAATCCAGTCAAAGACAAATATTCAGGAATAGAAACCAGAGCACTGTGATCAGAGGAGCCTCAGTAAATGACACTGCTAATATCCCCCAAGGATTTAATGTTCTATCCTTTACTTAAACTCCAACCAGAATTTAAATTCTCAGAATCATCTAGATTACAAAAGACCTCAAGATCATTGAGCCCAACTCTGATTGATAACATAAAGATTAAAAAAGTTGGCATCTGGTTTGATTTGATGTTGATGCCATTCCTGATTTGCCAGCTTTTCAATTATTCCTAACAGGAGCCAAAATGTATTAAATTTCTACAAACTGCAAACAGAAAGTGGAAATGGTTATAAAGAGACCACCAAGTTTCATTATCTGAACTTGTAAAAGTGTATGAAGAGAAGAGAAAATATTCAGAAACCTGAATAAAACTCAGTGGTTCAGCTCGGTGATTTTTAACTGCCTTTGGAAAAAACTTCCAGATTGACAAGGTGACAAGAAAAAACAAATCCTGCCCATGTTCCCTCAGTTTGAGGGAGTTAAGAGATATCTAATGGAGCAGGGAAAGTGATTATTATATTTTTCATACTGGATTTTAATACCGATGGGGCGTCTCAAGTGAAATTAAAAGCAAGGCTGACATTGGAAATAGACATCACCGCGAAAATTCATGAAAAGCTGCAAATATCAGCCTGTTTAAAATGATAATAAATCAGCTGAGATCCTGAAGCATATTTATTATGCTTGGAATTAGCAATAATAAAGCCAAAGCTGGTGCCGCAGCCACGGTGGAATTGAATGGAAATAAAATGAACTCCGCCGTTCGGTTTTGCGCTTCGTGCGTTGTCAGATTTTTGGACCCAGGGCACCTCTGAGATTCCCTCGGCTCCAGGAGCTGTGGTGGTGGCAGTGGGGGGTGTCCAGGTGTGGTTTTGGGTGGATGGAGGCGATCCTGGCGGGCTCCCGGCGCTCCGTCCGCGTGCTCCCGACGGAGCGCGACGTGTTCGGCGTGCCGCGGAGCCGAGCTCGCCCCGACGCCTCCTCAGCTCTTCTTCAAAGCCAGAGTGGTTTCAGGATCCGTGAATAACTCTCCAGTGAAACGGTTCCAAAAATACACCCGCATTTCCATATGCTGATTTCATTTTTTATTTATTTTTTGCCTAAGTTTATCGACCTCTTTCTTTTCATTCATAACTTCGATATTTTGTGGTATTTTTTTTTTTAAATGAACCTTCTTCCATGTCCTTTTACCTCCTGAAATCCCAGAGTCTGGTTTGTACCTATTCACCTTCTAATTAAAAGAATAAAAAAGGAAAGATTTCAATGCAATTTCCTGAAGGGAACCTCTCATTGGGTCAGCCTCAAACAGGGCCACCACTGCCACCTCCAAGACATGAAAAAACTCCCCAAAAATGTGTTTTTGAGGAGACACATCCGATTCATTTGAAGTCCCATTAGCTGAGAAGAACTTGGATGTAATTTAAAGGTGAATTTTCATGTTTACCACTTGGCTGGGGCAGTCTCCGTGACGCCCTCACCAGATGATTCTGACATCATCTGAGGCAGAAAATGGATGAGTAGGAGCCTCTTTGGACGAAGAAACATCCTGTTTTTTTCAAGCATCTCAAAGAGTTTCAGCCTCTGTGGTCAGTGGAACGTAAGCAAATAAATAAAATGAAAACAAATCAAATGATTTCCTATAGGAATTTTTTCCACCCTAAAGGCAGTGGGGCATTAGCAAACATTCAGTAAACAGGAGCTGGAAGAAACATCCTCAGAATCTGAATGGATTTTTATTTATCTTCTCCACTGGATGCTTGGGGAAATGCTGATAGAGAAATGTAGGTAACAATTTTAATGGGCATTTGTTTTTTCTCCCCTATATTTATTCCAAGTTTTATTCTGAGTTGGTTTTTCTTAATACACAACACCCCTGCTTGACTCCCTCGCTGGGGCTCACATTCAAACCAGGCTGGACAAGGTTTCAGGTGAATTTTGTCTCACTTGAGGTGGAAAACATGCCCCAAAATCTGGTTTTGATGTTACTGAGCCACTTCACTGCAGGATTCACCTTCCTGTGAAGCAAGAGTTGGAATTCGGTGCTGAAACCTTCCCAGATTCCCTTCTCCAACATCTGCCCAGCTCTGGCTTGCTGGACTTGCCCTTGGGCTGGGGTGATTTGTGGTCCCCAGCCATCCCAGCTCCCTCTCCGTGCCATTCCCCACTGCTGGGAGGTTCTTGTGCCCCCAGCCCCATCCGTGGCAGCACCTGGGTGGGATGGGAATGGCTTTTTCCAAACAGTTCTTCCTCCTCAGATACGCTCTGCACGTCCGTGTCTGGCCAGGAGCTCAGCCATTTATTTTTCCTCTCCATAGGCATGTTTGGAGCTGTGGGTGGCCTCTCCTGTTTAAAATAAAGAAGCCAGGGGGAAGCTTTGTTCTCCTCAGGCTGAAAATCAGAGCATCTGTCCTGTGCTGGGTGGGAGAAGGAAGCAGCAGAGCAAAATCTGCTGGAAATTTCCCCACCTGAATTTTTGTTTTGCTTGGGTTGAAAGAAACAGGAACACAAGGCAAAAAGAAGACAAGAACTTTGCAGAAGGGTGGGCTCAGCAGCTCCAGGTGATGAAAATGCTGTGGATCTGGAATTTGGACAGTCACACTACTGGAATTCTTGTTTCTACAGATGATCAGAAATTGGAAGTATTTGAGATCATCTCACAGCTCCTGAGTGGCCTCAGGCCAGCTTTTATTTGGTTTATATTCCTGGAGCAATCAGCCCAGTTCAAAGACATCTGCAGGGTCATTCAAGGCAGAATGGGTTTCATTCTATAGTAATTTGAATATAAAAGAAGCCTCTTTAGTACTTCACTCTCAGGTTAACTCCACTTTTACTGCTTGAGGCATGAAATAATGAAAACCCTTTAATCACGGCTTCTAGCCCCATTTAAAGCAAAACAAGCAGAGCTAGAAGAGTAATTTTTAATTTTAAAATAATATGTTTTTTAAAATATCCTGACATTCTGCAAAACCATCCTGACAAACTGGGAGACACCAAATTCTCTGAAAAATGACTCTGAGCAGCCCAGCCCAGTCCATGAGCACACGAGGCCATGAAGGACTAACTCACCTCATTGATCCTCCCAGCACAGGACAGGCTGGGTTCCTGCCTCCCCTTGCACCTTTCTCATCATAAATATTCCCCCTGTGCAGTGGAAATTTGTGCAGGGCAGGGACATTTATGACTTGTCAAGGGATGCTGGACAACACCACCAACACCCCCTGGGCAGGGAAGGCACCACAGCCTCTTCCCTCAGCGCTTTCCCTGCCACAAGGAACGACTCCTGGGTGTCTCTGGACCCTCCTGACGAGGTGAGGAACAGCCTGGAGTGGCCCTGGCCTGTGATTTACACAGTGCTCGTTCTATCACTGCTTAACTCATCCCTGTGCATCCACTGCAAAGCCCATTTTCCTGCCTGGAATTTCATCCCTGGCTAAGGAATGGCAGGAGATGCTTCATAATTGCCTGTCTTGAAGCGGGAGAAAAGCCTATTTTTAAACTGGTGTTTTGCAGGTCATTAATCCCAGCCCTGGATGGGAGCCTTTAGCTTTTGACCTCCCCAGTGACCGAGTTATTTACTGCAGACGACAAATGGTTATTTTTCAGAGTTGTTTTCCAAAGGCTTTTCCCATTTTGGAGACTTTGTGGAGCATTGTAGGAGCCCTCATGGTTCCCCTGTCTCGTATCCTTAATCCACCCTGAAAGATATACAGGGCACTTTAGGAATGACTCATGCCAGTGTAAGAGGATGGTTATGCAATATCCACATTATTCCTATTATTTCTTGGATGCTTCAGTCGCATAACTCTGCATGGTCTTAATATTGAGGGGGAATTTGAGCTGCATAACATCCACAGAAAATCTCCAAGAGTTTACTGATGCAGTTCCCAAATCCAGTCCGTGTCCGTGATCAGCACTGAAAATGGGCAGAACTGGGATTTTAGGGTTGAAAATCGGATATTTATTGTTATTTATTGCACGTGTAAGTGTATCCTGCAACGAATGAACGTGGCTTCATTAAATCATGATTTTAAAGTGACTCTCGGCAGGACTTATAATTGAGAGCAGCAGATAAAGGGGTGAATTCTCTTCTGAACACACAGATCCTGAGGAGGGTGGGAGCAGTGATCCCACCAGCCCAGGAGCTGCTCCCTCAGAGGGAAGGGAGAAACTGGGAGCAGGGAGACAAGGAACAACCGGCCCAAGATGGAATGTCCACGGGAAGGAACCAGGAGGAGATTTATGCACACAAATGGTCCGTCCTCCCTCATTTGTCACCTCTTTGGTTGTGCCACTCCATGTCCAGATCTGTAGGTGTTCCATAGAGCCAGGACAGCTCTCCTGGGGCTGGAACAAGCCCTGCCCTGCACAAACAACACTCGGCCAAGCTCAGGGGAGAGTGAGTTAAAGAGGACGAGGCGATGAACACAAGGTCCCCCCAAATGATACTCCCAGCTTAAATTTCCATGGCTTGATCTGGGTTTTGGCTGAGCAGGGAAGGCCTCCACGGTGGCGTGTTGGTTTAGTGGTTGGAGGATGACATAAAATAAAAGCCCTGAGTTCAAAGGGCCTGGCTGTTTACGGGAATCCCACCCCTCGAGCCCTGGCAGGAGCGTCCCGGATTACTCATCCGCGTTAACTCTTTGGATAAACATTTCCCTGTTGAGCCTAAGGTCGAGCTGCACAGCCCCTGACAAGAAGGAAAAAAAAAATAAAAATACATGTTCAAAAATAAACACAACACAGGTCTGAATTAGGGGCTTGTTTCTTACAAAGGAAGATGTATTTACTCAAGGGCAGCTCATCGGAACACGTTGGTTTTCCAAAGGGGAGAGAAGTGGAGGGATCTGGGAGGGATCGAAATATCACTGAGTGACAGCACTCGAAGAGGAAGGGTTTGAGCCGTGCCAGCTGTGCAAGACAGGAGTTTGGGAATGGCTCTGGAGCTCCAGGGTGAGCTCAGGAGGTGAAGGATCTGGCAGGCACGGTGGGATTGACTGGGAAAGCGATCTCATGCTCTAACGACAGGAACACCTCCAGCTCCCACGTCCAGCGCCGTGAATCACTGCCATCCATTGAATTTCCATGATGTCAAGCAAGTGAGAAGGAAAATAGGCTGGAGTTGAATGGAGGATGGGAGCATGGAGCAAAATCGTGGTAGATTTGGGGTTTTATTTTGGTTTTCCCCAGTGAAAGTGACAGCACATTTACAAGTAAAAAGTAAAAACTCAGCTCGTGATGATGAATGGTCAAGAATTCTACTTGAGAGCAGCCCCACCATGGTCAATAGATGTTACAAATGTCTGCATCCAGCACAGGAGGTGAAAGCAGGCTAAGAGACATTGATGGGAAATAAAATTCCCAGCAGAGGAAGCATCAGGGTGTTTGTGCTCCAGCTCTGGAGAAACCTGTGTTTGACAAACTGCAACTCATCAATAGGAATGAATTAGGGAGAAATCCCTCCCTGGAAGGGTGGGGAGGGTGTGGCACAGATTCCCAGGGAAGCTGTGGCTGCCCCTGTATTCCTGGAAATGTCCAAGGCCAGCTTGGAGCAGGATGGGACAGTGGAAGGTGTCCCTGCCCACGGCAGGGTTGGCACTGGATGATCTTTGGGGTCCCTTCCAACCCAGCCCATTCCATGGTTCCATGATAATTTCAGTAGCAAGTAAGTCTGAAAGAGCAGAAAATTCTGTTTGCAGCGCAGCACACTTTGAAAACCGTGCAAGAACCACACGTTTTAAATCTGTTTTACAGTTCAGCAGCACTGTGGCATCATTTCCATTTTCCCTCTTTGATTTTCCCACAAATTTTTAATTTTTTTTTTGTTTTAAAGCTGCAAAATGCTGATACTCTGAAGACAACTTAAAGGGTTGTCTTTGACGGCTTAGGATATTCCTAAAAATTTGGCCAGACCATTACTAAACCCTTGGCTCTAACCACATGCTGGACAGGATTAACATCTCAAATGCTGCTCACACCATCATCTTCTGGGCATAACAATGACAATAAAAAAAGAAATTCCAATAAAACTGG
This sequence comes from Cyanistes caeruleus, assembly GCF_971803275.1. Taxonomy (NCBI): domain Eukaryota; kingdom Metazoa; phylum Chordata; class Aves; order Passeriformes; family Paridae; genus Cyanistes; species Cyanistes caeruleus. The sequence goes on along the minus strand of NC_141719.1, from coordinate 9,980,010 downwards.
GAAAAAAAAAAATCTCAGTTCATAAGGATTTTGTCTAACCTTCAGCTGGAAACGAGATGACAAATAGGCCAGCAAGGCCAACTAAGATTTTTTTGGGGTATTGATTTAAAGCAGAGAAGCCACAGTCAGTAGTTTATCAATTCCACTGGAAACCAAGGATCATGGAACTAAAAGGTATTAATCACTGCGGATTACAGAGCCCAAGGCTTCTATTAATTTCCCTGCCAGTTTCGTTATCTTCTCAGATTTTCCTGTCATTTCTTGAAGGCTTCCCTTGTAAATTTTGCGTTTTGAGCTGTAAGGGGCCATTAGAGGATGGCAGGAGTCCTGTGCTTTTCTCGTAATGAATTCTCAGGTTACCCCGGGTTTTCCTGTGCAAACAAACTGAAGCCACACGCAATTATCCCTCGGCTGCCCAAGCAGACATTCTCCAGGAGGATCTTCTATTTTTAATCCAGCTAGTGGAATAAACTGGGGAAAGCTCCCAGGCTTTGCAGCCCCTTGTCTGGGCTAAAAATAAAACATCGGCAGTGCAAAGGCACGTCTGGTGCATTATCCATGAAAATAAGAATTTGGGGGTTGTTCCAGTTGGGATCTCAAGAGTTGGGGCGCTTTAGAAGTGCTTGCTGAGCATGGATCCAGACATAGAAATCTTCCATTTCTACACAAATCACTTGTTTGAGTGAAAACTCCTGGGATTTATATTAGAACAATGAGAAGGTTCCCATCCCACCCTTCCCTGATTAATTCACTCTACAAAGGTTGTGTTTTCAAGCTTCTTTCTACAACCATCACAAACAAAACTGAGATTCCCATTCCAAAAAAACTCTTGAATCACAGAATCATGGAGTGGTTTGGGTTGGAAGGAACCTTAAAGCCCATTTTATTCCATCCCTGCCATAGGGGAACTTTCCACTATCCCAGGGTGCTCCAAGCCCTGTCCAACCTGGATTTGGACAATTCCAGGGATGCCCATTGTTGTCAAGAGCTGAGCCTTGGGCTGCCACCAGAATTCCCCCGGCTCTAAAAGTCCTCTCCCACATGGATTCAACCCCATCCATTCCATTTAAAGCAGTCATTGGTTCCACAGTGTTGGCTCTGCAGCCCTTTAAATTGAGGGAATGCACTTTGAAAAACAGGAATGATTGTTGTAGATATTATTACATTTACCCTTCCATGCCATTTCCCTTTGCAGGTTGTACCAAGGCAAAACCAACACATCTTCTTACATCGCTTTTGGTTATTTTTACTGGAGGTTTACAACTCAGCAGCTTCCTCAAGCTCTGTTTGCAGGACTGAGTTCCTTATTCATCAGTGGCAACGTTTTCCCTTTGTTTTATTCTCCTGTAGCCAGGAACATCATCCAGTCATGGTGTTCAGCATGGTGACAGCACCAATATTCCATGGGAAGTAAAGAGGGATCAAAACTAGTTTCTAACTTATTTGTGGGGAAGGAGGAGATGCAGGAAGATTTTCTTTGGTTTTATGCAGATTTTCTTGATTTTACGCAGAATTGCTTTGATTTTGTGCAGACTTTCGCAATTTTTAGTAAGAATCTACTCACAACTCCGCTGCAGCACACCACAATTATTCAGGAAAAGCTTCTTTGGATTCCCTAAGTCCTATTTTACAACTTTTAACCATTTCCACGCTGCCATTTGTTTCATTCAGCGCCAAACAACCTCCCCATTTATATGGCTTTCCCCCCAGCCACAAAGTGAGCATATAATATATTACAGGTCGATTTCCTTTGATATCCCCCCCATTCCCAGCTGTCTTTCCCCGCTCCCAAGCCATGGATTAAGCAGCTCCCAGGCAGCCCACAGAGCTGGGCAGCAGGAGAGCCCTGCAATAAGTCCTAAATTGAAAGCTCTGCTGTGTCTCCCCACTGGGAGAGCCTGCTGAGATAGGCTTCTTTTAATATTGCCTTAATAGGCTCAGTTAATTAAGTTCAGTCTATCTGGAGGGATTTTCATGGCCTATGGAGCCCCGGCAAATGGGAGCCCATTCCTGCCCCAGTTATTATCAATAGCGGCTCAGGGAAAAGTGATTACAGCACTCGGGAGAGGAAAAAAGGGAATCAAAAAAGGGAATCACCTTCCCTGGTTTTGCTGGCTCTGCACATTTCTGAGGATCCCAGCCCGGGGCCAGCATCCAGGGAGGAGCTGGGGAAGATGGGGCTGGAAAAATGCATCCTAAAGGCTTGAACTTTGGAGCAGCCCCTGCTCCTCCTCACACCGCCTTAAAGCATGAGGTGCTGGGGTTATTAATCACTCAATTAGGCTCTAATTATCAACACCAGCAGCATCAAAAGGCCTCCCGTGGGCAGGGCAGGGTTGTGGCCATTCTCTGTGACAGGGGATCCCTGCCCACAAAGGGATGGAGCTGATCAAAGCGGGCATGCAGCTGATGCTCCCCGGCTCCCTCTGGCCTGGCGACACACCGACCGGGGCTTTTATCGATTATTCACCCATCCCCTGGGCTTTTATTGATTATTCACCCATCCCTGGGGTTTTTATTGATTATTCACCCGGCCCCGGGGCTCAAATCAAAGTCTGGGCTTGGGCAATGGGGCAGGAGGGGAGCGCTGGCTGCTCCTGCCACGGAGGAGGTGAATGCAGAGGTTTTATGGAATCCCAGAATGTCCTGAGGTGGAAGGGATCCTCAGGGATCATCGAGTCCGGCTGCTGGCCCTGCACAGCAGCACCCCCAGAGTCACCAAAATCCTGCTGGAGGTCTGGAAAGTTTGGGGCTGTGAGCATTCCCTGTGCCCAAACACCCTCTGAGGGGAGAACCATTCCCAATATCCAACCTCCACCAACCGGGAGAAGAATCTTCCCAATATCCAACCTACATCCTCTGGGGGAAAAACTTTTTCCAGTATCCATCCTCAGGGGGAAAACCCTTTCCCCAATATCCAACTTGCACGTTCTGCGGGAAGAACCTTTTCCAACATCTAACCCTCACCCTCTGGGGGAAAAAAACCTTTTCCAATATCTAACCTGCATCCTCTGGGAGAAGAAACTTTCCCAATATCCAACCTCTACCCTCTGGGAGAAGAACCTTTTCTACCATCCAACCTTCCCCCTGCCCTGACACAGCTTCAGGCTGCTCCCTTTGGTTCCCTGTGCCAAAATTCAGAGCGCTCCAAGTGACCTCTGCGGGCAGATTCCTCTCTAATTGTACTAATGTCTCCAATATTGAATGCTGGCACCGAGGTGAGGCTTTTCCAGCAGCTGGGGCTGTCCTGAAGGTGCCCCTGTGACCTGGAGGAGCTGCTGGATCTCTTCTAGGCAAGGCAGGAACAAAGCATCTGGAAAATTCTGGGTCAGAATTCCTGATTTGAATGAGATACAAATATAAATACCAGCTCTTCCAAGCTAACTCTGAGGGTTGGGAGTGCACACATTTTCTTTCCTTCAAATATATGCAAAATACCTGCTCCCCCCCTTAGTGTTAAATAAATTATTTTGCACATATTGAGGAATTTTTTTTGTCTTTCCTTGAAGTTCTGCAATGTAAACATCTCATTTACTGTCCCCAACATGTTCTGACAGGGCTAAAACTTCTTCTTATCCATTGCTTTGGATTAAACACAGTTTAATAACACTTGGTCTGTAATTATGGTTTAACTTTTGACCCATTTCTGATATTTAGCATGCACAGCTTAAATTGAATTAAGAAGTGGTATTTTCACAGAGTAACAAAACTCGTGGGGAAACACCTCAAGAAGAAATGCTCAGGTTGGGGCAAGAATGTTCTGAATTCTACCAGGGTGTAAAGAGCCAGTGGAAAACCGAGTCCAACAATCTGGCATTTGAGGATGCTCCAAGAACACAGGAATTCTCTCACCCTTTCCAGTCCCAGTCTCATTTCCTGGGTTTTACCATGACTCGGGGTTGAAGAGGCACGCAGTGAGTCAGCCTGGATCAATTTTCCTAATCCTCACAAAATGTTGATAATTTGTTCAGCTGTTCCCTTTTAACAGTGACAGAACAAATGCAGAAGGAGAATTTTAGCTTGGGTTTCTTTCAGCAGGTCCAGCCTGGCATCCAGCTGAAAGCTTGTGGTGAAGGACTTTAATCCCAGCACTAAAAGTACCTGATGACATTGGTTTTATCCTCAATAACGTGATAAAGGTGGAGCTGGAGGGAGAAAAGGATGCCCCAGTCACCTTAGGCTGGCATTCCCAGCCTGTGGAGCTGGAGTTGGAGCAGCGTGTGCTGCTCCCCACTCCTGAAAGGGAGGGAAATGCTGCAGGTCCGAGGCACAGCATTCCCCAGGCTCTGTGCAGGAATCCCCACTCCCCTCAGCTCTCAGAGAATGAGAATCCTCAGTGGATCTGAAGGAACAACCCAGAGGGAGCAGGGATGCTCCCACCAGCTCTGGATCCTCAGCTCCGCACATTTGTCCACCTGCATTATCCTGCTGATGGCCGAGGGCATTCCATGCCATCAATCCCTTTTATCCTTCAAGGATTTCTTGTCTAGCTCAGCAAACAAATATTTTGTGATGGGGACGGGCTATTTAAGGGCTCCTGAGAGCTCCTGGATATATTTCTAAATTGAATACGTAATAGATTCCTAGAGATAAACCCCTAAACTGTAAAGCCTGGATTATTCTTGCCCAGCCTGAAAGCAGCACCAGCATTTCTCACAGATGTGTCATCCATTCCTTCACCACCTGGGATTAACTCTAATCAAAAGTGACGTCCAAGACAATCCTTGTAGCCAGTTATTTGTTTTCTTAGTGCAGGCCAGAAGATTCCTTCTTGCAGTCTTGCAAAATATTACAAAATACTACCTTACGTCCTTACAAAGTCCTGGCATTGTGTGAAAAAGTCAGGAGTGAGCTGGAGGAGTTCGAGGGTGAAGATATTTTGAACTTTTTCCTCTAAATATGAAATGTTTGGACCATAAATAACATAAATCTACGAAGGTGGCAAGAAGTGGAGAGTTTAATTTAGATGAAAGCAGAACAAAGCACTTGGAAATCAGTAGCATCATCTCATTGTTTGAAGAAATGTTTGATCTGGAAGGAGGACGGTGTTTATTGAGACTAAAGCAACATCCTCCTCCAAAAATGCTCTAAAAATGCCCCAAAATTGCAAAGTGCTTCTGTGTGCTGGATCCTGTGGATAACCAAAAGAAAAAGATGTGGTGGAGGAGGATTCCTGGGGTAACCAAGAGGCCTGGAAATACCTGGGAGTGGGAGAGGAGCTCTCCTCCTGGTGGGACTCAGTGGGTGACAGAGCGAAGAGGAGCTGGACTCCAGCTCAAGCCTTGACTGGAAGCTGGGCAGGGGGAAAGGTCCTGCGTGGCTGGGGAGTGACTCAGGCCGCTCTCTGCAGAGCCCTGTGGCTTGGCCACGCTGCTGAAGGTTTTGTTCTGAGCTGACATTTCTCGCTCTGATTAATCCTTTCCAGCCCCTGGGCTCAGCTGACTCCGCTGAGCCATTGTTCAGCTCTGTGAACTTCGTCTCTTTTCAGGGCTTAAACAGAAGACCCCTCTCCCCTCCCCACCTCATCCTTCTTGCTAAAAGACTGTTTGTAAGAGCCATAATGAAACTCCAGGTGGCCTGGTGATTCCTGAGTAATCCCCTCAGGGATTTGAAGCACTTGGTTATGCCTCATGCATGGTAACAAGCCATGGATGTGATTTTCCCCTCTTGCTTTCCGCTGGGCTGTGATTTAATAAGTGCAGGGCATTAAATGCTCAAAAAAGAAAGTTCAAAATCAAAACAGTCCCTGGAAACACAACAAGCTCTGCAGTGTGTGTGCATGGACAGTGTATCCAGCAGTTCCCACTGAACATTAGATTATCTCCTGAGCCAAGCTCCCCTGAGGAGAGCAGCAGATAGCTCTGGGGCAAGTCCTGATCCCACAGCCTGGTCCTACACCTGGTCCCAGCTGTCCTTCCCCTCCATCCCTCATGGAAATATCACCCTGGCAGTGCCACCAAGCACCTTCAAGCTTGGGAAATGGTGACAGTCAAGGCTGGAACATTTCACCCCTCTGAAGGAAACAGCGGAGGAGCAACAGAGCAAAATGAGTTTTTGAGGCTGACAAGGAAATAAAAAGAGGTTCAGGGTATTTGATGAGCTTCCAGAGGTCTGCTTGGCACGCGTGTAAAGGCCAGGTGGAGCAGAAGAGGCAGAAGAAGCTTGGAAAGGTGGTGATGGAGTTATTGGGATGCTACTGGGCACTCCAGGGATCCATTTCCCTGCCTGTGTCTGCACCAGAACCTGCCCAGCTCCCAGGCTGAGCTGAGGAAGGTGAAGAAGCCTTTTGCTAAAAACTCCTGAGATCAATCATTGCACTGGATGAGAGCTCACCTCTGCTGAAGTTATTTTCAGTGTTTCCACAGATTAGTGAGAATTGTTAATATTGTTCATAGAGAAAAATATCAGAACTAAAATCAGGGTGCAGCTAAAGATGTGCGTTAATTAACTACTAATGCTTAATGAGTGACACAAACCAGGCCCTCCATTGCCCAGCACCCCAAAACTGAGCTGCATGCCCTCAGACACGTGCTGGTGGCTGTCAGGGCTGGCTGCAGCCTGAAGGGATTACAGCTCTCATCCCCTGCAGCCACCCTCACCCTCTGCCTGGCCAGCAGAGCATTGTGCTCCATTGGTTCCACCAAGCAGGAATTTCCACGGGAGAGCCAGGACGGATAAATCACAGCAAATTGCTATTGGCAGGGTGAGGTCAGGAGCGAGCGGGAGAGAAGGACCTGGAGACAGGGAGGGAAAGGGAGAAAGGAAGCAAACAGCTTTGGTGCACGTTGAAATCCTTGCCTAATTTTGGTTTGAGGCTCCAGCCCGGGCCAGCAGCTGCTGCAGATGATGTATTACAAACGACTTATTGCTGTAATGCATCATGAAGCTCCATGGCCCTGCTGACAGGTTCCCCTAATACATCATCAGAGCACTGCCCAGCAGGAACAGGAGTCCTGCAAACCAAACAGCTCCATAATTTTTTGTACAGTCCCAACCTCCCCCCTCCAAATTGTGAATTTCTTTTCTGCACTATTAAAGATTTCAGCTTTGAAAAGTGTGGGCCAGAGCAGGCCCTCATTAAACGGGCTCCGATGGTTTCATAAGTCCCCAAAGTCATTAAAGGTTTTAATATAAGAGAATAACTATTGCTATTGTTGCTCGGCACAAATAAATTCTCTTTAAATAATTTTTTATGTCCTCCTGGTAGTGAGTGAGGAGCTCAAGCTTGCCTGTGAGGAGGACTTCAGCTGTGGGGCTGAGACAAGCTCTGTTCAACCTCTTTAAAATAAAATTCAGAGCTTGGAGCAGCGAGGCTGCATTGTGGTGACCCCGGAGATCTGTGGAGCTGGAGCTGCTGCCACATCCAGAGGGGATTTGTGTGGCTTCAAAATAAGCAGGAGCCCTGGATGCTCAGCCTGTCTGGAAGTCAGGCCCTAAACCTACAGGCTGCGTTGCACATAATAAATAAATAAATAATAGTATTAATATTAATATTATTAACACTATTAATATTATTGGTATTAATAATATTAGTAATATTACTATTACTGATAAGGATAATGATAATGATAATGATAATTATAATGATGATGATGATAATAATAAATAATGATAATGATAATGATAGTGATAATAATGATAATGATAATGATAATGATAATGATAATGATAATAATAATAATAATAATAATAATAATAATAATAGTAAATTGGGGTGAATCCAGGGAAGGGTTTCGAGCAGTTCAGTGATGAAATCCAGAGCTGCAGCCCCAGAAGTTGTGTTTGGGTCCCACTCACCCAAAAATCTGCCAGTGCCAGGTGACCCCCCCAAAGGCAAGGGCACGGAGAGCTCCGTGTCCAGCACTGGAGAGAGGGGCTGCATTTGGCTCTCTCCCCTCTCCTGAGAGCCCAGGGACTGCTCCAGGTGTGATGGGGATGATCCTGCAGAGGATCCACAGGGAATGCAGCTCCCTGAAGCACAGAGACATTGCTGGGTACATCCCACAATATTCCCTGGGCTCACAGAAGGACAAGTGCAAGGGGAAGGGAGCAGCTGTTGATCAGGGCTTGCTTTCTCCCAGGTCGTGTGAAGGTTCCTAAGACATTCTGGTGTTAAAATTAGGGATCATTTCTCCTTGGATTTATGAGAGAAAAACGAGGAGTTTTCCAGGCAGCAGAATGCATTGGTTCACAAACAAGAATTAATTAAAAAAAAAAAAAGGGAAGAAAAGAAAAGAGGAAAACAGGAAAAGAAGACTTTTTTACCTGTACTTAGGTTATAGGACAAACACAACCCTTTGTACAAACTCTGGAAAGTTCTGGCTGGCAGCAGGGGTGACCCTGAGGAGGTGCCCATTTGAGAGGAGCCGTTCACTGGCTCTGCTGGAAGCTCCAGCAGGGAATTGCCAGCAATTTCTCAGAAAAGCATTTCATGGGCATCAGCACCTTGGATTTGCCTTGGAAATGCCCCTGGGCTGGGCGGTGCTGCTGCCATTCCAGAGCTATTTTGGATCCAAGATTAAGTGTCTTTTTATTTTGTTGAAATGGGTTTTAATTGAAGGCGCTGCTCTGCTCGAGGAGCACCAAACGAACGTTTGGTTTGGTGTTTTTCTTTCCCAAATCCTAAGGGGACGTGCCCCTAGACCAACATTCGACTGTTTTGTTTTTGGGGTTTTTTTTTTCCCCCTTGGTCAAAAGATCCAGTGTGTGCTAATTCTGTCGGGCTCCCTCTCACTCAATCACTCATATTCAGTGCCCCCTAAAGAAACATTGCAGAAGCCAGAAGGGTAAGAAATTACCCAAATGAGCTGCCTGTGCTTCTCCCTCACATATCACACACGGAATTGTTGCCACCTTGCTGGGAAAATTAGCCCTGGCTTGGCTTGGCTTATCAAATAACAGAGGAGGTGCTGTGCTGGGTCAGGGCAGGGACTGGCCACAGCTGGGGCTGAGAGGGAAAGGATCCTGCAGAATTTTATAAAATTATCTTCTAAATCAAGATTTCAGAGATTTTGTGCTGAGATTTGGTGGCCATGCGTTCCCCATGCAGAAAAGATGTGTATTTTCTTTGTTTAATCTGTGAATGTGTTTTATTTTATCTGGAAATGTGCTTTATTTCATCTGGGAATGTGCTTTTTTAAATCCTGGGATGTGCTTAATTTAAAGATAAAAAGTACTTCTAAGTTAGAGAGAAACCTCTGATTTTAGCACATCTCAAATTCCTGTCTTTGCTGAGTTCTGCTGACATTTTAATGTATAAATGGGCTCAAGAAATGTTTGACTTCATCCCAAAAATGCAGTTTTGCAGAAATCCCTCTTTCGCAGAATGAGGTTTTATAGGAAACTTTGTGATTTTACATTTTGCAAAATTTTGTTTCAAAATTCGTCCAAATTTGAAAACATCAGGGGTAAAATAAAGGCTAAAGTAGAGGAAAAGAAAATATTTTCTTCCTGAATCCCATTTTTATTTCCTACTTCCAAGGAATCCAAAGCCTTTTTGCTTCACTTTGACTCAAGACATGATAATAACAAAACGATCTGTTCATGGAGCTGAAAAATCAAATTTTCATACAAATTTATGTGTAGAAAATATTTCTTCTTCCCCATTTACTGGGAGCTGATGGTGACTGTATCTACAATTAGGCTACAAATTAAATTCTGAATTAATTATTTGATTTTCAGCCTAGACCCAGCAGAAGGCAAAGGAGAACCCAGCAGCTGTTGGGATGTTGGGAATGGTGGAGGAGGATTTTTGATATCCAACGGCTCCCCAGGTCAGCAGGGCAAGCACCAGCCCTCCCTTGCCTCCTGCTGCAGCCAGGACATCCTCTGGAACGTGATGGCAGCAGAAATTCCATTTGGGAACATAAAACCAGGTCCAAATTTTGCTTCCAAGGCCACGACGCCTTCGTTTTCCGTGATTTGCAAAACCCCACCACAGCAAATGCAAATCCTGCAAATAACAGGAGATTAAAATGATAACAAAACCAGAATAATGAACCAAAATTCTGTCAAAATTCTGAATTTCAGGGATAATGCAGGCTGCCTGTGCCTCTGAGCTCCTGATCCCTGCTCTCTGCTCCAGGATTCACCTTGTGCCCCACCTCATCCACTGGTTTTAGTTTTATAACTTAATCTGAGATTGTAAAATCATCTGAGACTCAACCTGAAGCTTCTTCATTCTGAAAATTGCATGAATTCCCCAACACTGACTATACATGAGAAAACATGATGCACTGAGGCTGCATTTCAGCAACCAGAGCAGCCCTAAAATCCCAATAGAGCAGCAAATGCTGCAGCATCCCATCCAGACACTCCCCTTGACTTGATTTCATCAAATCTCCTCTCTTTTCCTGGAGCTTGCCCTGCATCACAGAATTTTGGAGACTAAACCCCAATGAAGACAAAACCAAGCAAGGTGCTGAAGACAGCCCGTGGATGAGGAGAGCAGGAGCGCAAAGGGTACACAAAGGGAGGTTCTGAGGCTCAGCAAGTGCAGGGACCTGTTCTTCCTCATCCAGCACAGCCAAAAATCCCAAGTTTGAAGTTTTGGGAGCTTTCCCTGACTGTCCAACTCTGTCCTGAGCAGCTTCGTGGCCGGAGCGTGCGGATCTGCGGCCGGAGCCTCCTTACGTCACCGGGGAGAGAAAAACCCCCAACCCTTGCAGCTCCCCAGCCTTCTGCAGCCCAATTTATGTCCAATTTGCAGACTTTCAACATAGCAGCCTCACAGTTCATAAAATCAAACTCAGCCAGGGCTAAGTCTCTGGGTAATGGATTTAGGATCACTCAAGGTGTTACTGGCAGTTCATGATGGGTAACTTTCTTGTTAACTAAAGTCCCTTTTGCTAAATGAGTTCCAGGTTTAACTCCCCCCAGTCCCAGCCTTTGCTCTCCCATTTTATACCCCTTTTTTCTTTTTTCCTCCCTTTTTTGGCAGCGCTGTTCTGGATGGGAAGGGAGGGGGAGAGGAGGAGGTGGCACAGGACTTTTTATTGGGCTGCGCGTGGAGGGCTTTTCATGGCCGGGGCTACAGGGAGCAGAGACAGAGGGAGAGAGAGGGGGGAGAAAGGTGGGATAAGTCAGTCTTTGTGTGAGGGGAAGGTGCTGAAAGGAGGGCTGTGTGCTGGGGCTGGGGAGCAGCCCTCTGGCTCCGCTCGTCTGTGCAGGGCTCTGGAGCCAGCCAGGAGCTTTTCGGCTTCCGCAGGTACCTCCAGGCACTGTGGGGAGCATGGCCAGGCAGGGAAACCATGGCAGGGAAACCATGGCCAGGCAGGGAAACCATGGCCAGTCAGGGAAACCATGGCAGGGAAACCATGGCCAGTCAGGGAAACCATGGCAGGGAAACCATGGCAGAGAAACCATGGCCAGGCAGGGAAACCATGGCAGGGAAACCATGGCGAGGCAGGGAAACCATGGCAGGGAAACCATGGCCAGGCAGGGAAACCACAGCCTGCTCATGGCAAGGAAACCACGGCCTTCACAGGGCAGGGGAGTCACAGCCTGGACAGGTCAGGGAAACCATGGCAGGGAAACTGTGGCAGGGAAACCGTGGCAGGGAAAACACGGCCTTCTCACAGCGGGGAAACCATGGCAGAGAAACCATGGCCTGGCAGGGGAACCATGGCAGGGGAACCATGGCAGGGGAACCATGGCCTCCTCACAGCAGGGAAACCACGGCCTGATAATGGCAGGGGAACCACGGCCTGCACAGGGAAGGGAAACCATGGCAGGGAAACCACGGCAGGGAAACCACGGCCTGCTCACAGCAGGGAAACCCTGCCCCTCCTGCCATGGGCTCTCTGGGCTGGCCATGCTGCCCAGACCCCGTTTTTGGAGCAGCAATGGGGTGGCTCCATCGGCCATCACCCACTGAACCTTCCCTATGGAGCACCAGGGTGATTCTGTTCTCCACCACGGGATTTGGCAGCTGAGCATCTGTGTTTGTCTGGCAAGAGTAAACTGCAGGCCAGGCACCATTTTCTGAGGCCCAACCTCCTTGCAAGAGTGGTTTGCAGAGATGTTCCTCACTCAAAACACATCTGAGGTGAAGCAATAATTCAAAGGTGTAAATAAAGCCCCATTTCAAGTGGAAAAATGATGCTGGTTTTGGGCTAAAACAGCATTTTGAGTTGAATTTCGACACCATCATCGACTGAAGGGCCTCCAAAGACCGTGACAAGCACAGACACAGTGCTGCACAGAGAAAGGAGTTTGCAGGCCAAGTTCAGCAACCTCCAACCCTACTAATGGGTGTATTTTACATTCTGGCTGCAATCAAATGGGCCCAGTAGTGATTTATTATTGATACCAAATAAAAACCCACTTGATAATCTCGAAGCGTTACCTCCAGGAGAATATTTCCTTTCCTTTCTGGAGATGCCAGCCAAAATTTTCTTATCCCAGCCTGGGAGAAGCTTGAAACTATAAATGGAATATTACAGGAATCCAGTGGAGGACTGTCCTCCACTCCATTTCATGGTTATTTGTTTGGAGAAACTCAGAAATTGTCATGTGAGCCCCTTTTCCTCTTGGAAGGGGCAGTGTCTCCCTGTGGCTGTGCCAGCTGCTCCCTCCAGCCCAGCCTGGATTGGCTTTCAAACTAAACAAATAATTTTATTTAAAGAAGAAAAAGAAGAAGAAATTGTTCACCAGTTCCCCCCCAAGTCCCCCCAGCTCTGTTTGCTCTGGTTTTGTGACAAAAGCTGTGGTCACGTGCTCTGTACAAGCAGCTCTCTGGCAAAAGCCACGGATGATGTCTCACTTTAAAAAGCTCCATTTTTAAAAAGTACAGTGATTTTTTTATTTTTTTTTCTTTTTAAAACCAGCTCATGAATATTGATTTCAATCTGCCATGATTTCAGTCAGGATTTCCTGGTTTAATGGAATGATTTCCTGATTGAATTCCATCGATTTCAATCGTGGTTCAATGTCTCTGGGGGACTGCTGTGAACAGGGTTCTACCCATAGTGCAAAGGTGACTTAATTGGAGCTAATCCTGATGAAGATGAAGATGAGAGCGATTCCCAGGCTGGATCAGGACAACATTCACTTTCCCAGTGCCTTGTCCTGGCATGAGGAATCACAGGATGCAGGAAGAGAGCAAAGACAGGAGGCTGATGCCTGGAGAAGGCTGAGCTGGAACAGAGGCTGGGCAGAGCTCAGGATAAAGCAGGAATTTATTGAAAGGCCTCAAAGGACACACCTTGGGCAGAACAAGAGCCTGGCCAGGGCTGCACCCAAGATGCACCTAAAAATGGTCCCAAAATGGACCACTGGTCACGAGGTCTCACATTTTTACAAGTTTTGGTCCATCTGTGTATCAGGGTTAATTGTCCAATTACAGCTCCAGGTTCTGAAGTCCCATCCTGCTTGTTTTCTCTCTTCACCTTTGTTTCTGCTTTTGGGCCTGAAACTTTTAAGATTGTCCTTGGTATCAAGCTAGAAAAGGAATTGTTCTGGCTGCCTGCTCTGTGAAGAGAGCTCACTGACACTGAATATGAATCTCAAAACTCCACACCTGGGCAGGGCAGAGTCTGAAAAATATGAAAACTAAAACTTAAAGCATCAGGCAGGGCAGAAAAACCCTCCAGATCCTTCCAGATCCAACCTTTCCATGAAGAAATTCCTCCTGCTGTCCAACCTGAACATCCCTTCTGCCCCTTTCTTCCAGTGAAAGCCTCCAGATAATCCTCACCCGAGCCAATATCCCAGCCCTGAGGAGCTGTTGCACTTTTCCAGCTGCACCCCCTGAATCCCATTTCCAGCTGGGATGGGGTTGGATTCCCAGGCCACGGGCTCAGCAACCACATTCATTTTCAGCAACTTGAACAGCCAGGAAAGACTCTTGACCAAACAAATGGCTCCCCATAAACATGTCCGGGGAAATTAAGATGCTACAACTGATCTGCTTTAATAAAATTACGTGCTCGGCTCCGGTTCCAATGTTGCTGCCTGTATTTTCTGCATCGCGCCATGCAATTAATCCTTCCTAAAATAAACGGGCTGATTAAAATTCCATTATCCTGACAGTTCACAATAAACCATGGGACCAATGATCCCCTCTCTTTTTAACCTTTTAAGCCATTATAATTAATTCTGGATTTATGTCATTTGCTGGCAAATGTTCCGATCACCTTCCTAACTACTTCAACAATTCCAAACAGTTGCACTCCTCCAGCGTGTAAACAATGGACAATAATTGAACTATTTAACCTGATTCCCATTTCATGGAGTTTCCTTTAGACACAAAGCTCAGTATTGAGTTGCTCAGGATTGAGTTGTTTGCCTTTTTTCATTTTTTTTTCAGTCTCTAATTAAGTGCTCATTAAAAATAAAAGAATAACACTTTGGAAAAAGACAGAGAAGGGCCTGAATAAGATTCTTTTGGTCCCATATTCAGCTTGTGAGTGAAGAGAGACCTGCTGAAGAACTGAAGAACATTATTTTATGGTCTTATTTCAATCACATTAAAAATCCCAGTGTTTCCCTTCCCAAATTTCCTGCAATTCCCTGTTGTCCAAAGCCAAGCTTCCTTAGCACGCCCTTTGCTTTAGGATGACAACACTAGATCCAGAAAAATACCCAAAATAATCATAATTTTGCCCAGTGGAATCAATTTTTGCCCAAATCCTTCTACTTTTCACAACAAACACATCATGGAAATGAAACAAACCTTCTGACCAAGCTTATTCTAGGTAAAATATCAGGTTTGAGGGGCTGCAAGGCCATCCCTGCCCCACCCTGTGGCAAAAGTACCAAGAAATACGGTTTATATTCTTTAAAAATCATGTAAAGGCAGATCAGCCAGCTTGGAGGAGGTGGATTTACTAAATCAGCCACTCCTTTGCCTGCATTTTGTGGTTATTTTTATTTCCCTGTCTTACAATTTCCCAAAGAGAAACCAAATAACAAATGAGGTGATCCGGTGCTATTAAAATTGCCACTTAAATGAATTTGTCTTGGTTTGGGGAAAAGAGCATCAAAATGTCAGCTGCTCAAAAAACACAGATCCAATCTCCAAATTTTTCAGAAGGTGGAAAATCCATTTCCTAACCAGCTCTACTTACCACTGGGTACACGGGTTACTTATCCAAACTCACCCTGACCTTCAAAAATGTTTGGGTTGATGTCAGTGTTTGGGCTGAGGTTTGGTTTGGCCAGTTCTGCTTTTTCCATAGCAGTGCACCCATCCCTAGAAGAGATGGAATAAAAAGAGGAATTCTAAGCACACATAGACCCAACTATTTAATAGAAATAATGAAAAAAACCCCTTTCCCTCATCTTTATCTGACCGATGCTCACGAGCAGCAGCCGATCACACCGCGAAACCCATCAGCAACACCCGATGAAAAGGAGGAAAGAAAACAGATTTATGAATCAGCTAAACGGTGTTTACATTGATAAATGAGCTTTCTAGAGATCCCCAAGTCCATTCCAAACCCCCTTTTTAGCAGCTCTTTCCCCGGCCAGCTGCAGCATCCCCCTGGGACCTCCCCAGTGGCACTGGCAGCAACCTCCCTTCTAAGTTTCTGCCGAGGTCTCCGGAGCAGTGCCCAGGTGTTGAGATTTAAGGATGTGCTGCTGCTCCCATCAGCTGCACAGGATGGACTCTGGCCCATCCTGTCAGCACCCTGGGAACGAGCAAAGGCCGCCTTTGTGCGCGCCCCGGGCCCATCTCATTCTGGTTCGAATTAAGAGCGGCGGCGATTTCCGCCGCCGGGGCTTTGGAGAAAGCTCCCTATGTTCTGTGGCCGTGCTCCGGTTGCAGCGCCATGGGAGGCTCCAGGCAGATGCCAGGAGCGTTGTCTCACTTTGCTCCCCTGGTTTTGCTTTCCGAGGAGGCTGGGAAGGGAAGAGGAGGTGGGGGTTTGGCCATAGTGGAGAGGGACAATGGGGAAATGGGGCTGAGGAGGAAATGCGAGTTTATGGATTGTCCCATGGACTGCAAAATTCCTGATTTCCTCCCATTGGCCTCCAAATTGTGATGGAATGGTGGAGAATATTCCTCAGCACAGCCACAGAATGGTTTGGGTTGGAGGGGACCCTGAACATCATCCAGTTCCACCCGCACCTTCCACTATCCCAGGGTGCTCCAAGCTCCATCCAGCCCAGCCTCGGACAGTCCAGAGATCCATTGGCAGCCACAGCTTCTCTGGGCATCCTGTGCCAGGGCCTCTCCACCCTCATGAGGGAGAATTCCTTCCCAATATCCCATCTAACCCTGCCCTCTGAAATACCCCAGTCAGAGGTAGAAAATCTGCAGTCACAAAACGCCCTCAGCACCCAGAGCAGGCGCTGCAGCCAGTATGAGCTCACAACACAGATGTGATATTAGTTTGGATCCAATAGAAGTGTTCAGAAAAACAGTTCCCTGCTCTGATCCCGGCATTCCCAAATGCCCCCAGCTCCCAGGGAAGGCACAGATGGAGTGACAGTGGCAATGGATGGGGATTTTCTTCAGCTGCCTTTCCCTACGCTCAATGTCCACGGGACTGAGCAAACTCACAGGGATGATTAATACTCACTGCTGATTAATTGCACGTTTACTCCAAGGCATGACTCAAGAATTGCATTAAAACTTTTCCCATCCTTTGCCTAGTTTTATTCCTTTCCAGCCCCCTGTGCCGCAGATACATCCTGAGATAGGGAACAAAGCCAGGGGCAAGGAGAACCTGGGGCTGCTCCATCCCTGGAAGTGTCCAAGGCCAGGTTGGACAGGGCTTGGAGCCACCTGGGATAGTGGAAGATGTCCTTGCCCATGGGAGAGGGTGAAATGAGATGAAATTTAAGATCCCTCCCATCCCAAACCATTCCCTGATGCTGTGAAATCCACGCTCCTGAGGCTGTGCCCTGATCCTGGCCACAGAAAACCTCTCCTAAATTTGCCTTGTGCTCCTGAGCTGGAACATCTCACAGGGAGCTTTTATGGGATATATAGAATTAAAACAAGGCTCAAACCTTGCTATTTCATAGTAAATTGCTGGAAATATCCAGGTCCAGCCCAGAAAGTTTAGCAGGAATCAGGAGCAAGGAGGGCACTTTTGGATGGACTGGTCCCTGCTGCAGACAATTCCCTCCATCCAGCCCCAAAGCTGACACCACTTTAAAGAATCCCATGGGGATAAATCACCAGACAAATCCATAAATAATTTTATCACCCTTAGAACACCTTTCATTCTCCTCCAGAAGCTATTTCAAATTTCTGTCTGACCAACCTTTGGGCACCACACAGAAGATTTGGGAATATTCTGAATATTCAGGCTGCTTTTTTTTTTTTATTTTTTTTTTAGCTGCTCTGGTACAAAGCCGATGGGATTTATATTTAGTCTGTGTTCCTGTCCCTATTTTATAAACACAGGAATTCTGAGACAAAATAATAATAGTGTGAAAATGGACCAACCGCAGTGACGGCAAGGGCAGGGATGGACTCTGGAGTTTATAGTTACCCAGCAAATGTTTGGCTCGAGCGGCGGGTCCCTCATGTAAGATTCACTTTTAATTACCCACTACACTCATATCTGAGTCAAAAAAAATAAACAGAGATAGGGAGAAGGATACGAAAGGCAGCGGGCATGAAATCATGGAGTGGAAACCCGAAATGATGTATTTGCTTCATTTAACGGAGGCAGCTCAGCCATGGCTCTGCAGTGCCAGTGTGGGCAGCTGGGGATTTGTGCTTTTATCTGCCCAGAGAAGATTTCATGCCCTTGGTTTATTTGTGTAACTCTGCTCCATTTCTAACTGCAGCAGCACATGCAATTTAGCATTTTGAAAAAGGTTGTCAAAATCTGTATCTATCACACCAGTGCCTAGAACATAAGAAATAAAAAATATTTTCTTTTCCGTGTCCAGTAAATAATAAATATTTTAGATTTCATCCTTTAGCTTGTCTTTTGACTTTTCCAGTTGGAAACATTGCTGCTGTACAAGTCAGAAGTCACTCTAGGAAAAGAGTAGATGTTAAATTACATTTTCAGCTATCTTGACAAGCCGTACTTGGCACAGTTTTCTCAGGGAACAAGCTGGTCTATAGATTACTGAGAAATTAAAACCATATGGCAACACCTTGGAGAAAAAAAGCAGCCCTTCTCTGGAAGCATCCTTGGAGTTTTCAAAATGTAAGCGAATTAAATATAGCCCTGTTTATTTAGAAAGAATCTGTTCGGATTAGACCCGGCCCCCTCATTCCTGCTCCAAGAATTAAATTGCCAATAAAGCCACAATGGGAGAGAACCTCATGATTGTATTTCTGTGAATAAACTCAAGCCAAATTTTGGCTTAATTTTGGCTAAACTGGGCTTTTCAGCAGACATTTAAATTAGGGCATCAATTAGAGGATGAGGGGTTTCCTCTGATAACATTGGCACTGGGAGGAGGTTGCTCCTCACTGGCATTGCAGGGGCTGCAGAAGATGTCAGGTGAAATTAAAAACTCCTGTCAGAGATAAACTGGAGCTCTGCAGAGCAGCACTGCCCTTCCTCTGAGCTCTGGGGACTGAGCTCTGGGCCACAAAGATCCTCCCAAAAATTCGGGACACGGGGACAGGGATGTGGAGCCCAAGAACACAGCTGGACACAACCACATTCCTCAGGCAATTAATGTGAAATTGTCTCTTATTGAAATGTAGAGCCTCATTTCTGCAGGGCAGTGGGGAGAACTTGTGGAGCCTCCTCCTTCCATGCCACAGCTGGAAAAAGGTGCTGGAAAAAAGTCCCTCTGCTCCTGAATTATCTGGTGACATTACAAGCTTTGACAAGAAGAGAAATCTCCTCCAACTCCTCCCCGGTCCAATATGTGGTCAAATATATGACTTCAGCGGAAAGCATTTGATTAGATGGATGTAGGGGATATAAAACCCTTCAATTGGGGACAGATCTTTTCATATAGGAAACATATTTTCAACGTTGGATTTTATGGCGGCGAGGAAGTGCGTAAAAAACTTTTCAGCAACATAATACCCCCCAAAAAAAAAAATCCTGAAAGCCCTCAATTTTCCCCTGCCTCGGCTGCTGTAGACTTCTTGTATATTTGCACATTTGGATATGATGACAATTAGTTCTGTGCTGCGGGACTGGATTGATTTCGCTGCCTGGGCCCCGTCCAGCTCAAACCTCGCAGGTTCAAATACAGAAGCTTTTGGTTAATGAACTCCAGAAAGTGTAAAATCCTGAGGCCCTGCAGTTACACAATCGCCCTTCCCAACAGCAGCACTAATATCTAACAAGGCCAGCTACTGTTCTACCCCTTTAGAAGAAGCTCATAAAAAGGAGGTTTAATTTGTCTGGGAAAAAATGGACTTTAAAATAAAATAATAAAAATTTAAAAAAAAAAATAATAAAAAAAAAATGCCTCTGTGAGTTCCCTGGTGGAAAAACATGCCTTGCATTATGGAGCCTTCCCCACAAAATGTCTTGGAAATTAGGCAAAGTTAACATGTCCAGTTGGAGCAGAGCCAGGAAATGGAACAGTGGATGTTCTCTTGTAAAAATCCTGAAAGCTGTGAGGAACCCAAAAACAGTTTGCAGAGTGAGGCAAAATAGAGCATTTTATGTTCCCTAATGGAAATTCAGCTTATTTGTACATGGATTCAAAGGGACAACGTGATGTCATCAAATGATTTAAGGTCAGCAGCACGGCAAGAGTCAATATTCAGCGGTGGATGGAAACATCCCATTCTTCCTGAGGTATTTTGGAGGAGCCACCAACACTGGGGTTTGTCTTGGCCCTCTGGAGCTGGTACAGGAAAACCTCAGCAGCTCTGTTCCTGGAATTGCAAGGTGGGAAGTTTACTGTTACCATCAGTCTGAGGAGGGCTTGCAGGAATATTGGGGAAAATCCACGTTGGGTTCAGCAAACAGAGACATTGCCTAGAGGAATCCTCACCTTTGTGTGGTGGGGCTGAAGGAACCAGGTGTGGGCAGAGTTATCTCCAGGATTAACGGGGAGATGTGCGGGTCAGGGATCCCAATGCACATTTCCTACAGAATTTTCCAACAGATTCCAACAGATTTCCTGCAGAAAAAAGGAGTCCCTGGAGGGCCTAATTTCCTCCTGAGGAGAGGGAGCTGAGATGTCCCTCAACCTCGGACCTGCAGCCAGACCTTCCCTTTCCTTGTGCTCTGAAATGTGAGATTTGAGCCCATCTTTCCCAATATGACTTTTCGTGCAGTGGTGCTGAGCCTGTGGTGGAAAAGCTGAACTGGGGAGCACTGTTCTGCTCTGACACAGTTTTCCCAAAGCTTCAGGACCAGCTGAGGCAGGAGCAGCCCTCCCAGGTTTTGTCCAAAAGGCAGAGGAGAGCAGAGCAGTGGAAGGTTCAGTGAGGGGCTTGCAAACAGGTAAAGAGGAATATTTTTGCCCAGGTAATATAATTCCCCTAAATTATTGAGAGCTGCCAAAGTTTGTTCCTCAGCACTTACCTGGACATCTTCAAAGCTCAAGTTTCACTAAATAATCCTTTTTTTCCCCCCTTGAAACTCTCTTAATGAAAGGATGCTTCCTCTTTAGCTTCTTGAGCAGAGATTGACTTTTGAGTCATTCCTGTTCCTTATCTGAGTGGTTTTGTTCATTACTCATTTTTATTGTATGAAAACACCCACATCATTTTGATAAGGGATGTCTTGCACTGCACTCGGTTCTAAGCATTGCCATCCATTTAGAAATTGAATCAAACCTGGTCTAACTCAATTTTTAACAGAAAGAACCAATTCAGAATTAATCTCTAATCAAGGATGAGTTTGCAATTCTAAACTGGTAATGGAACTCCACATCCTGGACTCAGTAGGAATATTAAAAACCTCTTCAGGAATGGTCTGGCTGACAAGAGGGAATAAAGGAATAATAGAAATAATTAATATAAAATACTCAAATAATGAAACTCAAGACACACAGAAGGAGCAGAGAGCTCACCCAGGAATCTCTCCAGGCTGTGTTGCTCTGTACAGACACAGCTGGATTTCCTTTACAGATGTTTTCCTGCAGGGTTTTTGGAAGGGATCAGGATGATCCTGATTTTTACAGAAATCCACAGGCACGGCAACATGACATGAGATTCCTGAGGTCAGCTGGGGGCAAACAGCAGAATACAGGAGATTTTTATTCCCTGACTTCTATCTCCTAAGCATTTTCTTATTCCATGGATTATGATCCATTCCCTCTAAGAAAATTTCTGAAATAAGGTGAGAGCTTGTGCTCTGAAAAAGATGGGAAAATGGGAAATCTTCAACCACTTACTAAGAAATGAATGGTAATTTCTTAAAAATTAAAGTTTTTCTTTTTGGTTTCTTCCTTCTGAATGAAACGTCTCGATCAGCCTAGATTTCTTCTAGCACTCATTTGTCTCCCACCTTGGCAGGAGGAGAGCTCAGATTCAGTGGAACAAATCCCCATTTCATCCCCTTGCTGTATTTCGTGGCAGCTGCCAATTTGGAGGTGGGAGAGATGGGCCAAAAGCAGGTGGTGGGCTCCAAAAGCAGATCATTTAGGAGTGACATTTATTGGTATGAAAAAAATAGTGCTTTCCCTTCCCTACCTGTAAGGCAGGGCCCTTTTCACGACTCTTGCCCACGGTTGCAAGAAAAGCAAATTGGAATCAAAGGAGATGCCAAGAACAGCACTTGCTGGTTGGGAACATTACTGGTTTATTATAGGAAAATACCTGTATCACACTTGTAAAGAAACTGTTAAAAATGGAGGTAGGCTCCCCTTTCTACCTCCTTCCACCTCCCCACACCTCCACACAAACCCTGCCTTTCTTCCCAGCCCCAATTCCAGCCAACTTCTTTCCCCAAGCATCAAGGAAATGCCAGACAAAGCACTGTTGGAGCAGGAGGAATCTCTCTCTGTGCTGTGATTGCAGAAGATTTCGATCCCAAAGGTGCAGTTTGGGGATTTCACTCCCAAATTCTGCTTGGGAGTTGCAATCCCAGCAGCACAGGTTGGTTTGTGTCCCTTGTACATAGATGGGATTCTGGAAGGTTTAATTGGATACACCCCCAGATGTTGCTGGGAAGAGGAATTGAGGAGGATAATGGTCAAATCTTTCCTCCTCAGCCTTCCTCTGGACCTGCCTGGGGCTGAAGCTGAGCAGAACCCACTGAAAAAAGCACAGAATTCCAGCGTTGTTTTCTTGCAAGTCGGCTGAAACCAAATCTTGATAACAGGGCCGAGTCCTTGAGGGAGCCCAGCCAAGTCTTGCACGCATTCCCTCAGGTAGGAAACTGCTGAGCAGCATTTCAAAGCCCAGTCCCTCCCAGTTTTTCCTAAAAGAGCTCTTTGGTGGCTCCCTGGGCTGTGGTTTCTGAGGCTCCTGGGCTGGACACGGTTCCCCACAGGACACGGGGATGGAGCCTCGCAGGGAGGGATTTTCCCTGCTGGACAGATCCATATCCCCACCCTGTGGCATGACCTGGAGCCCACAGAGCTTCAGCATTCCTGCTTGGACACCCTCCTGCCTCCAAGCTTGGAGAACAAGGAGCAGGATGGATCAGAGGGATGACAAAGAACGTGACTCCAAAGTGCTGGAGGACAGCGAAACGCAGAGCTCGAGTCCTCTCCATGCACAGCAAAAAATCAAAATCAGATTCACTGTATCAAGAAAGACCCTCTGGCTTCTCCATCCTTAGGGACAGGGGAATTTAACACCTGGAATGCAGCCAAAGGCTGAGAGATCTCATAGCTGTGATGTCTGCACCAGACATTGCTCTACAACATTTTCATTCCCAATCAGAACATCCACCCTCAAACCCCTCTGTAGGAAACTTTCCCCCAGCAGCCCCCACAGGGGGAGCACAGCAGCTTTTGGGAATGATTATGGCTTCAGACAGCCAGGGGTTCTCCACACCCAGAGCCCCAATTTCTGTTATGCCACTGTAAATCTCGAGAAACTCCAGTTATTCCACTGGGCTCGGGCTCGGGGGAAGCCAAAGTAAACACAAAGGGTTGTCAGAGGAGTTATATCACATTGGCAGCGGCCTAAGTGAAAGCATAATTTGCGCTATTTTTTAATAATATGGTGTCTTAGATCATTAGGAATGAGGTCCTGCAAACACAGCCAGGAGGAACTTTCTACATGGGAGCAGCTCCTGTGCTAGACATCCACGTGAGGAGTGGGAATGTGCCAGATGTTGGGATTTGAGCCCAATCCATCCTGACTGGCAGCAGCTGGAACTCTGCTTTACTGTGCTCAGACAGAAAAATATCTGCTGGATCAGGCCCTGCTGGTAGCAGCACCCAGGGAGGATAAAAATATTAGCTGGGAGACCTTGCAATAGGTTTCTGGTGGATTCTGTAAAGAAAGTCTTGGAACTTCAGGGAGGTGGGGCTTGTAAAAGATGTAAAAACCGGCCTGGCTTTGTGTGACAGTCTCAGAGGCAGGTGAGGGATGGACTTTTTGGCTCCCCTGAATTACTGGTCTTTAAAATCACGTGTAAGATGGGAAGGAAATTACAGTTCAGAAAGAAATCCCTGGTGTTAGGATCTCATCCCTCAGTGCTCCCTGTGAACCAGCAAATAAAGACAATTCCTGTCACAGGCATGGCTTGAGCAGAGCCCAAATCCTTCCCAGCCGCCCTGCAGGCCACAGCCATTCCCACACTGATACCCCAGGAAAATCAAGGGGAGCTCTTAGCTCCAGACCCACTGGGAATGCAGGAGCAGAGGGAAGGAAATGAAAGGAGGAGTTGGGAGGGCAGATCCTGCTCCCACTGAGCTCAGGGCAGCACTCTCAGACCTCTGGGTTGTTCTGGTTTTGCCCCAAATGAGGTTCTGGGGACGATTTTCCACTCTGGGGGAGTTTTGTTGGATATCAGGGAGAGGTTTCTCATCCAGAGGGTGCTGGCACTGCCCAGGCTCCCCAGGGAATGGTGACATTCCCGAGGCTCCAGGAGTGTTTGGACAGCGCTCCAGGGATGCTCAGGGTGGGATTTTGGGGAGTCTGTGCAGGGCCAGGAGCTGGGCTGGCTGATCCTGGGGGTCCCTCCCAGCTCAGGATATTCCACAGTTCTCTGCTCCCATGAAAGTAAAACGTTACATCCAACTCCTTCCAGGTAAAGATTTCTGGGGGTCTGGGAGAAAGAAATGGAGTTTGTTGTTGTTTTCAATGGAAATTTATTCCAATATCCCTTTAAAAATATGTTCCAGGGAAAACACAAGGAAATTAAGTTCTCCATTTCCCCCTGCCCCCAGCCCAGATCCATTCTGAGACATAAACCAAACCTTGAGGTTTCATTTTGAAGGCTCCTTTCTTCAGCTTCTTCGAGACAAATTTTACCTTGCTTAGATTTTTAAATAAAAAAATAATAATAATAATAAATAAAAAAAGGACCCAAATCAATTAACCACGGGTTTTTACGGATTGGGGAGGAAGGTAACCCACCCCATTGGTCATAAATTGATTTCTGGAGGCACAAGGAGCAGTAAAGCCCAGAACTTTGCCACAGTGTGGAGCTTCCTGCAGGTCCCACGATGTGGGGCAGCCCCTGGGGTGCTCGGTTTGCAACAGAGGCCTCTCACTGCAGAGCTGCCCTGCCACAGGGAGCCGAGATGTTTTCCTTGGCCAGAGGAACTGCAGGAAATAAATTATTCTGCAGCCAGAGCTGGGCATGGGGTACAGAGAACTGGACACCTTCCCAGTGGCCTCTTGCCTAGAATTCGCTCTGGATTCACGGAGCTGAGCAGGGTTTGCAGGAGGCAGATGTGGATTCATTCCCAATTCGGGTTCATCTCGAGAGGACAAAGGGGTGCCTCAGCAAATCTCCCTCAGCAGGACCCCATGTGTCTCCTACCAGAGCTGGGAAACTTCAAATTCAAAACCCATCTTGGCATGTTTGGTACTCAAACCTTGTGTTTTATCACCTCTTTCACAGCTGGACAGATAAACTCTTAGATAAACTCATTTCTGGTGTAACTCCAGCAAAACCATGTGTGAAGCTCTCCTAAAATTATGTGTTATTGTGAACCTCATGGAAATGGCAGTTATCTAAAAAAGGGGGAAAACCCCCTCAGACAATGTTCCTTTTGCCATCAAACCCCTTTCTGTTCGGAGCAGAGAAAAAACCCTCTCAACTTTTGCTTTTAGTCATTAAAGGCCAGGCTAAAAATAGCATTTTTGATAATCACCTATGGAATTCAAGGGCATCCAATGAAAAAAAAAAAACCAGCAAGATGAACTTAAATGCATTTTTCTTTCAAAAATAAGGTTGTGTGTGATCAGGTAAATAAAAATTGTGTTCTGTTATGGCTTATCTGGCTCTAGTTCTTCTCCTTAGGATTTCACTCCTTTGTGTCTCCAAAATCTTTACATATTTAATGTTTCCAAACAAGGAAGACACGGCAGGACTTTAAAATCCTCTCTGTCCTCCAGAAGTCCTGCTGGGATTTCGTGGGAGCCAGAGCAGCAGCTGATCCTGGTGCTGAGGAGGCAGCCTGGGATCTCTCCTTCTCCAAGCTGCTCTGCACATTTACTGCAAAAGGAACGAGGAAAGTGCTCTCAGATGGGAGAAATCACTTCCAGAAGCTGTGTCTGCAGCAGGTCACACGGTAGCTGCTGGGAAGGACCAGCCCAAATCAGGGCAATGCAGGGTGGCAGCTCCAGGCTGACATTTGGCTCCATTGCTCGCTGAGATTTTCCTCCTGCCAATGTTTTACAACAACCCAATCCCACATTTTACCCGACAAAGTGGGGAATTTACTCCTTCCCAGCTTTACATTTCCCCCATCTGAGAACTCCTCCAGCAGAAATCCATCCCGTGTGATAAGGTAAATCCTGCATTATTAAAAGTGAGGGGAAGGGAATTCCTTCGCAGCGCTGGTGAATATTTGAGTGGGTTTTTATTTTCTTTTTTTTCAGGATGTCTGGCTGTTATTTCATCTCGCCCATCCACACAAAATAATTGGGAAGTCAAAGCACAGCAAATATCTCCTGGTGCTCCTTGGCCAGGACTGGGACATTATTGGGGAGTTAAGTGGATAATGGTGTGAAATAAGCCTATAAAAACCAACACACTTCAGAGTTAATATTTTTTCAGGGTGCAGTTAAGTTACTGTGACACATCTGTCATAACTCTTCTGGGGAGCTTCAGAATGTGTCTGATCTTTCCCCCTCGGAGCTGAAATGGATCTCCTGAGCTTCAGGAAACCCAATCCCCGCAGGTCACTGGCAATAAGCTCCGGAGTGTCAATACAGGCTGTGCTTACAGTGGCAGCCTGCAAGAATCCAAAGCCTCATCCTGGCCTGAGGAATCTTCTTTTCCACCTGTGCACCCCCCTTCTCTGCAATTCATTTTCCAGGGGCTGGCTGGGATGTTCTGGCACCCATATCCTGGTGAAAGTTCCTGCACCAAGCCTTCTAAAATCTCTCTGAAAACTTCTGGGTGAGGAGAATCAGCCTCAGAATCCAGTGAAGATTTTGCTTCCTTTGGTTGGGGTTTCCTGGACTGGGATGGACACTGAGGCAGAAAAACCCAGCAAAAATTCTCCCTGATTCATCTGTTATGTTTGGGTTTAAATACTTCATTGCTTCATTTAATACTTCATTAAGAAAAGCATTTGATACTAAGAGTTTCTTTCTAGCTGAAAAGAAATTCAGATGATTCAATTTTATGTTAAAATAAAAAAAATAAATTAATTAGATAAACTAATGGAGGCTCTAAAAGAGGTTGAGTAAAAGGTCCCACACATCAAATATAAATTTCATTATAAGGCAGGTTTATCAAGTTCCTGGGCTGGTTTATCTGAGCACTGATGATAAATTCCTTGATGAGGAATCCCTTTCCTCTTTATCCCCCAGCAGTGACTCTTCCTAGAGTTTGTCTAAGCTAAATCCAGCCCCACTGCAGCTTGGGAAGCGGCAGATTCCTGTCCCCAGGGGCTGCCTGAGAGGCAGAACCAGAGATCCCCATGCCAAGGTCTGCTCTGGGCCCCAGACACCCAAAGCTTTGGCATTTCTGTCCAACACAACCTGGAAATCTCAATTATCACTCTGGGTCCAGGCCAGCCCTGCTGTTTTAATCCACAGTAAAGGAGGGGAACTGAAACAAACTGAAATTATTCACATAGAAAAATGGAAATGTGTTGGATTCCTACACCCTTCAAGGACCATGGTGAGGACCTGGGATTAAACCCTGCACTTTTAGGCCGAGCTCTGACAGAGCCCATCCTCTGCTTTGTCTTAAGTGCCGATTTCCAGGATTTGGGCTGAGCTCAGCCAGGAGATGGGATTCATTTCCAAAGGAACAGACCTAGCTCTGGGTTCTGCTTTCAAAGAAACCTGAGGGTGTCAGAAAACCTCTTCAAACCCAAACCATCCTCCCTGGCTTGGCCAAAACCCAAATCCCAGCTGCAGTTTGCTCCGTTTGCAGGACAGAGGGGAAGGAACCCAGTGGAATCTCAGTTTCCAGCTTTGGAATACCTGCAGACATTGCTTTTTAACAGGGATATTTAATGCCATCGGATGATTTGAGGGGGTATTAAATGAGGAGCAGATATTCAATCCTTTGGCTATGGGGCAGTTTTTCCAGCTCTGATATTGAGCACCTTTCCCAGCACTAAAACAGGGAGCTCCAGGGCAGATGGTTGGGGTATAGATGTGCTACAGAGCCCCAAGTTTAGAGCTAAAGGGGTTAAGGGCTCAAAATGAAACAAAAATCGAGTGAAACCAAATCAAATCCTCCGTTCTGTGCTGATGCAGTGGTGCTAAAAGGTTAACTTCCCAAATGGGCCCGCTCTGGAGCCGATCCTGTGGTGGCTCTGTGGTTTCCGCCTATATAAATTTGATAATATTTTACAAATGCAGTGTATGAAATATATTCTTAACATGTGTTTAATACATTTACAATCTATTAAAATGAAAAACAGAATATGCTTCAAACACTGCTGGGGTATTTGCTTAATGCAGTATGTCTGGAACATGTTAAACATTATTTTAGAGGTAATTGAAACATTTCACACACATTCACCCCGCGTGCCGCGTGTGTGCAGCGGGGGCACGCAGGGTGGGTATCCAACCTGAGGATGGAGAGGTTCTGGCAGCACAAATTTCCCTGGAAGCACAAATCCCCTGCACCTTCACCCCCCTGGCGTGGCTCTCCCCACATCTCCAGGCCTCACTTGAAGCAAATAAAGGAGATCCAAATTTACCCCGGGCAGGGTAAATCCTTTATCCCAAGCTGCAGGGTATTATTGCAGCTCGTTTCAGCACATGGCCTGTCAAAGCAGCCATTAAACCCTTCTCAAATGAATATTTCTGTAAATACACACAGGCTGGGAATATTCCTGGGTAAGTATTTGCTTAGTTTCACAACATGTTCCTCTGGCTCATGCCAATGTTCCCAAAAAGTGAACAAGGTGTGGGGAATAATGATGGAGTCCTTGTTCCTGCCCAAATAAATGGCTACAAAGGTTTGATTATAGTCTTTTTGCTGTTAATTGCAGGTTTTTCTTCATTATCTCCAGGTTCCCGGACAAGGCAGAGTGATTAATAAATGAAATATCCCTCGTTAAGGTGATAGAGTGGCTATCAGTGCTCCTGGTTTAGTGGAGAGCAGTGAAAAATGGGGTTTATTTCCACGTGTCCCACACTTC
The DNA here is from genome assembly GCF_971803275.1 of Cyanistes caeruleus. Lineage (NCBI taxonomy): Eukaryota > Metazoa > Chordata > Aves > Passeriformes > Paridae > Cyanistes > Cyanistes caeruleus. The sequence goes on along the minus strand of NC_141719.1, from coordinate 9,951,429 downwards.
TGCCTCCTCCCTGACATTTCCTCCTCCGCTTTTGGGCTGAGGAGCCCACACTTCACTTGCCACAGAGCTTTATTTTCCCGTTCTTTCAACCTGAAGCACCAAATTGTGTCATAAATCCTGTGGGAGATGGGAGCTGTGCTGCAGGCTGGATGTCAGGAGAGCTGCACCTCATGCTGAGAGATCTGCAGCTTGGAAAAACTCCATTTATGTCCCACTAAGGCTCCCACAGCCAAAAAAAAATCGGGCTTTTCTTTACTCACACGGCGATGTTTTGTGTTTGGGATCCAATCTCTTTTTTTTTTTGGAGATAGGGAAGCAAATTTATTCAGGAAACAAACAAGATGAGGGATGAGAAGGAAGAACTCTGTGCTCATGAAAATGAGATAAGAGCAGTGCTTGGAGGGTTTCTGGCTCTGTCTCGGACAATGAGGACCTTGATGTCTCAACCCCTCATTCCCAGCACAGCCTTTCCTCCATCCACCGCCTCCTCCCAACTCTTTTTTAATCCTTCTGAAATCCCCTCCCTCTGCCAAGCAAAGTGGGCAGCCACAAATTTGTCCTCATGGTGGTAGAACTGCAAACAATTCATCATTTCAGCCTCATTCGAGCTGGGAGCCATTAGAAGCAAAAATGTAATTAATCAAAGCTTCAAACAGACAGAATTAAGTCTCATTAGAGGGGGTTGGGGATGTTTAGTAGTTTCTGTATCATCCTTTCCCCATAGCTCCATCAAGGAGTTGTCTCAGCACACACATTCAGGTGAAATTGAATTATTTGAAATTATTTGATGTGAGGGAGCAGAGCAATAATTTTCCAAGGACAACCCCAGCAAAAAACATCATTTTAATGTATCCTTTTACTGTCCCTCTCCACATTTCATCTGTATCTCAGGCAAACAGAGAGACTGTACTTTATATTCCACTTATTTCAACAGAAATAACCTTGTTTACCAATGGAAGCTCAGGTTGTGCCATTATTTTTAAAAATAAGAATGATTCCCCATTGTTTATTTATAGTAATTATAAATATAATAAATATTTTAGGATTTATAATTTTTTTTAAAAAAATCTCCTTTTCCTGTTGTATTAATGTGCTCTGTTCCTGCAGATGCATTAAAACATCTTGCAGACAAATAGGACAAGCCATGAAATGGTTCTGCTAAAAATGAAGTGTTAATTTTAGCCATAAATATTCTATGTTCTTCACTGAGTGCATCTCTGAATGAGCCCTTAAAGCTCTTTTTTAAAGATCTCTTTAAAGGTCATGGCAGTTTTTAAATGTGGGTACAAATTTAAATTTAAATATGTAAATGTAAATTTAAATATGTAAATGTAAATTTAAATGTAAGTGCAAATTTACTGTGATTGTATTTTGGCTCTGAAATGGCCATCAGCTGCTTTCCAGAAAGTTCAGGAATCACTCCCTACCCCCTGCAAAATTCCCATTATTTCCTCTTTCTGCCCAATTTTGTAATCCCAGATTCCCTGAAAAGTTTTCCAGAGGGGCAAAAAAGCCCCCAAATCTCCCCAATTTCATTTGGTTCTCATTTTAAGCCCCTGGATTTTCACACCCCTGGGAAATGGGGACACAACCAGCACAGAAATTTGGTTTTTGTATGAACATTTCTGGCAAGGCAGGTTTGATTCCTCGCCTCCTCTTTTTCCTTTCATCTCCTCCTCCTCCTCCTCCATCCCACCCCCTCCAAACCCAAGGCGCCCTTTCCAGCCCAGGAGCCCAAAGGAAAGTTTGGAGATTACAAATTGGAATAAACTTCATTTCAACAATAAACAAGCAAAGAAACAACCACATTGGTGTCAGATTTTTGATAAATATTAGGCCTGACGTAGGTTGGGGTTTTTCCTTGGATTTCTGCTGGCTCTTGGCGTTCCAGGAATCCCTTTTTTTTTTTTTTTTTTTTCATAGTACATCTTTTTCTTTTTTCTTTATTTTTTTTTTTAATGAGCTGAAGCAGTTTTCCAGCCCATGACCATGGAGTGCATTGTATTCATTATTTAGTGACATGGTCACAAGCAGAAAACTGTCTGAAATCATGTCTTGAACAGACAAATTTAGCTCCAGATATTTATTTTTCATGATATAAGAAGAGGTGTTAACCTAGGGCCGTGTTTGGTGGGTCATAGTGGCAGCTAATTTTACAGAGAAGAATCTACATGATCATTAATTCAATTTAACTTAATCTAATTTAATTTGATTCTATTTTATTTTACTTTTTTTCAACACTTGTCCTGTGGAGTCCTCAAACCCTAAACTTTGTACCCGAATAAAAACCCCACAGACTTTGCAAAGCAATGAGGAAATTTCCACATGAAAAGTCCTGAAAGCTGCCAGGGCAGGAATTCTGTGGCTCAAGCAGAACTTATTAACCACAAGACGTTGCTGAAATATCAACCAGATGCTTTGCCCCATCCTAGGCTGAGTTTTAACTCTCTGTATGAATCAGCTCAGGCAATTTTTTCATCAAGGGCTGGCAGAAGAGTGAAATCATCGCGTGATAAAAACGGGGAAAAATTGGTTTTATATAAAATAAGAGACTCTGAGAAAATGAGGACTCTTCAAAAAGGGGTGAGATGGTGACAAATTGAACTTTCCAGGTCTAAGAAGCCTCGAGGTTTGTTTTTTTTTTTTATTTCAGAGCAATGTTTCAAATATAGGAGTGGCTGAACCGCAGAGAAATCCGACTGCCCACATTTTCCAGTGAGTGTCCCTTGGAAAACAGGTGACTTTGCTGGTGTGGAATGAGAGCTTTGAGAAATCTGTGCAGTGGATGAACCTAAAATAAAGTTTAATCAGGACTTGGCAGCACTGAGTGCCTCCCTCTGCTCAAAGGTTCAGAAATCTTTGCACAATACAGTGAATTTCAGCAGACCCTGAATAAAACTGGGGTGGCAGAATCCAAGTAAATTAGGATTTGTGAGGGTGACTGTCCACATTCCAAATTTGCTTGGGCCAGTGGTCCCGTCCACTGGGAAGATTCTGCCTCGTGGGTCTTCCAGAGCTCACTCAAAAGCAGAAAATATTTCTAATGGGCACAGGATCCATGTGAAGAAGGATTAAAGCCCCTGAAAGGAGTAAAAGAAGAGCTGGGAATTCTCATTTCTGTGGGACCAGCTGAAGGAATCAGCAGTGCTGACCCACCACGTGGAATTTGAGGGATTTGGTGATGCAGCCCTGAGGAGAAGAACCACCCCTTCCACCCCGACATGCATCCCTCTACATGGAAACTGGGTTATTTTAAAAATCCTGGGAAATTCCTGCAAAAGATGTGGATATTCAGTTGGATTTTAGGGTTTGAACAGTGATAAAGCTGGGGTTTTTTTGGTTTTTTGTGGTTTTTTTGTGGTTTGCTTCCACAGCACTCCTGCCTGGTGATGTTCTGACAGCATTCAGGAGCCCCGATGGTTCCTGCTCTGATAAATTCCAGCAGGTTGGATGAGCACTGCAGCCACATTTCGGGGCAGCAAATGCATTCATTCCATCTCTGGCCAGCAAAACCAAACGATTCTGAGTGTTAAACAGCCTTAATTAACTCCTTGCAGGATTTACTCCTGCAGTTAACCTGAGCTATCAGCCTGGTGTTTCATTTCCCTGTCCCTTCCCAGCATCATCGCTCAGATCCCTGCAGCTGCCCCACCTCAGCCTGTGGCCTGGCCTGGGTTTGTTTATTTGTACTCAGGCTGGAAACCTCCAAAAATAAAAGAAGGATCAGGTGTGGGGCAGTGATGCTGAGTGACTCAGAGGTGGCATCAGGCCTGGGGGAGGACACAGCAGCTTCTGCCTGGGCCTGGGTGAGACAGGGCCTAAACCTTCCAGCTGGTCCTTTTGGATACAGAACCTTGTTTTCTCCACTTCTCTTTGTTTCCTCAGCTTCTCTTTTGTTCCACTTGTGAAAATGGAACAAAAATGTCTGGGTTGCCCTTCACTGTGAGTTACTCAAGGCTTTGTCAGAGAGCCCAGGAATGTCTCCTGGAACGTCTCCTGAGCATCACCTACCTCCAGGCAGCCTTAAATCTCAGGTTTTTCAGCCTGGCTTGGCTTTTCCCTGATGGATAGCAGCAGGAATGGGCTCTGCTGCATTTCCCTCACAGCATCCCAGCCCTTGCTGGTGGAAGGAACAGGAATCAGGGATGTTCTGCAGCTCCCAGGATGAGTCACGGCTCCTCCCGGGGTGTTTTTTCCTCCAAATATTGCTCAGACAAAAACAAACAAAACAATTGGTGGCTGGAGCCTCCCTGGGGTGCCTCAGAGATGGAAGTGTCCTCTGGGCTGGTGGCCAGGGAGTGGCTTCAGCTGAGGCTGGGACATGGACAGGGACAGGGACAGGGACAGGGACAGGGACAGGGACAGGGACAGGGACAGGGACAGGGACAGGGACAGGGACAGGGACAGGGCAGGGATGGGGACAAGGACAGGGACAGGGACGGGGACAGGGATGGGGACAAGGACAAGGACAAGGACAGGGACAGGGACAGGGACAGGGACAGGGACACAGGGACAGGGACAGGGACAGGGACAGGGACAGGGACAGGGATGGGGACAGGGACAGGGACAGGGACAGGGACAGGGACAGGGACAGGGACAGGGACAGGGACAGGGACGCCACAGGCTCTGTGTGGGGCTGTCAGGGTGACACTGCTGGTTCAGTGCTTTGCCCCAGGACCCAGACTGACGAGACAGAATCTGTTCCGTGTTTGGGTTTAGGATGTTTATTTTTCCTTATCCATATTGCACATTTACAGCGTGCCAGGAGCTGTGCACCCCGGGCTAGCAAGGTGTGAAATGGCTGGAGAAGTGTCTCTTCAAGGTCTTTGAAGTGTCAAACCACCCAACAGTGAAATGCCAAGCAATTATTTTCATTAATAACCTAACAACCTGACACCTGTGTCCTGCAATGTGGATTCTTTCATCCAGTCCCCTATTATTACCCAAAAACCAAGAAGGAGAAGGAGAAGGAGAAGGAGAAGGAGAAGGAGAAGGAGAAGGAGAAGGAGAAGGAGAAGGAGAAGGAGAAGGAGAAGGAGAAGGAGAAGGAGACGGAGAAGGAGAAGGAGAAGGAGAAGGAGAAGGAGAAGGAGAAGGAGAAGGAGAAGGAGAAGGAGAAGGAGAAGGAGAAGGAGAAGGAGAAGGAGAAGGAGAAGGAGAAGGAGGAGAAGGAGAAGCAGGAGGAAGGGACAATGCCCTAAATCCTCTATGTTGTCTCTTATTCACTAATATAATTTAAATCCTCAATTCTGACTTTCTCACCTGGTGACTTCATATAATTCTAACTCACACACTCCCATTCCCAGTTTCTCCACTTAGTTCTAGAAGCTTTTTCCAGGGTTTTAAGTTGAACTGAGTGTTCTCTGGAGGGTCAGAGCCTGTCAGCACAGGTAAGGGAATTTTTCTGTGCCTGACTCCAGGCTGGCACTGGGTACATCCAAACCCCAAAGGGATGAAGGGTGCAGGATGGGATGTCAGCTGCTGTTCCTGGCCTCTCCAGGTGTTTGTCTCTCCCCAGGGACACGGTGACAGTCATGGACGGTCCCTGCTGTGTCCCCAACACCTCCCACAGGCACAGATCCTCCGTGGCAGCCCAGTCACACCTCCCTGAACCCACAGCTGGGGCCTTGCCAGGACAGAATTCCCACCAGCACAACCCCCCTGTGCTCATGGATCCAATCTGGTTGTTGGGATCCTCATCCTTTCCAAGTTTTATAGTGAGTCATCCCCATATTCCTTCCCAAAATGCTCCTCTCTTCCCACTTCTAGAAAATATCCCCTGCTCCTAAAGTTTCCAGCCTTTCTCCAAATGACTTACTCCTTTTATTTTATTTCCTTATTTTTTTCTTTATTTCTTTTTTTTTTCCCCTGTAAGAAAGTGAAATCTGTGTGCTTCCTTATTAAGCCACTTTATTCTTGGCAGGCTTTGAAAAAAAGCCCTACTTCAGCAATTTAAGCTTTTCTTCCTGGAGGCACAATACTCAGACACGAGGAAAAGTAAGTCGAGAAGACAAAATAAACATATTTTTTTCAGGAAGACTCGAAGCCAAGTGGAGCTTTCAATGAATGATTTGAGAGAGTTGCTGCTTTTGATATGCACAAATATATCCCAGCACTGCAGGCACACACCACATCCCTGGATTCTGTGGAGCTGGACAGGGAGAGGGGGGAAAAGCAGAATAGATATTGCAGTTTGAGCCTCACAATGGCTTTGAAATGCAAGCACAGCTCAGGAAAGGTTTTACAAGTTCATAAATGATGAATTTGTGTTGCCCAGGCTAAAGGGAGGAAGGGAAAGATCCTGCATTTTTTCACTCATCCCTAAGATATTCCAGAATATCCAGGGATCTAGAATACAACATCCTAAAGCTCATGTTTGCTTTCTGCTCTACATTTATTTGCTTGAATAAGAGGAGATAAGAATCACTGGATTTATATTTTGGTCTTATTCACACCAAATTTATTCAAAATTATGGCAGATTCATTGTTGGGATGAATTTCCACTGTCCCAGTAGGCTGAAGATCAGCAGATCCTTAATATCCTGGACAATAATTAGGGTTTTATGGCTAACTTTTAATTAGTGTTTTCAGCATCTTTAGTAGTGTATTTCACCCTCCTACCTTCCTCAAATGGAAGCATTTTTATCCAGCAAAAAGAACCCAAATTCTTCCTATTGGGAAGACTGGTTGAACAAAAAAAAATGGTGGGAAATTAGTGGGGAAGTGATTCCCACAGATAAATACAGAAAACAATACAACAAACCCTGCCTGAGGGTTCTGGGCATGCAAGAAATTGCTGCCACAAAACGTCCTCGAGCTGAGGGCACTCAGATCTGTCACATCCTGGAGCTGGTGTGCAAAAGGATTCAAGAATTTTCTCATGGAGCTTCTTCTCCTCATTCCTTCTTTCATTGAGGACAAAGAGGCAACACGGGAGGGAGGAAATGGATTTCACCCAGCTCTGCCTGACTCCACGAGGTTTTTGTGTTGGCCACAACTTCAGGGCTTCACCCTCGAGGTCAGCAGGGAGGACACTCTGGAAAATGGGAATTCTGGGAATTCTGGGTCCTCTCCAGGCAAGCTCAGCCTGGTTTTGTTCACAGTGGCGAAGAAAACCAGGGGATTAAATGAATTCCAAAGTCCTGCACCCTCCAGGACCAGCTCAATGCCAGCAGTCCTTTCTTATCACCCCAGTTTGAGTCACAGGAGAAGCGCACTGGGCAAGGACACAAACCCTGATAAGGTGGAATGGAACCTGCACCACTGATTTTAGTGTGATTGCAAATCTCCCCTCAGATCTCACCTCTGGTGTGTTTAATGTCCTTGGAACTGATTCCATCATCAAGGGTTTGATGTGGGAGAGAGAAACCCAGTTCAAGCCCAGTTCAACAGAGCCCATGACACCTTTTTCACTCGGATGGGCTCAGAAATGAGCAGAGCAAAGGTAAATGAGCAGGGAAAAATCACCAGAGCTCAGCATCCCTCATGCTCCTCTCCAGCTGAAATTGAGTTTGAAATTCAGGTTATGCAACAACATGGCATTGTCTCCTTTTATTAAGGCCACCAGCTCCTGGAGGTCCTGGGCGTGTTATTGTTCTCAATTAACAGACTTCTCCCCTTTCTCCCTGGAATCCTTCCCGCTGGTTTGCGTTGTAACAATACCTCCAACTCACCGGCTCCAAGCTGGATTTCAATTTGTGAGGCCACTTTCACTTCATAACCCACCACAGAAAGTTCAGTCTCCATTCTAACATGTTGCATTAATTAAATATTCCCAGAAACAAACAAACAAACAACAATTTCTTCGCTTTTTTTCCTTATTAAATTGCTTTTGCGTGAAGAACAGATCTTTACATTAAGGCAAAAAAAAAAAAACCCTCAGCAAACGAAGCCAGACAGTAGCTGTGTCTCTTGGCAATGAGAGTAATCTAATAAAACATCACCTTTCAAAGACAAAAAAAGTTCCTCTGGACACTCAGTAACGTCACCTCGGCACGAAATATATTCCACTCTTGGTTTGTGTTTTTTGGACCTACGCAGCTTAGGATGGTTGTTATCCCAAGCCCATGCCACCAGAGTTGGAATTAATAATATAAACGGTGAGCCCAAGCCCTGATTGACAGCTCGGATTCTGTTAATACCTCCTAGTTGGGCTTCCACCACGGTCAGAAGTTAAAATTTATTTTGACAAGCTTTCTGCTGGTTATGGAGGCTGGGAGCTTTATACCGGGGTATCCAGTGATTAAATATCTGGCATAGATTATCAAAAACTGGAGGGGGAAGGCCTGGAAGGCCTCTTGATGACAAACTGGATCCTGCGGCGCGGCCAACTTGGTTTTAATTAAGTTATTACCGCCCTTAATGGGAAGGGGCTGCTCCTTTGTTCTTTGGCAGGGCAGCAGACAGGGACGGAGAGGGGAATGTCAGCAACTCAATTACGGCAGGGCTGCCTCCAGGATGCTCCCAGGGACACCGAGGTGGCCTCGGGAAGGAGTTGGGATTCCTGGGAGAACAGGGATGGAGCCTCAAACCCCAGCAGGGTCAAGTCAGGATTAAGGGGAGAGCTCCTGGCCTTAATCAGTGGGTTCAGGGTAATTAAAGGCAGAATGGCTGGGAGCCAGCCCCTTTGTTTCCCAGGGCTGGGGATTGTCCCCGTGGTTCAGTGCGCTGGATATTTCAAAGATGATTTGTTAAACAAACTTTTTATTGTCTTCTTGATCACCTGCACCAAACCCCTTCAATATCCATAACTGAGAAGGCAAGAGAAGCCTGTTTTATTTTATTTCAAAACCCACAGCCTTGTTTTTATTTTATTTAAAAACCCCAACTCAAAGTATCATGGCTGGCTCCAACTCAAGTTTCACTGACAGCAATTTCAGCTCAGAGAAGTTTGGTAACACCAGCAAGAAGAGGGAAACCAGACCCATTAATTTTCAGCCTTCATTTTATAAAAATTACTTTTGTTGAAGAAGGAAATATCAGAGGTGCTGCAAGTCCGGAGAGAACTGCGCATCTTACAGATAAATGTGTGAAAAAAACCCTTTTTTAAATTTATTTTTTCTCTTCTGGATCACATAACCTGAAAATTAAATATTCTCTGCGGAGTCATCTAGTCTCACCTTATAGAGCAACATGACTTGGTGTGGGGTAAGGCTATAAAACCCACAGAATACCCAAAAAAACCTCGTGTGCAGAGCAATCCTTGTACAAAACCAACCAGCAGCAACAAACAGCCCAGCTCCCAGCCCACCCCCGCTGGGCAGGGTTTGTGTGGAGAGCAGTCAAGCACAGATGCTCCATATGGTCACGAGGATCCCTGGGATAGAGGGAGTAGCCACCCAAAACCAAGCTCAGACTATACACTTTACAAAGAGGCAATCCCCGTGAAAGGTTTGGGAGGGGGGGAACAGAGACAGGGGTAAAAAAATGAGAAAAAAAGCCATTTTCAAAGTTTAAACTTTCCTGGTCGGGGGTGTGTGTGGAGCTGTGGGTTGTTCTGGCTGCGTGGGTGTGAAGGCACAAGAGTTGCAATGTTTAAAGTGTGGGTATTTATTTGTTTTAGTGCTAAAATCCATGTGGATGGCAAAGGGACAGGGAAGAATTGCACATTTCTCCCCGTGCACACGCAGCTGATAAAGAACTGACGTCTCCCTTCAGATAAGAACTGCAAAAACTCCAGAGTGCCCAGAGGGGATCCCAGACAAAACTGGGAAAATTACTAGAATGTCAAGAGGAGGAGAAATTACCCATTTTAATTGTTGAGAGGCAATGAGGATAATTAATACATTAAAACTGTAATTTAAATAAAGTGTTATCACAGCTGTAATGACAATAATTATTATTATATTCCATTTTAGCAGCACTAATCACTGTAAGAGCTGATACAAGCAAGATGAACAAAGTGCAAATATTTTACTGTGCACAAACTGCTGAGAAGAAAGATATTCTGAAATCAGTTGATTTTAATCAGCACATGAAGGAAAAGGGAGATTTTTTTCCCAGTGAAATTGTCAGAATTTTGGGCACCTGAACTGTTCAGCCTGAAATATTTCCACTCTGGAAATAAATATTTAGGAGCAAAAGTGGCTCACCTGGAGGAGAAGTAAGAGAAAACCAGATCAGAGGGAGAGGATTTTGGGGAAGTGTCTGCAGGATTGGGATCCCCATGGAAAGTTTTAGTCAGTAAAAGAGAAAGGGTTGCAAGCCATAAATGGGGAAGATAAAGAAGATAAACAGAGATATGGGAGATGTGATTGCATAAAACATCAACTGCACATAAATCAGGGATGCTCCTGGGAGGGAAATCTATCAAATATCAAGGGACACATCAAATATCACTGGAGAAAAAGCTGATTTCGTGTTGAGGGATGAACAATCTTGGGTGGCACCAGAATATTTGACGTTTTCATTGAGGTTTTTTTTCGTTTGTTCATCATGAAACTGCAACTTCTCATGGTGCCTTCTGAGAGTTACTGCTCCAGAAACATCGATCCTCACCAGCAGCTCCTTCTGATGGGCTCCCAGCCAGCATCACTCTGCACCAGGGTGGGGAATCAATCCTGGGAATCACAAAAGACCAGGAGAGGTCTGGGACAGGACACGTGTCCAGCAGGAACTCACAGAAGAACCATCCTGCAGGCTCAAATCCATCACATCAGAGTTTCTCTGCGCAGTTTCCTCTCCTCACTGCTCTGGTTTCTCCTCAGATCCCACAAATTCTTTTACAAACGCCATCCATGGAGAGAAACCTTTCCTTTCTCACAGGTACAGAACTCTCAGGGCAGGTAACACGATGTAAAATGATTATTTTTATTTTTTTCCCCCTTTCTCAGACACTGCACTTGATGTTTCACTTGGAGCTGGTTCAGATCCGGGCATCCTTTAGACAATTATGGAGCTTTTGTATAGGAAATGAACACCTAATCCCCAGATCCCACGAGACTCTGCACCCTTCTAGGGGGAATATGCTTTTTTAAGAAAATCCTTTGCCCTTTCGCTTGAAGAAAATCCTCTGCCCTAAATCTCATAAAACAAAGCAGCTTAGGGATCCTTGCAATAGCAGAGCTGAACTAAACAGGCTTTTAACAAAGTTTCCCTTTGTCAACAGCATCTCGGTGAGCTCCCTCCTGCGGGATGAGTGTCAGGCTTCAGGCTAATCTGGGTAATTCTTTAACCAGAGATTTGCACGTTATTAAGTGCTGGTTTCTGGGTGGGTGGAAAGCGATCGTGCAGGGGAAGGTTCCTCCCGATGCAGACCTCAAACGCTCCATTCTTCCCTGAAAAGCCCAGCGAGGTGTGTCTAAAATCAGAATAAAATGCCTCTCGAGGGTTATTCACCGGCCCTGCCCACAGGCAGAGGTTTCTGGGGCTTTGCTAAGCCTGGCTTAGTCTCTGCAGGTAATTGCAGAGCCCGGAGCTCAGCGGTGTCACCGGGCAGGGACGCTCCAGGTGACCCTGCCAGGACCTGGCCAACCTCAGAGCCTCCAGCAGCCTCAACAAAACCTCTAAAACCTCTCCTCTGCCGTCATTTCAGCTGGATCCTGATCCTCCTCTGCTGGGAGACATCACACAACCCTTCAAATTGTCAGGAAAATGAATCCACAAACACCAGAGGTTGATGTCCAAGAAGGAGACAGAGGAGTCCTGGAGCTTTATTGGAATAAAGGGAGAGGCCATGGGACATTCCCCTGGGGTCTCTCGATTTTTGGGGGACGCAGCCTCCTTTTTATCCCAATTTCCCAGCCTTGTCCCTCTCTCTTTCCCCACTGGCTGAGGGACTGGAGAGGCACAGACTTCCCCGAGTGCCTGACACCTGAGATTCCCCTCTAACGTAGAACCCTCCCTCTTCATTTTTAATTCTTATGGAATTTATGGTGTTTCCCCATTGTCTCTTTCACCTTCCAATACCCAATTCATCAGCAAACCTACAGTTTGTTTGTAAAGGCAAATATATATATATATATATATATATTTTCCATTCATCAATCAGTGGAATCCATCCCATTGTTTCTTTTATCTCTCAGTGCTGGTTTTATTTACCCACAGCTGGTGAAGACAAATCCGTCATTCCTCTCAAAATCTAGCAAATACAAAAATACAATAAAGCTGGTTACACCGGAGATCTCTGAGGGTTTGGTTGTGCTGGCCCGTTCTAGAGACTGAGAAAAAGGAATTTGCTTTTTGCTGGGGGTACCAAACACTTCCAGGAGCAATCCCAGAGCCTCAGGTGTGGCAGGATCCCTCCCTGCAGCAAACCAGGTCTGGTCAGCGCTGCCCAGGACACTCAGGGTTGGACTGGGTCATCTCCACAGGTCCCTTCCAACCCTAAAAATTCCACGATTCTGTGACAAGTGACAAAGGCAGGGAGTGGCTCTGTGAGAATTTCCAAGGTGGGAGATCAGAAGGAAATTGGAAAATGGAATTCTCCATGGAGTTATTTCGGTGAATGACCCGAGGAACTCCTCAGGAACAATCCACCCCATTGTCATTTATTTCCAGGATCGCCTCCGCATCCAGCTCCCACCTCCTTCCCTTAACAAACAGAGCCCGCAGCTCTCCCGAGGCTCCCCAGGGGCTTTGCAGGGTCCCTGTGCAGGAAAACCCCTCTTGGCACCGGGCTCTGCTCTCATCCTCTCCTCCAGCTTCATCTTGAACCCATTTGCGTGTGGCATTTGCATGCTGATGTCTGTGCCGCCCTAATGGTTCGATTTCAAAGCCCATCTCCTTCCCTTTTATCTGCAGCTGAATGAGATGTCTCAATAAGAGCCAGATAAAGACGGAAGTCTTTTGTCTGGGAGCGGCCAGGCAGGGCCAGCTGTGAGCAGAACTGGCTGAGGTTTCACAGGCTGCCTCCAGAACTGCAGCTCCAGCTCCTCGCAGGCTGCAGGAGAGGGCAGGGGAAGGGGCCTGCCTTGCACACATGGCTGAGTGTCTTCCAGTGTTTATTTTTCCTTCCACAAGTTATTTTTGATAAAGGAGTTGCTGGGAGCGACAGAGGAGAGATCAAGAGGGAAGCAAGAAATGAAGAAAAAGAGGGTGGACAGAGTTAAATCTCTGATTCGCATCCAGCGGGGTTGTGGATGGTAGATTAGCTTTATATCGGGGTAGACCTTGGCATCGCAGCCTCTGGGCCAGACATGAGTGGGTGAGGGGGTAAAACTGAGCTTGAAACCATCCCAAAAATGAGAATTGTTCAGTTGTTGAACAGTGGGAGACTCCTGAGAAAGTGCTTGGCTCCGATTTTAAAGGGACTTGCTTTTGTGCTCTCGGGTTCTGTGACCTGCTGAATAAAAACCAGCCTGGCACTGAGAAATAAAGGCTGTTTCTTCAGTTAATAGTGAACAAAATTTTGTCTAACTTTAAAAAAATGTCAGTCTTTAAGAATTGTCAGTCTTTAAAAAATTGTCTGCCTTGATATTGTCCGACTTAGAGTTGTCTGCCTTAAAACTCTTTGCCTTAAAAAATTATTCAACTTAAAAAACTGCCAACAGGCCTACAAGATGTGGTAATTAAGGTAGAATTATGACAAAATCAAGGAGCAATCAGGAAGCAGATAATTTTGAATAACACCTTTCAGGGCTGTAAGAGCTCTACCAAGGATGAAACCTCCAGAACCAGACCAGTGTTCCACACTGGTCACACCTCAACCAGATTTGCACCTGAAATGCCCCAAAATATCCAGCTGGGTTTGCTCCCCAGGTAAAATGAGCTTTTCATGGAATTACTGGAAACACAGAGAGTTTAAGCTCGAGAGGTCTCAGAGAAGAGTTTAAAACCAGCAAGGCCGTGATGTTGTCAGGATTAAAAACGATGGAGCTGAGGAGCAGCTGCTGATTTCTGTCCCAAACCAGCCCTGAGTGAGGCTTGTGCAGAGCTTGGCTCTCCATAAAATGAGGACTGAGAACCACCAGCACATCCTTGACCACATTTCCCACCGAGGCTTGGGTGTCACCTGCCCTCCAACAACCCTGCCCGGGGCAGGACAAGGACCGGAGCTTCCCTGCAGGAGCTCCAAGGGGTTAAACTCCCAGGGAGAAAGGCGAGGCAGATGGGGGAGTCTGCACCAAGCCGCCCATCTGGGAAATGTCAAGTGCTCACACAATGTTTTTCAGGGTTTGTAATGTGGCTGCTCGCTCGCATGCATGAAAACAGCATGGGAATGCAATATTTCCTCCTCCATGTGTGGTGGAGGCCTCCAGTCCAGCTGTATTTTGCTTGTCATGTTCCTGAATTCTGACACCATCTCGAACATGCCAGTTCCTACCAGAGAAAATGCGTTTTCATTCTGTTCCCTGGGTGAAAAGCACATTAAAGGCAGAAGAGAAAACCCAGCAGATCCTGGAGCGCCCAAGAGAGGCCTCCTTTATTTATTTAATTTTAAAGAACATCTCGTTTCACCGGGGAGGGGTGGGTTGAGTGGGTGTGGGGGGGTAAAACTGAGCTTGAAACCATCCCAAAAACGAGAATGTGGAGCCTGGGCTTGATGCCACGGAGGAAGAGAGCAAACGATGACAACATTACTGTCACTATATTACCACAGGCTGTAAATTAAAGCAGTGGTAAGCAGTTTAAGCGCTATTCCTGTCTGATTCATTACAAAAATACAGTAGCTCTGTGGGCACAACAGTCTGGCTCTCGGAGGGGCTGATGTATGATTGGAAAGTCACATTTGGGCTGTGTGTTTGCAGTGTCCCCAGTGGGGCAGCAGCTGTGTGGCCAGTGCCTGATGGGCTGGCTCTGTCTGAGCAGAATTGTTGTTGAAATATGGGAGCCAGATCCTGCCGAGGTGTAAACTGGCAAATCCCTATTAAAGTTGATGATTTACTGGTTTAGCCCGGCTGAGGTCTGGCGCTGGGCGGGCGAGTGTCAAGAAGAGGAACTATTTATTCCTCGGTGAACCATTAACTCCGGCTCCTTTCTGTTCATCCCTGCAGTTAAAATTCCTCCTGTGCTCCTCGCAGAGGAAAAGGGGTGATCCATACATGGCTCACATGTGCACACCCCACCAGCACAGGCTGGAATTAGCACCGCTCAGCACAGCCATCAGTAACTGGATTTTCCTTCCTCTGCCCAGCCAAGCACAGCCCTTCTGCATGGGCTCGTTATCGAAACATTTGAATGCAAATCGATACGGCAAAAGGTCCTTTTTGGGGATGAAACAGGGCTCAGCATTTCAGGCTTGCTGTATTTTAAAGAGAATTCCGAGAAGCTTTGGGAAGCACAGGTTACGTCAAAGTGTTCAACTGTTAAATATCAAACCCAAGTTTTCCAAGTATTCCCAGTGTGCAAACACATCCAGCAATCCAATGATTAATTAATCAAAATCGAGGTGAGCACATAACCAAGAAAAATCTCTAAACTTCACATTTTTCAGCAAAATCTCTTTGATCAGACCGTTTTCACCCAACTCCACTCCTTTCTGCTGGAAGTTCCAGAAGGAACCCTTCCCTTTCCAGGCTAACATTGTCTGCAGTGGGGGTGTTTGTGTTCCCTTGTGTCTGAGTTTGTGTCCCTGCTCCATATCCCGGGTGTTTGTGTCCCTGCTCCATATCCCGGGTGTTTGTGTCCCTGTTCCATATCCCGGGTGTTTGTGTCCCTGCTCCATATCCCAGGTGTTTGTGTCCCTGCTCCATATCCCAGGTGTTTGTGTCCCTGTTCCATTCCGGGTGTTTGTGTCCCTGCTCCATATCCCGGGTGTTTGTGTCCCTCTCATCCCGGGTGTTTGTGTCCCTGCCCATCCCGGGTGTTTGTGTCCCTGTTCCATATCCCGGGTGTTTGTGTCCCTCTCATCCCGGGTGTTTGTGTCCCTGCCCATCCCGGGTGTTTGTGTCCCTGTTCCATATCCCGGGTGTTTGTGTCCCTGCTCCATATCCTGGGTGTTTCTGTCACTGTTCCATATCCCGGGTGTTTATGTCCCTGCTCCATATCCCGGGTGTTTGTGTCCCTGTTCCATATCCCGGGTGTTTGTGTCCCTGTTCCATATCCCGGGTGTTTGTGTCCCTGTTCCATATCCCGGGTGTTTGTGTCCCTGTTCCATCCTGGGTGTTTGTGTCCCTGTTCCATAATCCCGGGTGTTTGTGTCCCTGCCCATCCCGGGTGTTTGTGTCCCTGTTCCATATCCCGGGTGTTTGTGTTCCTGTTCCATATCCCGGGTGTTTGTGTCCCTGTTCCATATCCCGGGTGTTTTTGTCCCTGTTCCATATCCCGGGTGTTTGTGTCCCTGCTCCATATCCCAGGTGTTTGTGTCCCTGCTCCATATCCCGGGTGTTTGTGTCCCTGTTCCATATCCCAGGTGTTTGTGTCCCTGCTCCATATCCCGGGTGTTTGTGTCCCTGTTCCATATCCCGGGTGTTTGTGTCCCTGTTCCATCCCGGGTGTTTGTGTCCCTGTTCCATCCATCTCCATGCATTTACAGCCTGAAGAAAATCGAGGTCTGCTCCTGACCACGAGGAATCCTTATGTGGGGCAGGGTGGCTTGTCCACCCCAGGGTGGAGGGATGGATGCTCTGCTCTCCCTGCAGACACCAGGCCGCTGTCTGAGGCTCTGACACCAGCTTTCCCTGCTGTTTTCCTGCATCCACACCTGGCCTGTGTCTGTGTGACTGCAGCCCAGCGGAGGAACAGAGCTGTTGAAAGGCAAAGAGCAACAGAGCCGGGAGCTGCTGGCTCAGCCCTGCTGCTGCCCCTGGAATTTACCGTGCTGCTTCACTTTCACCACGTGTGGAGCTCAGATAAAGAACTGGAAAGGAAAGCAAACCCTGCAAAACCTTGTGATTTCACTCGTTGTCTGATAAGAACCCCCCTCTGTTTGGTGGCTGCTTGTAGCTGTTTGATATTTCTTGTTCTGCTCAGAGGAGGAACCTCAAGTTGGGAAGTTCTTGGCTCTGCCCTCCAAGGGAGAAGAAGCAAGAAAAATGACCAAAAATGCAGGAAAACCTCTCCTTTTGAATGTGACCAACACACCCCGACTCTGTGAGCCTTGGTGAGATGATGAAAGAGCAGGTTTGTGCTGGAGCAGATAATGAGCCCAGAATTTGTCTGGCTGCCTCATTTTGTGGCTGAGATGGGCAATTAAAATTCCTCCCCCCACAATTCATTCCCAGCCACCGCTCTGAGCATCACCGTGGCTCAGACAGAACAAATCCAGGCTGAAGCACCAGCTCTTACTAATCCCACCACGGATTTGTGCAATCAGACGCTTCCAAGAAACGGGACCGCGTTTTCCTGAAGTGTCTCGCAGTTATCGCGGAGATTTTCCAGCTCTGGCTGGGAGATTGCTCCTGGTGACTTCCAGTTCTTGGTGAGTCACCCCTGAACAATCACGTCAGAACAAAGGGATTGGAACAGAGCTCAGTGGGACAACGTTTTTAATTTAATCTGAGAAGGTTTCTTTATGGAGAGAAGGCTCCAGATTCCAGGGACAGAGAAGAAAAGTCTTTGCTCTTACCTTAATCAGTCCTAATGACCCAAGAATGTCTGAGCCAATATTGTTACTTAGAACTTTTCTCCAAAAAGTCTCATTTTAGGTCAGCCTTGGAGCCAATCAGAAAAATAAAACTTAATCAAAAGCCTTTTTTTTTTGTCTTGATACTTAAAAATGAAATGAACTTAAAAATATTAGGAAAAAGAGAGGATATTTTTTCCCCTGGATAGTGGAGTCCCTCCTGCTTCAGTTTGGTGCATTTATTGCCTTGATGCTCAGGAGCAGAACAGACTGAGCTGTAAAACAAGCTCTGCACAAACTGGGAAACATCCATTTCAACATTCCCAAACATCAGAGAAGTTCCAACCACCCCAAAACAAAAGGGAGATGGGAATTATGAAAAAGATTGTTCTTTATTTCTGGAGAGCTGCTCACTCTTTCCTACTCTGGGGATTAACTTTGTCCAGAGAAAGCAAAGCCACTGTCACCAGATCTGATCTTTCCTCCCTTTAATGGGTGAGGACAAGGATCCACGTCCACGCACACCACAAACCCAACCCAGCAGCACAGGACTGAGCAGAACGTTCTGGTGAAGCTAAAATTAGAAAATGATTATTCAAACCCTGCGCAAGTTCCAGGTTTTAAACCTGATTCTCCCCAGCACCGCTCCGTTACGAGCGCTCGGCCAGGATTAATAAATCAGCTGTTCTTTCCCAGGATTTGCTTCCACCCAAAGCCACTTGCCAGGCTCCTCTGGAATGTTTAACATGACATTGCTCTTATCTGGCTGCCCAGCGTGGGGCTGCTCTCTGCAACGCTCACATCCATTTATTAAATCCCGCAGAAGGTTGAGGGGGGGCTGCAAAGCAAGGTCAGCCCTAATAATGTCTGTATTTAGATGGATGAACTGCTCGGGGCTGCCCCACCTGCTGAAGGCTCTAACGAGCCAGCTGAGAGTTCCTGTCAGAGCAAACATGCCCTGCTCACTCCAACCTGTGCAGGGCTGAGCACCGAGAGCTGCAGGAGCTGGTGTTTGATGGTGATGAAAGAAATAAAAACAGGCCCGGAGAGAACATTGAGGGGGGAAAAAGAAAAAAAAAATCTGCCTGGCTATGGCGAAAGATGTAACACCCCGGATTTATTTATACCTGGCTTAAAGCAGATTGGTGCTGAGTGAGAGGGGTTGTTTCTCCAGGAATGGGTGCTGAGAGTGAAACAGCCCCAGGTACACACAGGCCCCTGTAAAGCCTTGCACACCCTCCTCCTCCTCCTCCTCCATGGACAGCACATCCATTCTCTCCTGAGAGATGGGTACAGGCCTCGGGGAATGATTCTGAGGCTTAAATTCATGGAATTGTGGAATGGTTTGGGTTGGAAGGGACCATAAAGATCACCTCATTCCAAAAGCTTTCAGTGCTTTCAGTGCAGGACACGTGGGATGTACAGAATTCCCTGTGGAATGTGGGAGCTGCCATTCCAGCTGCTCCAGAGAAGCAGGGTGAGTTTTGGGGGGGATGTTCAGGATCCATCCCTGCTGCCCACGTTGAGGACGTGGCTGCAGCCAGAGGAGCTGTGTCACCAAACCGGCACCAAACTTCTCCCTGTCCCTCAGGGATGTCAGGTCACAGTGACAACCTCCCGATGGTGAAATACAGGCACTGCTTTTCCTGAAAGCAGAAAAATCAGTGGCAGGCAAGAGCCTTGGTTATGGAACTGTTTTGGGGTGGGGAGATTCCCTGCTTTACCCCTCTCCCCTTCCCTAAGGACACCACTCCCGGCTGCCCGGAGCCTGCTTCCCTCAAATCGATGGAAATCGTTCGAAACTGAGCGAAAACTTGGTATTTATGCAGAAAAAAAGGTGAGCGGCGGGGCCGGCCCCACGCTGCCACCTGCCGGGCACGGCTGGGAACGCGGCGGGGACGGGACGGGATCCATGGGATGGGATGGGATGGGATGGGATGGGATGGGATGGGATGGGATGGGATGGGATAGGATGGGATGGGATGGGATCCATGGAATGGGATGGGATGGGATGGGATGGGATCCATGGGATGGGATGGGATGGGATGGGATGGGATGGGATGGGATGGGATGGGATGGGATGGGATGGGATCCATGGAATGGGATGGGATGGGATGGGATGGGATCCATGGGATGGGATGGGATGGGATGGGATGGGATGGGATGGGATGGGATGGGATGAAATGGGATGGGATGGGATGGGATGGGATCCATGGGATGGGATGGGATCCATGGGATGGGATGGGATGGGATGGGATGGGATGGGATGGGATGGGATGGGATGGGATGGGATGGGATGGGATGGGATGGGATGGGATGGGATGGGATGGGATGGGATGGGATGGGATGGGAAGGGATGAAATGGGATGGAACAGGGGCTGGAAGGGTGGTTGATGCCTTGGGAGCCACCCCTGGCCGTGGCAAAGCAGCCCCTGCTTGCTGCTGTGTCACTCACGATGTGATCGCCATGGCTGGATGCAAATAGGACACAGAATTGATCCTAATTCTGTATTCTGGAATAAAAAACTCTAGTGGAAAGGGAGCTAAAATGATCAATTGGTCCAACTGCAGGCCTCAAAGTGCAGGAAAGCAGGCCAGAGTTAAACCCCAGAGCAGAGACAATCAAACTGTGACATTATTTGGGTGTCTGTGCCTCATCAGTCTGAGCCCAGCAGTGAGAAACTGGCAAAAACTGGGGGAAAAAACCAGGAAAATTTCAGGGGAAGAGAGAGAAATGGTTCAAACAGCCAACTAGGGGAGAGTCTAACTACAGACAGAGCTTTTTTTGAGCATTTTTGCCCTTATCCAGGGTGAAGGGTCCAGCCCCTTGCCTGTTCTGCTATGCTGGGAACACCTGGACTGTCCTTTCCCATGATCAGGGACATCCCTGCTCTGAGGGCAGTGACAGGATCATATGAGGGGTCAAAGACACCTTTGAACATCAGTAAAACTCTGTGAATTTGAACTTTCTACCTAAGCCAAGATTAAATCAGAGAAGCGAATTACCTATCAGCTGCTCTCTCCTCAGAGTGCAGTCATCCCTAACCATCCCAAATTACAAAAAAAAAGCCAGGTATGATGTTTAGTCTTGGTGAGAAGGCAGCTTTCCATTTTGGGCTCCTGATAAACACACAAAAAGAGCTGAACTCAGAAATTAAGCAGCATGAAGTCACCCTCAGCAGCCTCCTGCAGACCTATTTTATTTATTCCACTGGAGTGGCGACAAATACGATCTCCCCCTGTGCTGATGGTGGGCAGCCCGCGGGTCAGGCTTAGCACAAAAGCCCAATTTTAGGCAAAGCTCTGTGAGTTTGGTGCCTTGGCTTTGCTGTTGTAAACCATCTGCTCAGCTTCACTCCCAAACACCGGCGCTGGGAATCAATCACGGGGTTGCTTTTGGTTGATCCTTGTTTTGCTCGACTTCTCAGCTTTTAAGACTTCACGGCCCCGGGCTCAGAAGTGCGTGCCAAGAACTGCATCACATCGATAGGAACAAAACCCTGGCAGATTCGAGCCGGCCCTCGAAATCCATTAGTGCCCTCGGAAATTGGGGGGCTGGAAGCGTGGCAGTGGAGAAGGTAGGGCTTTGGTTTACATCTGTTGACGTGAGGATCTCAGTTGCACCCGTTCTGAGGGGAACCGCGCGCGGCGATGAGTGAGGGGGTGCTCCGAGGGGGAATGGAAAAATCAGAGCTGGACCCCGCGTGGGAGCAATGCGCCGAGGTGCTGACAGCTTAATGAATAACTTGACTGTTATGACAGTAGGACACCTTGCAGTTCCAAGAGCAAATATTTGAAATCATATGCAATGCAGGAAATGTAGAAATGTATGGGGAGAGTACGCGGCTCGCCCCTATCGCCAACAGATGGGCCGTGTTTTCACTTCAGAAGTTTTCTTCTGTGCAGTCCTGGGTTTCTGGGGGTGAGAGTGAATCCACGGCTTGCAACTGATGACATAAAATGGAGCAGTGTATTAAAATCCCCTTTTTATGGTGGCCATATGGCTCAGGGGTTTTAGTAACAGCTAATTAAGAGATTTGCCTCTCGCCCCCCAACCCCCCAGTAAAGCTCCCTCTCCTCCTACTGCTGCTCCAAAAGTTCTTGCCAGCCTATGGGAGAAAAAATGGGGGTTAAAGGATGGATCTTTATGGGTTTAGCTACACAAAAATTAATTAAAATATATATTCTGCTCGTCTGCATTGTCATTTGCTTCCGTGGATTATGGAGGCCAAACCTTTCTTTTGTCTTTGTGTTGTCTTTTGCCTAAAGGAAATTTTAGGGGTGCACATTAAAGCGGGGAGCTCGTGAGGATCTGGAAATTCCAGTTGGTGCCATGGATCAGTTTTGGGGATGATGGAGACTCCCTGCTCCAGGTTTACTTGTGCTGCCCCCATCATTCTCCATCATCCCCTATCACAGGTAAAACCAGCAGCCCCCTCCTAGAGAAATGGACTTGATCCCACCAAGAGTTACTTTTATTCTCTCTTGAGAATGGCTGGGAATTCAAAAATCCATGGAGTTTGTGACTTTCCTAAATTATCAGTGGGTGATTATTAACTTTTGCAGACAGCTCAGATTTTGAACACCACTTTCTCCTTTAAAAGGAACTTCTTGATATGCAAGGAACCTGTTGGGATGTTTTCATTAAGGAATCAATCCCCTCTCCAGCATCCTGTCCTAGGAAATTCTGTTTATTTTTATTTTAGCCATTTGTAGTCTGCATAAGGAACATGATATTTGCTCTGTTTCCAGTAAACAGCTCCTCAGGAGAGCTTTGTTAATGTTATCTATAAAAAAAAAACCAACCCCAACCAACCAAACCACAGAGTTTGGGAGCTGGAGGCAGCTGATTATTTAAAGCAGCTGAAAGAAAAGTCTGATTGACAGGAGGAAAGTTAAATGATGGAACTCCTCTGAAAGTTAAGGAATTAATGGGAAGAAACAAGAGTTGGTGATTGTAAACAAATGCTTGAAGGAATTTTCTGCTTATACAACAGAAGGGAATAATTTAGGGGAATGGATTTTGGTTATTGAGTGGAATTGAGAAAAAAAATAATAATAAAGAGAAATAAATTTATAATAAAGAGAAAGCAGTTAAGAATAAATAGAAACAAATTCATAATAAATTAGTGCATGAGGTTTGAGTAAAGCAGATCTCTCCCTGGTTTGATTTTAATTTCATTTTTGCCCACATCTCCCAGTCCATCTTTCGGGACTCAGCTTTCCAGCCCCACATCCCAGGATTTCCTTGGGGAAGGACAGCTCCAGCCCAAGCATTTCAGGGGAGCCTGGCAAGGTAATTGTGTGCTGCAGCTGTCAGGACTAATCACTCCGTGGAAAACAGGCCCCAGCAGTCGTGGTAGCCCCAGGGCAAGCAAAATATCAATTGGGCTACAAATCAAGAGCGCAGCATCCTCCTGGCCCATGAATCAGGGAAATGAGACGAGCAATTCAAGTGCTAAGTCAACATGGGCTGTGTAAACAGCACTTTGGAGAGGGGATTGCAGGGA
Source organism: Cyanistes caeruleus (assembly GCF_971803275.1). Taxonomy (NCBI): domain Eukaryota; kingdom Metazoa; phylum Chordata; class Aves; order Passeriformes; family Paridae; genus Cyanistes; species Cyanistes caeruleus. The sequence continues at coordinate 9,928,476 of NC_141719.1, read as the reverse complement.
TTTGCTGCACAAAAGGCAGCTGGAAAGGAGAAGGAGAGCACATGGATGTTGGACAAATTAATTGGGGGAAAATAGCCACAGCTCTGATGCCTTTAGAGGAATTCCAGCTCTGTTCTGGATCTGTTTTGGTGTCGGTTTTTTAAATGAAAACTTTCATGCTTTGTTTTTGTTCATTTAGTCACAGATCTGAAGCAGGATATAATATTCTAGATTCCACTTGAACTCGATTTTATTCAAACTTTGGTTGTCTTTGAACACAGATTGATTTCCAGAGCGAGAAACCTGGAATCAGCTTTGCAGGGAAGGACTCTCTAAGCAGGAAAATCCTTGTGACACTGAACTGACAGATGAAACTTGGCTTTTTTTGCCTGATTTTTTCCCCCACATTCATCCCAAATTCCCATTTCAGAACATGAATCCAAACCAGAAGAAAGTTGCAAGGTAAATCCTGGGAATTTCCAGCATCAGAAAGGTGAGGAAATCAGCAGAGGAGAATTCTCAGCGGGTCCCATGGGATTTATGGTCCTAAAAAGACTAAAAATAAGGAAAATTGGGCAAGGTCAAAACCAGCTTCAGCAGCCTCCCCTGTGAGTTGAGGTGTCTCCAAGCTGTGGGAGCTCCAGCCCTCATCCAGACCTTTTCCAGGGAATTCTGGAGGCAGTGACATAGTCCAGAGGAGGACCAAAGGGTGGGATGGGCCACATCTGCTGCCACTTTAGAGGGAGATCTTTCTGAGAAGAATTTAATGGAATTCTGGAATGATCTGGGTTGGGAAGGACCAGAAAGATCACCCAGTGTCATCCCTGCCATGGCAGGGACACTTTCCACTGTCCCAGGTTGCTGCAGACCCTGTCCAGCCTGGCCTTGGACACTTCCAGGGATCCAGGGGCAGCCACAGCTTCTCTGGGAATTCCATCCCAGCCCCATCCCACCCTCACAGGGAAGAATTTTTCTCCAATTTCTCCAATATCCCATCTACGCCTGTCCCCTGTCTGTGGGAAGCCATTCCCTGTGTCCCATCCTTCCAGGCCTTGTCAAAATCCTTCTCCAGCCTCCTTGCAATCCCACTTTAGGCACTGGACACAGAACTGGAGGAAAAAGACACAAAAAACTCAACCCCCAAACAAATTCCAACCAGAAGCAAGCCAAGAGTGATGTTCTGTGCATGAGTGGCTCTGTTCAGGCTGGGGCTGGAGCGCTGAGAGGGAGCAGCTCCAGCCCAAATCTCCTCCTCCAGCTCCATCTGAACCACATCATTCCCTCCCTCCTGTCTGGCTGGCATCAGGGAGTCCCTTTCAAGGCAAATATTGCCCTTCACTCACAGGTCTGGATTGGGAACCCAGCCCATTGCACCATCTGAAGGAGGTGATACCCGTGAGTTTCCAAAATCCCTGTTTGTAACACACATCAGGCCTCGGAGCACATTCCCCCCCTCACATCTCTTGATGCCTCAGGGTTTCAGCTTTTGTATTTCCCATCTATTTGTGATCCTGCAGCTCTTCAGTGGATAACTCCAAACTCCACACACAGTGCCAGCTGCTGCTTCCCCATTGGGCTCAGACACAGCAATTCCTCTCCAGGCCTGGCAATCAAGGACACCTCACTCAGGCCCCGAGAGATGCAAACAAAAGGGAGTTGGGGGCAGCAAACTTGGGGGAAATGACTTCATTCCCTGGAGCTGGAATTGGAAGATGAACCCCCAGGATGGAAATGGACCCAGCTTATAAAAGTGTGAAAGCCGTGAGCCCTCATCCATTTTGGGTGGGCTTCATCTGCCTGAAATGTCCCTGAAGGCCCTTCCATAAACAGAACTGCTTTTTATTCCCTTAACTTTGCCTGGCCTCTGGGTTTAGGTAGCCCTGCTCACTCCAAAGCCTCTAATCCTGTTTGACATCCAGAGGGGAATTAACATCCCACTGCTCCTGAATGTGACGCTCCCAGCATGTTACAGACCCTGCTTGTGAGGGCTGCCCAGCTCATCTCAGCCCTGGACACCAGTTTGGGCTCATCAGGTGAAGATTTAAATCATCCAAACATCCCCATCCTCCCAACCAAAGATGGAAATGAGGGATTTCTCCCATCCCAAAATGATAGGAGAAATACATGGCTTTTAAGGATTGGACATACTTGAGATGGAGAACAGGCTCAAAACTGAGCTTTAGTCTGGAATTAGAATAAGTGGATGTTTCTGGAAGAAAAGGGAAATATTGTGGTGTTGAGATAATAAAGATATTGACTGAGATCACTTTGGAAAGGACTCAAACTTCAATAGCACAGGGAAGCTTCAGAGGTGACATTTTGTTGTCAGGGTGCCTAAAAATGGGCAACCTGGGCCAGGGCCTCACCACCCTCACAGGAAAAAAACAGAAAAAGTTTTTAATGTGTGATGGAAATAAAACAGAATTATTATCAGTGCAATTTATTTAAAAATTCAAGTTCTTTCTTTTTTTATTCCTTCATTGCTCTGGCCTTTGCAGGGAGACACTCAAATTTACCAGAATACCCAAGTGTTTGAAATGCACTTTCAAAACCGAGGATTTCATGTGGAAAAGAGCATTCTGGTGATGTTTCTATTGAGCCTGGCTTACAAACATTTCCTCTGTGAAACGCAGGGCGCCTCGAAAACGCGAAAAGAAGGAAGACAACGTGTGCTCGGACCGATCGGCGCAAATCCCCGCAGAGACCTTGGAAACCCGAACCTGGCGTGAGTTATCAGCCTCAGAGCAGGATGGAAGAAGATGTCAAGCAAATCTCATCTGTATCAGAGGGGAGGGAGCCACGAGGTTACTCCAAGCTCCGGGAGCGGCTCCAGCTCTCCGTGCCCCCTTCCCTCTCCCCTGGAACAGAGCAGAGCTTATCACTGCCAGTGTCTCTCTGGAGATGCCCACACGCGCTCCCGGCGGGGCAGGCAGAGGGGGGCACAGCCCGTTTTTGTCTCAGCAGGTATCAGTTTGGGGCTTGTCTTATCTGCCACCCGCGCCAGGTCCCCGCGAGGGCTCTCCCAGCGGAGCGCTGATAACGGGAATCCATGAATCGCCCTTTTCAGCCCCGCGCGCCGTGGGCAGCCAAGCTTTATCTGCAGCCTTAAGGAAGGAAAAGCAGAAAGCAGCTAAAAGCCTTTCTTTCCCTCCTGTCCTCTGATGTTCTGGAAGGCACTTTGGGAGATTAATATTGCGGCGGGGCCCTCCTCCTCCTTCCCCTATCCCCCAAAATCCCCGTTGCGACCGAGCGCGCTGATAAACTTCAAAATAAAAACAGATGTGGCAGGAAGAATGATTTATGGACTCCCCCATGTGCTCCTGTTTCTACGTAACACCAGGGTTTGGGGCTTTTTTTGGGTTTATTGTCCATGTAGAATCATTCAACCTATTCCTGCTTCTAAATATGAACAGGAAGAGAGGTGGGAACAACACCCAGAGCTAAAAACTTGAGCTTGAGGAGAGTGGGGGAGTGAAGAAATGCCAGAAATCCAAAGTGGTGCCTGCACATCCCAGATGTGACAAAAAAATGGAAATGTGGATGGAAAAAATGGAAAATAGATGGAAAGGAAGGAAGAGAAAGGGGAAAAAATCAGGAAGTGGTTGGAAAATCAATTAAATTAAAAAAACTTCAAAAAGGAAGCTCTGTATTGGTCAATAAACAACAAGTGAATGGAACTGGGACACGTGGGAGGGAGGGGGGAAATGCAGTGAAAAAAATTAAATTTGAGATGTGAAGATAAGAAATGAGATCCATTCCAGGATCTTCCAGCTCTTCCCAGCCACAGGTGAAGACACATAAAAAGTGTGTTTGGAGAAGCTTGGAGCTCAAGCTCAGCAGGGAAATGTGGTTTGGGAGCATAAATTCACCTTCATGAACAATCTTGGCTTAGTTGTAATTTAGAAAGCTTCACTTCCGAGGCCTTAAATGGGAGCTGATCACACTAATTACTGATATCTGATCATTAAAACCTCCACTGAATAATTAGGTCTGCAAAGAGGACATGGGAATTGTTCTTATTGTCATGTTGCATTGTGCAAGGCCTTGAGGTAACAGAGAGAAATCAGTGAAATAAAAAATAATCGATATAAAGCATAACCGAAGGCACACACAGGAACCTCTATCAGTGCCCAGGTAAATCATTAATAAATTAAGTGTATGAAAAGAGATTTTGGTGGAGAAGAGGGGCTTGAACTTTGGGAATTGCTTATCCTGAGCCGTGCTGGTGGTGCTGGAGCAGCTCCCGTGCATTTCTGCCTTTCTAGCATTTCATGCCTGTTTTCACTCAAGTGTTTATTTCTATAAACAGACCTAACCTTAGAAAACAATATAATGACATCCTTCCTGGGGGAGCAGGGGGGCAGGAGTTTCCTCCAATTCCTCCGGAGCGTTTCCGCCGGGTTTTGATTTTCAATAATCCGAGGGGTAAACGGCCGCTTTTGAACTCTGCCCTCTGCCCTTTTTATTTGGCAACCTGGGCAAAGATCAAGCCCAGAGTCAAAAGTGTCAGCAAAAATGGCTGGGATTTGGGAGTGCTTCCCTTTAGGAAAGGCCTCGTGATTATGTTTACAGAATTCATTACAAACTCGGGGTCCAGATTAAAAGCAAATGTCTAAGTGTCCTGTGGGGAATTGCAGGCTTGGGGATGAAGCTTCCAAGGATTTGTGGGATCTGAGGGAGTTTGGGTGAACCCCCAGGAAAAAGGGGGGTGCTGAAGGTGAGGTGTGGATGTGGGGTCATTGAATGCACTGGAGGTAAAAGTGAAAAGAGACCCCCCCCCAAAAAAAACCAGGGTTTTTCCAATTTAAATCCAAGATTAAGAATGCAGGATGGGGCAGCTCAAAGTGGAGACACAGCTCTGGAAATAACTGAGAACTGAATCCCTGGTGAAGGGAAACCAATCCTGGCATGAAACTGGGGCTGTCCAAGGCAGAGAGATTTCACCAGAAAATGTTGAAACCAGCACTTTATCAAAACCTGCTCTTCTAAACCAGAGGGGTTTTACCAGAAAACATTGAAAACAGCATTCTGTCAAAATCTGTGCCACTAAAGACAGAGAAATTTCACCAGAACATGCTGCCAACAGCGTTTTATCAAAATCTGTGCTTTTAGCCTCATTCTGAACACAAGGAAGAGGCATCCAACAGCACAAAGGGCAGCACACCCAGGGGCAGAGCAGCTCCAGAGCTGTTTATTCCCCATCCCAACCCAGCAGATGAATTTTGCCATCCCACCTCCTGCTCCTGGCGCACCAAGGCCCCTGTGCCACAGAGCCAAGGCTCAAATGGATGCTCCTGGAGTGCCCCATCCCTGTGGGAATGGCATTTTTCATTCTGAAGGAGGATCTGGGAACACCAGAGAGACAAATAATTTAAGTAGGTCCCTTTTCTTCTGCAAGAACGTGGTGGTAATTGCTGCTGACAGGGCTCCTCTGAGCAGTGGGGGCTCAGGAAGAGCTGGAAACCATCTCAGAGCTGATTAACACGAGGTGTTATCGTGGGGAGCCCCTCTCCTCGTCCAGCTCGTGGATATTCACTGGTTTGGGGTGGGATGAGGAGGAAGGGGTGAAAAGAAAACTGTTTGAAGTTGGTTCCTGAAATGGCTGGGGGTAGCTGGAAGGATTTTTGTGGTGATAACTGTTTTGAGGCTCTCAGATCAGAGTCATTCGTGACAGGACTTGGGGAATCAAAAGTTTTTTTGATTTTTTTACTGAGGTTTCCAGTGGTGAAGGCAGGGTTATTCCCAGTGCTGGGATTCCTTTGGAACAAAAACTGCTTTGGATATCCTTGACACAGGGAAAATCCTGGAAATCCTCTTGGAGCCACGGGTTTGGGTTGGAAAGGACCTTAAAACTCATCTCATCCCCTGCCATGGTCAGGGACACCTTCCACTTCCCCACATTGCTCCAAACCCATCCAGCCCGGCCTGAGACACTTCCAGGAGTGGGATAGCCACAATTTCTAAGAGAAAAAAAAAATCTAAATAAAAAATAACGCTACTTTCCATGTTTAAATTCTTCTGCACAACTCCTGAGCACCACTGAGCAATGTGGAACTGTGGCATCACCTCAAGCTGGATTTTTCTCCAACTTGTGCTAAAAATCTCTCTCCCCTTCACCCAATTTAGTAACTTCAGCGTTGCCTTGAACATTTTTGATTTCATTTAAGCAAAATGGGCAACGGCAGAGCCCAGGGGGGCTCTTTAATGGGTCACTCATCCATCAGGTTCCTGGGCCAGGGTCTTTGTAGGTTGTTTGTGTTCACACAACGCCCTTGCAGCTCTCCCCAGAGCTGCTGGGAAATGGCCAACAATTTCCAAGGATATCTTTGGATTTCACTTCAGCCTGGCTGTCAAACTCTGTGTATTTTTCCAACGTCAAGCAGGTTTTAAGATGGAGGAAGGAGATAATGCGATGATAAAAAGGCTCGAGCAATTTAAAGGTAGCTTTTAAAACACTATACACAGCGCAGGAGAGTTGAGTTTTTCCCCAAATTTTCAGCAGAACACGTGTTCAGAGTGGGCCAGGAGCAGATTTTCATAAAGAAAATATATGGGAGCATGGCCCTCTTGCACAGGAACAACACCCACCCCACCATGTGGTGCTGCCTTTTTGTTGGTTTTCATTTTTTTTCTCTCCAAGGCATATTTTCAACTTTCTTTTCTATCAGCTTGTAAAACATGATTTTTATTCTTCCTTTAATGGCCTGGGCTAATTACTCCCGGTGACCTTTGACCTTCAAGTGCCTTCATTTATGGTAGCACATTCCTTTCAACAGAAACATATTGGGTTTTTTTACAGGGTGCTGATGCCTGGCCTGGCAGCCCAAAGCTCCAAATCCAACAGCATCCATGGAACAGCCAGGTCTGGGAGCCAAAAGCATCGTCCAGCTTTCTCCTGAACCTTGTGAAAGTTTCACCTGGGCAGAAATACCCAGATTTCTTTCCGTTTTAAGATTCTGACATTAATTTGTTGGGGGAAATGGTGAAATTTGGGGAATTGGGAAGGCATGGCCATGGAGCAAAGATTAACTGTACTGCTACAAAAATCCCTGAAGGTCCAAGGAGAGTTTGGAGCAACCTGGAATAGTGGAAGGTGTCCCTGCCCATGGCAGGGGGTGGAAAAAATGAGTTTTAAGGTCCCTCCCAGCACAAACCATTCCATGATTTCCTTGGTTTAACACACAAAATTTCTGAGGAGGGTCAGCTCTGTTGGTTCAGTGACACAACATATTCTAATCTCATTTGGTGAGATATCCTTACATTATTTCCACTCATTATCACACTACTGGGAAGACTTTTAGTGCTCATCCCTTCCCCAAATACAATTCTGCTCCCAAGGATTTAAAATCCAGGTAGAAAAAAAGAGAAAAAAAATCCAGGCCTGAGGTTAATTCCAAAACTAGAATTCAGCAAGAACATTCTGCTGGAAACATCACAAAGGGTTCAACTAAATGCATTGAAGTAAAAATAAAAAATAGAAAAAAAAATCAGAATCCTGAAGAATTGTGTGCAAACAAGGAATTGGGGGTGGGCTCATGGCTGGGGATATTGGTTGGGTTGAAAGTTGTTCTTTCTGTCTTGAACTCCGGCAGATCATGGACAAATTGCTCAAAATTTGCAACTGGAAATTGCTGAACCTTCTGGCCTAATTCAGAAAATCACAGGAGCCCCATATTAACATAAAGTCTGTTCAGGAAGATACTTGTGCACATGTCAGAACTCTCCAGCAGAGAGAAGGAGCTAATTTGGGTTCCTGTCCCAGATTTTTTAATGTAAAAACCTCACGTGAGGAGGAGCAGGAGCATTAAATACATCAAAGCTGCTCAAACCACAGGAAAACCCAGCCAGGCAGTTTCTAAGTGGACATAATGCAGTGCAAAAAAAGAGAATTATCCTTTGTCAATCACTGTTTACCCTAAAACCAAACCCCAGCAATATTTGGGTTATTTTGTTGTTTTTGTTTGGGTTTTTTTTTTTTTCTGAGATGCTCTCAATTGAAGAACCGGGGAAAGAAGAGGAAGAGTCCCCCAGAAAATGAATGTACTCATAGGTGTTTTGCAGTAGTTACATCGTTTTCCTGATAAGCTTTTAAGCTTTTGGGTTATTTTTCTTGGGTTTTTTGGGTTTTTCCTCCCTCCCCTGCACTAATAGAGCCTCTCAGAGCGAGCCCATTTACTCGCTCCGTTGTCAACGCATCTGGACATCTTGTCAAAACAATATAATTTTACTTTGTAACTTTCTGACACTGGTATTTATTGCACCTGTCTCTGCTCATGATTTATGACTTGTCTGGTGAGTATTACTCCACAGCCCCGAGTTTACAATACCAGATAAGTGAAGCATTTGAAGTCCCGAATGGGTTGCAGATTTAGAGATGGAGATTTGTCTCCCCTCCTCCAAAATAAAAAAGGGAAATTAAGATGAGCGTTTTTTCACCCATTTTTCTGGGTGGTAGAAATCAGGAGCATCAAAAGTGCTTTGAAAAGAGGAAGGGGGAAAAAAAAAATGAGAATAACGGTGCTGTGTCTATAAGGAGGAATTGAGTGAAATGATCTTTGCTTTGCAGAGGAGGGGGTTGTTTTAATTAATTGAAATCCGATTATCTGGGCAGCATTTTAACACCCAGGGCTGTGTCGGTGCTGAGGACATCAGAATGATTCAAATGCTGGAATTAAGAGTATCCATTGGCCTGGCATTCTGAATTATTAATTGTAACACACTTTTTGGGATGAAATTCACTCCTACTTAACACTGATACACTGGGGCTGAATATATAAAACCTGAACTTCACCTGCCTGAGCAACCCCACTGAACAAACAGGGTTTATTCACACACAGGTGAGTGAAGGAGAAGCTGTTGCAGATATGAGTTTAAATATTTGATAAAAGTCACAATTTTGCCTTGTAAATAACCCCATTTTGCTTTTCTCCTTTCCTTTTGGAAAACCTGAATTTGGGGCCTAAATAATGTGTCAACATCCCTAAAATATACGGCATTTTTGGCAAGGAAATTTTTATTCTATTGCTGTTCAAGCAGGACTTTCACATTTGCCAGATTTTAAAACAAATCTGGGCCTCCTCCCTGGTCCAGGTCCTTTTCCAGTCTGATTCCACTGCAGAAGGAACACAAAAGCAGTGGCACAGTTTGGTTGCTTCCATGGCAGTCATGTATGAAACCTTCCCATTAATCCCATCCAAGCAAAAGCAGCCTGTAAAATTGGGAATGTCAGGGAAAACTGTTCTGTCAGCATTTTCATTTGTCAAGATTTCCTTGGATTCAAAAGGTGCTGGACAGGGTTTGTTATTCCAAAGCTCTTGGGGGTCTGTATCAGTGAGATTCACTTTGATAGGAATTGAGGGGAAATCTGGGAATGTGAGCTCTGGAATGAAAACTCCATGGGATTTCTGTCAGTGGGATTCCCTGCACTGATGGGAACTGGAGGAAAATCTGGGAATGTGAGCTCTGGAATGAAAATTCCTTGGAATTTCTATCAGTGGGATTCCCTGCACTGATCCTCTGATGGGAATTGGGTGAAAATCAGGAGCTTTAAGATCTGGGCAGTTCCAGAAGCAAAACCCAGGATTTTTATTTTTTTTTTCCCAAGCATTTTTTCACTGTTCAGGTTTAAAATGAAACAGAAAATCACCATTTGGGGTTTTTTTTTGCAGGATTCATGACAAACACTACCCTGTTAACGCCTGCCGGCTGGAATATCCTGGAAAAGAGAGAAAACCCTCGCTGTCCAAGGCTGGAGCTTCCCAAAGCAAAGCCCCCCGGATCCGTGGCAGCCCAGGCCGCCTCTGCTACCCCAAACCTCGCACATTCCCGGCTCCTTTGATGGATTGCCAAGGAAAACAGCGGGCAGGCATCAACTGTGCTGTTGCCATGGCGAGGGAGCACGCGGGGCAGTGGGAGCAGAGATTTCCATCAACAGGACTTTAACAAAAGCCTTGATTCAGTGGCCAGCCCGGGGCTTGGGTGCTCCTGGGCTTTAGCAGGAGCTCAGAAATAGGGAATTTACTCCTGAGCTGGCTGAGAAATTCCAAATCTTGATTCCTTCAGGGAAGAAGGCAGCCCTGCTTTTGTTTTGGTTTTTTTTTTTTTTTTTTTCTGGTCCAAGAGTGGCTTTTTTAATTCTTCCCTGCCCTTTTAAATGGGAAATACCATGGCTGGCTCTAAGAGTCAGCTGTAATTAATGGCTAATTTGGAGATATCCCCATTATAATATCTCCATTATAATACCTCCATTGTAGAATCCTGAATGTAGGATCAGGGGATCCATTTGGATTCTCCCCTCACCAAAACTGCTGCTTTAAAATTCTGCAAAAATCCCTCAGATGTTCTGACATCTCAGAGGACAGAATGCCTGTACATAAAGCTGATTAAATTTATATTTGTTACATGTTAAATTATGTGTTTTTATCATCTGTGAACTCTTTTTTGTGCTTGAAAGGGATGAAATACAGAAGATTTTGTCAGAGAAAATAGGAAAGGGAGAGATTTCCAAAATCTCATTCCAGCTGTTGCACACAGAATTGTGCAATTCATTTCTGTTTGAATTTTCAGCAATTTGACTCAGTCTTCTTTTCCAGGTCTTTTCCAACTAAATGATTCCATGATTTCTGAGTCAACCTATTCCAAAACACTTCCAGACTTTTTTTTTTTTCCACTCACAATCAGCATTTTGAGGGGCAGTTTATTGTGTTTGAGCTGAAGTGAAGCTGTCCTTGCAAGCCAGAAATGGCTGCTTCAGGTTTGAAAGCTGAACTTTGGGGTTTCATGGCTGAATTTTCCTTTCAAGTGATGTGCACGAGACTACTGCATTTAGAAAGAAAAAACTAACATTTGATTATCTTACAAAATGCTGAAGGCAGAATGAAAATGATGTTAAAATAAGAATTCCAGATTGTTTACAGATTTCCATCCAACTAGAAATACATTTTCAGTCACTTAGAGCAATTAAATTACACGTCCCGATAAACAAGCAGGAATTAAGTGAAATTTTATACAAAGTTTAAATGAAACTCAGATCTCTTCAAGCCTGTCTTGGGAGACTTGGTGAAACACCACCCACTAATGGCTCTTTATGTTCTGAAAATTAAAAATTCTCTTCTAGAAGTCACAAAGAAGTCGGGTTTCTGTTTAATTATGGTAAAGATGAGACAAAAATACTGAATTTTTGTTCATTGTTTGACCAAGCCCAGGTGGGTGATGGGAGACACCATCCCTGACCTTCAGGAAGGAAGAACAATTGGAATAAGCACATTCTCAACAGGTCAAGGTGGTAACAACCAACAGAAGACTTCAACCTTCACTCCTTAAGAGAGGACAAGTTATTCCAAGATTCTGTACCCTGTGGAAGTCCTTAATCCTTCCTTGAAATAAACACCAGTGGATATTGATAAAACTCCTGGCAGATAAGCTTTGCTCCAGCTCACCCTGTGTTATCACTGGGATGGGGAAAGGATTCCAATCCAGAATTCAGAATTTTGCTGAAATCCTCAGCAGGGCTGGACTTGACCCAGCGTACGAGGCCTGGTGGAGTTTTCACTGGAATTAAAGCAGAGCATCCAGGCCCCCATCTGGAGCTGGCAGCTGCTCCTGGACACATCTGGCTGGTGTGAAACACCTCACCAGCCTGGCCAGTTCAATCCAGCGGTCCAAGGAGCTGGGGATGGGATCTGGGAGGGAGAACATCGGGCAAGTCCAAGGCATTTTGGCTCTGGGCTCTTGATGAGCTGGCTCTCAGTGGGTTCTGGTTCCAGTCACACCCTCTTCCAGGTAGGATAAATTATGCAAGCCCACAGCCCTTCCATTTCTCCTGGGGATAATGAGGACAAGTCAATTCTTTCCATAAAAACCAGGGGGAGAAATCACATTGCTGCTTGTGCTTTACCAACTCACCCCTTGGGTTGCCAAGCCCGTGACATCATCACTGGCAACATCCAAGGCTCCAGATTAGAAGTAGCCCAATGACATCACCCTGCCCGTGTCTATCTAACAGATGGTTTCTGTATATTGTGTAATTTTAGATCATTATTCATGCTTTGGGTCGGTATAATTCAGGAAGTGCAAAAATTGCCAAGAAAAATTGACCTGGAACTAGTTCAAAGCGACTCAATAATTTTATTGATTAGACTCCTTAGCTTTCATTTTGCAGCAGAGCCATCATGAATCATGGATACACAACAATATCTGAATCACTTCTCCTCGAGCTGAATTAAGTGCTCCAAAACAAGGTAAGCTTTGAAGGCCTTCGAGCTGTTGGAAAACAAGATAGCCCAGATGATTTGCTGGCCAGCCCTGAAAAGGGGCCAGGAGCTATTTATTGAGGCAAGTGGTTTGTTTGAACTGGTGTTTTATTTATTTTCATATTTTACTTGTTGACTTCATCTCCGCCCTAAGCTCAAAGGCTCAAAGGCGGGGACGTGTTTGAACCAACGGGAACGTGGGCCAGAAAGAGCCTTCTGAGAGGCCTCAGCAGGCACAGCCCCAGCACTTGAGATAAAGCCCCAAATCCTGGTGGAGGAAGGGGAAAAAAAATAAAAGGAAGGGGGTAAAAAATACTGGGGAGGCGTTTTGTTCCAGAGGTTTATGAGGAAGGGCAGCCGTGCAGAAAACTCCGCGTGAGGAATCCGCGGAGGGCAGCGGGAGGGAAGCTCTGCACGGTTGGGCTCGGATAAACACATCTGCCAGAGGCTCCTGAGCACTCAGGGATGTCTTTAGGATGTGCCATGGGGGAAAGGTTCCTTTGTGATCCACCCCAAAACCAGCTCGAATCGGGGATTTGAGAAAATCTTGAAAACTGGGCTTTTTCTTAAGAGAAAATTTTAGAAAAAGCATGATTTTCTCTCAAGTTACTCCACCAACAATTCCCAGGGGTCCTCTGCCTCCAGAACATGTCCTGAGGGTGTCTCTGGGGGTACTGGAACAGCTCCCCTGCAGTGAATCCCTAAATGCCTTTAGGAATGTCCCAAACCCATATTCCCAGTGTTGAACAGGGCCAAAGCAGAACACGAGGATTTCGGATGGGAGGAGGGATCACAGGAGGAACCAGGAGCAGCTCAGCCTCTTCCTGCTTATCAGAGGACAACCAGATCCTGAACAAACCTCAGCCCTGCAGGAACATCTGAAGAAAATACCCCAGTCTTGGCAGTGATTTCCTGTCATGGATGTGCCGATCCCAAATAGCTGGGTCTGGGAAAGCGTCCTGGGAAGGAGCACTCGGAATTCACAGAAACCAGAGGGGTTTGAACCTGGTCCTGCAGCCTCCAGATCCATCCATGGGCTGTTACATGGTTTGGCCCAGCAGAAGGAAAGAAGTTTTGGGGCCTTCTCTTTCAGAAAAAGTGAAATCAGAGTCGTCCTGAGCCAGGGCTTTCCCAGTTCCTCTGACTTGGCTCTCTGGCACAGCTTGCACCGGTGGCTGTGGAGATGCCAAGGGGGCTTGGAGAAAGTGGTAAACCAAACAATTGAAATAAAAAGATCTGAGTTCAGTTTTTAGACCTCATTCCCCATCACAAGCAACGCTTGAAAAACACTCCTTGACAAGTGTGCAGCATTTTGGAAATGGAAAAAAGGTACAACAAATGCCAGGTTTGGAATTTGGCTCCCTGGAATTTTCCTTTTCATGGAACAGGATAAACCATGGGGTTGTAAACAAGGTACCTTAACAGGCCTGTTCTCAAAATAAAATATTCAAAATCCTCGCTGATAGCAAGCTCTTCTATAAACTGAAGGTATTTTTGCCTTAGATTTTTAGGAAGACCAGGAAAACTTCTTACTCTGACCAAAAATCTTTTACCTGCCCAATAACTGCACTTTCCATGCCCCTGATCTCATTTCATCATTTACTTGATGCCCTCTTACCAAAAGAGTCTGACATTGAAATTCAAGACATCCTTGTTTAATTAAAACCTTCATAAGGAAAAAAATCTGGCCTTGCCTTTCCAGTCAGAGAGGACTTTTCCAACCTGAAGGACTCTATAATTCTACCAGCTTTCTTTATTCCTTCATTTTATGCTGGTTTTAAAACCCAGAAGCCCATTTGTAGACAATATCAAGCTTATAAGCTTAAATTTATTCTCCTGGTGATTTGATTATCCAAATCTTTATGAAGATTAATCATAATAGCCATAAAAGTGTCCTGAGAAAATACCCCCTCTTATCCTGTCTCCAACAGAAGAAATAGTGGAAAAATTCTCTAAAATTAGTATTTTTATTAAGAGTTAGTATTGGTTGCTGAGAAAAATCTTTAGTCTTCTGGTTATTTTGGTTATCTGTTTATTTATTTTCTGTTATTTTTGCCAACTGTTCCCCAAGAAGAAAACTCCTTTCTTCCTTCCTGACTTCAACAGCCAAAGAAGAAATCTGCAGTGATCACGCTGTAATTCTGTTTTCTTTCAAAGCTCGTGCATTAAGTACTTTCCCTCAAGCACTTCCAGGCTGGATCACATCCCTGTCTGAACATCCCACTTCAGGAAGGGGGGAAGAGCCTGCTGACATTTCCCTTATCAGTTTGGAGAGGGTTTTTGCAGCGTTTAACCCAGTGCAGGGAGGAGACAGCCTGGATTTGGAGGAGGATGGCCACAGATAAGGAGCTTCCCTCGGCTCTCTTTGCCAAACCTCAGAACACGCTGAGGATTATTTGCTTTATTCAACGTTCTCACTTCATTTTCCTGCTCTTAAAGGAGAAAATCGTGCTTGAAAAAACACGGAGGTGGTGTTATAGGTGCTTCATGCATCCCTAAATTTGCCATTCCTAAGGAATTTGGGAAGCTTTGGCCAGCTGGAAGAGGGAAGATGCTGTTGCCTGGTTCTCCAGCAGTGACCCTTGCACTGGAGCAGAGATGGATTGGCTGGAGCCAGGAGGGAGCACTTTGTCTCCCAAATCCCTGGGTGTAAGTTGGTTTTTCCTGCCAGCCTGCGATTGATTGAGTCATCACAGGTCAGCGATGGCTGTGGATAAACATTTCCTTGGAAGACATCAGCCTTTGGAAAACAGCACCATAAATCCCAGCCCTTTGGGCTCAGCCAAATCAAGCAGGACCTCCCCAGGTCCAGCTGGGGTGAGAGGAGGGTTTGTGGCACCCAAACTGACCCCAAAGCTTGGAGATAAAAGCAAAATATATCCGATTCATTTTCAGATGTTCGTCTCCCGAGGCATTTGGAATTCTGGTTTATTTTCCCCCAGGGATTTCCTTATCCCCACAAACTGCTCCTCAGTGCCTGAAACATCCCAGATTCACCTTCAGCCTTTCAGGAGGGTCAAGGTGGAAATCACCAGCTTTGTACCGGGGAATGAAGATGGTCCCCAAGCCTTGGCAATGGCCTGCACCCTCGTGCCCAATTAAAGGATTTGGGTGTAGACTGTCAACACACAGAGTATTTCCTGCAGCATTCCCAGTTAAATCCCACCAAAACTTCCACCTGAGATTCCACCAAAAACTTAAAATCACCAGGGAAACGCAGAATCCATTAATTATGACTGAGGGAAATATCCCTGTGGAGGGAGTTGTCATTCATAACCAGGCAGGAAGAAGGTTTGGAAGATGATTCTCCCTTTAATTCTTCTTATTAACCCCAATATTCACTATCAAGCCTGCTTATACAGTAAAAAATAAGATGAAATGTTGTTTTTCTAGAGCTATTTATTTTGCTGGTTAATGGATTAAAATAGTTGCCAGCTGTGCAAAGTTCTCATTATGTTCATTACTCATAATGCTCCTCACAATGAGATGATTAATTCCACACACTTGCAGGCCCTTCAGTGAATGCTGTTGATTAAGCAATTATGTTAATCCACTTGTGTTTGTTTTCTCACTGCTCTGGTGATGGTTGGGCCCAATTTCTTCGCTGAATTATTCCATGTAGGCTCTCAAAGCTTTGCTATAATTTGGAAAGGCCAAATCCACCCTCCACGAAAGATGGGATGGTGAAAGTTGCCGATTATTTGTCTCTGGTTCAGTTTGGGTTGCTAAGAAAAGTGCAGGACTTTTTGATTCCTTCTGGTTTTGGCCAATTCTTGCACAGGAATAACATCAATTTTCTGTCTGCTTTAACCCTGAGAAATTCAGGCCTGATAGAATTGGGTCTTTCCATTTAAATTGTGTTTTCTTTTACCGATATTCAGTAGCTGATTTGATCTTTTATTTCCATGACTGGTGACAAAATGAGTTCTGGAAGTGTCAAATGGATGGAAATCCAAATTTTGCGCCTCAGACATTTGCAGGACAGCAGCTCAGCATGAAAAAAAGAACAATTATTCCCCTGATTTTAGATTTAATCTCTAGTTTGATATGAAGCAGCAGCTGATTAGACAAGGGAAGGACATTCTCCTGCTTTCAGATGAAATATTTTCATCAGTAGCAAAACCAGGGAAATCCTGTGGTGGGAGAAACATGAATTTAAGGAGTCTTTGCTGGAAGGGGCAGTGGCTCTCTGAGTATATTTGTTCTTTACCTACAGAATAAATTTCCAAGGGGCCAGAAATATTTGCAAGAAGCCAGAAACCTCCTGCCCAACCCACTCAGCTCCCTGGGTGTCCGGGGAAGCAGCAGCATCGTTTGGAATCCTCGTTTACGGTTCCGCCAGAGCGGCGGAACGGGAAGGGAAGGGGAGGAAAGACGGATCCCAGCCCTACCCTACAACAGACTAAACACAACCCCACGGCACTGCCCAGTCCTTGCCAAAACTCAGGAATAAAACACAGGGAAAACACCGACAGAGCCAGCAGAGCGGCCAAACCCAAAGTGCAAAATATTAACAAAGCCAAAGCTGCACAAAAGTTTTGTCCCAAGAGATCCCGGATGAATTTTGAGTCCCTTGTTAATCAAAAATATGATAAAGAGGTTTTTAAATGCAATGAAATTATATTTAATGATATCCTCCCAAAGGCTTCCTACTTTCACCATTTTCCACAGAATTCTAGAATATTCTGAGCTGATCCAATTCCAAATCCTTTCCCTGGACAGATTTTTATCCTCAACTTCTGTATTTAAAGTGCACATTCACAGCTGCCTCCCTGATATTCTGTGAGCGTGGACCATCACTAACCACAGCTTTTATTCTGGGGGGTTGAATTTTGGGAGCAACAGCTCATAAAAGACCCCAGGTGAAGCTGGGCTCTCTGCAGCCCGGGTCGATATTTTATATATCGGTCACTGCGCCGTGCTGACGGCTCGCCTGCAATGTGGCCTCTGTCTTTTTTATGATGTACATTCCTGGTGAGTGTTGGGCAGATTGATCCCATTCTGGGCTCCAGATTGGAAAACAGATGTGTGGGAAAAAAAACACAAAACAAAACAAAACAAAAAAAAAACCCACAAAAAAACCTGCAGGAAAAAGGTGCAAAAAAAAAATCCAGAGACCCTGAGAAAGAGCCTTGGAGAGGGACTTGTTTAGGATTGTCAGAATGGGCTGAAACACCACAAAAACATCGCTGAAATCCCTCACCAAAGCAGAGCAGCAGTTGCTGAATGAGCCCAAATCCGGGAGTGAAAAATCAGGGACATGAATAAATTTTTAAGGAATCAGAAAGTTCTCAAGGCCATGTTGCCTTCGAGTCCAGAGCAGCTGTTTCAGCTAAATAGAGATTATTTCTCTTGGTAAGAGGTTGCAGAGTGGATTTTAATCTTCTTGATGTCAAACTACACAACCAAGCCTCGCCTTCTGGGTTTAAATCTATCTATAAACACATCTAAATAGATTTTATATTCATCTATCAAGAAAATGACACTGGCTAGGTGGTTTAATTAAAAAGAAGCAGCCTTTCCATATGATTGCATCGAGAAAAAGAAATTTCTTCTTTTTTTCCATAAATATTCCTGTTGGGAATCGAAAAAAAAATGAGTTCTAATAAAGCCTAAAGGATGTTTGGCAGCCATAGGAAAATTTGTAACTTTGCTCTTTCCAATTTCTCCTGAAAATGGCATTTTCTGGCCTTTTCCAGTGGCATCCCAAACTAAAGGTAAAGAACAAGATCACTTCCTTGGCATCCAATACCTCAATTTCCTTCATCCTTCCACCCTCTCCATGGGATGAGGATCCTGGATTTTGGGTTTTTTACAACTGCTTGGAGGAACTGAAGGCACCGAGTACTTCACAAGGCATTTAAGCACAGTGTGGAATTTGCCCTTAATATTCACCCACATTTGATAAATTCCCATATTTGAGTTTAATCCTGGATTTTAAACCAGACTTGTTTCAATTCACTCATGTCTTAAACTCAACACCCATTTCCACATCCTCTTTGTTTTGGAGGGCGGGAAGGCCGAGTTGAATCTCTTAGAAGAGACGAAAAGAGCTCAGAATTCCCTTTTTTTTTCCTCCCAAAAATCTCTGGAGGCAGCTGTTCCTGCGAGCCCAAGCTGCCATCAAGTTCAAGGAGGAGGAGATTGCTGTAATGTAACTGAAGAAATCCTGGAAATCCCAGCGGGCACCCCAAGGTGTTGAAGGGGGGTCAGGGAGCAGGGGAGACATGAAAAGGCTTTTTTTTTTATTATTATTTTTTTCTTGTTTTGCAGCTGGTTCCTTTCTCCTATCAACTGTACAAAGGCAGAGGGGAGGGAGCGGGGCTGGAGTTTGAAAGGGCCACGCTTTCCATCCATGTTCAGGAAACCAGGGAGACAAAAGGCACCCAGCAGCAGCCACATGGCGAGGGGGCTTCGGAAAACAGCTGCCTTCCTCTGCTGTTTCCTCAGCAGCCCCGGATCCATCTCCCCGTTTGTTTTTCCAAGGAAATAATTAAAGATGTGGATAAAAAAAAAAAAAAAAAATAACAAAAGACTGACCCTTCCTTTTTTTTTTTTTTTATTTTTTTATTTTTATGTTTTTAACCCTTTTTTTTTTTAAACCTCCCTGCCTGCCCACTGCCAGGGAAATCATTTTTGTCCCCCGCTCCTTCCGCTCTCGGCGCACGATGCCGGGAGCAGGGATTGCTTTACATCCCAGTAGAAGGGAATGCTGAAGGAAACCTCTGGCAGAATTATGGATGGAAGTGCAAGGAGATGGTTTTATCAGGAGGCTTCAAGGCTATTATTGTCCAAATAAACACTTGCTTTGCCAGACATGATCTACAGCTGCTGCACGGAGACCCCCGGCTTCCATCTGAATTTCAATCTCCCTGCCTCCATCTCCTTTTGGCCTTTCCCACTTTCTGCAGCCCTGAATAGCCCACTGTGCTGGATTACTTCACTTTTTCCATCTTAATAGGCTTCACCAGGCTCCTGACTTCCTGCCCACCACCCTGCTCCCCACTTCAGCTGCCTTTAGGAAGCTTTAACACCTTTGGGGGTTGGATATTTTCATTTTTTTTTCCACTTCCAGGGACAGGATGCTCCCCCAGATTTGGCTATCGGGATGCAGGATGTCACTGCTGCCCGGAGCAGCGATCCCTTGGGATGCACATCTCATCTCCCTGCATGGGCAAATTGAGTAAAGCAAGAAGCAACTCAGACAAACTTTCCAAAAAGTTGTTAAATCTTTATCTTTTTTTTTGCTTTCCTACACCCACAGCATTCTCCCGGCTCACAAACAGCCCCACAAGAGACAAAGTACAGGAAATATTCCAGCAGCATCACTCCAGGATCCAGTAAAAAACAAGGACTGACAGAGTTTCACCAAACAACAAAGTCTGATGATTTTTAAGGGTAGAACTGCAGGAGAACAGCAAGAGCAAGCATTTTTAAATAGATTTAGGTGCTTCTAAATCCAAATCTTAATTCTGCCAGCACTGGGGGACATTTGTGGCACTCCTGGAGGGTCTCCTCAGCTCATCCCTGCCTGTTTTCCCAGGAAAATGGGCTAATTAGAGGCTCAGTGGAGTGGCACTCTGGTCCTGCAGATGGACTAATAAAACTGGCTGGGGTTTATTTGTATTTTATTTTATTTTATTTTATTTTATTTTATTTTATTTTATTTTATTTTACTTTATCTTATTTTATCTTATTTTATTTTATCTTATTTTTTCTGATTCTGTTTTTTGCAAATACATTCCTGGGATTCAGTGATGTCCAGGAGTTCGTAACACTTTGCAAAAGGCCAGTTTGGTGTCTTTTTATTAAAAATAATAACTAAGAATACTGCAATTATTGATGAATGCATTAAATCATCTTCCAGCCTCAAATTCTGTTGATTTATTTGCAGATCTCTCTCTTAGGGGGTCATAAATAATTTGTCTTTGCTGTTTTTTGGTAAATACCAACAGTAGGGTGTTCCTGATGATGATAATTAATTCCTAAATTTTTGATTTCCAAGAATAGGGGAAAATCACCAAAGTGTTTTCACTCCTGCTGTTGTTTCTCAGTCTCTCTGCAGTAATCAGTGTCTATCTATATAAAATATATCAATATATCCATGGTATAGTTTTCCTCTTTTAAACCTGATTTAGATGGATATTCTCATTATTGCATCTTCGATTGTGTTACCTTGACTCTGTTTTATCATCTTGGCTCCTCTCAGCCCATCTTGGCAGCAGAACCATCTTGAAAACCTTGGGCTTGACCTGAAAACGTCGGGTTTTGACCCAAAACCCACAGTGAGCTCCATCAGATCAGGAGTGTCCGTGTCCCTGTGCAGTCTGGTGGCAGAGGAACAGCTTGGAAATGGCAAATCAGATGGAATTCCACAATCCTTATCTTTCTCCCCTACAGAGGGCACGAGCTGCTGACTTAGAACTCGCTTGAAGTGCAGGGAAATGGGGGGAAAAAAGAGATTTTTCAGTGCGTTTTCAGGAGCTGGAGGAGATATTAGCAAGGGGCCCTAACCTGGTTATTAGCCATGCACAACTATTGTTTATTTTTGCCCAGGAACTAAAGGAGAAACCATCCCTGCTTATTTTTCTTTACTTAACTAAAGAAATTGTATAGCTTTTGGAAAGGGTTAAATAATTTCCTCCTTGCCTGCTCTCCTCAGGCGCTCCTTGCCCGTGTGGGAGCGTGCAGGAGGTTCCCCACTAACCACAGCTCTGCTTTCCAAAAGGAAATTAAAGTAAAATACATCAGCCAGGCTGGGACTTCACACTTGAGAGACTTGTAAAGAACATCAGCTGCTGAAATTGATGGTCACTTTAACTGCCCACAGCTTCTCCTCCAGACAGGAGCTCAAGGTTTTACTGGGCTTGATGGGACGATATCTCCCTCCTCGTGACTTCATTTAGGTCGTGCTGAAATTCCTATTCAAGAGGGGCCATTAATATTTCATTAAAATGCCTCTGATGGCAGTTCCTGCTAATCTACAGGAACGCCATCCCCTTCCCATGGGGTGGATCCCCTGTGGGATGGGGGAAAACGTGTGGGGAATTCCATGTTCTCCTCAGGGCTGAGTCCTTTGGCTCTTTAAAGGGTGAAACTTTTCTTGTTGCCTCCTTGATTTTTGCACCGTTATTATTTTCAGGATAACAGCTGGCAGATCCTGCGAGAGCTGGAGACTCCAGTGTTTTAAATATTGTTAATATTGTAAATACTGCAAAAGAAAATCTGCCTTAGCCAGAGCAGGGAATGAAAATGCGGTCATTTCTACAGGGGATTTACAGATCCTTCTGGAATGCAGGAGGAAAATGGGCAGAGAAATGTGAATTGTTGAATCCCAGGATGGTTCAGGCTGGAAAAGTTCTCTAAGGTGATCAACCCATCACCACGTTCACCACTGAACCCTGTCTCCAGGTGCCACACTCGCCCATTTTTTGAACACTTCCAAGGATGGTGAGTCCCCACTGCCCTGAGCAGCCTTTTCCAGGCTTGACATCCCTTTCCATGAAGGAATTTTCCCTGATTTCCAGCCCAAACCTCTCCTGGCACACCTTGAGGCTGTTTGCTCTCGTCCTGTCACTGCTGAAGACCTGGACACGGGGACAGTGGCAACTCCAGCAGTCGAGCAGCTCCAGCCCTGCCCATTCCACGGCACATCCTCAGCCAGAGGGAGCCTTTGGAATTCCCTGATTGCCAAATCCACGGAGCTCTGACATTGCCCAGCACCAGAGCCGGGGTTTCCAGGGTTTATCTTTGAAATCAGTGGGGCTCTCCTGGGTAAAAGGAGAACTCTCATTATGAGCTTAGCAAATTAAAGTGTTTGTGTCTGCAGAAGGAAACGGCCCGAAGCCCGCGCGCCTGGTGGGCGATCAGGTTCCGCAGGGCTCTGCTGCCAACCTGCAGCAATCCATGGGATCACAGCATAATTTAGGTTGGAAAAGACCTTTAAAGGTCACTGAGTGCAACCATAAACCAAACACTGCCGAGTCCCACCAAACCATGGCCCTGTTGTCGCAGGAACCTGACCCAGGCTGGCAAACCGAGGCTCCCGACTCCCAGGAACGTTATTTCGTTAAAATCCTGTCTCATGCAGGGAAAAACTGGGGGGAATGAGCTGAAAAAATGTATTTTAAAATGTTATTAGAATGCAGTTGGCACTCAGGTAGAGCCAGGTGGGAACAGGATGGGTTGAGGAGGTGCCACGATGAGATGAGGGCTGGGATGCTCACCACCCTCGGGGAAATAAAACTATTTTAAAATAAAAGTTAAATATGAGACACTCCAGAGATTTCCAACCCCCCCAGAACGCTCAGGCAGCCCCGGCAGTGGGAGCTGTGTTTTTGTGGAAGGATATTTCCCAACCTTGGAGTTGTCAGCTTTCATTTCTGGCCCTGGCCTTGAGGCACAGGTTGTCTGAGGAATTTGTTTGACTGACAGATGTCCAAGCCAAAGGAATCCCTGTGGATCTCCCCAGCTGTGAGACTGCGAGTTCCTCGCAGTGCTGCATGGCAAAAATTCCATAATAAAATGGAATCAGTGAATTCCTTACAAAAAAAGAGCTTGAAGTGAGCAATCCTTGTATTTTAACACGAAATATTTCGTCCCTTGAAACCTGTTCCTATTGTTGTTAAGTCTAATTTTTGGGTCTCAACTTCTTTTCATTGCAGTATTAAATATAAGTCAAGTATTATTATAAGTACTATATAATAAAATTTAATATTGTAATTTAAAGATATAATATTATATAATATTATATAACACAATATAATATTATGTAACACAATATAATATAACATAACATAACATAACATAACATAATATAATATAACATAACATAATATAACATAATATAATATAATATAATATAATATAATATAATATATAATATTAAGATATAACATTATATATTATTATATAATACTATAAATATTTATATAGCATTTCATAATTTATCTATAATATTAATATACAGTTGTTATATTAATATAAGCATTACTATAAGTATATTTAATATAAATATTACATATAAGTAAATTATTCCACAGAAATATCTGATTTTTCATTATTAGAAATGGTAATAATCATAATAATAATAATAATTATAATGATAATGATAATGATAATGATAATGATAATGATAAATAAATAAATCAATAAATAATAAATTATTTGCTGAAACATTGCAAATTTTATTATCTCAGAGTCTCATTCCAAAATTTGGAAGTGCAGTTGGAGTTTCTGAGTCCAGGAGGGGAGCTGGTTATTAAAGAGAAGTAATATAAATCAGAGTTAATTCAGAAATTGAGAGCAGGGGAAATGTCAAAGTGTGGAAGTGTGACAGAAATACGGGAAAACTCAAACTCAGAACGTGAATGAGAAGAATCCTGGGGTTTAATTTGGCTCAGGCTTAATATTGAAATGAAATTATTTAAATCAAACAACTTCCAAAGGCAATCTGAACCATGAGTGGGGGGATTCATCCCCCTGACTTTGGGATATTTTCCTTCTCCTTCTCCTTCTCCTTCTCCTTCTCCTTCTCCTTCTCCTTCTCCTTCTCCTTCTCCTTCTCCTTCTCCTTTCCTTTCCTTTCCTTTCCTTTCCTTTCCTTTCCTTTCCTTTCCTTTCCTTTCCTTTCCTTTCCTTTCCTTTCCTTTCCTTTCCTTTCCTTTCCTTTCCTTTCCTTTCCTTTCCTTTCCTTTCCTTTCCTTTCCTTTCCTTTCCTTTCCTTTCCTTTCCTTTCCTTTCCTTTCCTTTCCTTTCCTTTCCTTTCCTTTCCTTTCCTTTCCTTTCCTTTCCTTTCCTTTCCTTTCCTTTCCTTTCCTTTCCTTTCCTTTCCTTTCCTCCTCCTTTTCTCCTCCTTTTCTCCTCCTTTTCTCCATCTTTTTCTTTTATTTTTCATTCCTTTTTTCCATTTTTTTTCCCCTTTTTTTTTATTTTTTCTCCTCTTTTTCAGAAGCCAGCAGGACAAAATCCCAGCCTGCACCAAAAGGCCTGGCTGCTATATTTAACTCAGACAAACACGTAACAAATCACTATTCTGCAGAAAGAAGGCACACCTCAGAGCTTGGATTTTTTTTTTTTCCCCCTTTTTTTTTTTCTCTCTTCAGACCTGGACGTAGAGACCACAACCCTCTAAATAATCCTCCAGAAATAAATCAATGAAATGTTCCCTCTGACAACAGACACAGCATTATACCTGCAGCTGGTAAATGTTTCCACAGTCCAACCACCTTTCCTTCTCGTTTCCAGTAAAAATTTGCTCCCAGGGGGATGGAGGCAGCAGTTGGATTTTAATTACTTTTCTGCAATAACGTGGAATGGAGAGTTGCAATTTTTATTTTTGCTTTTTTTTTTTTTTTTAATGCTGCTGATGGATTCTCGTTTTTTTTCTCTTCATGGAAGGGGAGGGCAGAGGAGGGTTGGATGCCCTGTGGAGAACCATCCCTGGCGTCTCTCAATCCCTCATTTTTTTGCCATTCCCTGCAGCCCAGAGACAAGGAATATTGGGAATTCAGTGAAGATTCCAGGGAACATTGTGGCACTGCTGGCTCAGTCCTTCAGGATGAGCTCCTGGTGAAGCTCAATCCTTCCTTCCCTAGAACTCAAACTCCAGGAGCCAGGAAACTTGGGAATACTCCCCCCTGGATCCCTGGCAGTGCCCAAGGCCAGGCTGGATGGGTTTGGAGCAGCCTGGGACAGCGGGAGGTGTCCCTGCCATGGCAGGGGTGGGATGGGAGGAAATTTAAGTTCCTTTCCCACCCAAACCATTCCACGACTCTGTGATTCCATGATTTCAACAGGGGCATGGAACTGATCTCCAAGATCTCCTCCAGCCCAAAGCATTCCATGACCCCACGTGGGGAAAGCTGCCCTGCCCTGATGGTTTTGGGCTGTGACTGGCAGAGAGGAATTCGGTTTTTCAGGGAAAAGAACCTTTGTGTGTCCTTGAACCCACCTGGATTTCATGGATGAAAATGCAGCTCCATGGATTTCATGGAGAAAAATCCAGGAGACCCAACTGATGTTGGCTTTTCCTGACAGGAGATCCTGTCCCAGCCCTGCTGCTGCTGCCTGAATCCGACAGCAGAAATCCCCATTTCCTGGGGGAAGGAAATCCCACCAGTGTTGTACTGCCCTGGAAGGTGTTTTGGGAATAAAACAACTTCAAAACCCAAAATGTGGGGAATTTCCTTCTGTCCCCTTTTCCCTCCTTGGACAGATCCTGTTCTCTGCAGCTGTGAGTGGTGACTGCTGGAGCTGGGATTCCAAAGCTCCTTGGAAATCCCACTTTCATTGCAGTTTCTCTGAAGGACATCCTCCCCAAGGATTTATTTTTCCTCAACAAGATCGATTTGGCTCCCACCAAGGCTCATCCTTTTCCAGGGACTCCTTGGATTTTGCTGGAGTTTTCCTGCCTGCATTCATTGCTCTGTTCTGAACCCCTCCCTGCACAGAGAGCTCTGTCCTTCCTTCCAGGGCTTTTTCCTGAAGGAATTTGGGTTTGTATCATTTCATCCCCCTCACTCCTGGCATATCGAGGTCTCTTTTTAGATATAATTCCTGCTATCAGCCTTTACATCCTGATTTTATCCCTGCAATGGGATAAAATGCATTAAAAAGAACCCTGCTGGCTTTGGGCAGGAGGATATTTATTTAAGCAAGCTGAGTTCCATATTTTGGTTGAATAATTACAACCTTCTTCTCTTGCATCCATTTACTGAACCCTATTATTTTCTGCCACTGAAGCCCAAAAAAGTATTTACACAGCTCAGTGCTCCTCAGGCTAAACACGGATGGGATGGTCAATCATGGGAATCAGTGCAAAAATCCTTGATTTCTCCTTTTCTCAATGATTTTTGAATCAAGACTAAATAGAGCTGGAAGGGCTGAGGGAAGCAGAGAGATGTTTCTGGTCCTTAATGTGCAGAAAGTTTGGATCTCTTCCTTAATCCAGGGGAAAGGACCAGAAGTAGGAACATATTTTGGTTTGCAGTTTATTTTTCTCTGCTTTCCCTTCCCTAATTCAAACAAACCCAACCTTTTCTTTGCTTGGTGCTGTTCCATCCAGGGATGGGATTTCTCTGGAATCTCCCTGCTGCTCCTGGTGGGCTGGGTGTGGGTGGTTCCCAGAAAAATCAGGAGGTGCTGGAGTGATACCGAGTCCTGGGCCACTCATTTCTTAATCAGGCTTCCTAAAAAAGCAAAGCATCCGGGCTGGAAAGTGAAAATTGAATTATCTGTTTGTCTCTGAAGCTGCTGGTGGATCACGAGCTGCGAAAATGGGGGGAAAATCACACAATTAAATTTAAAAATGTGGGATATTAGTTTTGGAAGGAGGATCCCTTGTTGTGGCTTGAAGGAAGCCGTGTGTGAACCCAGAGAAATCCTGGCTAAATTCTGGTTCCAAACAGAACCATGACCATCTCTCCCTTGCACTTGCTGGGAGTTTTCCACAGGTTCTGTCTGGTTCCATTTGGGAAGTGGAGGGCAATCCCTGACTTGAATTTCACCTGATGAGCCAGAAACACTTCTGTTCCCACCCCTCTCCGAATCAGGTGTTTAAATGAGATTATTTCAGCTTTTGATTACCTTGATTACACCCTTTGATCGTGCTGATGTTGAGAATCGTGTGCTGCTGCTGCTGCTGAAACTTTCAAACCCTCCAAAACTGTAGAAGTACCTCCCAGAAATAAAACTTCCCTTTTTCATTTCCCTTTTTAATTTTTCCTGGGTCATTCCTGAATCCCTCAAGCAGGGACTAGAGGTGCCCTCACACGGTGCTGTGCTCTCCTGGAATTAAATTATCTGCCACGGAGCCACTGAGATCTATTTCTTTATCTGTTTGGCTTTTGTTTTTTCTTTCCCACAGATCATTTATCAGTGCAAATTTCAGGTGGCAACATTGACAAAACCTAGAGAGGAGGCTGTAAAGTGGATTTCAGGGCCAAATCTGGAGCATGAGACATCAATTAAATATTTCAGTGTAATTTTTCCTCTGTCTCTCATTAGCACCCAGCCACAGGAGGTGTTTCCCACCCAGTTTCTTCCCAGCCCCTGAAGGAGGTGTCAGGAGCTCCCTGGAGATGTGGGCAAGGACTGCAGGAAATTTGCATCCTTGGATTTCTTTTTTTTTCTCTGATTCTTCTTTTTCTCTGTTTTTGCACCTGACTGAGCAAGCTGGGCTCCAGGGAATGGAATGGGATGGGCTTTAGGGTCCCTTCCAGCCCAAACCATCCCTGGATTTTACGGTCCTGGGTGTCCAGTCCATGGATCCAAACCCTTTCCAGGTGTAAAAACCACAAGAATTCAGATTATCAGGGGATCAGAGGGGTGGGGACCCCACTGGGGGCTGTTATTTCCCTTTTTTATTGATCCTTTTGTTCCCAGTGCCATGAGGATCAGGAACATTTATGGCTTCATTTCACAAAACTTGAATTATTTCAGGAGAGAGGGAAGGGTTCATAATTAGGAGTTTTTTTCTCTTCCATCATCAGCAGTTCATGGAATTATGGATTGGTTGGAAGGGACTTTAGGGATCAGCTCATCCCACTCCCACTATCCCAGGTGGCTCCAGCCATTCCCTGGGAATTCCATCCCAGCTCCTCCCCACCCTCCCAGGGCAGGATTTCTCCCCAATTTCCCATCTCCCCCCACCCTCTGGCAGAGGGAATCCACATCCCACACACCCATAAACATATAAATAAAAACTGGGTCTGCCCAGCTCTTAAAAACATTCTGTATCTGCTGCAAGGAGCCACATTTCCCACCAGCTGGAGAGAAAACATTTTAATATGAGATCAAATATTTGGCTTGTCCAGTGCAAGATGTAATTACATTCACTCCAACGCTCTTACACCCGGGAAAGAAACCAGAATTAGGGAGGGGGGGGGGAAAAAAATAATTTTTCAAAGGTGTTTTCATGTCTATCCTGGGAGGGGGGAAAAGTGTAGGGAGGGAATTTGCCCTAAATAGAATGATCTGCTTCTTTTTTACGAAATAGTCCTGAAATTTCTGCTGCCACAGCTCAAATCCTGTAATTATAAAGTGGAGTTTGCAAAGTTTTTCTCCTCGTTAGCACACGTGGGGTTGGTGGAGCAGCTTCTTTGCTCAGGATTTAAAAACTTTTTTAGAGAAAACACCCAGAAATAGAGGAGTGAAGATTCTGGCTGCTCTGTGATCCCTGGCAGCCCTCACCTCGTGGCTGGGTTTGTTCCCAAATCGTCTGAACCACGTGAACCTTGCTGAGGATGGGCTGGGGGCTCTTTCCTGGGAGAGCTGCCCCTGGAATTATCAGAACCTGCATGGAGGAAGCCCAGTCCTCAACAAAATCAGTAAAATATTGCCATTATTGCTTTTATTTTATTTTTGGGAGCCCAGTCTCCAAAGCTGCTTCAACTCCAGCACCTCTGTGGTTTTTCGCTGCTGATAAAATTTCCAACTTGCCAAAAATGAAGCCCAGGTTTAATCACCTTCCTGGGCTGAAGCTGAGACAGGTGAGATGGAAAGAGAAAATACAGATACAGCAGAAAGAAGCAGCAGGAAAAGCAACAATTTGCCTTTCTGGGGTATTTAGTCCCTCCACATCTCCCTCCCTCAGACCTCACCATTCCAGTTTGGTCTCTGCCTCTCAATCTCTGCTGTCGAGCAGCAACAGGAAAGGTTTTGACTTTCCAAATTAAAACCTTTCTTTTTTTCCCCTTTTTTTTTTGGGGGGGGGCAAATTTTGCCACCTTAAAAGCTCCAACTTCATCCTTTGTTCGAAGCCCAGGAGATTTGGATCAGGACTTTGTCCCTGGAGATTCAGATAAATCTCAAACAAGTTTTGAGGATGAGTAACTCAGTCTTTCAAAAAATGTATAATCTATTTTTTTATTTATTTTTTTTAATAACTGATTTTCTTTCAGCTTAAATAGATGATTGGACTTTCAGAATTATCCTGTTTTGTTGTTTTTTTTTTTGCATTTCTGATCTGCCCTGGTGGAAACTCCAGGATTCCAATAGAAAGGGGAATAAAGCCTGGGAATTGTCAGTGATTTTTAACATATTTTGTTGGTTTTACAGGCAAACCCAGTTAAAACCAGTCCTAAAACTGGACCAAACTCCCTCTGTACTCTTAATCCAAGTGTTGTTTTCTGACACTGTACAAAATTCAGAGATTTAGGGGGATTTGCAGTGGGGTGTGCCACTGGTGGGCAATTAACAGCTCCACCGCTGGAATTTCTTAATTGTCTAATTAGTAAAGAACTGAATTGCTCAGTGCTGCTGGTGCAGAGTGGATCTGGACTCCAAAAGCTTCCAGGAGCTCCTTGGGATGTGCTCGTTCCTCTGATCAGGACAATTTCTGCCACACAAATTAAAATTCAGCCTTGGAGGAACATTCTGGAGCTGGGGTTTTTTTTGGGATTGGGTTTTTGATTGTTTTGGGTTTGGTTTGGGGTATTTTTTTTCTTTTTTTTTTATATTTTTGGTATGGTTTTGGTTTTTTTGAGGTTTTTTTTGTTAGTTTATTTTGGGGTGAGGGGTTTTTTATTCTTTTTTTGTGTTTGTTTCGTGGTTGTTGTTGTCAGACCACGACGAGGTGGAAGATTTTGATCTTGACATCATCCACCTGCAGGCTCTTGGTGCTAAAATCAGCCCCAGACTTGGCTTATTTTGTTTTTCTCTATTTATCTTTTGGTTTTTGGGGTTTTTTTTGTCCATCTGGCACTGAAGGTGCTTCCCCCACTTGCCATTTTTTGCCAAAGTTGGTCCCAACTTCCAGTTCCTCCTCTTTGTTATCTTTGCATTCCAATCCTTTTGGGAATGAGCCAAATTCCCAGAAAAGCCACCCAAACCTGTGCCCTGGTCCCCCTGAGCCAGCCCAGCTCGGGAACTTTGGGCTCAGAGTCTGCCCAGGTTTTATTTTAAACCAGAACTGTCTGAGACTGCCTTGGAAAATCCCAAAATCCCATGGAGGACTCCTTTCCAAACCCTGCAGAAATAATTGCAGCTCCTTGAAAACACTAAAAAGTGGTTTTTAAAGGGATTCTGAGTGGCTGGAGATGGGACACTCTATAATCAAGCAATGATTCAATGAAATTTAACCTCAGCCTAATATATTCCATCAACCTTTTTCATTTTTAAACCGTGCCACAGCTCTTTTTTGCTTCCCAAAATCCCCAAATTTTGAGGGTGGCGGCTCCTGACAGGTCCAGGGCACCAAGGGCAGGCCTGGTTCTCCTGTGGATTCACATTCCTTGGGTTTGTTTTGTGTCCCAGCGCTCTCCCAGCTCGGGAATTGTGTTTGGGAGAGGGAATCTCCTCACCTGGCTGTGAAAGCCACCAAATTTCACACCCTGGGGTCGGTGACCAGCCGGGTTTAGCCAACATCCATGGGCTGAGATGGGGCTCCAAGGGGATCAGAGAGGAAGAACCCAGTGAAAAAGTCAATTCTCCCATTTTTATCTTCACTTTGGCTTTAATTCATGGGTTTTATGCCATTCTCCAGCGGACTGGAAAGCTGTTTTTGGAGGATATTTCATTCCCTTTGTGTGTGGTGGCAGCACAAGGGGCCTCACCTGCACTGCCTTTAATCTCTGCTCTGGTTAAAATGACAAATCAGGAATCTGCTTTTGATTTCAGCAACCTTCATCCACCTCACACTGAATTTTACAGCCTGGCATTATTGTGATACAATCAACTTCTGCTTGGCAAACTACAGAAATTCAACCCCTGGATTTTTCTGCTGGGGACTTTTTCTTTCCCAGGTTTCAAATCTTCTGGTGCCTTTTTAGTCCCCCTTTAATTTCACAAATTCTACAGAGCTCTCCATCCCCTAACTCTGCTTTCAGGACATTCCATATCCCAGTGAGCGCATCCTTGGTGGATTTTAGAGATTTCTGAATCTCTGTTATGCCCTGCCAAAATGTTATTAGTTAAAAAAAAAACCCTCTCAGCAAGAAGGGACAACAAACTATTTGGGTTTGGCAGGACATTCGTGATGTTCCCCAATTCCAGATTACAAATTCAGGGAGGTTTCATGATCCTCCTTTAATTGTACCCTGATTAAAAATTCCATTTTTCAGCTCTTTTTTTTTTTTTTTTTAATGGTGAGAGAAACTCATTTCTTTCTTGAGGAGAGAAAATCTGGATTCTAACTTTGGGACATTGATAAATCTCTTAGACAGAAAGTGTTTGACCTTTAGAGATGATTAAATTGAGACAGCTCTGCCTGCAAGTGCTCTGTTCAGATTTTCTCTCTTGATTCATTCATAGATAAATTTACTTTAAACACTTCTTGGTTTTCCTCCCTCCCCCCCTGAGCTTTGCAAGGTTTCACTCATTCATTTTGAAAAACATTTATTCAGAGAAGCCAGGCTCTCTTTTCACTCCGAGCTGGCCTTTTGCTCATTTTCTCACTTGGTAATTTTTGCAGTCCTAACGTGAGGTACATTTTTATAGCAAAATCACTTCATTCCCCGAAGCTCCATCTGCCTTCCCAGGCTCTCCAGATTTTCCTTGTCCCCTGGAGAGAAAATGTTCATTTATTTTCTTTCCAAGCTCCTGTTCTCCAGTCCCTCAGTTGAAGGGGAATTCTTTGCCTTCTCCATTGTTGGGTTTCTGACCCAATCCAGTCTCCCCAGAGGTTCTGCTCTGGTGGGGCTCTCCCTGCCCCTCTCCTGTCTCCAAGTTATCCCCATCGTCCTCCCAACAATTCCTGAATTTCTGTGGGACTTTTACACAGAATTTTAGATGGGGAATTTTAATTTTTAAACATGTAACAAGTTTTATATTTATAACTCTCTTCTCCTTTAATTTTTTTAGTGTCTCAAGTTGAGATGTGTCCAGACCCATGAAAAAACCTCTGACTTTAGATTTCCAGGGCTGATAACACCTGCAGGCCCAAATTCTTTCTTTGCTTTTTGCCTTTTCCTTATTTAACTTCTCTGACTTTTCCTTCCACGCTCCCATTCAGATTTCAAGCATTGAGTCCAAAATCACTCCAGAGCACCAACCTGAGTTTTGGGAAACCTTCACTCCTCCAAACCCCTCACTCCTCCCTCACACTGAGTCAAAGGATGGGGGAAATTCTCATTCTAGGGGCTCACCCACCTCAAATAACGAGCTGGGTGGTGAATATAAACCAAACGTGTCTCGTTCCTTGAGGAATTGCACAGAGGAACACAAGGCACCAGTGAAACTGGAGCATTTATTCCCATGGGCACAGTCCCCTCTGCTCTATTCGTGTTCTCAAGGTGAGAAAAGCTTTACCTTGAAGGTCCCAAGTGACACAGCCTCCTCCCAGTCCCAGTTTTGCCTGGATAATCCGTGTGGAATTGGGATTTATTGCACAAATGGGTTTGTGGCTGTGCCCCAGCGAGGTGGAGATGAAAGGTGGAGGTTCCATGGGCTGAGTGCCTTTGTGATACCGGCAGAAAATGCAAATTATTTTCCGTGATGAGACACATCTGAGGGAGACGCTGACAGAGATGAGAGGATTTGGGTTGATCCCCCTGAAATCCAGCAGGATGCCATCCCCAAATCCTGCCCTTTCCTCGAGGCCTTTGGCTGTTCTTCCCCTGGCCTGATGCTCTGACTTTCCCCACTGCTGGCATTTGTTCCGTGGGTGTAATTTGGAGCTGGAGAGCCTTGAAACCATTTAACTGGTGGAAGTAAATTGCTTGGAGCACTGTGAAAATATCGTTGAGACCGTGTGGTTTTTAAACTCCTTTTCGCTGCACTGCGCTCCTGAATTATTTCCAGCTGCTTCCAGACGCTCCTCGTTGCCTTGCAATAGGAAATGTGCAGATCCTGCCCCAGCCAGGTGCTGATTGTGGGCTTGGAGATAAGAAAAGAGCTCCCAAAGCTGTGCTGTGAGCTGATATTAGTGGTATTCCTTGAGTTAGTTATCATTTTGTGTTGGGAGAAGGATTTACTGAGGTTTATTTCAGAAATGTTGAGCGTCAGGGCACGGATAAAGCTTTTTTTCTGCTTTATCTGCGAACCAGGGGAGGTTTCCAGGTGACTTGGAGGCCTCTGCCATGCAACACAGAGAGTTCTGCAGAAACTTCCCACGGAACAGGCAGCAGAATTTGGGGCTGATGCAAATTCCAGAGTTCCCAGAGCTGGGGATGCTCCATCCCTTCAGGAAGCTGCTGCCCCAAACATTAATCCTGTCCTGTCCTGGCTGCTGACAAAGCTGAACACGGAGCCATGGAAAAGAATCAAATTCCCTCTGCTGACAGAGACCTGGGAACAGCTACAGAAACCCAACCTTGCCTTGGCTTCCACCAGCCAAACCCAGGGAGGATTCAGGCTCTGCCTCCCGGTATTTTAAGCTTAGAACAGACTTTGTTTTGATGTATTTTCATGATAACCTGAAGGGAAAAACACGATGAGCTGAGGGTGTGAAGGGAGCAGGGTTAAATCACTTTGCTGGATGTCATCTCACCCTTTCCCCCACCCAAAACTTCTGCTTGTGAGCTCCTTCCCAGAAAACTCCTGTCAGGAAAAGCAGAATGAGAATTCACCAGCCCTCCTTTGCTGTTGCTGTATTACCTCCAAAAATAGATTGTTTTTAACTTTTATGAGGGCTGAACTTGTCCTGGCTGGATGAAAACGGGATGCCAATGATAATAGGAAAAGGCCTGTTAATTGATTTTAAATACTGGTGGTCTCGAGTGGTGCCAGAATTAATGACAATGATCATATATTTCTGCAGCCCTTTTCATCCCAGAGCTCCTCACAGAACAACTTCCAGCTTATTCCAAGAGAAGAGCAGCCAAACCTGGGCTAAAATATGGCAGGGTGGTTTTCCAATTGAAACAGCAGCAGGAATATTGGGAGAAGGGATTACTGAAGCTGGAATTTGTCCAGATTCCTCGGATTTACACACTTTTACAATATTTTCTGGACTTTTAACCGCAGATAACCATCTGCAGTGCCTGTCTGCTGCTCTGCTCCGAGCTGAGTGTCAAAAATAGCCTGCCCAGGGTGATATTTTAGCAAGCAAAGCCTGCAGGGTATTAATAGATGGTGAAAAGCTCTGCTCTCCCCAAACCACTAAGGACAGGTTTGCAGTTCCAGGGGTTTTCAAGTGGTTGGAGTCCTCAGGACTTGTTTGTGCCATGGGAATTCTCAAACAGCCCTCCAAGACAGGCTCAGCCTCTTGGTCATCTCTTCCATTTTCTTAAAAATATTAAAAAGATGGCAGAGCTGTTGCTTTCCTCAGGATCTCTCAGTGTTTCCTTAGGGAATGATTACCCAGGGAATAGAGTCTGTACAATCCTGGGTGTGTGGTGTTTGCAGGGATACACAGAGAGAGCTCAGCTCCCTTTCTCCTGCTCCTGTTGTCCCACTGCTCTGGGTTTGTGCCCTGCTGGGATGTCCCTGCACTGCTGGTGGCACTGAGAATTCCACATTTCTCATCTCCCAGAGGCTGATTTTTCCTGAGCTGACAGGGGAAATGTTTGCATTTGGTTCTCAGCACTGTGGGTTCACTTCCCATCCTGGGACTGCAGCCTCGAGGTTCCCCTGTGGGTTTGGGGAGTCCTGGTGGGATCTGAATTCCTAAAGATTGATGTCCCCATTCTGCTCCTGCAGAACCCCTGTGATCCCTTCATTCCAGTCACACCAGCACTGGGTGCCTCAAACCTGCACATTCCCCACGTTTTCTAAATATGATTTTTGTTAAATCCTTCATCTTTTGCTGGATTTTCCTTGTTGGATGGGAGAAATTCCCAGCACTCTCCTCTGAATAACACAACACTGCTCCACAACCGGGGAAAAGGTGTGGGATTCCACCAGGGCAGGCTTGTAACTGCTGTGAAAAGGCAGAATTCCCTTGGCTTTTCTGTTCAGACACCCCAGTTATGAATTCCATCCACACAATTCCCTCCACTTCTACCAAAAATTAAAAAAAAAATATAAAAATGCCAGTGAACATGAGGTTCTTCCAAAGGGGCTGATCCTCCTGCTGCTGCTGTTTGTTTGGACAGCCCCTTATCTCCCTGGACAGCTCTGCCAGGACCTCACCCCTCTGTGACATCACCCATGGCCACTCTGCTTCCTGAGGACTTTAACCCCTGCCAGAAGCACTTATAAATTCACTGGGTTACCCTGAAAACTCTTGGGGTTCACCTTAGATCCTATAAAATCCTAAAGAAAAATTAAAATCTGAAATAAAAAATGTTATTTTTTTTATTTTTAATTTTTAATTTTTAAATTTTGAAATACTTAATTTTAATTGCTGAGGGTTTAAAATTCTGAATAAAAATGTTAATTTCTACGTGCCCCAGGATGGTGAATCATAAATAAAAATGTTCAATTCTGTGTGCCCCAGGATGCTGAGGGTTTAAAATCCTAAATAAAAATGTTAACTTCTGTGTGACCCAGGATGCTGAGGGTTTAAAATCCTAAATAAAAATGTTAACTTCTGTGTGCCCCAGGATGCCCAGATCCTGTGTTGGACCTGAAGGATTGCACTGTAAATTAGGGATCCTCAGTGGGAGGGATAAATCTGGGCACAAAACTCAAGATTTGATCAAATTCTCTCTGTTTCAACTGAGATTTCTTGTGAATTACCGACACAAGTCTCTGCTGGAGCAGGAATTATTCTGTGCACAACTTTTCTTGAAACATCTCTCCTGCAAAACCAAAACAACCACTCCCAGCAGCCCAGAAGTAAGAGATTAACTGAGTTATTCCTTAAAACGTGAATAATAATAAAATAATAATTGTGACTGTAATAACAAATGTGAAGAGTGGTCCAGGCCTGGCTGCAGGAGCGCTGACACCCCGAGCTGCACTGACCCCCTCGGCCAACCCAGCTGCAAAATCAGAAAATGTGACCCAGAGGCAGGGATGAGGCTGGGTAAAAGCCTGATTTTTTTTGGGAGCAGTCAGAGGGTCCCTTTTGGCCCCCCCTGGCCGAGCCCTCAGCTTTGCTGTCATTAATAAAGCCAAAAAAGCGAGAGGTGGGGCCACATGTGGTGTCAATACACTTTAATTAAGTGTAATAATTCCCCTTTTCCTGAGGTGGACGTGCTAAGAGAGATTTCTCTGCGGAGATTTATGGCTGGCAAGGATTGCTGCCTGCTCTGTGCAGAGCATCAGTGCCCTCTTTGGGAACACCGGGAATTCTGCAGGAATTCTGCAGGAATCTGCAGGACGGAGCTCCCAGCACTTCCACACATCCACTTTTTATAGTTTTGCTCCCTCTGGAGCAAAGACCCTTTTCAATTTGAGTTCCTTCACATAAAAAACGTAGGAAAGCTTCGGCTGGGAGTCAGTGACTCCCTGAGAATCCATCACTGGATCAATAATTTAAGTGTGAGGCCATCCTGGGTGAGTTTGGAGGCCTTTTGGCAGCTTGGGGTGGAGGAAAATCATGGTCAGAGCTTTTATCTGAGCTCACTTTTCAGGGAACCCACGTGGTTGCAGCTGCTTTGGTCAAATTTGGGTGGAAAAGTTGGAATAGTCAAATCTTGCCGGTTTTAATGGATAGAAACCCTTCCAAAACCCCTGTGTAGATAAATAGAATTTAAAGCAAGGAATATGAACTGAAATCACCAGGTAGAGGAGAGAATTTGGATATCCAGGGAGAATTTAAAGAGGGGAATTTGTGCTGAAATCACCATGTAAAAGAGAGAATTTGGATATCCAGGGAGAATTTGAAGAGGGGAATTTGTGCTGAAATAATCAGGTAAAGGAGAGAATTTGGATATCCAGGGAGAATTTAAAGAAGGGAATTTGTGCTGAAATAATCAGGTAAAGGAGAGAATTTGGATATCCAGGGAAAATTTAAAGAGGGGAATTTGTGCTGAAATAATCAGGTAAAGGACAGACTTTGGCTCTCCAGGTTTAGGTATTCCCAGGATGAGCACCTAAAGATTTATCCCTACTTGAGATGACGACTTAAAAAAGTTGTGATGTGGACTTGGCAAGCTGGGTACTAAAATACAAAGCTGAGACAATGTGCTGGGGGGTGTTTTAGGGGGTGTTTAGGGGGTTTTTTAGGGCTGCAAAGTTGCTGAAAGTTTCTCTTCGGTGTTTCTGCAGTCAGAGGGTGATGGAGCTCCTTGGTAAGCCGAGTTTTCCGGGGAAAGGGAAAGGCTGAGCAGGAGGGAGGGGATTTAAAACTGATCAGGAGCCGATAGCAGCGCACAAAGCTCGGGATTAAAGGCAGCAGTGCTGGCTGGGGGTCACTTTTCATCCTGCAGGATAATTCCTGCCTGCTGCAGGCTCGGAAACGCCAGCTCACCCCCAACATCTGCTTTAGCCATCGCTTCCAAAAACAAAACAATATTCCCCCAGCGCTGGTGGTACAACAACACCACCCCCTCTGCTCCCTCCTGATGGAGGGAAGTTCCCTGCAGGGCTGGAAACCCTGCCAGGGGTCCCTGAGTTACCCCAGCCTGGGCTGGGCTCACTCACTCCACATGGAACACTCAGGAAGGATCCTCCCAGGACAGGGAATGAATCCTGCCACAGCCAGGAGAGCTCCAGGAAAGTCCTGAGCAGGGTCTGGGGGAGGAACAGATGCTGCAGGAGGGTCCTGGATATGCAGGAAATATTTCAGATATAGATATTTCTAATTTCAAAGATAGATATTCATAATTTCAAAGATAGCTATTCATAATTTCAAAGATAGATGTTCATAATTTCAAAGATGTTCATAATTTCAAAGAGAGATATTCATAATTTCAAAGATAGCTATTCATAATTTCAAAGATAGCTATTCATAATTTCAAAGATAGATATTCATAATTTCAAAGATATATGTTCATGATTTCAAAGATAGATATTCATAATTTCAAAGACTGATACTCATAATTTCAAATACAGATATTCAGAAATATCTCAAAATGTATCAGGGCCTGACTTCAGCTCTGGCTGCAGCAGTTTCAGATCCTGATGGATCCACTGGGATGAGCCCCAAATTCAGCAGAACCTTGACACAAAGTGCTGGGTCTGGGCTGTTCTGTCCCTGCAAGGCAAAACTTAAATATCAAAACCTCCAGCTGCAGGAGCAGGGCTGGAATTTCAGCCCAGTTCTGATTCCAGCAGCACCAGGAGCAGAGGAATCCGATGAAGAGCTGGGAAAAGCGCTGTCAGTGATGAAATGAGGGGAGAAAAGGCAGCCCAGCTGTGCCAAAAGAAGACAGGATTGATCCAGCATCTGGATTGATCCAATATCTGCAGATCTCACCAGACAAGAACTGTCAGATGTGGGGAGGAGAGGAGGATTTCTGCAGGGATCAGTGTCAGAGACTCCTCGTGCACAGCTCCCTGGCACTGCAGCTCTCCAGGAGCTGGAGAGGACAATCCAAAGTTACAAATCCTGCAGAAAATGGCTTTGGCAAACCAGATTTTCACTGCAAAAGGCAGCCCCAGACCCAGGCTGGGAAAAGAATGGAAAGGCTCTGAAAAAACCTATTGCCAGCCTGGGATAAAGTACAACTTCTGCTGATAAATTCCAGAATTCAGGGTTTCAATCCTCCTTTTTGCCTTGCTGTTTAGAAGCAGCCCGAGGTGTTTGTTGCCCCCCCTGTATCATTTCCTTTAAAAAGATTTTAAATACTTGAGACTCTAAAATACATTTTTCTCCATTGCATTGATCTAAATATCACATAAGCTGCAAAAAATATTAATAACTTGTAACAAAAACAGGGAGATCAAGCTGGAGCTTGGACATTGCCCAGTGCAGCAGAGCCAGCAGATTTCTTATTTCATTTCTGACACCTCGCTGAAGTTCCAAGTCAATTTAGGACAGCCATGTCTGCATCCAAATCTTACCAGACACCCTTGAGAATTTGCTCTCCTATCCAAAAGATTATTTCTGAGTCTAATGCACTCAAATCCAAACATCCTGGGTGAAAAAAGAGCTGGGTGAAAGGAAAGCTGGGTGGAATCCCAGCTTTCCTTGGTGGCTGGAAGCAGCCCTGGGAGAGGAGAAGAGGTGCTGGCAGTTTCCAAATCCTGCTACAATTTAAACTCTCTCCTCATGTGTTTCGTATTTTAACCATCCTGTGGCTCTTTCCCAAAATCCTGGTCTCTGTCCACATCCTGAGGTTCTCCTGAGATGCAGGGGAGCTGGGTTTGCTCAGCCCTGCCTGTCCTGGGGGGCTGAGCTGAGCTCTGAGCTCCATCCTCGACACAGATTTGGGCTGCACCGAGCAACACTTCATTGCTTTTTTATTTAGATTATTCCTAAACAAATCAAAACTCCTATGCCAGGAGTTTGCACAGCCTTTGACATAAAAAAAACCCCAAAAACCCCTTCCCAAGCAGTCAGTGATCGCACCAGAACAAAAACCACGATGATATTTCCTTGACACCTCAGTTTAAATCCGAGGATGTTCTTGCAGCCCCTGGGTTAGCACAGCAGCTTGGTTCCATTAGAACAGCAGAGTGTTAAAATTGCCTTCCCAAAATCACCCCCAAACCTCTGCACTCCCAAGGACGGGCCCTTGAAAGAGAAAGCAATAATCAAGAGGAAGCCAGCCAGCTATGGCTCAGATTTTATAATGTTTCCCTGCTGTTATTTGCACCACAGGCTACTTTATATTCCCCACCTCTTCTTTTTTTTTTTGTTCCCCTCCATCGAGCTGCTCTTTAAGGTCACATCTGCTGGGGGCTCATAATGGTTTTTATGACAACTTTGGGGAGAAGGGAAGGGCTGGGATGCAGAGGGAAGGGTTCGTGTCAGGGGGGACTTCCCTCCATCCCGAAGCATTTTCTCAGTTCCAGCTCAGATGTTCTGACTGAGAAAAGCCTGGCCTAAGATCTGGGTGTAAAAAACTGGATGGTGGAGCGAAAAAATTTATCTGCAAAACGCCATAAATTTGCTTTCCATTGAAAATCAGCCACCTTGAGAGTGGAGAAAGTGAAGCAAGGAAAAGGAAAAATACTTTCCAAGTAATTCCTAGGTTTTTAACATATTTTTAAAGACAAAAAAAGGGCTTTTGAGGTGTTTTTTAGCAAGCTCTGCTGTGTATTGCTGAACATCTCCAGCTGTGTGCGTGTTTTTGGAGGAGAAGGGGCTGCTCTTCTCTTTCTTGGTATTATTTTATGTTGGAAACTCCTCCTGCCTTATCAAGACCTGCCTGACAAATCAGAAGATCCTTCTGCAGCTGCCTCAGCCACCAAAAGACATCACAGCACGAGGTGGGTGCTCTGTTCCATCATCCTGCCTGTGTTGGGCTGGCACAAGCAGCAGAATTATAAAATCAGCAACCAGAATTTGGTTTTGGGTCTTGTAGAAGGACCCAAATCTCATTTTTAACTGCTCAGTGCATTTAATACAAATACAAATAAAGAAACTGGGCTGTCTTTAATACAAATATTGGCTGATCCACTCCAGGAACTGTCATGTGCCATTGGATTTGGGAATTTTTGTAGTTTGTTTTTATCTTGGACAAAGCACACATTGGATTTTCTTCATTATCAGACCCTTTACAGGGTGAAAAGAGCCCTGCTGAGATTAAAGCTCTGGAGTAGAAACACAGGAAACATCCACTGCTAGAAAATTAGGAGGAGGATGATTCCATCATGCACCTGGTGCTGTCCATGGAATGGTGAACTCTGGGATGCTGGAATTCCTGTGTTCCACATTCTGTGACATCTCTGATGCATCCTCCAAGCATCCCCAGGGTAATTAGACATTAAATTAATGTGTGCTGGAAACATCTCTCCTTTTAGCAATGCTGGGAAAATTTAGCAAAACATAAAGACGACTAAAAAAATAAAATTCATGGAAAACTCATTGGGAAACTCACTGCAGACTTTCCGTTCTTAAAGGGGGTTTATATGAAAAAAGGAGGAAAACTTTTAGCAGGGCCTAAGACAAGGAGGAATGGTCTGAAACGAAATTGGGATGGATTTAGACTGGAAATAAAGAAGAATAGTTGCAAGTGGGGGTGGTGGAACACCAGCACAGGTTGCTCAGAGAGGTGGTGGATGCTCCATCCCTGGGAATGTTCAAGGTCAGGGTGGATGGAGCTTTGTGGTTTAGTGGAAGATGTTCTTGGGATTGGACAAGGTGGCCTTTCAAGGTCACTTCCAAGCCGGAATGCTCCATGAATCCATGAAAATTCTGCTGCAGGAGGTCTTCTCCCAGTGTCTTTCCATCTTATTTTGGGCACACTTTTTCTTTGGGGCTCTGAAGGACTCTTGCCATCAGTTCTGAGCAGAGAGGTGTTGCCTGTCTCTCCACCAGCTGCACAAAACCAGCCCAGCTCTGCTATTCTCTGTGCATTCCCACTTTTTCTATCCCCTATGATTCCCACAGAAATTGATACCAAACCAAAAATCCACCGTTCTAAACCCATTTTGTGCCGAGGCGAACGACGCCATCAAGAGCAAAGCGAGACATTTCCAGGTTATTCCTGTCCTGGGCAATGTGGGGAAGATCAAATTGTAGAAGTGCTGCAGGAAATTCTGGCAGCTGACTTTTGGGAGCTGCGCTGGGAGCTCCATCAGTCATGTTCAGCCTCCTGCGGGTGCATTTTTCAATTGATATCCCTTAAATAACCTTAATTACGTGTACGTTCGAGTGCCTCATCCAGCAGGGAAAATTGAGGAAGACACTTATTAAAAAGAGGCACCAGCACATGTGGTATTATTTTTACAGCCATCCCGTGTGTTGATATAAAGTATTACATTTGAGTCAAACCTCATTTGGGTGAGCAGTTGAAGTGAAAGCCGAGCTGCTCCGCGTCGTGGCCGCCCAATTAGCACGGTGATTAGCCCGGGCTAATATCAACAGAGCCAGGCCTGGGGCAGTGTGACAGTTACATCACCACAGGCTCCTGGCCACTTCCTGAGGCTTCCAGCCTCCAACCCCGGAGAGCTGCAGCCTCCAAAGGATCCCTGAGGAAAAGGCGAAATCGCATTGTGGGACAAGCCAGCCAACACAGAGGCCGAATGTTTGTGCTGACATTTTCCCCCCGATTTTCCAATGTTTCTTCCCAGCTTCCTGATGTTTTCCCCAGTTCTCCAACGTTTCTCCTGCAGGTCTGATCTGTTTTTCTCAGCTACTCCTGCTGGAAAGGCTGATGAGAAATTGTTTGTTTTCACGGAGGTTTTGCCCGATCTTGAATGCGAGGTATTGCTCGAGCCGCTGAATGCGGTTTATGCTGACGAGACCTTTGCAGAGCAGCCTTGAAGGAGCACAGGGATCTTTATTTGCTTTATTTTTCTTTAAAAAAAAAATCTGTTTAAATTCCCAGTCATTAGCAGAACACGCTTGTTGCTTCCGTAGAGGGTTTACAAATAAATAAGTTCTCACAATCCCCATCCTTGTTGATCATCTGCGGTTTGGGACTTCTCTCCCTTCTCCCTCTCAAGTATTGCCCAGGAACCAAAGCTGGCCCTGTCTTTATCTACCCCTGGACAAGAAAGGTTATTTTCTTTATATTTTTATGCTTTTCTCTAAGTCGATATTAGTTTTCAATATTTTCACCCTCTCCTTCCATCCCGTTTTGAGCTTTTTTCCGCAGCCTCCATGGCTGCACTTCCAATGGGTTTTTAAATCCATGGGATCTTCTGAAGTTTTTTGGTTGAAAAAGAGAAAGAGGGAAGAATTGTGATTTAGATGTGTTTAAACATAGCTAGAAAATCAGACTTTAGAAAATTTGGAGTGTCTGCTTTTGGGAAAAATAGGTGTTTTAAAGGGAATTCCAGCTGGATGTCTGAAAGGGGGAGCATTCCCATTCCTCTTTTTATTTTCTTATATTTATTTGACTCAGCTCATGTATAAAGACTCAAATGTATATAAGATAGAGTTGTACATATAACTCATATATATATGTATGAGGGAATTCCATATATGGATTTATGGAAATTTAACACGGGAGGAGGTTGTAGCCTGTAATAATTGGATCCAAGTTATTCCGTGTTCTGGACAATTTTTTCTGATTGCAAATTATCTTTGAAAGCAGGGTGGGTTTGAAGATGAATTGATCACTGTCCTGTCCCAGGAATAAACCCCTGGGAAATGTGGGAATGGGCTCCTAGTAAGGAATTCCTCAGGGATCTGAGCAGGTTTTGGTGGAACATTCAGTAGCTCCAGGAAGCGCAGTCACTTCCTTGTAGATTTCTAAAACCTGGATGATGATGATGGGCACGCCCAAACCGAGGACAGCCTTCATCAGCAAACTTCACCAGGGTGAAATTCAGCAGTGGCAGATTTGGGCTGGCATCAACCACAACGAGCCATAAATGTGTTTTGGAATAACTCCGGCACCAGGCTCGAGGCTCTGCTCTGGATTAGCTTTAATGTGGGTGTCTGGAATTTATTCCATGATTTTTCCTTTCCAGGTTCTCTACCCAGATCCATCTTGGAGTCTGTGATTATTTGCTCTAGAGAAAACTCCTTTGCACTATTATGTTTTAACCATTTTTTATTTTTTTATTGTAATTAACTAAATTTTAAGGATTCCTTTCCACAGCACAGACCTGGATTTGATCCACTTCCTTTTGTGGTTATTTCATTTGCATTTACCTTTCAGATGCAGAGTGAAGCCATAAATACATTGAATAATAGACTCAGAAAATCCTGAGTTGATGAATTTTCTGCACCCAGAGAATGAGGCAAACAAAACTAATTGACTTCAATAAGTTGCAATTTGTACAAATAACTAATTAATTGAAGTTAATAATTTGCATCTTCTACATACGTTTTAGTCAGTGTTTTTATGGACACTCACATTGGAACCTTTCCTCTCTCCCTCACCTACAAATATTTTTTTTTAACATAGAATATATTTAATTTAAGAAGAAATTCTTCCTTTTCTCCACCCCCAACAGCCTCCTCTGCGGGATATCCTTTGGTGAGACAGGAAGCCGAGAACTCAACCTGGATTCATGGTGTGGGATGGCCAAAAAATCACTTGAAACCCACCAAATAATTTTGTTTAGAGAGCTGCTGAGTGTGTTTTATTGCCAGGCATCATTCCCCATTATCCTGGAAATGCCCAGGAGTGGATTTTCCCCCCTCCCTGCCCCAAGCTGACATCGACTGAAACCCTTCCATGAGGGGAGCTGGTAACAAGCGCAATGAGGTTTGTTGCTCTCCGTTCAAACACATCCCCCTTCATTTCCTCTCATTTTATGCAATGTAAATAAATCCTCCATGGGGCTGGGAGGCTACTGGAAAGCTTGGAATGTCGCTCATGTGTTCTAAATAAGGCACTCCCAAAAAAAGCCATGCCTGGAGGCTGAGGAAGGGAATTGTCAGTGCTGGAGGAGAAAGGTCGAGGGGTGCAAGTGGGCTTTTTCCTGGACTGGTCCGAGGGGATAAACAGCAGGGGAAGAAATGCTCTGCTCGTATAAAACAAAGCAAAAGGAGGAGGAAAATCGATGGCTCTGCTGGGGGGTGGCAGGTTTGG
The DNA here is from genome assembly GCF_971803275.1 of Cyanistes caeruleus. Classification (NCBI taxonomy): domain Eukaryota; kingdom Metazoa; phylum Chordata; class Aves; order Passeriformes; family Paridae; genus Cyanistes; species Cyanistes caeruleus. Next base: position 9,883,880 of record NC_141719.1, on the reverse strand, counting down.
CTAAATCCTGAATCTGAAGGGCTTGGCTTCACAAGAGAGGTGCTTTTCTCTGGTGGAACTCCAGCTTTTCCTGTCCCTGCTGCCCTCCAAGGGCACCAAACTGAGGTCTGAAGAGATTTGTTGCCCACACCGACTTGGAAATGGTTGGAAATGGAGCTAGAGGCTGCTTTCACAGCATCAAACCTGTTCCTTTCACTCCGAAATAGTTGGAAAAGCTCTCTGCAAACAAGACTAGGCAGCTTAAAGTGTTTTACTTGCAACCACAGTAAAAATCAAATGCACTTCACCCAGCAAAGATGTTTTCATTCAATCTGATGCCTTTCAAGTCCAAAATTCAGCCCTTGGAGTCTCTTTTTGTCCATATAACTGCTTCAGACACCCAGATTTGGGGGCATGGAATATGTGTCAGTTTTCCTGTTATAATCTGGTCTCCAGTTGAAGGGCAAAATAAGAATAAATACATCCCTAGAAACTGGAGAGAAGTCGCTCACAGGAATATTTCCCCCATCACAAAAAAGCCTTCCCCTCATGCACTCAAGCTGGCAAAATTAACCTTGAAAAGATTAAAAATATTTAAAGATGTCAAAGAAAAGCTTTAACCCAGCAGAATGGTGTCTCTTGTCTATTCCCAAGCTGTTTAATGTAAGGCACAGCCTGCCTTTAATTTTAGTTTTTTTGGCCGGCTGCAAGAATTTTAAAGAGATCCTAATGATCCCTAAATCACAGATAACTGAAGCTCGAAACCCCCAGCTCTGCTCTCCTCATAATGTCATCCCCTGCCAGCTCTCTGTCGGGAGTGATTTTCAGTCAATTTGATCTTCAATAAATAACGGCCTGGGTAAACAGGTGAACTCACAGCAGAATAATCCTCCCAGCCCTGCCCCAAACCTCCCAGCACCAGCAGGAGGGACACTTATGGGATTGGCAGCCCCTCCAACGGGGTCCACTGCACTTTTCCAAGGGCTTAAATAGCCCTCAAGTGTGATTTTATCCTCTAAAACATCCTAAAATATGACCACATCCTAAATGCATTAAAGATTGTTCCAGGGCCCCTGTGGTTAAATGGAAGAACCAATATCCTTGAGTAGCTCTACAAATAGGAAAAGAAAACGACATCAAATGTATGTGCTGGTGAATAAAGGGATTGGGATATTTAACTCGGGGTGGAGGGAAGAATAGGGGATGTCTTGCCAATATTCAGGTTAATTTCTTGCTGTGGTTTGGGGCAGAAAAAGGATAATGAGGACTGATCAAAATGAGCCAGAAAGGATCATGCAACGCCTTAATTCCTGAGGCTCCTGAGGAACAAGACAGACAGATAAACAGGCAGACTCCTGCTCCCCTGAAGGCTGCTCTTTGTCAAATTTACACCAAGGTTTTTATCTGACGAGAACTTAAATTGTCCTTAAATTTTCCCTCGCTGCAGATTCCACCCTGAGGAACATTTGCTGTGATTTCCTTGGAGTATCCCACTGCAATAACTCATTTTTCCCTAATAGCTCTGCTAACTCGAGGTCCATCCTGTAGCACACTGGAGCTCCAGAGAAGTTCTCATGGAGAGGAAAGATTAATCGAGGCAGCTGATGCTTTCGGACAGGTTCAGCTGACATAAAATCAGATACAGAGAGAAGCTTTTATGGACTCATTCTTTTCTCTAGATATTCCTTCGGTGTAAATACATTTCACCTCGTTTTCAACTTCATGTCGTTGCATTCCACTTAATGTCATTGCGTTTGACGTGAAGAGCTGTTTCTAATTAGGCTTGCATGAAACTAATCAGCCCAGCCAGGTAAAATCCAGTCCAAAGGAACAAACTGGGCCTGTCTGTCTGGAGGACTCGCTGGACTCTCTGCTCTGTCAAACCTTGTAGGATGTCAAACCCTCCAGAGCAGCTGAGTGAAACCAGATGTGCCCAGACCTCGTCCAGCGCTCCCTTCCACGTGGATGGAGCAGGTGTTTGGTGATTATCAGAGCTCAAGCTGGAAAACCTGGCCTGGTTTTGCCTTCTCAGAGCCTTCCAGACAATGTGGCTGAAGGAGAAAATGAGGCTGGTTCCCACTCAGCGCTTGAGGGCTGTAGGTCTCACTTCACTCTCCTTCCCACCTTATATTCCTTTCAGGACTTTTCCCCTTTTTTTGGGCTGAGGCCCAGCAATTTGCTGAGCAAGGCATCCAGCGCAGCAGTGGGACACAGTCCAGTGCAGTGGGTGGTTGCAGAGTGCTGGGGAGAAATTTGAACTGGCCTCGTTAATATAAGGTTCCTTTAGCCAGCTATAAAATCATTCTTTTTTTACGTTTTAAAACTCCTTCCCTGATTTTGTCAGAGATTCTGAAATTTGCTCCTGAATTTGATTTTGCTGCTCTCACCCTGAGAGGTGAAAATTTGGTTTATGAAGTTCTTTTTGATCCGCCCTCTAATTGCCATTCCTGAGCCGTGCAGCACATCTGAGCTCCCTGGAATCCTTTTTGGGCAGAGAACCAGAAGATTTGACATCCATTGGAAAAAGAAATTCGTAATTTCTTGAGTTTATCCTGGGCTGGAATTGTTCAGCAGGAGAAAATCACAAACTTAACAAAGGTAAAATAACTGTAACAGTAATAATTCAGCCCTAGATCATGAATTCTGTTTTAAACCACAGTCCTTTGAAAGACTTTGTAAAAAATTTAACTGACTTCAGGTCCTTCTAGGAGTTCATTTGCTGTGTATTACTGTGTTTAATACTGAAATGCTTCTGAAAGAGTGGTCACTGATGCAGAATATGGTGCTGCATATCAAACAGATGACAGAAAATTAATGTATAGCGTAATTCAAACTAGATTGGCAAAAGAATAAATTGATTTCTTTATACAGACTTGCTCTTTTAAACCTGAGGCATTGATTTTCCCATCAGTTTCATTGGAGATGAATGTGAAGGAGATCATTTTCTATGAAAAATGATCAGGGGTTTTAGAAAACTCAATTAAAACCTTCTCACCACTGAGAGGTGGCTTTTCCATAAAGAAAATATCTCTTTCCTGCTCTTATTTTACAGTGTGGCATCTCCTTTTCTGCCTTAAAAAAGCCTAAAAACATAGAACTCTTGCGATTTTCTGCGAGTGGAAACGATTCTGCTCCCATTTCCATCCCCTAACGAACCCCAGATTAATTCACCCTGGGATGCCGCAGCTTGCTGGGGTTGTGAGGAAGGAGGAGCAGCAAGAGGAGCCCTTGGAGCAGCTTTGGTTCCCAGCAGAGCATCCCCCCTGTGCTTCCCCTTTCCTCCCCGGGCTCCTTGCCCCAGCTCCTGGATCCAGCTCCCTCGGCTGCTTTGTGGTGGATTTCAATATCGGAAGAGGAACGGGCTGGAAACTCCAGCTGGATGCCAGAATTTCTCTCCTTGCACAGCTGATGACATACTGGAGCTTGGGGAGGGGGAGTTTCGTGTTTGCCACAGAAAAGAGAAGGAACACCAACTCAAAAGTCACTTTTTCTTGTTTCCATCAATCTCTTCAAGAAAGAGTTTGTTGGAACAGCCAGCACTGCCACAGATAATAATAATTTGTTAACAGATTAATTATTACTATTAAATAATAATTTGCTAACAGATATTCTACCATGGTAAAAACAATTGGAGGTTGTTTGGGGGGTTTTTTATTTTTTATTATGATTTTTTTTATTATACTGGATTTATATCCAGTAATACCTTTGCTCCCTGTTGTTCTCCAGCCTGGCTCCTTCCAGGAAAATGTAACACAATCACCCCATGTTTCTTAATTCCTTGCCACAGCAATGAGCCCCGAGTCTGGCTCCTGCTGAGCTCTTCAGCTGATGTTTAGCACTGTCAGCTCTGGTTTCTGCACAGCTTTAACTCAGGAGCCCAGGTTTAGGCTGGGTTGAGACAATCCCCCTGAAATTTAGGACACGACAAAACCCAAAAACGGAATAATCTGTTAAATATCTGTAATTTTTCTCAGTGCTCCTCGTTCCTGCTGTTTCCTCTATTTCCTCATCAGGTTGGAACCCATTTCCTCCAGCTTCTGAACCCTCCCTGACCCGTGTGAGGCCAAGAGATGAGATTTTCCATCCTCAGGAGCAGGGAATGTGTGTGGCCAGGGCACAGGAAACTCCATGTCTGGCACGGGAACGGCTCCTTGGGGACCCAAATGAGGCAGGTGCAGCTCAGCTCCCACCAAAGAGGCTCCTCTTGCACCTTCACCCTCAGCTCAGCCTTTGGAATATCTTTATTTATATTTATATATATATTTATTTATATATATATATTTTTTTTTAAATTTATTTATTTATTTGTTTGTTTATTTATTTATTTTTATATATTTATTTATATATTTATATTATATTATATTATATTATATTATATTATATTATATTATATTATATTATATTATATTATATTATATTATATTATATTATATTTATTATATATAATTTATATTATATTATATTATATTATATTATATTATATTATATTAATATATCTATTTTACACTCAAATATTAATTTTTACTATTTATAAATATCTGGAAATATTTCTAGAAATATAAATAAATATAGAATATTTATAAATAAAATATACATAAATAAAAATAAAATTAAATAGAAATAAATATAAATGGGTACAAATATAATATAAAATATTTAATATTTTATTCTAATTTAGTTATTAGCATTATAATATTATATAAAATACCATATAACATTATGTAATAATTAATTTTATGTTATAGTTTATTTTTATTAATTATATTTACTATATTAATATTTAATATTAATATTAATCTGTTTATTGTATTTGTTAATAGCTCCACTGTAGCTCTGCACCTTGGCTGATTTTTCATGAAGAAAAGCCTCTCCCACGAGCTCTTCATCCCCAGAATAAGAGATTTATGCTCATTTTGACAGCTCAGGACCCTCCACTGAGCAAAAATCCATGCAGTGGATGAGAAGTGCCAAAAATCCCGCAGGAATAACCAAAGGAGGAACCATTTTCTAGTCAAAGCCCAACTTTTGCTAATAAAGATCCAGGGGATCATCAGAGCTGCTCCCAAAGCTGAGGTAAAAGTTTCACTTTGCTCCTTTTGGGCAGGGTTTGTGTTCGTTTCCTGCTCATTCAAAAATCGTTCCACTTTGCTGGAAGTTGGGAGAAAAATGTCATTTAAAAATGTTCAATGCTCTCCCTCCCCTCAGGCGTTTGCCAATATTTGCCCCTCAAATGAAAGTTTAGGAGGATTTGGAGGAAATGAAACATTCAGGAGAATTAGCCAAAGGTCTCCCTTCTCCTAAGCCATAAATCCTGGTTCTGGAAGGATCTCCCAGCCAAATTTTCCCAGATTTGGAGCTACTGGATCCCATTCTATTTTTGACTAATTCCTCTGCTAGCAGCTAGAACTCCATAATTCCTGGTGATCCAGCTAAAAAACTGCTTTTTATTAATTATTTTTTTTATTAATGATTTTTTTTTTATTATTATTTTTTTAGAGTCTGCCTGAAAATTCCTTCTTTGCCAACCTGCATTTCCAGCAGCTCTTTGATTTGCTGCCATGCTGCTCATTCCTCTCCTCAACTGCTTCAAACCATTTTCCTCCTGATTTTCCTCCTGCCTGCTGCACCGTTCTGCTCATCTGACTGATGGGAGAGTGCTGAGGCTTCCTCCTTCCCCTCCAAAAAACTTCAACAATCTCCTCTCTCTCTTTTTTTTTTTTATTTTTTGTTCTTTTTTTTTTAATTTTATTTTTTTTCCCCTTATTTTTTCTCTTTTCCTTACATCATCCTCGTGGCTCACATCCTTTCCCTCCTGATTCATTATGTAACCATGAATCTCTCTTCAAACACATCTGGGGATGGAGGGAGAAGGGGGTAATGGCTCTAACATCTGGCAGGATTATTTTGGTATTATCATTGCAGCTTCCTTCTATTTCTCCCGCTTCCCTTTTGGCGCTGTGGATGACAGGGAAATGTTTCCTTCCAGCTCTCTCCAGAGGATTAAAAGGAGGCTTTTTCCAGTGGGCAAAACGGAGAGGCCACGATTGAGGTGGTGTTTGAGACGCACAAAATCTCAAGCGCTGCCGGAATTTTTGGTGTTGATCTCCTGGAATTCCCTGTCCCTAGAGCTGAGGGAAAGAGGGGTTCCAGTGCCACCAGCACTGCTTGGAGCCACCACCACGGAGCCAAATCCTCCAGGATCAGGTCCAAGGAAACATCACTTAATAAATGAGAGAGTGCTGAGATGGAAAATCCCCTAGTCCTGAGCTCCGGAGTGTTTGGGGGTTAGATTCTGTCCTATAAACCAGGAACACACCAGGTGCTCTGCGTGGATTCCTCCATGCCAAACCCACAGAAAATTGTCTGGATCAACCCTGAGGACGACTCAGATTTGGTGTCACAGCAAATAAACTTTGCTGCCAAAGGAATTCTCACTGCTGACATCCAATAATTTTTCTGCCTGTGGGATCTGAGATATTCCTTAACATAGCTGCCAACTCAGCCCCCCAAAACTGGGTGTGAGCCTGGTGTCCAACGGCCCTGGGGATTATTTGGCAATCAAAGATCACATCCAGCAGCCCAGGAGGTGAAAGGCAAAGGGGTGAATTCAGCATTTCCCTCCTGGGCTTGCAGGGAATTGTCTGTGCTGCCATAAATGCTGTTAGGGATGGTGGAGAGTTATTTACACCCACCAGGATGGCAAAAGGGTGTCTGGCAGATGGACAGGCATGAAATCCTGCTCTGCAGCAGCATTAATGCTCTTCAAGATTCATAGGTCAAGATTAATTATCTCTGTTTCCCTATTTTCATCTTATAAATTGCCAGGAAATTTATTTGGAAGTTACTGTGATACAAAAAGTGAAGCGCTAAATACACCCGATTTCTCCTTTTGATGTTCTCCCTTTGTTATTTAGCAAGGACATTTGCCATAAAAGCAGTGATTATTCCCCTTCAGGGTCCCATCTTCTCCTCCCATCACACTTGACCCCACTGCAGGGATGAGTATTTTGAATTTTTGAGGCTGGAATCATTTTGGGAAGAGCCCAGAGTGGGGTCACCAAGCCAAAGGTGAGGGAGGAAAGTCTGTGAATGAGAATCTTCTCCTCATGCCCCACACTCACAAGGAAGCAAAGGACATTGAGGCCCTGAGTATCCCTGGAATCTGTGCTGCATCCCCCTTTTCCCACAAAAACAGGGACTGCATGCCACAAGATGTAAAGCTCAGTGAATAATTCATACAGAAATTCACATTGAAGGAGTTGTCTGAGTTCCTGTTCATGAATTACCCATGAGCAGATGCTGATTCCCTCAATGTGCTCATTACTAGAGAGGATTCATTAGATAATCCTGAAAATTCTTTGGCTTTCTCCTTGTTTGGAACTCAGGTTCCCGTTACCATCTAACATTAAAAATTCAACTGTTTTGACTTTGTGCAGAAGTGATGATTTCTGTTTGGACATTTGCTGTCTCCAGGAACAATATTTAATAAATATGGATCCAAATTTTCAATTAAAGGATTGGCTGAATGATTTCCTGCCTTACTTCCATCCATGAGCTGTTACAATGCCCTTCCTGAATCCCTTTGCTGATACATCCCGGTCCCACAGGAAGTTCTGCTCTAAATTAAACTCAACCTGGAGCTATTATTGGAAGGGACATTCCATTCCATTCCATTCCATTCCATTCCATTCCATTCCATTCCATTCCATTCCATTCCATTCCATCCCATCCCATCCCATCCCATTCCATCCCATCCCATCCCATCCCATTCCATCCCATCCCATTCCATCCCATCCCATCCCATCCCTGCAAACCAAATCCCAAGGCAGCTTAAAACAAAAGCACCATTCTAGATCTCGATCCTATTTGAAGTAAATCAATTAAAAAAAACATTCAAAAGGTATTTTTAAACAAACTTCCCACAGAATGTCCACAAACTCGACAGCTGGGTGGAAACCCTTCCCATCTTTCAGGTGAGTTCCAGGGTTTATCCATGAGGGAGGAGATTCTGCCAGCCTCTGTTAAAAAAAAAAAAGTGCCTGCAAATAAAATTATTGCATTTCTTTATTTCAGATTTCAGTGTTTGAAACAGAGCAAGATTTGCTTCATTTCATTGTGCCTGGAACAGCTACAGATGGTTTGTGGTGAGCTGGTTAATCAGGGCTTGTAACAACGGGACTTTTGGCCCGGTTGAGATCACAGACCTCGACCCACCAGGACTTTTTGGCCTCACTGGATAATTAATTTGCCACATGGCTCAGGAAACAACAAGCAGGGCTGTTCCCTTCCCTGCAGATCGTGGTTTAGGGAGTCTCTGTGAAGTTCTTTCAGGATGAGCAACTAAAGGTTGACAGAAGAGCAAATTTGAGTGCAAAACGATTCCAAAATGAAACCCCAAATTGTCCACAGCGTTCCCTGCAGGCAGCACTGCCTTCCTTGCAAGGTCCCATAAACAGGAGTGCAGCAAAGAAAGAGGCTGATAAATTAGCCAGAGATCCATGAGGAGGAAGGCAGCCAGAGCCCAAGCCCTCCAAGACATATGTCTTTATTTACCCAAACATAAATCAAACCCAACAGGAACTCGTGCGAGTAAATCGGATCCCGTTTGTATGTTTTTCCTGACACATAAATCTGGCTGGAGCAGAATGGCATGAAAAATAGAGGAACCAAACTCCCACAGGGACTCATCTTTCATGGAATCTGGACTGATCACTTACCCTGCTGGGCTGGGCTCTGGTGCTCCCGGGAATCCCGGGATCGCAGGAGGCAGAGGGATGTGTGTTTGAGGGGTTTCTGTGCTGGGGGCCAAGCGGGCTGGATGTGGATTTTGTGTGCTACTGTGCATCCAACCTTTAGGGATGTGATTTCCTATTTACATTTTGCCTCTTCCAAGGCTCTGAAGGAAAAGCCAGCAGCTGTTCAGGTGTCAAACAGTGAATCACAACGCAGGGGATCCAAGGACAGCAAAGCCAACGGGTGAATTAATCACCAAACAAGGCCAAGGAGCCTTTTGGGTCAACTTCCATGACCTCAACAGAAAAATAAACCACTTGCAGGTGGGCTTGTGCATGAATCTCCCAGTGCTGCAGCCTACAAGAACCCAGACATCCTCCAAGAGGTGGGAGAGCATCCCTTGGGATGGGACAGGAGAGGATTCAATCTCTTTGGGTCACCAGTTCCATCATTTCCCACCATTCCAGCTGATGGAATCCTCCCAGGGAGCTGGGAAATGCTGAGCTGGATCAGTTCTTTGGGAGCAGTGCAGGAATCCTCCCAGGGAGCTGGGAAATGCTGAGCTGGATCAGTTCTTTGGGAGCAGTGCAGGAATCCTCCCAGGGAGCTGGGAAATGCTGAGCTGGATCAGTTCTTTGGGAGCAGTGCAGGAGTCTCCCCAGTGCTGCACCTCCATGAAGTATTAACCACGGAATGTTTCGCAGCCAGATCCGAGAGGCATTTCCAGGAGGGAAGAATTCCCTCTTTCTTAGCCCTGTTTTGCTGTCCAGGCTGCTGAGACTGCAAATTTCACCATCCCAGAACTTGAAGAGACCTTAGGTGAATCCAGCCTCATTCTCAGGAATGTTATCTTTTCAATTTTGGCAAACACGAGGTATTTTCATAGAGATTCCTCTTCCTTGTGCTAAAATGGAGAAAGATGGAACATGAGAGGAGGTTTTGCTCCCCTGGCTGACAAAATCTGCTTTGAATAAAATAAAATTTAAAAATATATATATATATATTATATGCAAAATATTATTAATGATCAAAGCCACAGTTTTCACTAAGCCAGAACATTACTCAAGGTTCATCCCCTGAAATTTTCACCCCCTGAAAATGCTCCTCTGACCGATGGAGTGGCTTCTCCCAGTTTAAATGCAGTCACAACATTATCCCTAATGGCCACTGGCAACATGGATGTTTTTGCAGTTGGAGAAGCATTCCCAAGGGTGGCAGATTACTCTCCACCATGGAAAAACAAATTCCACCCACTCTGCCATCTCCCCCAGCTCCACTCACCTTTTCCAAGCAGTACATTCAGGAGGAAATCCTGGTGATGTTAAAGCTGCTTGTGCTGGAAGCCTGGCTACCTTAATTGGTGCTGTTCCCTTGATAAATGGCATTTTCTAGGTCAGGGTTTTCCTGTGCTGAGCACCCATTAATTCTCTCTCCAGCGAGGCCCTCCTGGTGCTGTGTCAAAATTATGAAACCTCTCTTGGAGGGATGGAAAATCAGGGAGAAAATCCAGGGAGAATCACAAAACAAGAGGTTCCCTGGGGTGTTTTAAGGAGCACCTGAGCAGCCTGGAAAGGGTTGGGAGTGGAGAGCAGATTGAAACCCAGGAGCAGCGGGGTAGGCAGAGTTACCTGGAACAATGGCACGCATTGATTGTGCTGGTGATAATAATCCCATAAATTGCCTGATCTGTGGCAGGAGGAGCTCAGCAGCTCCTGCAGGGCAGGAGGGGAGCTGGAATTCACCTTGGGTGAAGAAAGAAAAGCTGCAGAGACAAGGGAGGCAAGGAGGAAATGAAAACCTCGGTGAGGTTTGATTCCTGCCACAAGTGGAGCTCATGGCTGAGTCCTGAGCTGCACAGGGCTGGGGACACGGGGCAGGGGACAGTTTTTAATGGCTTGGCAAAGGAGGCACCTGGAGGAACAAAACTCTGTGTTATTCTGGGTTTGAGAGGTGCCACGTGCTGCTGCAATGTAAAACCCAGGGATTTATGGCAAAGGTTGGGGTTGCTACCAACACCTGGCTGGCAACTCCAGCAGAGACAAATTTTCAAACTGCACCACAAGCTGAGTGTGCCAGAGCTTCATTAAGCTGTTATCTAACTCCTCTGGGAATAAAAAACCTCCTCAACAACAACAAAACCCTCTCCAAAAGCAGAGCATGTGGAGAACAAGATGTTCTGAAGCCATGGGGTTATGTTGGATTTCCTGACTCTGTGACTGTCTCCCTTTCAGGAGGCAAAGGGGGAGCAAGGACTGATGTTTTCCATCCCCCTGCTGCAGTTCTGAGCCTGGGTACGGTCCTGGGACAACAATTTGACAGCAAAACCATGGAAAATCCAAAAGGCCTCTGCTGAAAGTAGAACACTGACAGCTTCACTCCCAGCAGCCCGTTTGTTTGGGGTCTCTGGGCCAAAGATGCAGCTCTTATTTTCAGGATGTGCATCTGAAAAAGCCAGAATTCCGTCAATTAAACCTTTGTCAGCAGTTTCCAGGATATACTGGATGGTTTATTGTGAGTTTGCTCCCAGACAGCTCCCAAAATGCCACACAGCCACGCTGGGCTGATTTAACCAGATAAAAACTCCTCTCAGGCTAAGCCAGCACTTTCACACAGCCCGTGGGTTGGAGCTGAACCCAACCCTGTTTATCCTGATCTGATTAAACACCCTCTGCTCCTGAGATTTGTCCAGCTCTTAAAAATCCATCTTTTCATCCTAAAAGTTGTTTGGGGGTGTGGGGGGGTATCCATGTCCCTGGATTTAGACATTTCCAATTCTGCCATGGCTCTTCCTGAGCTCCTGTTGCCACGAGGGGAGGGAAATCCCTGTGGAGAGGGATTCATCCCACCTTCAAATCCCTGTCTGAGGAGGGAGAATGGATGGATCTTGGGAAGGGATTGTTTCTCTGGATGTCCAACCAAATTACTGCACACAAAGTCAGCTGCTCCATGTGCCAGGATCCGGCTCCCTCCAGGTGTCCCAAGCTCCTGGTGCTGCTCTCCAGGAAAAGTGGGAATCTGTGGGGAGAGGAATCTGAAAAACAACCCAAATTCACCCGTGGCTGCGAAGGGCTTTCCATGTTTCACCATCTACTTATCTCTGTTACCTCAGATAAATTAGGTCAACCAAGGGAATGTGGCCCATGTGCTAAAACCATCAGGGGATGATGTCATGGCCAAAACGAGTCCTCTTTGAGGAGTTTAAAAGGTAATTGAAAGGTTATTTTTTTTAGAAGTTCACTGCATTTTTTTTTTTCTAATGGGAAGTAAATGAGATTCAGGTCATATTCAGGCAAGCTCGGGGTGAAGTCATAGGGTGAAGAGAGGGAAGATGGAGTTGAAGATTAATTTGATTAGGATTTCTTAAGATAATATTTGATTTTATGAGGGGTTTAAAAGCAGCAAGGTCCATTTGCTAAATCTGAGCTGTTCATCAATTTTTTTTTTCCAGGCTGCACGGGAAGATGCAGAGCTTTGCTTGGAGTTAGATGGTCACAAGTGGAGAAAAATTAACACCAGTTACAAAAAGAATCTGGAAACTGTTAACAGAAAAATTGGATTTGATTAAAGGCAGAGTTGAAGATTCTTTGATTTCCCTGTGAATTCCCAAATTTTTGTAACACTCAGACTTTTACCTTGGGTGAACACCTTGAGTTTTAATTCTATTGCAACAAATAAATTGAAAAGTCCACAGGAAGGAAGCAATTCCTTGCCATGCTCCTGGTTTCCAGAAAAAAATTATTGAAGGCAAAGATTTATCTCTTGTTGCTCACAAATAAAATTTTGACTGAAATAGTAAATAATGTGGATTCAAAGGGAAAAAATCCCAAAATGAGCAGGCAGAAATTCCTTCAAGAATAACATCCAAGGAAGCAGGATAAGCACCCAACCCCTGACTGAGGGTGCAGGACATTGGAAATCTTGTGCAAAAGGGAATTCTGAAATCCAGAAACTCACCTGGGTTCTTAGAGAAGAAATGTTTCAATTTGGAGGACACAGAATTCTGCAGGCTGTCCCAGCTCTGGGCAATCCATCAGTGTCACCTAAATTTAAGGATGAAGAAAAAAGGAAGGGAGAGAAGCCCATCCATTCTTCTGTTTGCAGTTTCTCAGTGCATCCCCAAGGGTGGCAGGGCTATTAAATATCCATCACACCGTCCCAGCAACCCAGGAATGCGTTTGTGCCGGAATCTGGAGAGTCACAACATCTCCCCTGGTGTCTGGCAGGGAGTCCTGGGTGCCTGGAGTGGGGATTTTCTCGTGATGCTCTTCACCTCCGAGCTGTGACAAGGGATTAACAGCTGGGGAGGAACCTGCAGGAACAAGATCCGATCCTGGCTCCAAGGACAATTTGTGTCCCTTGCAGCCTGCAAGGGTTTTCTGCAGACAACAAAAGCAAAGAAGAAAATTCCAGGGGAATGAACAGGGAAAATCTGGAGGGGAAAAGAAACTAATGAACCTCCCCAAACAGGATTGGCTTCTTTCCCTACAGAGAATCCCAGACCAAGGGGATGCCCACACCAAAAAGGCTGAGGGGGATTTAAACCATTATTTCTCTTTTTTTTAACACTTATTTGTGACCTCCCCACCCTGCTGGATGTGCTGGTGTGGCTGTGACCCCCAGGCTGGCCTTGGCCCTGTTTTCTATTCCCAGCAGGAATATTCCTGGGGCAAGGCACTGGGAGTGCAGATCAGAGCCAGCTCCTGCTCTCTCCTGCTCTCCCTGGGCTTTGGCCACCAGCCCAGCCCAGACGTCATTCCAGAGTCACACAGACGTTATTTTCCTCCTTCTTTTCCAGGAGCTTTCCTTGCCCTGCCACCTTATCAAAGGCTCAGTATTTAACCAGCTTAGGCTTGATCCAGCTTGTTTGGGAAGGCTTGGCCCCAGCCCAGCCCTGCAGGCAGCTCAGCCAGGAGCTGCAAACCCCAGCCTGGGGCTGGCATCTCCTCCAGCAGCTCTGGCTCCAGAACTGACCTGTCCAGAGCCCATGGGCAACCCCCTGGAGCAGTGGGATTCACCCCCAAACTCTCCGTGCCACGGCCCCACCAGCCTCACAGGGAAGGATTTATTCCCAAATCCCAAATCTCTGTCAGTTTGAAGCCATTCCCCTCATCCTGGCACTTATCAAATTGTATAAAATCTCTTCCCATCTTTCCTTCAGGCTCCCCTCAGGCCCTGGAAGGTCACAATTGGGTCACCCCAAACCCTTCTCTTCGCAGGATGAATTTTGCTGTTGTGATCTCCTCAAATGGGTTTGGGTTCCCCATCCCCTGCTAGTCCCACACCTCATCACTGTGAACAATAACACAATTAGTAAGGAAATGTTTCTCTTTTGAAAGGAGACAGGGATATAATCTGTGAAAAGAAGAAACTCGAAGCTCCATCTCCCAAACCAAAGGAGCTGCATTCCTAAAGAATTTTAATTTCTGTTAATTCTCCCTCTCCCACAGCACTGAGGAGCACCTGAATGTGGAGAGAGCAGCACTTTTCTCCCAGGAGCAGCTAAGAAAAATCACCTAAAAATTAATCTAGAGCATATTTTTCTTCAATCCATGATGGTCCAAGTAGGCTTGGTCTTAATTTCACTTAGGTTTGGGAAGGGAGTTCAGGAAAACAGCTCGGTCTCTCCAGATCAAACATGGGTGGAAGTCTGTGTAATGAATTGAGTTGGCTCTGGGATGATTTTGCTCATCCTTGCTTCTGTGAAAATATTTGCAGTGTGACTTTGGGGCCAAGCGAGCACTGCCTGTGTTTGTCAAGGACCACGAGGAATGTTCGGAGGAGAATTTTGGGGAACGGCTCTGCGTGATGTGGATTAGTGGCTGCCTGTGTCATTTCAGCCTTGCCATAATTAAATACCAGCAGCAATTAGCAAACAACAAGCAGAAAGTGAATTTAGATAAAAAATGCCTTCAGAGAAAAACCAACTACCACAAGGATTTATAACATGGGGAAAGTGCAAATCATACTGAGGGCTTTATCTCTTTTCCTCCCTCCTCCTCCAAAGTCCTGGAAAGCTCCATGGGCTCACAGGATTTCTCCTGAAGCAGCCTGTGGTGGAAAAACGGGACTGATCAGCTCTAAAATTCTGTTTTAGCAACCTGAATCCCATATTTAGGTGCTCAGGATGGCAAAAAAACTCTTTGGTGACTGCTGGCACTGAGAGAATTCCTGGAGCATCTGCTGCCCGAGAAATTGGGATGCTCAGGGGATCTCTCCCACCTGTGGATTTGGCTCCCAGGAGGGCTGCAGGCAGCACTGAAGGATTTATTGTCATGCCTGGGTAATGCTGTTCTCATCCTTAGAGGGCAGAAATGCAGGGACATGGGAAATCCAACCAGAAAAAAAAATAAAATAAAATAAAAGTAGGAAAGTGGAATGGGAAAGAAAAGAATAATTGGAATCCACGATTTGTGAAACAGTGAGACAGAAATAAAGGGGACTGGAGTTTTGTAAGGTTGAATTCATTGGAGGAAAGAAAGGAAAGGGAAAGAGAAAGGGAAAGGGAAAGGGAAAGGGAAAGGGAAAGGGAAAGGGAAAGGGAAGGGAAAGGGAAAGGGAAAGGGAAAGGGAAAGGGAAAGGGAAAGGGAAAGGGAAAGGGAAAGGGAAAGGGAAAGGGAAAGGGAAAGGGAAAGGGAAAGGGAAAGGGAAAGGAAAGGGAAGCTGAGCCTGGACCCTTAATCCCAACCCTGTGGGGGATGAAGATCTAACCCAGCATGTCCGTGGTGCAGAAAGGAACTGAAGCTCTGTTCCTTTCCTTCCATTCCAAGTTATCCAATTCCCATTCAGGCTGAAACACTCATTCCTGTTGTCTGTAAGCTAAAATTCAATATCCAAAGCTTTTTTGTGCCACAACCATTGAGACCCAAGCCTGTTTTTCCCCCTTTCTCTCTGATGAGGCTGATTAAGATGCAGTGAAGTCAGGTTTGGGATGCAGGGTAACACATTCCAGCTCTGCTCCTCTCAGGTTTACTCTGGGATCCCCCTGGCACAAGATGCTGCATTCCCACAGAGTCCTTCATTCCCTGCAGTGCAGCTCAGGGCTGTGGTCAGGAGGGGTTTGCATTGTTGGGCAGCAGATCCCAGCGAGCCAGAGGGGTTGGTTTGTGAAACAGGAGCACAGGCTCTTTATCTGCTGGGGAAACAGCAGAGCTCAGCTGTCCATCAACCCCCAAACCTCCATCTAAAACCTGCTTTTCCCTCCTCTCCTCCCAAGTGTTGCTGCTCTCCCAGGGACAGATAAAAGGGCTGATCTCTGGGAGAGAGGAGCACCTTCAAACATGAAATATTCCCTTCATTTACACCCCACACGATTTCTGGGAGCGCCTGCTGTGCCACCAACCTTTGTCTGGAGCCCTTTCCAGCAGCCCATCCATTCCCCCTCTCCCGGGATGACTCCGGAGCAGGAGCTTCAGCACCTGTGCCATTGTCCCATTGTCCCATTGTCCCATTGTCCCATTGTCCCATTGTCCCATTGTCCCTTTGTCCCATTGTCCCACTGTCCCATTGTCCCTTTTCCAGGGACCACCCAGCTCCAAGCACCCTGGAATCCCAAAGTTTGCCACATTTCCACATTGTTTGCTGTTTGGGTTTGCTGTTGGGTTGGTTTTCTTTTTGTTTTTCCTGATACAAATAAAGTGTGACAGGCTCACATGGGGAGTGATTGAGTCAAATTAAACCCGTTTTCATGTTCCAGTATAATCTGGCTGGACTCGTTTACACTAATTAGAACTAATTATGTGCCTGCTAAAGTGGTAGCTTTGATTGTGGGAGGTGCAGGCGCTGAATCACTTCATGCTTTTCACTTGGAAAGAGCCTTAAATCTGCTTTATCTGCGAGGCAAAAGGGCCTGAAAATGATAAAATCTCGAAGAGCTCAGACCCTGCAGGTGGGGAAAATCAACTCAGCTTCACTCCATCTCCACCAAGTTGGGTTCAGTGTTTTGATTTTCAGTGTTTTGGCGCTCTGCATATTCATTTTGAGCAGGACACAATGAGGAAGATGACAATAAAACCATGACAATCAGCGGGGAGAGATGCTGGGGTTGTGTTTTGTGAGCGCTGAGCAGAGCCTGGAGCGGCTCTGTGGGGAGCTGGGACATTCAGCCAGGAGAAATCATTAAGGGGAGACTTTTGTTCTGTCCAGTGTTGGATCCTCCACAAATGAAAGGAGGGCAAACGTGACAGGATCTGCCAGGCATGGAGCTCCAGCTGCTCCCAGCCTGCGGTTTCCACAGGCTCTGGAGCTCAGAAAACAAAATCCAGGAGTTCCCCAAAAGCTGCTTTGGTCACTAAAGGGATGGGAAATACCTTCCAGGAGCCCTTGAGACAAACATCCCTGGGATGCTCTGGAAAAACCAACTCCTGCAGCCTCTGACACACCAACTTCGTGGCCTAAATCCCACCTAAATTTAAATTTACATCATTGTAATCCCCATGCCTTTACCCAGATGAAAATAAGGGCAATGAATGTTCAATTTATTTAAATTTACATCATTGAAATCCCCATGCCTTTACTCAGATGACAATAAGGGCAGTGAATATTATATTTATTTGAAAAGATGAGATGCTCTGGCTTTAAAATCTGCAGCTCTTGGTTCTGCAGACCTTGCTGACATTTAGCCCCTGGGAGCAGAGCTATGTTTTTAAAGGGTGGGGGAATTAAATACCCCCAAGATTTTTAGATCCATGAATGCTCAGGAGTCCCATAAGGACACAAATTTCTACAGATCTCAGGACTTAAGGATGAGGTACAAAATGCAAAACAAAATCTGGTTTCAGGCTTTTGCCACTTTACAAGTAGAGCAACACCATAGGGAATGGAAATCAATTTATTAAAACTGAGCCAGTCTGAGCTGTTTAGGTGTTTCTAAAGGTTTTTTCCTGTCTCATGGATATGAAGTTGGGAATTTTCCCCAGATGGGACTTGTGTTCATCCCTGAATTAGTGACCACTGCTGGAGGGCACAGATTTGCTGTTTGAAGTCACTGGTGAGAAATCAGGGCCTTTTAAATAACTGGCAGGTTTGCCACCAGCCAAAAAAGGGCTTTTCATCTTCATTTGGAGATGGGGGAGGCAGAATGGATAGGAAAAAGTAAGGGAAAAGCAAAAGGAAAAGGGAAAAAATACCTAGAAGGGGGGAAATCCAAGCAAAGGTAAAACGAATCTCGTGATCACACGAGTTCTGGGGGCACTGACTCTCTGTGCAGTGCCTTGTTTGCTGGCCATCCCAAAAGGAAAATTCCCCAGCAGCTCCCCAGGTGCCCTGGAATGCTCTGGAGCAGGAATGCTCAGCATTCCCTGGCTGTCCAGGCTCTGGGATGTGGGGTCCCTGAGCCCCCCAGCCCTGCCTGGCTCACCCAGCCCAGGGGACGCTGATTTTAAGCCCTTTTGCTCTCTGAGAATGAGGAATCTGATTATTTTTCCTGGTGGAAGTGGCTCCAGAAATGGCTCTGAGCTCTCAGGATGCGGCTCCCAACCCTCCCTGATTTCCCAGCTTGGTACTTTGGGCTCTCCAGCTTTTCCAGGCTTTCTGTAGGATGATGTCAGAGCAGGATTTCAGTGAAATCCCGATTGTTTGGCTCGCACTCGCTGGAACATGTGGTCCCTCTTTGCTGTCTGACTATTTTTATTAGCTCAGCTACATCTTTTTTTGTTAGCTGAGAGGATCTGTGGTTCCTGGGGAGAACTCACATTCCAGACTGCAATATTTTATTCTGGTTTTAAGCTTGAAATCAGGTTTTATTTTCCTCTTCCAACTGATATGCACAAAAATTTGTGTTTTGGTGTAACACTGGATGAAACCATCCAGGTCTGTCAGACCAGGAGGGGAGATGACATTACTTTGTCCAGCTGGCTGATTACCACTGACTTATCCACAAATTCACTGGATCCAAGAAAAGAAGGATCCCATAGAATTTTCCTGCTTTTCCAAGTGCAAAAATCCTATTTCCCTGAGGGAAATCTCCCAGCCCCCTCTCGTCGTGCATCCCCATCCCCTCACCCATTCACCTGGGATGACACAAATATTTGTGGGGATGAATCTGGGGCTCACAAGATTGTCTGAACGTGGAGATATTCCTGCCAAAACCCCTTGGGAATTCAGCCAGGGAAGGAAAATCCAACCCAGCAAGGGCTGCTTGGGCAAAGAGAGCCAGCAAAGCCCCCTTGGCTGCTGCAGTTTGGGGGCAGGAATGAGCTCCCCGTGTCCAGAGCTCCCAGCTGAGCTGGGAATTGAGCCCTGCTCTGAGCCCCAGCCCCAGCTGAGCCTGACACGCTGCTCCAGGCTGGGAATGGCTGCTGGAAGATGGGATCTGGTCAGAGCCCAGCGGATGCCAGGAGAAAAAGGGAGCTGGGTTTGTCTCCCACATTCAGGCTGCTCTCAGCCTCTTCCTGGAGAGTCACCACCAGCTCAATCCCTGCCAGCAACTCCCAACTGCCTCCCTTTTGGGCTGGAAGTGCCTTTTACAGCTCCATTTTACATCAAATCGACCCTAAACCCAACCCAAACCTGCCCCCAAACCTTGTCTAAAACTCGTGATTTCCATTTGCCAGAGGAGCCAGGAGCTGCCTCTGCTTGGAAGGGAATTGTGCAGCTCCCAAAGCGCTGCCAGCATGAATTTGGGGTGGAAAAGAACTGGCCAGACATGCAGGAGTTCAGTTCAAACAATTCACCAGGATATCTCCGTGTCTGCAGCCTCTCTAGCTGCAATTAATTTGGGGAATGGAAGGGTTTGGGTAATTAAACGCCCTCAGAAGTGCAGGGCATGAGAAGGGATCTGGACAAAGCCTCAGGATCAGCTGAGAGAAATCAAATTATTTTAAGGGACAAATCTTCACGTTCCTGAGGTGTTCCCATGGCTCTGTCAGGAGTTTTTTGCACCCTGTGGTATTTTTTGGGTCCACACTTCAGGCTCGAGCCCACGGGGCAGCTTCCCAGTGAAATCAGAGCAGGGAAATTAGAAAATTGTTATTATTAGGGCCGTGTTTTCCAGAATAGAAACTCCAGGGAAAGCAACCCCAACTGCAGCTCTGGCCATGTAATTAGGCAGCAGACAGAGTT
The DNA here is from genome assembly GCF_971803275.1 of Cyanistes caeruleus. NCBI lineage: Eukaryota > Metazoa > Chordata > Aves > Passeriformes > Paridae > Cyanistes > Cyanistes caeruleus. The sequence continues at coordinate 9,864,109 of NC_141719.1, read as the reverse complement.
CTTAGTCACGCTGGATTTCCAACGTGGGGCTGGTGCAGAGCTGACAGGACACCCAGGGAAAACAGGATGACTGTGCAGATTCCTGGAGAGGAGCCTGCATGGAATAAATCCTGAATATCCTTGCAGGAAAAGCTATCCCATGCTGATTGAGGATGCAGAGTTTGCCCATCCCATTGGGCTCAGCCTGAAAACAATCTCAGCTCCTAACGAGGCATTTCAGATCTTTATTTCTTGGAGGGTTTGACCTGACTCATACAAAGCTCTGAAATCCAATTTTTAATCAGCAGTTTCTCTCACAGGCCGCCTATCAGGCTGGGAATCTCATCAGAACAGGATTTCTTGTGAGATTTCCAATTCCTGATGGCAGAAAATCCCACAAGAAAGGAGCAGCTTTATCCCAGCCAAACCCAGACATTTCAGAGCCATGAGAAACCAAACAGTGAAAGGCAGGGAAGAGATTTTTGGGGTTCCTGTTAACATGACCAGATCTCTTTGTGGTCCCTCTGCCTCAGCCACAACAACCTGATGAGAAATTGCCATTTCAGCCAGATCAGGCTGATTTCTCATTCGGAGAATGCAATTTCTTTGTGCTGAACAGATCCTGCCTCGCCAAAATCGGTGCTGGGAGAGGGCTCCACAACTCCCTGTTCCTCAGCAGCAGCAGAAAGAAACCCCAAATTCAATCAGAGCTCAGCTCACCCCGTTTTTAATGGCTGAAAGAAACCCCAAATTCAATCAGAGCTCAGCTCACCCCGTTTTTAATGGCTGAAAGAAACCCCAAATTCAATCAGAGCTCAGCTCTCCCCGTTTTTAGTGGCTGAAAGAAACCCCAAATTCAATCAGAGCTCAGCTCTCCCCGTTTTTAGTGGCTGAAAGGGGAGCAGCTGCAACATCGGAGTCTGGTGTGGTCCCACTTGCTGCTGAAGAGGGTTAATTTTTATTTCATTTTATTTCATTTTATTTTTTTTAATAGTGAAGTGTAAAAAGCAACCTGGAGCTTTCTCTTCTCGCCGAGAAATCCCAAAGATCTTTAGTGCCCTCTACAGCCACTCTGGATCTGTTCTCACCCTCCAGACTCCTCTCAGCTCGTGTTCCTGCTCTTCTCCCTGTTTCTCCAGTGAGATGCAATGTGCAGAAATGAAAGCTCTGAATGAGCTTTCAGCACTGCATTAATCACCAGCTTTAATGGGCAATTCCAGCTTTTTTCCTGCTAATGTATTTGCATGCTCTTTACGTAAGAGAATGCTCCAAAGTACAGCCTGTGCAGCTGGAGAACCACCAGGTCCTTCCATCCCCACCCCAGCTATGCAGAGTGTGGTTTGTATCCCCAGAATAAATAAATAAAATGGCACAGAAGGCACAGTTTTGCTCGCTGTACTCTCACACCTCATCTCTTCTGCCTGGAGCCAGCAGCCCCTGATTGTGGAGAGCTCATGGAAAAGTCCTGAAAACCCCAAATTGCTCTGCAGCCTCGGGAGTTTGTCCTGAGGGATAACCCAGAGCAGAGTCAGGGATGGTTTGGCTCGGAAGGGACCCGGAGGATCAGCTCGTTCCAGCCCCAAAATTGGGGTAAGGGACACATGGGCTGGTTTAGAAAACAAAAATGAAAGCACGGAGCAGTTTCCATGGCCCAAGGGCTGACAGCTCTTTGCAGATTGCAAGGCTGATAAAGTTCTTGGAGTGCGGAAAATTGGGACAGAGCTGTGGTGGAGGTGGGATTGTGCTGAGCCTGACACCGCTAAAACATCATTTCAACCATCTTCTCCTGACCTGCCATAGCTAAAACATCATTTCAACCATTTTCTCCTGAGCTTTCCAGAGCTAAAATATCATTTTATCCACCTTCTCCTGAGATTTCCAGAGCTGAAACATCATTTCATCCCCATTTTCCTGAGCTTTCCAGAGCTAAAATATCATTTCATCCCTCTTCTCCTGACCTGCCATAGCTAAAATATCATTTCAACCATCTTCTCCTGAGATTTCCAGAGGTGAAACATCATTTCATCCCCATTTTCCTGAGTTTTCCAGAGCTAAAAATCATTTCAGCCACATTCTCCTGACCTTGCCATACCTGAAACATCATTCTCCCCATTCTCCTGAACTTTCCAGAGCTAAAACATCATTTCATCTCTCTTCTCCTGAGCTTTCCAGAGCTAAAACATCATTTCAACCATCTTCTCCTGAGATTTCCAGAGCTGAAACATCATTTCATCCCCATTTTCCTGAGTTTTCCAGAGCTAAAATATCATTTCATCCCTCTTCTCCTGACCTGCCATAGCTAAAACATCATTTCAACCACCTTCTCCTGAGCTTTCCAGAGCTAAAACATCATTTCATCTCTCTTCTCCTGAGCTTTCCAGAGCTAAAATATCATTTCATCCCTCTTCTCCTGAGCTTTCCAGAGCTAAAATATCATTTCATCCCTCTTCTCCTGAGCTTTCCAGAGCTAAAATATCATTTCATCTCTCTTCTCCTGAGCAGCCACAGCTAAAACATCATCCTGAGATCTCCAGAGCTAATTCATGCCCATTCTCCTGACTTGCCACAGCTAAAATGTAATTTCTTGCCCATCCCAAAGAACTCCTGGACTAAGGGGGAGTTTTCCATGTACTAACAGGGCAACATCATCCTTTGACTGCTCTGCTGCTGGAACAAAATGCCCAAAAATACCCCATGGAGGAGAATTCACAGATCGGAGCTGAAAACAGAAACACCGTGAGCTGAGGGAACCCCTAAATAATAACAAATATTTTATTTACAGCTGCTGAACCCCTAAATAATAACAAATATTTTATTTACAGATGGTCAATGACCCCCAGATGTTTGGGAGCAGCCCCTTCCTCAGCAGATGAATGAAAATGCCAGAAATAATTCCTGGGAACTCCCAGATATGTCAGAGATTTCAGCAAAACCCGCTACTCCAAATGGCAAAACCCTTTTTTTGTTCCATGACATTTCACCCTCTCACTTTTACAGTCTCCTGGAAAACCAAATTATTTATTTATTGGTGGAGGAAAAAAAAAATAAAAAATTTTCAATTGAAAATATTATTTTCCCTGTGGTGGTTTCATTTCAAAACCCAGTTTGATTTTGAGTGTGTGGATATGAAATAATGCCTCGAAATGAAAACCTGTGTTTCATTTTGAAATGTCAGCCTGGGCAACATTTTCAATGCAGAGATGGGACTTTATTCCTATGTTTAAAAATATTAAAATAAGATTTCCCTGCTTCATTTTAAGCACTTCAATTTTTCATCACCTCGTTTCCCTCATTACTGACTCTTCCCTCCTCCCCTCCCCTCTGCTCATTCTTTTCTATGCAGAAAAAGGCACAAAATTGGCAAAAATGTGGTAAAAATAATTCCCATCCCTGTTCTATTTTTTTTTTTCTTTTCCAGACAGCATCATATTGAGTATTTTTTCCATTTATAAAAGAGTGACAAGTGGAGAAAAGGGAATAATTTAACTTTTTCCATGTTTTCTCACTTTTTCACTTTCTATTCTCCAGAATGATGAACTTTACATTGAAAAAAAATACAAGGGGTGAGAGAGGCATTCCTAAAATCAGGATATTTCCAGTTGGGATCTGAACAGGACCAGTCCCTATTCCCAGTTTTTCACCGGGTTTACTCCAGGAAATTTCCACTTTGGAGCTGGAATAAAACCAGTCCCTATTCCCAGATTTGCAGCAGGAAATTTCCAGTTTGGAGCTGGAATAAAACCAGTCCCTACTGCCAGTTTCCTCCAGGATATTTCCAGTTGGGATCTGAAGATAAGTGATCCCCACTCCCGGTTTCCACCCCCACACACAAATTGTGATGGAGGACACAAGTGTGGAGGAACTGGTGGCAATAAAATGAGATTTAACTGGAGCCTTGCCTTCACTTCCTGATGGAGAAGGGAAATCTCCCGGAGGACAAGGGAATTCCAGCTGGGAAATGTTTCAGGGGCCTTTTCAAGGAAAGAAGAGAGACCAGAAACCTCTGACAGGCACATCTGAGATGGGCAGAGCCACTTTCTCATCGAGGAGCGATGGGCAGAGTCTCCATTTCTGTCCCTTCACACGGCCCCTGAAAGCCAGCGGTGAATCCAGTGTCATTTGGGAAGAGAGAGAGCCGGGAGGGAAGGAATGTCAGACTCCAGATTGGTTTTCTCCCTCATAAATTCAGCCCTTCCACGCTCCTGTCCTTTGTTCAGCCCCTGCTCACAGGAATAAAGAGCTCTTTGCTCCTGGTGGGGCTGATTTTCCAGCCGGTTCCTAGAAAATAAACAGATTTTTGACTTTGCATAATTGATCTGCTGGGCTGGGAGCTGGTTTGGCACGGCAGGAGGAGCTGCCTTGGGGTTCACTTTGGGCTTTGCACAGGAATCAAACCCAGCTCCAAGCTGAGCCCAAGGCCAGGCTGGATGGGGCCTGAGAAGCCCAGTGTGGGTCCCATCCCAAACATTCCATGATTCCATGACTTTGTGAGCACAAAACTCTTTCACTCCTGGGGATCCATCACTCCTTGCAGGAAGCAACATTCCCAAACCCCATCCCAGCCATCCCTCTGTGCTGGAGAAGGCCAACAGAGCCTCCAGGCCTCAGCAGAGCATCTCCAGAGGGGAGAAACGGGGAATTCCAGGACAGGCTCAGGGATGGAATTCTCTGGGAAAAAACAGGGAAAGAAAATGAAAGGACCAACTCCAGGCTCTGAACTGGATGAAGAGGGGAGTGTTTCTGTTTTAATAATCATTAGTCCATGTGCAGATAGGACTCCAGGATCCATTTATTTTGGGAATTTGCCCCGGCCCAGGGCTCTGTCTGTCCCTCTGCCGGGGCCTTTTTGTTGCTGCTGACTCGGTTTAACCAACCTTGACACTAAAAGGCCAAAAATTAATCTTCCAAGGACAAGATGGCCAAGATTACTAAATTATGGCCTCTTCATTATCTTTAGGTACCTGCTCAGGACAGATGAATTGCCTTCAAGTCAGGGCAGAAAACCCTCCAGGGATCAAGCAAAGAATAATGTGCAAATACTGACTGAAAACACGAATGTGCACCAAAGGAAAAAAGGAAAAACTCACATCCCATTTCTTTTTCTCCCCCCACTCATTCTGCTTCCTTTATGTTCAGTGCTCGAGGGTGGAAGATGGAGACATTTATTAATTCTCCGTGCAGGAAAGCAAACAGTGATCTCCATCCTCTGGGACTCGGAGTCTGCTCTCAGCTGTCCCTGAGGAATCTTCCTGCCCTGCCTAATGGGCTCTGACCAGAGCAGATCCATTTAGGGGGGACCATATCATTTTCTAAAGCCTCATTTAGGTTCATACACAAAAAAAACATGGCCCTGTCACCATGAAGAGATTTCAACTCCTTCGAGCTCCTTTCGCTTTATTTCTCGTAGCTGATTTAAAATGCAGGGCTGGATTTAAGAAAGGAGAGGAGAGGGAAAGGAAGGAAGGAAAGGAAATAGCACAGGAGCTGATTTGCCAGAGCTGCATGAAATGATGGATTTTAAAAGTCCATTTTAAAGAAAGTGGGGGAACTTTTTTAGAACAAGTGCCTGCCATAAAAAAGGGAGAAGGGAAAAAGACATTATCTGGTCTGGTAGTTTTCAGGAAGTTGTGGTCCCAATTCCCTAAAAATAAAATTCCTCTATGATCATCACTTTGCTTATTACCTCTGTTAGAGAAGCACCCTGAAAACATCAGCAGAATTTGGGAGCCTATTGTAAAACCAGATTGTCCAGACCTGGTGATTGACTGAATCTGCAACGGGGTGTGAACACAAAAAATTCCCTCCAGAAGAGGCTCGGGAGCTCAGAGCTTGTTTTCAATCTCAGTTTCAGCTGAAAAACGCAAACGTGATCATTATTTGTGAACTCAAATAATGCCAGAAAGATTTGGTTTGGTTTTATGGAAAAGTTCAGCTGTGAAGAGCAAAATCCTGCTTTTGTTACGGTTTCGCCTCTCTCATTCCAGCTCCACATTGGAATAGAGAAGATGGCAGAAGAAAAGTGGCCAGGAATGATTTGCCAGAAGCAAGGAGAGCCCGTGACCCATCCTGGTGAACATGGAAGGGAATTTCCAGGTGGGAAATGTTCCTGGATGAAACTTCTCAGCCCAATCCAGTCCTGCTGGAAGCCACCACCAGACAGAGGAGGCTGCAGTGGGAGCTCATAAAATTAGAAAAGATTAAAAAGCATCTCAACAGCAGAACGAGATCTCCTCCCTCCTTATTCATGGAGGAGTCTCATGTTTAATATCCATGGATTTATTCCCGAGTTCCCTGTCCAGGACACCTCCCAGCTGCCAGCCTGGGCAGGAAAATCAGCCCATCTTTCTAGTAAAAGGCTGATTTTCTGGTAATGCCATTAAAGAGGATATTTTGGAACAATAAGTAATCTGTTCTCTGGGATATTTGCACACTGGAGCTCCTTTTCCCTTCCCTGATTTTTTTTTTCCTGAGGAAGAAAACTGAATTGCTGTAGATAATCTAAAGCTGACCTGGCTAATTTATGGTAGATAAAATGATTGGTGTGGAGCCCATCTCAGGGAGTTTTATCTTCTCTGGGGCAGAACTTTAACAGGTAAAATTTAGTGCAGCTCTGAAATCAGCAGAGCAAAGACACGCTCCTATAAATTTAAGGACACTGAAATATTCCACAATATTTCAAACTCTTTTGGAGCCTCCAGCAGAAAGGGATGGAGCTGATTTGGGGGCCTCTCTGAAATGATGGAATGACCCCAATTTGAGCTCCAAGATCCAGAGACCAGAATCAGGAATGATTTCCTTGGCCAGAGGAAGGAAAGCTCTGCTGTAGGATCTGGGATGGGACATCAGGGTCCTGTTTGTCCCCACATCAGCACCAAGGGATGTGGAATGAGGTGTCCCAACTCCTCTCTCCCACCCCAAAGTGGATGAGCACAATCTCATCATTAATTTGAGGGGCTGGAAGAAATGTGGATTTTATTTGTCTTGAAAATAACATTTATTTATGTGCTGCACTTCAAATGGACTTGAGGGTCTTGGAAGTCTTCTCCAACCTCAGAGATTCTATGAAATAGAATTTTAAAAAGACCTAATGGATCTCTTTACCTTAAATTCTTCTCTAAGCCCCAGCCTAAAACCTGGTTACCACACCAATGGGAATTCAACACAACATCATTCCATTTTTAAAGAGAGGACTTGTTGAGATCTCACATTTTTGTGGAAACATATCAACTCCGACAAAATCTTGTTTTCTTTTTAATAATTCCTTTAATAATGCAATCAAATAATTGTCTGCAGCCAAGAGGCTGCCGGGGTAGCCTTGAGCAGGTATTGATTTCCTGCAATCTTTGGAATTGTCAGCCTCAAGTTCCTCTCATGGAATCATCTGGGTTGGAGAAGAGCCCTGAGCTCGTCCCCTTGTCGAGCAGAGCCCCCAGTGTCACAAAGAGGGAGATCCAGGAGCTGTGGGAGTGATGAAACCTGCCCACCCCAATATCCTGTCACAGTGAGGAGACCCCGAAATTCAGCCTCAAATCCTCTGCATTTTATACTGGAGAAAATGTAAAGCTGGAGGAACTTCAACCTGTGTGTTCTCAAAGGCCCAGGTGAGATCAGAATTTGGGCAGTGAAGAAAGGCAAAGATGAGCTGGATAAGCTGTGGCAGTGTCAGAGGTGGATGATGCACCCAGAACTCTGCCTGGAAAGAGTTCCTGGGAATAAAAACCAAAAAAAAGGAGTGGAACTGGCTCTGATTTAGTGTGCAGGGAGCTGACAGCAGGGCCTGGTGCAGAGGGTGTTTTTCGTGGCTGCAATATCCTGTCACAGCTTTTGCAGAAGTGGAATTAAAAATCTTCCCTGCTTTGTGGTGAGGACAGACAGATGCTTTCCTGCTTTAATTCCTGAGTGGCCGGAACATGTTCGTTGACATTTCAGCTTGATGTTTTAATTGGCTGATTTGAATAAAACTCAGACAGGTTGTGTTGCTCCGTTTGATTTCGTGTCTCCCAGCCCAGCAGCCAACAAAAAGAAGACAGCAGGACAAGGAGGGGCACTGACTTTTCACCTCTCTGATTCTCTCTCTGTTTTGTTGAGCTCTTAATATATTTAAATTCATGCCTCGTTAAATTAGCCCTGAGTCCTGCAGGGGCTGAAGTCACACGCAGCAATCTAAAAAGAGGATGCCCAAAGTTGCTGCTAATTGTCCAGGAAAGTGCTTTCAAGATCTAAATTTTATTTTTTTATATTATTTTTGATATTATTTGATTTTTTTTTTTATTTTAGCTTTCTTTTTTTGATGAATTTGTTTCTTCCTCGCGTGCAGCTCTAAAGGTGAGCCCGGGATGGGGCACCCGGCACTTCCCAGGGGTTGTGCTACAACCCTGGACCACAGGGAGGTGTTTCTTGAGAGTTTTCCAAACTGGGAAGGTCAGGCTGGACCATTCCCAGCATCCCAAGGAGAAAGGGAAAGGCTCCCGTGGGAGCTGGGCACGTTCCTGTGTCTGCAGCACTTCCCAAAGGCTCCGGGGCTGCTCCAAAATCACTTTGAGCCAAGGAGAAAGGGAAGCTCTCAGGGAAGGAGTGTTGGAACATCCCTAAACTGGGAATTCGTGAGAATCAGCCAGCATTGGGGCAATTCTCTCTCCTTGTCAGAAGGATGAGGGGTCAGAGGGCCGGATGGAGTGAGGGGACCACAAGGAAAGGAAAAGCTCAGCACAAAGGCTGTGATCAAGCTGGGGCTTGTTCAGGACATGCCTAATGTTATTGGTTATTGATGTTATTGATGTTATTCAGGGCTCGTTCAGGACATGCCTAAAAACTCTCTGAAACCTGCAAGATTTGGAGCTGCTGAGAGCCACTCACTGCTTAATAAATTCTGACAAAACCACACCAGCCATTTCCCAGCCACTTTTATCCTAAATAAAGCTCTGTCTGCACTAATTAGTTTGGCATTTTTATCTCTCTGTACGTAAACGGGCACTATAAAATGAGGTGCAGATTGTGCTTTAAAGCAGATAAAGCTGAAGATCAGCGTCTGCAAAGCTCCCTGCTGGGTGTGGCTGTGGGGTTCAGTCCTGGGGAGGACCCCAGGGAGCTCAGGAAGGTGCTGGGTGTTCCAGGATTCCCGGAGGGGCTGAGTGGGAATGAGCTGGCTCATCCCAGGTTGGTGCTTGGGGTGCAAATCCCAGCCCGGAGCTGCCACAGCCCATTAGCAGAGCTGGGCATCCATCTCTGTCAGGGGCAGGTCAGGGCTCAGTGAGCCTGGAATCCGAATTCCTGCACCCTGGGATGCTCTGGGTGGGATGGAGGTCACAGCCAGGGCAGCCCTGGAGAAGCCCCAGCTTTGGATTCTTCTTCCCAAAAAGAGATTTCAGCCTACGGAGCCCCCAGGGTTTTGTTGCTCTGCTGGAACCCCCAAACTCTCCTGCTGCCCCTCTCCCAGCCCTCCACGTTCTCATTTCCACCCCACATCGTGTTTAGTCTGCCCGAAAATCCCCAGGAATAATCCAGCAATAATAAACCAAGAAATGCCTCAGCCTCATTGAGCAGAATTTTTTTGATCCATAGGTGGCTTTGCTGAAAAAAACAAAAAAAAAGTAAATCACAATAAAACTCTGAGGAGAATCAATATCCATGGACCAAATCCTGATCTGCTGCCATTTGTCACATTCCCATCGGAAATATTCAGTGATTACTCAGTCTAAACTCAGAATCTGGGCTGTAACTGTGCAAAAATGAGAAAAATTCCTCTGATACTCAGATATTTCCTATGGAATAGAGGCAAGTCCATAAGAAATGAGTCCTTCCTTCCCATCAATCATCTGACAAACTGAATTATTTCAGAGTTCTAAGACTGAGCTCCTGGAACACCAAAAATAAAACATCTTTTGGAAATTCTGAATTAAAGAATGGCTGAAATGAAAGAGCACCCAGAAGAAGTCAGGAGAAATTCTGGGCCCCGAGTGTAAATTCTTATTTTCACCTGGGAATTTTCATCCTGGCCTGGGCTGGAGCTGATGTCCCTGCTGGAATGTGACACCCCTCGGAGGGAGAAGTAGCCCAGGAAGGGAATTGTTTCTCTCTGGGATGGTTTGGGAGGAATCCGACCTCAGTCAGCTCTCAGAGGGTGAGTTGGTGCTCCTCACCTTCCAGCTGAGTCCCTCCAGCTCTTCCCAGGATCCATCCCTGGGGGTGTCCAAGGGATAAGCCAGTTCTTGGTGCTGAAATAACATTTTCCATTTTACCTTTGGTTCAAACAAGCAAGAAACACAACCAAAGCTACGATAATCAAAACTCCCCGTGCTAAACTTCATGATGAATTTCATTTTTGAGATGAATCTTATCTAGAAACCCTTCCTTTGCTCCCATTCCATTAAAAATTCACCCAGACAGGTACAAATCCTATTGATTTTAGGGAGAAAAGCTCCATGTGTGCCAGGGCCAGAATGGTGTGCTGCTATTTAGCAAAAGAGACTTATTTTCTCCACGTAGCAGAAAGGAAATTGTACTTTACTGTATTGTTTACCCTTCCCAGTACTTTAATTTTCCTTTTGTTTAATATTTCAGCAGAAACCATTTATCTTCTGGATGATCAAATAAACTGGGTGGTAAAAGAACGGATATTTAATTCATTGGGAGGGGGAGAATGGTATTAAAGGTGGACCAAAGGGATCTGATTTGGAAATGGAGGAATGTGTGATTTGCTACCTCACTCTTGCCTCAGTGCCCAAGGGTGGAAAAAAGGGGATTTTTTTTTCATCCCAAAGAAAGATTTGGGTTATTTTTTCCCAGCCCTGCAGTGCAGGGGGTGCAGCTCTGAAAGCTGATATTGGGCTGCTGGGAAAGAGCCAAAAAAAGATCAGGGATATCAGGATTTGGAGATTGTGGGTATCAGGATGGGAATTTAGGGTTATCAGGATTGGGAGATCAGGGCTGTCAGGATTGGGAGATCAGGGCTGTCAGGATTTGGAGATCAGGGATATCAGGATGAGAATTTAGAGGTTATCAGGATTTGGAGATCAGGGATATCAGGATGGGAATTTCAGGGTTATCAGGATATGGAGATCAGGGATATCAGGATGGGAATTTCAGGGGTATCAGGATTTGGAGATCAGGGATATCAGGATGGGGATTTAGGGTTATCAGGATTGGGAGATCAGGGATATCAGGATGGGAATTTCAGGGTTATCAGGATTTGGAGATCAGGGATATCAGGATGGGAATTTAGGGTTATCAGGATTTGGAGATCAGGGATATAAGGATAGGAGTTTCAGGGTTACCATCATGAGGAGCTCGTTAGGAGAGAAGGGATGAGGTTCAAGCGCTGCGAGGTTCCAGCATCAAGAGCAAAAGGTGCTGCCTGAACAGGGGAAGTTTTCCTTCAGCCTTCCACGATCTCAATCCAGGTTTTTCCATGGCTCCAGAGGGATTTTCTGGGTGGAACACCAAGCTGAAGCTGTGGCTCTGTGGCTGACGAGCTTCTCTACCAGTTTAAAGCAGAAGTAAGTCTGTCAGGACTTAAAAAACCGCCTGGAAATGGGAAATTTAAGAGGAGTTTCCCCATTTAAGCTTTTTTCTGGCAAGCAGAAAGGCAGGATTCACTTCTCTCCCCACCAAAAAGCTCATGGGGTGCAAATACTTACCTTTTTCTTCTTTTTCTTTTCCCTACTCAGCCTTTTTCTGAGAGGTACTTAAATAGAAAGTGCTGATGTTCCCTGTGACAGCACAAATTTGTGTCAGGGTGTTCATCATCCTCCCTTTCATCATTTTCCTGCTTTTTTTTAGAGAGAAAATGGAAATTTGATACTTAAGTGGCACCTCTTTGATTACAAACACACAAAACCCAAAACTTTATCCCTTTCATATCTGTTCAGGCTTTTCCTGGCAGGCACAGAATTTGTGTAGCACCGTCACCAGGAAAAAAGATAAATTATAAAGATTAAAGTCCTTATTTCATCCCCATCTCTTTCTGCAGCAGATTGCTGAAATAAAACTCATTAAGGAATCTGCTGTGGGTATCAAAGCTCCTTTTAAAACACTTTTTCTTTTGCACTGATCTGAATTTTTTGATTTTGAGGAAGGATTAAGCAAATTAAGAACAGGAAAGTGTAACAACACGAGGCCTTTGAGGAACAGCCTTAATTTTTCCAGCATATCTCACCTAACCACAGGAATATTTTTTCCTGTGAAGGAGCATTTAAATATTTATTTGAAAACGGTGAAGTGCCTTCCTATAAAGACACAAATCATTGTTTGGGTTGGCAGGCCCGAGAGCAAATAAAATACCTAAATGTGGTTCAGATATTGCCATTTATTATTTTTTTATGAGAAAAAAAAAAGTTACCCTGAAAGAAGCTCTCGAAATATGTGATTATTTTTGGGAGCAGACTATGGGTAAAAAACCCACTGTTGCTATATCAAATTTTGGAGAATAAGAGATAAACCTGACCAGAACTCATGGATCTATGTAGGTTTAATGCTGGATATAGAAGGTTTTAATTCTTTTCTAAATGTTACAGACTCAGAGCCTGGTGTTTCTTACGTTACAGTTTCAGTGGTTGAAGTTTTGGGGTTTCATTCATTCATTCTGTTGTACTTTCAGTTTAGAAAATCTGATTTTCTGCGTGAAACCTCTGGAGTTTAATAAGGAAGTTGAGCTCCCATCATCTTCTTGATGAAGGTTTTATGGCAGGGATCTGCCCTGAAATAAATGAGGCCCACCCAGGGTCATTGTGCCACGAGCCTTTAATTAAGAGTTTTTTCATTGAATGATAAAAATCTGTTTGGAATAAAAAGAAGGAAAAAATTTACAAGCACATTGTAATTAATTGTAATTAATTAATATTAAATTTGATAATTTTAATGCCTGATGTGGAAATAAAATGTGATGTCCACAGTGAATACAAAGATTAGGACAGGAAAAAAAAGGAAAAAGAATCCTGGCCATGATTGATGAGGGAGAATTTGTTGACTTGAGCTGGTTCTTCTCAGAGGGGAGGGAGCAAACCAAGGAATTTCTAACCCAGAGCTTTAAAGCAGGACATTCAAACAGACATTGGCTTCAAATATACAACACGCACACACACAAATAATTTAAAAAAAGGTTAATTTGTTTTCATCTGCTGGTTCCAGTCAGAGAGGTGACATTTGTTTTTCCCTCTTGCACCAGTTCAGGGCGGTGATACGCCCCATATGGCACCAGCTTTACTGCCAGATGTTTGCCAGAGGTTTTTCCCTGCCCATTCCCATTCCCATTCCCATTCCCATTCCCATTCCCATTCCCATTCCCATTCCCATTCCCAGCTGTTTATTTGAGAGGGCCTTTCCAGCCCCGTGGCATCCTCATAGCCCTGGGGGCTGACTGCGGCTTCCAGAGCAGCTCAGGATTTCCCTGGATTCTTTGAGAGATCCACATTTAACAGAGGAGCAAATGCTCACATGAAAAAGAGAGGAATTATTTCTGGTTTTGGTGGTGTTTGCTGGCCAGGCCAGAGGGGACATGGCACTGATGCCTCAGGGTTTCATCTTTTGTATTTCCCATCTATTTGTGATCCTGCAGCTCTTCAGTGGATAACTCCAAACTCCACACACAGTGCCAGCTGCTGCTTCCCCATTGGGCTCAGACACAGCAATTCCTCTCCAGGCCTGGCAATCAAGGACACCTCACTCAGGCCCCGAGAGATGCAAACAAAAGGGAGTTGGGGGCAGCAAACTTGGGGGAAATGACTTCATTCCCTGGAGCTGGAATTGGAAGATGAACCCCCAGGATGGAAATGGACCCAGCTTATAAAAGTGTGAAAGCTGTGAGCCCTCATCCATTTTGGGTGGGCTTCATCTGCCCGAAATGTCCCTGAAGGCCCTTCCATAAACAGAACTGCTTTTTATTCCCTTAACTTTGCCTGGTTTTTAGGTAGCCCAAAAAGCATCAGCAGAAATGGAATAATTGAGCTGGTGGTGCTTCCCCTGGACAAATAACTCAAGGCCTGGGCTGCCCCAGGAAAGGGATTTGTGTCTCTGAGCCCGGATCCTGAGGGAGAACGTGGCCACTGGGGATCCTGGGCTGCTTGGTGTGGGCAGGGACCCCAAAGGCCGCCCATGGGCAGGGTCAGCTCTGGCAGACCGGGGGGATCCCAGCACAGCCCCGAGGCTCCCCGGGAGCTGTGGGATGTCCTGAGGGGGCTGTGGACACTCAGGGATCCCAGTACAGCCCAGCACAGCCCCGAGGCTCCCCCGGAGCTGCAGGATGTCCTGAGGGGGCTGTGGGTGCTCAGGGATCCCAGCACAGCCCTGAGGCTCCCCAGGAGCTGCGGGATATCCTGAGGGGGCTGTGGGTGCTCAGGGATCCCAGCACAGCCCCGAGGCTCCCCAGGAGCTGCGGGATATCCTGAGGGGGCTGTGGGTGCTCAGGGATCCCAGCACAGCCCTGAGGCTCCCCGGGAGCTGCGGGATATCCTGAGGGGGCTGTGGGTGCTCAGGGCCCGGGGGATCCCAGCCCAGCACAGCCCTGAGGCTCCCCGGGAGCTGCGGGATATCCTGAGGGGGCTGTGGGTGCTCAGGGATCCCAGCACAGCCCTGAGGCTCCCCAGGAGCTGCGGGATGTCCTGAGGGGGCTGTGGGTGCTCAGGGATCCCAGCACAGCCCCGAGGCTCCCCGGGAGCTGCGGGATGTCCTGAGGGGGCTGTGGGCAATCAGGGCCCGGGGGATCCCAGCCCAGCACAGCCCCGAGGCTCCCCGGGAGCTGCGGGATGTCCTGAGGGGGCTGTGGACACTCAGGGCCCGGGGGATCCCAGCCCAGCACAGCCCCGAGGCTCCCCGGGAGCTGCGGGATGTCCTGAGGGGGCTGTGGACACTCAGGGCCCGGGTGGCCCCGGAGGGACCCAGCTCTGCTCAGGACAATGGTGCAAAGCCCAGCCTGGCCCTGGGCAGGCCTGGCTCTGTCACTCTCCATTAGTCCCTCTGTACAATTGCTCAACTGCCCCTTGATTGCTTTGTGTTTTCTCGTAATTCCCAGTCTTAATTCCACCAATAGCCAGAAAACTTCCTATCATGCCAGTCACAGAGACAATTATGTAAGAACTTTTTTTTTTTTTCCTTTATTTTTTTGTGTTTTGTTTTGTTCTCCCTCTCTTTCTATTCCAGTTTAGAGAAAACAAAGAGCCCCATTCATTCAATTTGCAGCTGAGTCTCTCAGGTTATGTAAATTGTTAAATCATCCATGCTCTTTCTTTTTAGCCATATTGCAAGCAGGGAATTTCCATACCCAGTTGAAACCCCACAATTGATCTATCCCGACAAACACGGCCATCAAGAGTTTTCATCTTTTTTTTTTTGGCTTCCTTTCTCCTGGTTAACCAACATGTTATACTCCCATGGAGATTAATAAAAAGAAATCAGAAGTCTTTCATGAAAATTTAAGTGGAATAAAACCTTGTGATATAATTAGGAGAAGACTGTGGACTTCACTTGAGCTTTATTCGTTTCCATCAAGGCAGAATTTAGTGCAGCAGCCCAGCCAAGCCTCCATTTGCACTCTCTTGATTTTTATTTCTTTTTTAATTCTTGCTATTTTTACATTCCACTTTCAATGAAGCAGAAGCTCCTTGGGAAAACAGCAGCTTCCTCGGCTCGGTTATTGATTTAGGATTGTTGTAGGATTTCTTTGCAGAGGGAAATGACAGCAATGTCAGAGCTGCTTAATGATGCTCGTTAATAGGAGAATTTTGATTTGCTTTGTGCTCATCTTGCTTTCCCTGCCCCTTTCTGGGGCTCGGTTTGAAAAAGCAAAAAGACATTATAAAACCTGGCACTTGGGGACACTTAGAGCGAAGTTTTGGCCAGCAAGTGTCACAATTTGTACAGGATGGACAAATTCTCCTGTCTTTTCAGAAAATCAAGTGCCCTGTCACTGCTGAAGGGACATCCCTTGTTTTGCAAGGGTTTGGACAAGGAGCTCTGCTCAGGGATCTGCCTCCAGGAAAGTGTGTCCCTCTTGTTTGGGTAATAAAAGAATATTTTATACACTCAGAGCCTGGTGTTTCTTATGTTACAATCACAGTGGTTGAAGTTTTGGGGTTTTATTCAAGCACTGCTGTACTTTCAATGTAAAAAACACGATTTTCTGTGTGAAATCCCTGTAATATCCCTGTAATTAATAAATAACTCCAGCCCAAATTGGTCCTTGGTAGATCAAGGTTTGCAGATTCCTTTCAAAATAACCTTTGCCAGGAATTGTTAATTTGTTTATTATGCAAAATAGACATCACTTACAGCCCTCAGTTCTGCTGGTGTTACCTGGAAATTTCTTCTGTTTCAGAAAAATTTGCCCACCCAGACATTTGTAGTGGCCTTAAGGTGAAGGAGGGGAGTTTTAGATGAGATTTTGGGGAAAAATTGTTCCCTGTGAGGGTGGGGAAGCCTGGCACAGAATTCCCAAAGAAGCTGTGGCTGCCTCTGGATCCGTGGAAGTGTCCAAGGCCAGGCTGGAGCAGCCTGGGACAGTGGAAGGTGTCTGTGCCCACAGCCTTCTGAATAATAATAATAAAATATCTAAGGTCTTCCCAACCCAACCCATCCCATGATTCTCTACAGCCCCGAAAAATTCCATAACAGAACAACAAACGCAGAGGTGGAGCTGGCTGGAAACCCGCTGGGTTTAGGAACACCTGGACCAAAACCCAGAGCAGCACAGAGCCCACGGGAGTTTCACCTTGGCAGGACAGGGCAAGGGAGCCTGAACGTGCCCAAGGCAGGCTCTGGCACTGGGTGGGCTCCCAGGGTCTGGTATCCATTAGATCCCAACATTCTCCCGAACCCAGGGATTAATTCTCCTGCAGGAACCTGAGCAAAGCAGGAGCAGCACAAAGTTAATCAAGCCCTGATCCTCCCAATCCATTTAATCACAGCCAGCTGCTGCTTAAAGCCTCAGAAGAGCAACATGCCCAGGGCAGCCCTTTTGGAGGAGGGGAGAAGCCCTTCAGAGCACCCTGGATGGGAGAAGGGCATTAAAAAGTTAATAAAATAAAAGTTAATTCCCTCAATCAAGGAGGGAGGGAACAGTTCTGGGAAGTTCTAAAGCTTCCAATATTAATTTCTTCCCGCCTTCCCAGCTGCTGATCCCTGGAAGGCATTTGATTTGTACTAAAATATTTGCTCATAACCCAAGTTTCCTCCTGCAGTGTACACAGGCCGTGCGGTGCCGGAGACTTGGCTGTGGGATTTTTCCCTTTTTCATTCCAAGTGTCTCTAAAAATCTTAAAAACCCCGAACATGCCACTCCAGTTTACGTTGGCTGGGTAATCTTGTCCTCATTTTTTATTTTTTATATATATATATATAGATTTTATTTTTTTTTTAGAGGGATGTATGGTCTCTTGGCCATGTCATCCTCTCAGCATAAAATCGGGCCTCTCTTAACAAATGTGTTATTCCCCATTTGAACTTTATTGGGCTGGAACGTTTGGAGGGGTTCTGACAGGATTTGAGGTGTTTCAGCTCCCACAGAGGAAATCCCTAAGTACATCACTGAGGCCTCTTTGCAAAACACTTCATGGGATGGAGGAAAACGCTTTTCTTCCTGAGTTCTGGTTGGGGCAGCTGAGATCCTGGTGGATTAAGTGACTTGATAAAATCACCTGGGGGAGCTGTGGCAGAGCTCAAGTTTCAATCAGATTTAAATCCAAGGTGAATCTGCATTCCCAGCATGGATGAGGGGTGATGGGGTTTGGGTGTGGGGTTCAGAGAGGATCTGCTGGGAGAACATTTAATTGACAATAAAACTGCATCGAGACATCAGCTTGGTCCTTCAGGAATTTGGGAATGCTCTGACACCAGCCTTTAGACATAATCAGCTTGTGATTATTATAATAAATGTGAGCTGATTGGGATGGAGTGAAAATCTGAAGGCTCTGAGAGTGGAAAAGCTGATTTAAATGGGTGTCCCTTTGTCCCCCCCAGCATCCCAGAGAGTTCCCCAGCAGAACTGTGCTGGATTCCCATGGGAATTCCATGCTCCAGGTCCAGCCTGGAGCAGATTTCCCACTTTAGTTCTGATATTATGAAACAAGGCTCCTCTTAGTGCATGGTTTTAACTCCAGGCTGCCACCAGCAGCTGTTTTTTCAAGGAAAGAAAGTTGTCAGCAGCAGCAGCTCCTTTCCTTCTGCTGCATTCCCACTTTTCCATGAATCTGCACACATTTTTAAAATGCAAAGCACAGCTCAGCAGTTTCCCACTGCTGCTTTTCCCTTTGCCACGGCAAACACATTCCACAATCCTTCCCCTAATATTTGGTTTTCTGCAAAGTTTTCCACCAGAGAAATATTCCTGCACACTAAAAAAGCATTTTGGACATACCACAGACTTGCACTTTTTTTCTTAGAACAGAAAACATCAACATTTTAAATAAATATTGATGTTTTTATACTCACACCCCCACACCTGCATCCTGATGCATTCTCAAGGTACCATGATGTGGAAAAACACCCTGGAATCATCAGAATTCTGCTAAAAATTCATGGTTCTTGTAAAAATCAGCTGGGGTCTATTTCATGTTCTATTTTAAAGGAATTTGCAACATTTTAGGGGTTTTATGTGGCGAAAATTGCCACTCTCCTGCTGACCAAACACCTGAACCAGAGCAGGCTTGGGGGGGCGGTTCTATCAAATTTTACAAATTCCTCTAAGACAAATTTAGGGGTGGAATTTTCCATGTGGCTGCAGGAAAATCTGATTAAAGCAGGGATTTTTTTTTTATTTTCAGCTTTGTGTTTCCAGGTTTTCTAATAACTGCTCCCTAATTAATGAGCAGGGGGGCTGTGCCTGCCTTTCCAGCTGTGCTCTGCTATGCAGATGTGGCTGAACATCCCCCCCCAAACCCCTCCCCATGCTGGAAATGTCCTTGGTGAGTGACAGCCTGGTGAAAAGCCAGCCTGGGCTGCTGGGGACGAGTCCTGTCATCAGTCCCCAGCCACCAGCACGGCCTCAGACATTCAAAACCAAACGGCAGAGAACGGCTTCAAGGAGCTGAATTTATTTTTCATCCATCATGAATGAGTTGATTTAGGCGGAGGGACATTAAGGAGATGGAGTGATGCTCAGGAGAGACCAAAACTCCCCTTCCAAGGCCATTTAAAAAGTGATTTATTATCACCACTCACCTGAAACTGTCTGCAAGGCTTGGCTTTGCTGCAGCCAGATCCAGGAAAGACATTAAACACGTGCTCAAATAAACTCATCAAGGCAGAGCTGCCGAGCTCTCTGAGCTGGGGACTTGCTGAGGACTCACCCAGATGATTTTAAACTTAGCTGTGCTCTCTGTAGCCAAAATCACTGCAGGCCTCACCTTATCCATCTCCACTTCCCAGCTGCTGGCTGCTCCTGGAATTAGTAAACAGCCCAAAGTGGTCCTGGAGAGACCAAGGTTTGCAGAATCCTTTCAAAATAATTTTTGAGAGAATTTCTTGTATTAAAGAGAAGTTGTGGCTGCTCCTGGACCCCTGGAATGTCCAAGGCCAGGTTGGACAGGGCTCGGAGCAGCCTGGGACAGTGGGAGGTGTCCCTGCCATGGCAGGGGTGGGATGAGATGATCTTTGAGGTCCCTTCCACCATCCCTCAAGTCTGTGGTGCTAAAATCAGTAATTATTAGACTGAGCTTATCACAGCACACAAACTGGAGAATTTGGGAGGCCTTTCCACACAGTTGGGTTCAGATGGGGTCTGAAATGGGGGAAATGACACTCAGGGATGGATCTGGGGGGAGGAATGGTGCCCAGGGATGGGATCTGGGGGAGAATGACACTCAAGGATAGGATCTGGAGGTAATGGCACTGAAGGATGGGATCTGGGGGGGAAATGGCACTCAGGGAACTCCTCTGACTGCTGGGATTTCTCCTGGCCAGGTTCCCACTCCATCTGGGCACTGGGGAGAAGCAGCACAAGAGATTTGCCCTTTACATGGTGAACACAAACTCTGCTGAGCCCTGAGCGTGCCTGGTGCTCAGGGAAGGAGCAGGAAACACGGATTTGGGCCCTTGGAATTCCCACCCCACAGCCCTGAGCACTCGGCAAGGGACAGAGGGCAACCCCATCCCTGGCAGAGCCGTGCACTGGGAGAGGTCCCTGAGATCACATGGAAAAGTTTAACACTACCCCTGCAAGCTTTTGGTGCATGAAGGCTGGGAGAAAAAAAAAAAAAAAAACACCACCAAAAACCTGCAGAACATCCTTAAAATGTAAAACATCTTGGTCTTTTAATAATCCCATGCGGTATGTTTTCACTTTAGCAATAATTGTATTTTCTTTCTGCGTATTTTATTTAACAACATTTCAGGGCTCGGCTAATCTGTTCCATCTGGAGAGGGAGCGAACAATGTGCTGAGCACAGGAACAACTGCCTTTATCAGGCAGGGCTGGTTTGCAGCAGCAATCCAACACCCGGCAGAATTCCCGGCAGGAATTGTGGTCCCACCTACCCCGGGCACCTCTGTGCTGCCATCAGCAGGTGGCAGGAAGGGGCAGAAGGAATTTGTTGTTGAATTTTTATCAGTGGATTTTAGTTTTGAATTATGTCAGTGGATTTTATTGCTGAGTTTTGTTCAGTGGATTTTGTTGCTGAATGATGTCGGTGTGTTTAACAGTAATTGAGGGGAGATAAATCCAAGTCCTACAAGGGAAAAATAACTGAGCCCGACGTGAAGCTGGTGGAGGTGAATTTATGGGTTTTATTACAGTTTTCAAAGCAAACAAAGCATCCTAAATGGATTAGGAGGTGTGAGAGCTGGCATTTAACAGTCGTGCTGCAGCATCTTCCTCAGCCCCTCCAGGCTGGGATGCTGAACACATCAGGAAAGAATCCTCTGAACTCCTGGGATTCACCTGGAGCAAAACTCCATGGCAGGATCTCTGTGCCATGGAAAAGGAAAAGTGTCCAAGCATCCAGAGCCATCAGAGCTGGGCAGGGGCAGCACAGGCTGGATTTAGGGCAGGACAAGCAGAGCTTTCCTGGTGGCTGTGATGCCTGGAGAGGCTCCCTGGAGCAGAAGCTGGACAGAGTTAAAGGAGTAAAGTGATTTAAATAAAGGGATTTATTTAAAGCCCTTCCAAGGATGCACCTTGGGCACTGCAAGGGCCTGGCTGAGGCTCCACCCAGGATGGATGACAGATCACACCTTTTCACACCTTCATAAGCCTTGGTCCATTTCCACACTGGGGTT
Organism: Cyanistes caeruleus; assembly: GCF_971803275.1. NCBI lineage: Eukaryota > Metazoa > Chordata > Aves > Passeriformes > Paridae > Cyanistes > Cyanistes caeruleus. The sequence continues at coordinate 9,842,929 of NC_141719.1, read as the reverse complement.
AATTGTGCAATTACAGCTTCAGTTAATGAAGTCCCATCCTCCCAGATTGCTCTCCTCAATCCTCTGTTGCTTTTGGGTCCAAAGCTGCAGAGGTGTCCTTGTTTCTGGGCTGGAAAAGGATTGTTGTGTGTGCTGAGCTGTGAGGAGACCCTGCTGACACTTTCTATGAAATTCAGAGTTATGCACCAATGCAGAATCTGGGAAATAATGAGAGCCAGAACTGAAAGCATCAGCAGAGCCCACCCCAAAGGTGCTGGGGCTGCTCCTCACAGAGCCCCCAAACCACCCCAAAATCAAAGCTTCTCCCTGTTCTGAGTGGCACAGCCCAGCCCAGGTGTGGCTGCCAGGAGGGCTCCCCCACATTCCCATCCCCAGGAAAGGTGGGAATCCCTGCTGGAAAGCAGAACCTTGTGGGGAGGATCATCCCCGCTGGTCACTGAGGGTGACACCGGGCTCAGCACAAAATCGGGAGGGGCAGGCAAACAGGAAAGGTGTGGCTGCCCTGCCCTGGCTGGGGCTGGCTCCTGCTCCATGGGGGAACACTCAGCCTGATGGTGATGCAGAAATGAAGCTGGACTGGTGAACACCTCAGGTGGACCTGGGGGTGGAAAAGGAGCGGGGAATTCAAACATTTCCAGGAGAAAAGAGGTCACTCTTATAGTAGCGACTCGATTTTGAGCCATCCAGCTGCCGGAATCCACAGAGCAGGGAGGATTATTGCTGCGAGTCCCGGGAGGAGGGGATGTGGGAGATGCTGGGGAGGCAATTGTTTGGGATTATCTAATTTATGATGTCATTTGGCAGTTGATTCCTGGGATATCTCATCGCAAAAATGCTGCTCTTCTGATTCCCCACCACATCCCAAGCATCGTGTTTGATTTCCTGCTCTTTATCATTTCTGCATTACTGCAGAAATCCCACACTCCCCATCAGGAACAGCTTGAATAAAAAAATCCAGGGGAAGGAAAAGAAAACAACCACACTTGGAGGCCGCATCTCCAGGCACGGAGGAGTTCCCGCTCCCCGCTGACACCCACGGAGCTGCACACATTTATTGGAAGTGAGGACACACTGCATGGAGGGCAGTGTTTGTTTCTCCAGCAGAATCCTCTCTGATATTCCTGGGGGCACCATCTGGAGCACTGGGGTGGTGACACGGCCAGAGAGTGTGCAACAAACTCAGATTGGGGCAGAGGAAAGAGGAGGCCACCCCTACCCCACAGATATTCCATGGGGGCTGTGATTCCCCAGAGAACAGGCTGTTATTGTTTAGTGAGGCAGATCAAGAGGGGTGCCAATGCCTCACATTTATAAATTGCTTTAATACAAAAAAAATAAAAATAAAAAAGTGGGAATGGGCAAAGCCAGGAGGAAAAGCGTGGCTTTCTTGAAGCATCTCAGCAAACGGATGAAGAATCTATTCCTGGGTGACCAAACCCACCCCTCCCTGCCAAGGCGGCCCCCCAAGAGTAGAAATTGATTTCATATCACATTTCACACTTCATTTCTCCTGCCTCCCCCGGCCAGGCCCCCACAGGGACACAAAGGCAGCGGCTTCATTGCCCGTGCTCCTGGTGGCTTTGTGCCGGGGAGGCGCAGGCCAGTGTGGGAACCCCAGGATTGAGATTGCTCACTGAAGCTTGCCCGGGGGCTGCAGGCACACTAAATCACGCCTGACAGACCATTGTTGCCAGGGGGGCTTTTGTTGGGCTTGGTTTTTCGGGAGTGGTGTTGGTTTTTCCCTGCCATGGCTTTGTAGTCCCGAGGCTGGGCTGGGAGAGCGGCTGGAGGGGGGCCCTGGCGCTGGGCCACTGCACCACAAAGTGCTTTCAATGGACACATTCCCGGTTTTGTGTTCCTTTCCTGATTATCCCGTGGCTCTAAATATGCTAATGAGCTTGGCATTGCCCTCGGGTTCCTGCGCTTCCAGCTTACCTGGGATTTTCCCTGCTGGAGCATCCCGAGGTTCCTCCATCCCTGTTCCTCCCCCTCCCTTCATCCCACATCGTTCAGGGATGAATTTGCACCTCATCCTTTGCCCTTTGGAAGGTCTGGGCTCGGTTTTCCCTGAGACTGGAGCGATGCTTGGTGTGTGCCAGAGCTTCCTGAAATTATGCGGTGGCAACAGAGAATAATCAAAATTCCCAAAATAAAGCACAGCAGGAGCATCTCGTGGTGTCATCAGGGACCTGGGATGTGTTTGCCCCCTGCAGATCTCACTTGTTATTCACATGAACATTATCCACACCCACGTGGAATTTCAAATATCAGACTCTTTTAAACAGCAGAACCATCAGTTACACCAAATCAAATCACAACAATGATTTTAAATTGATAAAATCACAATCATGCCAGTTAGGAACCTCTTTGTCCCGAGAAGAAAGGAGCTGTCACTGGAGGCGTGCCAGAGGTGACACCACCAGGCAGTGAACGCGAGGTTTGTGATGCCTCCTTGAGCTTGAAGGCTTGCAGCTCTGGGTTTTCCATTCCTCTCACAGCCTCCATCTGCATCCCAGGCAGGAGGAATTTTCCTGCCCGCCTCCTTGGCCCGGAGCTCTGTGTTTCAGCTGCGTGTCCTTCCTCCAGGACGGGTGCCAAAGTCCCAGATGTGCAAGATGGGAAAGGGCGACCAGGACACGGAGGAGCCAGGGCTTGGATTTCTCAACAAGCACTTGACATCCCCATGGTGCTGTTTATTTCCCTAAAATCCCACCTGTGCACTGGAGGATTTCCAGCCAAGCCCAGCTGGGAGTGAGGCCAAGGGATGAGGAGATCCATGGAGGCTTTGACACCTTTCAAAGGGCTGCCCTGGAACTGAGATAAATGAAGCCTTTCCCTTTCCCTTTCCTTTTCCCCTTTCCTTTTCCCCTTTCCTTTCCCTTTCCTTTCCCCTTTCCTTTCCCCTTTCCTTTCCCCTTTCCTTTCCCCTTTCCTTTCCCCTTTCCTTTCCCTTTCCTTTCTCCTTTCCTTTCCTTTCCTTTCCTTTCCTTTCCTTTCCTTTCCTTTCCTTTCCTTTCCTTTCCTTTCCTTTCCTTTCCTTTCCTTTCCTTTCCTTCTTTCTTTCCTTTCCTTTCCTTTCCTTTCCTTTCCTTTCCTTCCTTTCCTTTCCTTTCCTTTCCTTTCCTTTCCTTTCCTTTCCTTTCCTTTCCTTTCCTTTCCTTTCCTTTCCTTTCCTTTCCTTCCTTTCCTTTCCTTTCCTTTCCTTTCCTTTCCTTTCCTTTCCTTCCTTTCCTTTCTTTCCTTTCCTTTCCTTTCCTTTCCTTTCCTTTCCTTTCCTTTCCTTTCCTTTCCTTTCCTTTCCTTTCCTTTCCTTTCCTTTCCTTTCCTTTCCTTTCCTTTCCTTTCCTTCCTTTCCTTTCCTTTCCTTTCCTTTCTTTCCTTTCCTTTCCTTTCCTTTCCTTTCCTTTCCTTTCCTTTCCTTTCCTTTCCTTTCCTTTCCTTTCCTTTCCTTTCCTTTCCTTTCCTTTCCTTTCTTTCCTTTCCTTTCCTTTCCTTTCCTTTCCTTTCCTTTCCTTTCCTTTCCTTTCCTTCCTTTCCTTTCTTTCCTTTCTTTCCTTTCCTTTCCTTTCTTTCCTTTCCTTTCCTTTCCTTTCCTTTCCTTTCCTTTTCCTTTCCTTTCTTTCCTTTCCTTTCTTCCTTCTCAGCTTTCCCTCTTCCCCTTCCTCTTCCCCTTTTCCCTTTTTTTCCTTTTCTCCCTTTCCCCTTTACCAGAGAGATTTCTCTGTTCAAACTATTCACAGTAGTTTGAAGTTGATGTGGAGCAGAAGGGATGTTTCAGTTCAGGGAACCTAAAAGGAGCCCAGGAGATGAATGTCCTTCCAAGGAAAGCCAAAATTGACTTTAAGACGTATGAAAAGGGAAAAATCCTGGAGTAATTCAGGAACAGAGAGAAGTAACGTGTTTGGAATAAATCAAAGATAAAAAAAATGAAGGCACTGGAGCACTCACTGAAGCTCAAACCATTTCCAACTTCTCCTTGCTTAAGAAAAAATTGTGTTTCAATTGGCTGAAAGAGTTTTGGTATATCTGTGTTAACTTTTTTTCCTTTTGCTTTTCTCCTTTCATTTACAAAACTAAAAAAAAAAAAAAAAAAAAAAATAGCAAGCGAAAGAAAAACCACTCACAATCTGTTACTTCTGTACCAGAAGAGAAGCAGCTCGGTGACATTGATAATTTCTTGGGGAAAAATAAAGAGGAAAAACAAAATATTCTGAGCAGCTTTGGCAGGAGCCAGGAGAGCCCACGCTCGGATTCGTGCTGTGGGAACGAGAGGCTTGGCCAGGCTGGGTCTGTCTGCAGCCATCAGCGTCCTCCCTGTCAAAACAAATGTGTTTATCTCCTTTGAAACACTCTGCAGAAGAAATTTTCTCCAGAAGGCTGAAATCCTACAAATTTCATCACTTTTTTGCTGGAAGGGAAAGATGGGGAAAAAAAAAAAATAGACATTAAAAATAAACGCCCAAAGCAAGGTTTTGTTGAGCTGGGCTTTGGGAGGCAGGAGCAAACCAAAGCATTTGGTAGCAATTAATATGCCCCGTCCATTTGCAGTTTTAATTCCTGTGCAGATGCAGAGTGTTGTTATTCTAATAACTTCCTGTGGTGCTCCCTTTTTCTGGAAACCTCAACGCCAATTAAAATGTGATCCATCACCCAGTGCTTCTGAAACAAAGGGGAATGTCCAGCTCCCTGCTACAGCCATGAAAAATCCCAGTCACTCAAAAGAAGAACCAGGAGAAAGGAGGAAAACAAAACAAAACAACAACAACAAAAAAGCATTCAAGTCTTCCCATTTCTGGAAGAAAGAGCAGAAGAAAATGTTCTTTTGTGTGAGTCTTGTAACAGGAACAGACCGAGGGATTTGGACAATACCAGGAGGGAGCAGCCAGACTTCCACTCAGCAAAAAGGTGGATTAATAAATGGATCCATGGCAAAGTGTGGATGTTCCCCGTCGGGGATTGGCTGGGAGGGGCAGATGCAGCTCAGCTCTGGCAGGAGCCAGGGAACCCATGCTGCCCTCCTCATCCCTGCAGGACAGCCCAGGTGGGCTCTCAGGGCTTGGCAGCTTAGTAAAATCCCTGTTGGCTTTTTCTTCCTGCCCTAAGCGCTGGAGCTGCCTCTGGAATGCAAATGGGCTCCAAGGAGAGGGCTGAGCGCTCCTGTTGGGATGCAGGACACGACCAGGCCACCGAGGATGGGGTTGGCGTGGCTCAGGTCTCCAGGCATCAATCCCAACACATCCCACAGCTGCAAGATTTCCTCAAAGGGCTCAGCCCTTCCCTGGGAATGGCTTTTCCTGGGAATTGCTGAGACTTTTCTTGCCACAGGTGTTCCAGAAATGAACTGGACGTGGCACTTAGTGGTTGACAATGTGGTGCTTGACCAAAAGTTGGGCTTGATGATCTCAGAGCCCTTTCCCAACCTAAACTTTCCTGGGATTCTCTGATTTCTGCTCTCCTAAGACCAGCGAGGCACCATCTGCTGAGGGATGCTCGGTACCTTGAGAGACACTCAACGTTCTCCAGGTACTCCCTGGCTGCTGCAGCAGTGCTGGAATTACAGAGCGTGGAGTTTCCTGGGCTCAGCTCTAAGGAATATCAGCTGGAAAAGTATTTTGCTGATTTTCCAGGAGGAATCTCAGCAATTCCAGAGATCAGGGTGGGGAGAGCTCTCTCCAGCACTGAGTGAGGCTTGCAAAGACTCTGTGTTCCCAAGTGCCCATTTCCATGCTATTTATTGGCATGGGGAGATGGAAGGGCTGGATTTAGGGCCCGTGGCATTTCTGGAGTCCAAAATCAGCATCTAATTAATTAAATAAATTAAACACAAGCTGTTCATCCCTAAAGGAACCACGTCCTCCTTCACACCCCAGCTCGGTATCTTAATCCCCAGACTTTAAATCAGAGCTGAAACGAGCATCTTGTCCCCTTTGTACTTTGCTGAGGACAAGCTCTGCCCCTCAGAGACACACCAGAAATAAAGACAAGCAGGAGCTTTGCCTTTTCCAGCACCAAAATCAAACCCACAGAGCAATTTCCAACGGAGCAGCCACATGTGTGCTCTGGAGGTGGGTCAGGAGGGCAGGGCAGGGACTGCAGAGAAGGAAGGAAGGTTGTTTGTTTATTTATTTCTCCCCTCTCCACGACTGTTTTCTGCAGGCAGGAGCCCTTGCCAAGGCTATTTACAAAGTTCAGCCCCGGGATCGTGAGAATCGCAGCTCGAGGCAGCTCTGGCTCGGGGGCTCAGCGCTCACCCCACCACAGATGGTCCTTCCTCCTCCTCCTGGACCTTTACTCCTGCTCTGGGGGAGGCAGAATTGAGGAAAAACACAAACTGGGGAAAATATGGGCAAGGAAAAGTAAAGATTTTGTGTCTTCATTGCTACCTGCATTTGTTAACATAATAGATTTCTTAATTATTTCATGTGTGACTGATCATATCATTTCCAGAGCAGAAGAGTGAATTCTTCCTGAGGCCATGAGCACCAATCTAGGCGCAGATCTGGCCTGGAAAAGCCCCCAGGATGCCCCTTCCCACATTTCACTGGCATCCTGCTGGCATTGAATTCCAGTTCATGGAGCAGAGCTGGAAGCACCATAAAATGATGCAGCTCCCAACAAATACACGACTTAACCCCATCCTGAAATCTGTCCGGCTCCTGCTCCTAACCTGGTTCACCAGGAGTGTGAGGAGCCTCAACCTCATCCCAGGAAAGCCTTGGAAATGAAAGGTTTTATTTTACAGTAATCCAAGCTGAAGGAAGAGCAGGATGAACAACATCTTCCTTCTCCTTTGTGATGTAAATTCATATTTTTATTGGGAAAGTTAATCTAGGAAACAACGGGAGTGTCACATCATCGTCCTTTTGGGTATTCCTTTCACACTTGGTCTCAGTTTTTCCCTCAAGGGAGGTTCTGGGCTGCTCATCAAAGGTACAGACTTTGATTTGTCTGATAAAGGAAATCTTAAATGCATCAAAATTTTTTACAATCTCAGGGATGATTTAAGTGGCTAAATATGCCCATGACTAAGTGGCAAAAGAAGTGTTTCATGTTAATTATTATGTATATTTTCAATATTTCATCTCATTGAATGAATATATTTATAATATTTTTACGTTCTGGTTACTGGTAAAAATAAAATTCAAATTAATGGGTCTGGTCACCTTTATGAATACTGCAGGAGACTGAAAAAGGAATTTTATAATAAAAAATCAATAAATCCGTGTTTGTCCATCTGCAATATGTTCCCCACAGGGTCATCAGGTCAGGTTCTCCCATGTCTGAGTGAGATTTATTGTGCCATTACCAATCCTGGATGGATCATGTCACTTCAGGACATGGAAGTGTAATCACTGGGAGTTGGCAAAAATTCTGCCAGTTTGCGATGGTTTTTTTCTCTTGCTGTCCTCCAGTGTAATTTCTTTTATTCCTTCCCATGTGCTTTCCTAAGGAAGCTCTTTTTTAACCCAAAATTTGAAAGGAAAACTCTGTTCTTGCCCCAGTTTCTGAGCACGACCATGCTGTAACCACAAATATTGATTTGCCTCTGGCACAGGGCAAGGACAGGACAGAAACTTCTTCTTGGGGGAACTTTTAAAAGATGTTATTTGGAGAATCTCTTCAGGTTGGGGGATCACCCCAAATCCATCACCTGAGACTTGGGGAATCTCTCCAGATTTGGGGATCACCCCAAATTCATCACCTGAGACTTGTGAATAAATTGATTTGATTTGATTTCAGCAGCTGATTGCAAATGACGTTCTCATGAATATTCACCAAAGACACACAAAACCAAATCAAGATAATGTAAAATCTTGCCTCATTCCACAGATAAGCAGGATTTCTTGCCTTGGATAAAGAGGAAAATGCTCCCTTGCCCAAGGGGTCACCCAGAGCTGGAGGGATTTGGAACAAATTTCCTCTGGAATCTCCCTCCCCAGGAAAATCAAATGGACGGGTTCTGGGGAGCGAGATGTTCATGGATCCTGGTGGATACAGCAGGAAAACGCAGCAATCCCAGGAAACGACCTCACACAGGACCCCTGACAGTGGGGACAGCTCTGGGATTGTCCAGCTGGGTGAGCCTGGCCCAGCCCTGGGGGCTCGGGAAGCACCCCAAATTTGCTCCGATGCTTCAGGAGGAGAATCAGAGATTCCCTTTGGAGAGGGATGGCTGCTGGGGCTTCTTCCTCAGAGCAGGAGCGGGGCCACGTGCTGCCCAGCCCAGGGAGGCTCGCTGACCCCGAACGCTCCCCACATCTGGCTGCAGCTGGCCTTTGTTTGCTTTTGGCTTTCCCCAGCGCCGACCACCCCGGCGAGCGTGGGCACCGACCCGCCGGGGGCTCCGTGGGGATGGGAAAGGGCTCCAGCTTGGGAGGTTTGGCTCCAAACCCGGCTCCCAGCACAGGAGAACCAGCCCAGGAATTCTCCTGTCACAGCTCATCTCCCTGTCCCATCCAGGAGTTCCTCAAAGACTCTTTGAGGAAGCCCAGATTTTCAGAAATCAGAGTTTTCTGTGGATAAATGGTCTGGAATTCAACTTCTGTTTCGCTTTTGGGGCTCTGTCGGCAAGAGGCTCTGCCTGCCTCATTTCAGGAATTCTGCTTCTGGGTTTGGATGAGAACAGGGAGAGTGGAAAGAAGAAACAATACCTCAGATATGTCAAAACTAGACAACAAAATCCCAGGCAGCTCTAGAAAGCAGCCTCTGTTCCTCTGCTGCTGTTGTTTTTCTCTCCTCTCAGTATTCACTTTAATAAATTCCCAGCAAATGGTGCCTTTTGTATTATTGAGAGACTAAAAGGGATCCTGGATTTTTTTTTTCTTTACAAATTTACTGCTGTGAGCAAAGAGCCGACCCAGGAGTTGCACAAATAACCTGGAAGATGAAGCCTGGCTTTTGCAACATCAACAAGGACTCACCCAGAGCCTTCTCCACCTTCCCTTTATGCCCAAATTTGTGAGAATTCATAATTTTTTATTGTGCTCTTGATATAAGTGAAGGGTTAAAAATACTTTCACAGCCCACAGCATAAACCTTCTTCAAGTATGAACCAGCAGCAGATTTACAGATCTGTACAAGGCCGTACCCATCCAAAAATCTAATTTTATCTCCTCTAAACCTGCATCAGTTGTTTCTATGAAACCCCTCTGCTTCAGCAAACTTGGGAATCTTTGGATCAGAGAGCTGTGATTGTGCCACGACTTGATCATTCCCAGGGAAAACCTGGGACCTGAGGCACGAACAGCACTAAAATATGAATTTGTGGTGCTTCTCATTGTGCTTTTTCCATTTAATTCCGGGCAGATTTCACGGCAATCCCAAGATTTTAGGCTTTTTTTATTCACGTTTACTGAGCTCCCTCTTGTGGGTGAAGCCTCCCTTACCTCACCCTCCGAGCTCTCAGCAGCTTTTCCCAGCTCTTCTTCCGGCGATTTTCCTAAAAATGAACTCATTGATTAAAAAAAAAAAAAATCATTAAGTGATTTCAGTATTTACCTACAGGCAATTTTTAATAGATTATTAAATTATATATTTATATAGCTTTTAATCCTTCGTTTTTCAGGTAACTTTTGGAACTAAAATTCACCTGTTGAGATTTCAATTCATCTTTTTTCCGGTATGGGGCAAAAAGAAATCACATTTATTGATGAAAAGGGAATTTTTCATGGATTTAGATTATCTTGGGATAGAATCCAATTTCCTGTCAGGGATTCTTTGTGTTAAAGTTGTAAACACACATAACAACCGAAATTAAAAATGGATTTAAATCCCTCAGGGGTGGAGCATGTCAAATAGAATGAAGACAGCTCGGATCCAGGGGCAGGGAGGAAATGGAAATCATGGCATTCAGCAGGAAAATTCCAGAGGCTCTGAGGAGGAGAAATCTGCAGTTCCCTGTGAAATCTGCCAGCAAAAAACAGCTCCGAGACTCCAGGTATTCCAAATGCTGGCTCGACACATGGTGGCAGCAAGGGACTGGCTCTGGAAGAGCTGGGATGAGCTCTGGAAAGGTTGGGATGAGCTCTGGAGGGCTGGGATGAGCTCTGGAAGGTTGGGATGAGCTCTGGAAGGTTGGGATGAGCTCTGGATGGGCTGGAGTGAGCTCTGGATGGGCTGGAGTGAGCTCTTCAGGGTTGGGATGAGCTCTGGAAAGGTTGGGATGAGCTCTGAAAAGATTGGGATGAGCTCTGGAAGGTTGGGATGAGCTCTGGAAAGGTTGGGATGAGCTCAGGGGGGTTGAGATAAACTCAGGATGGGCTGGGATAAGCTCTGGAAGTGCTGGGATAAGCTCTGGAAGGTTGAGATGAGCTCTGGAAGGTTGGGATGAGCTCTGGAAGGTTGGGATGAGCTCTGGAAGGTTGGGATGAGCTCTGGAAGAATGGGATGAGCTCTGGAAGGTTGGGATGAGCTCTGGAAGAGCTGGGATGAGCTCTGGAAAAGCTGGGATGAGCTCTGGAAGAGCTGGGATGAGCTCTGGACGGTTGGGATGAGCTCTGGAAGGTTGGGATGAGCTCTGGAAGGTTGAGATGAGCTCTGGAAGGTTGGGATGAGCTCTGGAAGGTTGGGATGAGCTCTGGAAGGTGTTTCTGCCCATGGCAGGGGTGGCACTGGATGAGCTTTGAAGATTCTTTCCAGCCCTGCCTATTCCACGATCCTCTCCTGGGAGCTCTTCCTCCCTTGCATGAGCACCCAGATCACATCTGTCTTGATTAATTAGAGCAATTTCATTAACGAAATGAATGGTGCTCATGGGTGGAGCACCACCAGCAGGATCCCTGCAAGGCCACAGGAACAATGGAGAAGCCAACACAAGCTCAACCCATATAATTTTTTTTAAGGAAAAAGCAGCAGTCGACACCAAGGGGAAAGGTTTGAGACCTCCCTGAGGCAGGTGTAAAAATTCCCCATTTTTATCAGCATTTCCCCCATTTTTATCAGTTTTCCCCATTTTTATCAGCATTTCCCCCATTTTTATCAGAATTTCTCCCATTTTTATCAGAATTTCTCCCATTTTTATCAGCATTTCCCCCATTTTTATCAGTGTTTCCCCTCAGCTCCTCAGCGTGGTGCTGTGGGATGCTCTGCTAGAGAAAAGGAATCCCACAGCAGGAGGTGATGACATCAAATTCCCTCTGCCCTCCTCCAGCAGGTTCAGCCAGAGGCTGCTCCCCTTTGAAGCACAGGTATTTATCTATAAATACTTAATTCCTTTAACTTCTTCTCACAGAGGGGATCTGTGGAGCCGAGCAGTTAATTCAACCCCTCACGTTGTGCTTCAAAGCCTGGGCAGAAAGTTCCCTCAATCCCAGCCTGAGCATGGCAGCTTTAACCAGTATTTTTATATGATTACATATACATATATTTTATATTTATATATATTATATTTATTATATATAAATTATATTATATTATATTATATTATATTATATTATATTATATTATATTATATTATATTATATTATATTATATTATATTATATTGTATTGTATTGTATTGTATTGTATTGTATTGTATTATATATTATTATATTATGTTATATATTATTATATTATATATTATTATATATTATTATATTATATTATATATTATTATATCTATTTATTATATTATATTTATAATATATAACATCTATTTATCTATTTTTTTCTATTTTTAATATGTTTTTAGATTAATAAGTCCTCTCCTTTTATAATTGCTAATTAGCAGCGTAAAATACTTTCTGCAGCTCATAATGCATTTAGTTCCCCTTTAGCCACAGAGGAAAAAATCCCCATTTTTTCAGCACTGCTGCCTTTCTTCTCACCTGTTTTCCACAGGGTAGGGACACATTTCTCTCCAACACCAACTGCATTTTGGAGCCCTCACAATAATTAAGATGCAATTCCAGCTGGCTGAGAAGGCCAAATCTTCTCCCTCACAAATTCAGTGGGGGCTGAATTGTGGCTCAGGTGTATCCTTGCTATTTCTCTGTCCCATTGCTCAAACCAACCCTCGTTTGAGACCACAACAGCTGGGTTTTGGTAAAGATTTTGGGTAAAACCTCAAAAAATCCATCACCCAGCAGCAGCAACCACCTTCCAGTACCTGAGCCGCGTAGAATAAATCCCCAATTTATTATCTCTTTATTCACCCGTGATTTAAACAGTTTGAGCTATCCCAGCTCACTTTAAGTGCCACAGGCCGTGGATGCTTGGCCAAAAGGATGAAGAGGGGACAGAACATCAGAGGATGGAGAGGACACAGAGCCCACACCTCTCTCGGTGTGGGATTGAGGTTCCCAAATCCCCTTTCAGCCACCAAAACCCCAGCCTGGTGTCCTGCTGCCCTCCAGCCCTGGCAGCACATCCCGAGGCTCGAGCTGCCCTGGCAGCTGGCACAACTCAGCTAAAGGTCGCTCCAGAAATAAGATTTCCTGAGCCCTCTCCAGGACACCTTTGCAAGTCACTGCTTTGGCATCTGCTCCCTCCGTCCTGGAGGGGTTGGGTTACCTGGGGCTCCCGGGGCTCCCAGGGCCCCGCGGGTGACGGGGACACTGCCAGTGACACTGCCAGTGACACTGACAGCCAGGCCCTGACGGAGCAGGCAGGTGACAGTGACAGCACAGCAAGGCCAGCACATTTCAGCGCCTTTGCAGGAAGGTTAACGAGCACCTGTCCCTTTCACATCGCTCATCTGCAGCCTCAAAACCTCTCCAAATCCTTCCTTTTCCCTGTCCTAAGGAGGCCGGGCCTGCTGCCACCCCGTGAGGCGGCTGCAGTTCAGGGGATGAGGGGGATGGCAGGAAAATGAATCCACAAATGTCCAAGAAGGAGACAGAGGAGTCCTGGAGCTTTATTGGAATAAAGGGAGAGGCCATGGGACATTCCCCTGGGGTCTCTCGATTTTTGGGGGACGCAGCCTCCTTTTTATCCCAATTTCCCGGACATGTCCCTCTCTCTTTCCCCACTGGCTGAGGGACTGGAGAGGCACAGACTTCCCCGAGTGCCTGACACCTGAGATTCCCCTCTAATGTAGAACCCTCCCTCTTCATTTTTAATTCTTATGGAATTTATGGTGTTTCCCCATTGTCTCTTTCACCTTCCAATACCCAATTCATCAGCAAACCTACAGTTTGTTTGTAAAGGCAAATATATATATATATATATTTTCCATTCATCAATCAGTGGAATCCATCCTGTTGTTTCTTTTATCTCTCAGTGCTGGTTTTATTTACCAGCAGACCCACAGCTTGTTTATAAAGACAAATCCATCATTCCTCTTAGGGACACACCTTTGTTCCACACAATTCCCTCATGGAAAACTGGGCACGAGGAACTGATCTGTGATTGAATCTGATTTGTGATTGAATCTGATCTGTGATTGATGCCCTGATCATGATGCCTTAGGATTGAGCTTTTCTGTTTCTCAGACCAGCACTGCTTTAGTGTGGAACTCCAAACCCCACAGCCTGTCAGCTGCTGCTCTCCCCTTTTATTCAGGCACAACAATTCCTCTCCAGGCCTGGGGATGGAGGACACCTCACTGCCTCAGGCCTGGAGAGATGGAAACAGTGAATTTGGGGGGAAACGTGGGGTAAATAGCTTCATTCCCCAAAGCTGTTATTGGAGGATGAACCCCTGCCATGTAAATGGGCCAAACTTATGAAAGTGTGAAAAACTTGTGGCCACCATCCAGCCCCTCCTGACTGCCCAAGCTGCACCTACTGAAGGCCTTCAATAAAAACCCGCTTTTATTCTCCTAATCTTGTCCAGCCTCTCTTTTAGGAGCCACTCCAAGGCTCAATCAGCTCCCTGAGGGCCCAGCCCAGAGCCAGGCAGGTTTAAACCCTGCCCCAGCACCATCTGTGGCTCTGCAGCTCAGGGGAACCTTCGGAAGGTGCCACCTCCCAGGACAAGGGACACCACCTGAGATTTGTCCCCTGGTGTCACCTGGCATGAAACGGGCCAGCCCTGGGCAAGGGTGGGTTTGTTGGAGGGAATAAAGGCAAAGCCAGCTCCTGGAATAAATTCCCATGGCAGCAGCTCCTGCTTCACAATGGTTTCCAGCAATCTGGGAAGTCATGTGGCCCTTCAGATTTGGCACCCCAAGACAGAAATAATGATCCCAATAATGACCTAACTGAACTGATCTTTTTTTGTGTGCTGTTTTTATAGTCTGAGCCGCCCAAACCTTGCATTTCAGGGCCTTGTTTACAGGAGTATTTCAGGCACAACATCTGTTACTCACGCTAAGCATGGCCCTGCACACGTATTGCCATTTTAGGGCAGCAAAAAGATCTATCTCAAATTAAAAAGCCATATTTAGCTTGAACTGAATCGAGCAGCCAGCTAATATTTTGTGTATTTATGGAAGAAAACTGGGAAATTGGGGTAAAGACTATTTCAGATGCAAACAAACAAGTAAACAACAACCCTAGAGCCAAACTAGAACATTTCTTTCCTGCATCATGACATTATGTTTATGTCATTTTGGTTTAATGAGGCTGATATTTTATTAAATCCCTTTAATGGCTGCTTATTATGGGCTGTATTACATGAGGGCCTTTCCCCAAAGTCTCCTCCCTGCACTGCACATCCACAGGAAGAAAACCTGGAGTGAGGTATCAGTCAGGATTTGGCAATTTCACAAAAGAAGGAATTTCAGCAGCTCATCCATGGAGCAATTCTTTGGTATCTGGTGGCTGGAGACTTTTCCAGCCCCAAAATGAAAGGAGTTTGTAAGAAAGAATCAGCTCTGCGCTCATTTCATTCCCACAAAGGTGCACGTGGAGCAACTCCCAGCATGTTCTGTACACACAGCATTTATCCCAAAGCCTCTGGAGGGCTTTTCCATCCCCAAAATCCACTAAATCAGGGCCTTCCCAGTCAGAAATTGGGTCTCTTAAATCCTTAAAACACTGGACTAGGACTCACCTCTCCATGAGGCACCACTGGCTGTGCTCTTGGGAGTGGAATAAATAGAAATGAACCCCATAATTAATGAGATAATGAACGTTTAGTGCTGTGCAAATGAGGCAAAGCGAACTCAGGTGTTGCTGGTGGTCCCAAAGAAATCCCTCCACCCCAAATTTTTCATCCTCCTTTGAAGTTCAGGTGTCCAACACGCCTGAGCAGAGCACTCTGAGCTGTCTGGGAGATAAAACCTGTCAGTTCCTGCATTTTCCTGGGATAAAAAGGAGTCAAGTGCCCTCAGGCTCTTGTGCCACAGGTTCCTGGTGTTTTCATCCCTAAAAAAAACTCTTCTCCCCCTGCTTTGCAAACAGCTCTGAGCTTTTATTGTTCTGCAGAACCAGAACCGTGCCATAAAGCCCGGGAGGCTGGGGATCAATTTCCTCCTATTGATTTTGGAATAAAAGAATTGTTCATTTCACATTTTGGGTTGATTGCTGCGCTCGACACGTTGATTTGCAGCCCGGAAGAAATGGGATGCCCATGACTCAGCCCTATTCTTCAGCAAGAATCCCCATTAGATAATTCATCCCGCTAAGAATTACAGCTGCTGAGGCTTAATTAGGATTAATTTATGCCCTCCCTTAGAGTGGATTAAATTTAATATTTGCAAGTGTTTTAATCCTTTGGAGATAAAACAACTGGGAAGTGTCTGGAGTGTGGATCTGTGGTGAATGAGGGGGGAAATAAGTTTGTTTTTAATGAGGGGATGTTCCTAATGACAGGCAAAGATTACTGTCAAGTAACAGATTAACATTTCTCATCCTATGGAGGGAGATGGAAAAATTCCTGGAAAAAAGTCAATAGCAGCACTTTTAAAAGGGAAAATCTGGATCATTACAGCGAGTCTGCAGACAAACTTGGATATTTCTGTGATATATGTCTTTTTATATATTTAGATAACGTTAGATCTATTTTTATTGTATTAAAGATCCCCTTTAGGGAGGTCAATTAGCGCTGTCAATTAAATCCTGGACAATTCTTGGAGTCCCACCAGTGCCTGGTGTTAATTAAAAGCCCTGGGGGAACAAAAAGGCTCAGCAGAATCTCAGGTAGCTGAAATCCAGCTTTAATTCCAAATCTCCACTTCAGCCTTGCTGCTTTGGGGGCAGAATTCAGCACCAGGAACTGGAGGAATTCTCAGGGATTGCTGCAGAGGTGGGCTGAGAGTGAAAAATGACAAGCAGGGTTTGTACTTTGGAAAATCACTTTGTTTGTGCAGTTTCCAGCTGAGTTTTATGTGGCAAGCACTTCTCTGTGTGAATATCTGAAAGAAGAGTATGGGAATATCAACAGCTCTCCTCCTCCTGCCTCTGCTGCTTAAAATGCTGCTAAAATTGCTGAAATTTTGGATAATAGATCTGCTATAAAAGGTAATTCAAGCAGGTATTTCAAAAAGTCAGTCTGGTATAAAAATGCCTGTGTTTTATCACATTTATTGAGGAATGTGATAAATTTATTTTACATTTATTGAAGAATGAGACGAACCAGCACAGTATTAATTAATTCTGTTTAATAAATCCCATCGATGCACAGAGTGGGGTCAATAATAAACCCAAAACCACCCAAACCCATCTCCTTCCCCTCCTGGGCTGGCAGAACTCAGCTGAAATGGTTTCCAAGATCACAGGAGGCGTTTGCAGCATTGGGGTCACTCAGGGAATTCCGAGGCTGATCCCAAACCCTTTTTGGAGATCAGGTGAATTTTAGGGGCTCTGGGAGGGGGGAATGTCACCCTGCAGAGGGGACACCCACAGGAGGTGGCACAGAGGTGCTGGCACCTGCTCTGGGAGCAGAGTGGGAGAAAAAAATTGGGAAGTTTGGCAGAGCTGCATCCCAAAAATTCCCCAGGATGCTGTGGGTGCATCACACTCCTGCCCACACCTCCCTCAGCGTCCCTGCTACTTCAAATAATATTATTTTTTGAGATTAGCCAATAGATTTTGGCTCAAACAAATGAAAGTTGGAGTTTTTCAGCGCTGGTGTCATCCCCCACCTGCTGAGCCTGGCATCCCAAGGAAAATGCTGCTTCTTCTTTCCACAAAAAATTGTGATTTCCTGAGGAATGATTTCTCCTCTTGCCTTTTGCACAAAGGGAGGGGAATTCACTCGACATCCGAATTTTACCCCACTTGTTTTCCCTCCATCCACCCCTGACTTAGGGCCAGATCTAAAAATAGGGATGGTTTGTGTCCCCCAAGAGGGACAGGGACCCTAACAAGAGTTTTCCATGGATTAAAACGGGCCCTGAGCATCAGCCCTGTGAGTTATTCCCAACAAACCCCCTGATTTATTCTTTATTTGCCCTGAACAAATAGAGCCTCTCCATGGGCAAACATTTGTTTTAGAGCTCCTGCTGGAAAGTCCTTGCTGGAAAGGGCTGAGGGATGATTTTCCTGGAGGTTTTGCATTTTTCTGAGGGGTTGAAAGTCCAAAAAAAAAAGAAGAAAACCAAAATAAAAACCCCTCGTTTTATTAACCTGATGAGTGGAGGGACAGAACCACTGCACATGAATAAAACTCGAGTTATAAATGAAATTTTGGGATTCCCACATCCCACAAACACCCTCTGGATTGTGCACATCCAGATTTTCCCTGCAAAAAAAACCCAAAAAACAACCCAGGATTGGGGTGGTGAAAAGCTGAGCCCTTCATGGCCCTTCTGTGCATAAACAACCCCAAATTCTGCTGGATGTTTAACGCAGCATCTCTGCAGTTTAGACTCATTATGCAGATGTTTATTGGAGCTGCTCCCAATGTTTGGACAGCAAAACCCCACGAGAAAAAGCAGTTTTTTTCCCCCCTCTGCGATGTTTTGCTGGATTGTTTCAATTTCTTCTCATCAGCAAGAGTAAAATATTTAATTTGAAGCCAGTAAACATTTTGCTTTGATTTTCCTAGCGCAGGAGAATATTAATATTTAGCATCGTGCTTCTTGATGACTGAAGAAAAAATGTTTCTGATTGAACAGAAGACAGGGATTTTTTTTTCCACATTTTCTCTCCAGAATTAGGAATATTTCCAATATTCTGGAATATTTCCAGTTCCCTGGGCACCTTTACCTGTTGGAACACAGCAGGAAAGAGTGGAACAACCCTCAAAGCTTTATTAAAGTTATTTTTCCTTCTCTAAAAAAACAGTTCTCAGGATTTTTTTGAATCTTCCTGCCCTAGGTTTTATTTTTTATATCAATTCCCACTATCTACTGATTTCTAGGAAATTCAAAATAACAGGGAAACAAAGTCATCAACCCATGAACCTCTGGCCATTGTGAGTTTTGAACAAAAATAATCCAAAATATGACCCAAGAAGTTCAGAAATGAAACAAAAAGAGCACAAATGCATCTTTTTCAAAAACCTTATGTTTTTTATAAGTGACTTTCATGATTTTTTGGCTTTGCCAGAATAATTCCCTGGAGCAGGGGTGATTTTCTTCCTTCTGTGTCTCTCATCAAATGGTGGAATATTCTCTTTTTTTCTGTTCTGTGCTCCATGTTCTGCTGTCTGAGGTGGAGTCCAAGAACAGCCAAATTCACCTCTCTGCACAAGAAAAGCCCCAGAATTTTACAGAAAATATAAATATATATATATTTACATATAAATATAAAATAAAAAATATATAAATATATATATTTATATATAAATATTAAAAAAACTCAGAAAACCCCTGGAATTCTACTCTGAGAAGTGCAAGTTTGTATTTTATAAGGTTGAAGTCATTCACAGGCTGTAGCTATTTGCATTGTTGCTATTTTTTTCTGTGTTTAAATAAAAAATAATTGAGTTTTGCAGCTCTCTTCTGCTTACTCTTCTCACTTTCTCCTTAATTTCATTAAAAATGAAATGCTTTCAAAATTTTTATTTTTGTTTATGGGGTGTGTTTATTTAAAGTTTATTATTTAAATAATAATGCCTTAATAAATAAATAATAAAATTAATATAATTAGCAATATTTTAATAATATAATTAATATAATAATATTTTAATAATAAAATTAATATTTTATAATAGTTAATAATATTATATAATATAATTAATATAATTATAATTAATTATAATTATAATTAATATAATTAATATATTGATTATAGCAATTATATATTAGTATATTAATATATTAATATATAATATATTAATATAATTATAATTAATTATAATTATAATTATATTAATATATAGATAAATAATATATTGATATATTACTATAATTATAATTAATTATAATTATAATTAATATAATTAATAGTATTTTAATAATATAATTAATATAATTAATAGTATTTTAATAATAAAATTAAATAAATGTTTTTATTTAAAGTTTAGAGTTGGTGGTTCTCCCTAATTTAGGAGCAGATGAGGAAACAATTCCCGAGCAACAGCATGGAAAAACATCTTGTGGAGAAATTCTCAATTTCCCCCAGAAAGATAAAAATAATGTCTATAAATTAAATTATTGGTGCTGAGAAAGCCTTTTAGAGGCTGCAAATCATTTTCTGCATTACTGGAGGAATGGCAGTGCCAAAAAAAACGCCTCTTGCTTCACCCCAGCAGGCACTCAGGGCCCCTCATCCCGTTATTCCCGAGGTGGGAATCGATGCCCTCTTTGCTTCTCACCCCAAACTCAACCGGCTGAAGAAATCCAACTCCAGGCAGCAGCTGCAGCACTTGGAGGAATCCAAGGGCTCCATTCCATGGAAAGGTCAGGGAGCAGCGATCTGTGCCAGGGTGGCACCTCTGCCACAGCCCAGGGGACAGCACGCAGCTCCTGACGGTGCTCAGGGGTTTGTCGTCACAATAAACGGGATTTTGGGAAGAGGAAATGCAGAGCAGAGCTGTGCCCGAGCTGAGGTTTTGGTTCTTTTGGGTTGGTTTGCACTTTGATGGCTGGAAGCCGAATATTTATATAAATAAATATAAATATTTATAAATATAAAAATAATATTTATAAAATATTAATATTTTATTATTATATATTATAATATATAATCTATTATATATAATATAATTATATATTATATATTATTCTATTTCTTTTATAAAATATAAAATTAATATTTATATTTATAAATATAAATAATCTAAATAAAATATATAAATATAAATAATTTTATAAATATAAACATTTAATGCAGGGCAGAGGTGCCAATGAGGGCGTCACGTGCTTGGAAGAAATTTCAGGGATTTCGTGAATATCGTTTTGAATTTCAGTGTTTAGGATCAGAACTTTTACAAAATAACCTGGATTATTTAACAGCCATCCCGTGTCTGTCCTGGAAGGAAGCAGGACAGGGACTCCCCATCAGGAATTGTATTGATAGGATGGGGGAAAATTATTTTAAAATTTAAAGAGTGGGTTTGGATGGGATATTGGGAAGAAATTCTTCCATGTGAGGATGCTGAGGTTGGATCAAGAGGCCTCCTTCAGGTAGAAAACATCATGGAAAACTCAGCTCCTTTGTGCCAGAGGCTTCTGATTCCTGAGGTAATTTATGCCCTGCCAGAGGTATCAAATCACAAAATAACACAGATTAAAGAACCTCAGCTTCTCCAAAAGGGGCTCTGCTGCCACTTCATGCAGACGAGAGATTTAAAAGAGAATCAGAGCTTTATAAACCAAAATCATGCGAACACCAAGGGGTGGCAGAATCCTGCAGCATCTGGAAAGGGCATTCCACATCTCCCTCTACAGATCATGGAATGGTTTGGGTTGGAAAGGACCTTAAAACTCATCTCATCCATCCATGGGACCTTCCAGAACCACGGCTGCTCCAGCCTGGCCTTGGGCACTCCCAGGGACGGGACAAGGATCTGCGGCTCCTCCCGTGTTTGAGGCACTCTCTGCTGTTCTTCCCAGAAAAACCGGTCTGGCCAAACACCCTCACGTTCATCCCACTTCCAACCACCTGATTTAGAAGGTTTTGGCATTGAAGGAATTTATAGAGGCCAGGCCAGGACAATCAGAACCCGATGTTCCTGGAACACTGCTGGTTCTCACCGCGACGTTCTGGCCTGGCCAGTGAGAACTGGATCCATTTTGACAAATGATAGAAAATAAAAATGCTGAGGAGTGAGTAACACTTCATATCATTTGCAGGATTAAGGGGACTGACCATCAATTTGGATTTGTCCCAGTTGCAGAAAAATTACTGCAGTGATTTTCATCCTCTCCTGTGTGGGGACCTCAGCTGCTTCTGCAGCTCAGAGATTTTCCTTTTCCCTCTGTTATCTCCAGAATTATCACCTGCACCAAGAGCAGTGTTCTCCATCTCTGGAGCAAATTCATAATTAGGAATATTTTCAGTCGCTTTTGTGCATAAGATCCTTGAAAAACCAAAATTCTGAGCCTAAACAGGGATTTTTTTTTTCCCCCCAGTTCTTTTCCCAGCAATGTGGAACTCCTGACATCAATTTAATGCACTTCAAACCTGGGCACATTTGAGTACAGAGAATTTAATGATGGAGGAATGGCTTGCAGATCAATGCAAATTTCCACCCTACAGGGTGGTCTTAAGATGTTTCTTTTCTGAGTACTACTGTGATAAATGAAGGGTTAAGGCCATTAAATACATTTTTAAGTAATTGTGCAATGATGTTTCTGGCACAGCTGAGGGAGGAAAATTGAATAAAAAGAAGTAAAGGATTCAGAGAAGTGCTGGAGATAACAGGGAATTTTTTTCTGGATACAAAAAAGGTGGTTAGAAACCAGATTTTGGAGTTTATTTTGTGGTGGAAGCTCAGGTGTTTGTAGAGTTCCTGTGCTGAGGAGTGGAAGCTGTTCTCACCTCAACAGGCTTTGATGGAAGCACCAGAGAGTAAAATTTGGTGTAAAAATATTTGGTAAAATTTGGTGAAGTTCATCTCTAGAACCTCACCATCAGAGATTTGCAGTCTTCACAGATCCTGTGCAAATTGTGGCCAGGGGAGATGAAGAGAAGATTTCCACTGGGTTTGGAGTGGCCAGTTTTGCTGCTGGATGTGTTGTCCCTTCAGAGGCGGCAGCTGGAGAATCCCTCCCAGGCTGATCCGTGGAGTGATGCTCAAAACCCTTTAAAGAATATTTTTAGCTCATCTGGAACAATGAAACCGTGGATATTTTGTTCCATCCTGACCATGAGAGCCTCTCATAAATAGAATTGAGCCCTCAGCAAGCGGAGGTGAAGGCTGGAGAACACTTTGGGAAACAAGAAATTCCCTCTGATAAATTGAAACCGAGAGTTCTCCATTAAAAATAACAAAGGATTTATAGCACAAAAGGTCTGATTTTGCTCCAGCTCTTCTTGGCTTTGTTTTAGTCATTGGACAAAAAATAAATTAAAAAAAAAAGTAAATTCTCTTGGAGACTATGGATTCCTGGGCTCCCAGTTCTGTTCTGGGAGAAGAAAGATTTAATTGTGTGGAGAACCTGGGTAAAACTCGGCTCTGGGTAAATGCAGCTTAATTCTAGAATGTCCAAGCTTCACCTGTGCTTCCTCATTAATCCTTGGAGCGGGATATTGGCTTTTTCTCCAGCTTTTCTAAGTCTGGGTTGGATGAACATCCATCACTGTGGTTTATTTTTGTTTATCTGGGTGCCCAAACACTAAATGTGCATCTGGAGCCACCTGGGGTGTCCCTGCCTGGGAACAAAATGAGCTTCAAGGTCTCTCCCCACCCAAAAAATTCCACGATTCCAGGTTGAGAGGATGTTGGAGAGGAAAGTTTTGGGGATCCAGGCTGAGGGACATCTTTCTGTTCAACAGCAAACCAGAATTACTTGCAGCAAAACCACAAACAGCTCAGAGTTCCAGCAGCAAGGTGAATAAAATGTATGAACCTTAAAAATATCGAGTCTTCTGCTATTTATGGGTTTTCATCCAAGAGTTTAACCAGCTTTCAGTTTTCCAAAGCTTCTCCTCCCCTTCCAGAGGCTGAGGGAGGTGATCTCAGGCATGGAATGCTCTCCAGAACAGGAGCAAGGTGACAAATGGAGAAGGAAAGTGGGACATGAGCAGTTGGGGATGGGAACAGGAGCGGGGACAGAGCAGAGAGCTCGAGGCTGGGTTTGTTTCCTGCAGGTTTCTTTGGTTTACACCAGCCTGGGGGCAGGGACACGGAGCCAAGGTCACCCTGGCATGGGGTGACAGCTATTTTTACCCAGCACAGGTGGCCTGGGGCCCTGCTGGGAGCTCGGGAACTCCCCTGGCAGAGCTGGGCTTGTCACCAAAATTTGGGAGGAAAATAAAAACCCTCTAACGCTACATTTGAAGTGATAAAGAGTCAGGCATTACTTTATTCCAGCCAGGATGTGCCATGGAAATATTCCACACACTCCCCCCTCTTACAGGGCTTTCTCCAGATTTATACAAACCCCTCAAAGCAATTCTCATTCATTGATCCTAAATTACACAATTTTTTCTAAAATTTGGTTGTCTATTGGCCATGATTATTTTATTTTTATTCACGTTTATTCGCCTCTGATGCGAATTTGGTCCTCATTCCTGGGCTTTTCCAGGTGTCTCCAGGCACACCAGGGGCACCATTTGGGGTTGATTTTCACTGATGGATTTTATCTTTTATGCATCTTCTGTGCCACTCTCAGTCTGTTGAAATGTTCAGCTCATCCCACCTTGAACCTTGAAATTCCAAAGGCTGACTAGGGAAATAAACCAAAAAGTTTGAAAAGTTATTTCCAACAGGCTGAGGTGGGCAGAAAAGCTGCACCCAGGATGGGACAGGATGGGGGCTCAGCTCTTGGCTCACAAAGGTTGATGCATTCTTTGGAAATTAATGAAGCCACGTTGCCAAAATGATTCATTTACCTTCATTTTTAAAAGATATTCTCTATTATAGGGACAATCTTGTAGGTCTGGGACTTCATCTTTCTGTTCTGAAGCCACGTGTTAGAACCCAAATTAAATATTCCCAAATGAAGTTAGAAGGTGCATTAATTTCTGAAGCCACGTGTTAGAACCCAACCCAAATATTCCCAAATGAAATTAGAAGGTGCATCAATTTCCAGCCAGCATTTTGCAGCTCTGCTCATTTCTGTCCATTGCCCTTCAAGCTTTCTGCAAACACTGAAAGATTTTTATTTTTAATGTGTGTTTTTTCCTCTCTTTTCCTCCCTTTCAGGCCACTTCTGTGGCAGGCACCCCCCAAAGCCAGCACACATTTGTGGCACGATGGATTTTGGCCGCAGGTGATGCTGCTGCCCAAAACACGTTTGTTTTTCTTTAACCCTTTCCTGGTTCTCTGCCAGGGCACAGAAAGGAGTCAGATGTGGGATTTGCTCTCCGAGAACGCCCTGTTCAGCTCTTGGGGTATTTAAAGAGCACTTCAGGCAGAGAACACGGTGATTAACAGGGGATAGAGTTACGGGGTGAAGGAAATTCTGCAGCAGATAAAGGAAAGCTTTTATCCATTTAATGGGGTAACATGGCCAGCTTTCATTAAACCTCTTCAAAATGACAACACTCAACTCCCACAGTCACTTTAATGCTCAGAGTGCATTAAGGTTGCACAAAACCAAGAGATAATTTGATTTTTTTTCAGGTCCTATTCTTAATTCTCTTTTTTTTATGTTAGTAGTCAACCATTTCAATTCCCAGCCTGCTCTTGGCCTCTCCAGAGGGTGAGGAGAACGAGACATCAGCTTAGAATCCATTTGCAGCGCTGGGAATTATTATTAAGGGGTGTTGAGGAGAAAAGAAGGCAAAAGATACTGGTTCAAGAAGGGAAAAGTG